>NC_060905.1:5448839-6083839 GCF_014805685.1 Silurus meridionalis | reverse complement strand
GACACACAGTGAAAGAACCCATATTCCACACAAACTCTCACCAGACCTTAGAGTTATGCATGTGGTTTGCCACAGGTTAAATAAGAAAAAAAAAATTTACTGGTCACCACTGTAAGTGCCTATATACTTGGCAGGGCACCCCAGTAAATGCTTAATCTCTCTCTCTCTTTCTCTCTCTCTCTCTTTCTCTCTCTCTCGTTTATTTGTCTTACTTTATCACAAACACATTATTCCACTACTGATAATCACAGCCATGGCTACCTGTAATAAAAACATAGCCTCCATTCTCTGCACTATATAAACACTACCTCTGTTTTTTTGGGAGGAGCCTCTACACAACATATTGTTCGGTGACCTTTAGCCATTTGTAGTATTATGTAGACTTTCAGTACTCAACACCCAGGTCTGGAAATAGGCATACCACTCCAGGGCCCTTAAACTGGAGTTCCACACATAACTCTTTACATAAGCTCCTCTCAACACTTTACATCGGGTCCTTCAGGCTTTATTCTTTATGTGGATCGTTTTTTTAAAGAAAAATTCTGAGAAGAATTTCACAGTAAAGGGGGCTGAAAATATATATATATATGTCTTTATGTTTAAATGGAATTTACATAGGGACCTGGCTTATCTCTAGTTGCTAGTCTATGATTTGAATCAACTTTTCAATGTTCCTCCCCTGACAAAATTCTCTCTCATTAATAATAACCTATAACTCTGCATCGTTGTCCTATTTTTATCACGAAAATAAATGACCGTAGTGTTAATCAGCACCACTCCTCTTTAGCTACTGCATTTGAAAAGAAACAATCCTTCTACCCAGTTACAGGATACTCAGTTTAAACCAACTGTAATCATACTGAACTTTCATCAGATCATATTCCAGCAATCATGTATTCTCTACGGCTTTTTATACATACTGGCAGTGATAATCATTTGCTGTGAATACATATGAAGCATGATATTACCCAAAAAACGAAACCAGAAAAATATTTTCACTCTTGGCCAGATCTTCTAGTTAGATCGGTAATTAAGTAATTAATGACACATAGCTCATTATAATTGTTTGTAGTTAGATTTAATGTTATGGAACTACTGAGAGAATTAGCTTTTGTTCTCATCAACTGTAGCATGTCCTCTCTCTCTCTCTCTCTCTTTCTTTCTTGTGCATCTCATTCACAAAAAAACACAGTTTGTTATTTGCCATTATACTGAGAAACCAGAAACCCCTCTGTCATAAAGACTTTCCCAGGCTGGAATCTTTAAAAATCACTGTGACATTTACAAAGCGCTGACAATCGAATCTCTTGGTCAAACATCATGAGATTTTATTAAATCTAGATATTTGTAATCTAATCTACTGCACAGGTCACAATCCTCTGTTGTTTGTTACCATAGTGATCCGGAACTGCTGTCCAACCTGTGCAGTTCCAGAAATAATGCATTCTTTCTCAGATATAAATTATACATGAATAGTTAATTGTGATGAATTGATTGTGAATGTGTCTCATCTGGGATAATTTCTCCTGCCTTGTGCCCAGTGCTGCTTGAACTGGTGCTAAATTCACAACTCTGAACAGAATAAATGGATTATGGGTTTGATAATCAATGAATGATTAATGAATGACCAAAAAGATGGATTTTAATGTATTATCAACAAAATGTCTGTCCTTGATATGTACATTTATAATCATGTCATAGCCTACATCTGACAAACACTGGTTGTGCATAAAATTGCTGTCAGTTGAAATTTTTTATAAAAAAAACTATCCTGGGCAGGAGAATTTTAACCGCCAGTCTTTTTAACAACAATAATAATAGTATAAAAAGTAATAAAACACGAATGTAAGAGTACACAAGGATACAGTTAAAGATCAAGTAAAAATCTAAGCAGAAAAATAAGTGTAAAGTAATGCATAAAGGATAATCCAGTTATTTGTGCATTATTAATGCATGACAGAGAGGGAATAACTGCCCAACATTGGTTGATTAATACTGTTGATGTGAACTCCTTGTGAACGCCATTTTCTCTTATATACCTGATTTTAATGTTTTCTTCTCCACTTGTGCTCAGCTTGGAATCATCCATGTATGGATACAGTGGTTTATTGAGCAGAGAATTCATTCAGAATGATGATTATTCTAATTAACTACTGTTAATTACTGTTACACCTTCCAGCCAATCAGAATCGACATTCAGACTGACCATGGTATAATAATAAAATAAATATAAAAAGTATCAAACGCTAAGCAAGAGCAATGTAAAAAAAACTAATTAAGCATGATATTAGTATTGAAGTTGGGAAATTTTATTCAAGTGAAACTGTATAGGATGGTATAACCCATGGCTGAAATGCCTGGCGCCTCTGATTTGACTGTCTGCATCAGAAGCCTGTTTCCACTGGAAAGTAGTCTTATCTCTCAGAGAGACAGAGTACTGCAATGGTGAGGGATGTGTGGGAGTTAAAAGACTAATGACCTCAGGACCCAGCCCTGCAGATCAACATGGTAAATATAAGCCCTGAGTGCTTTAACCAGAGTTAGCATGATTTATTTGCACTTAACAAATACAACTTAACACATTACTACTGAAATCTGATGTAGTTTAAACAAGCCTTTTTCAACCTCTCTGTAAATACATTCACCACTGCACACAGAATATCTTGCAAATATATCCAGCGTGAATTATTTCAGGAGTAACTGTATATTCATTTCCACTGTTGCACAAGATTATCTAGCAGATATAAAGATAAAGAAAAGGAAACAAGTTCAACAAAAGCTATTCCTGAAAATGATGTTTGAACATGTTTTTTTTACAAACTCAATAAGATTGTTACATTCAGAGGGTAAAAAGGCAATGCTACAGACAGAACTACTGAGTCGTTATGCGTCAGTATTCTGACACAGCATTTGACCTCTTGGCTTTCATAACTGCCACAAGGGTCATACAGATTTCTTCTCTAAAAAGTTTCCGAAAAAAGGGGAAGTTAGCTAATTCTCAAGAGGAACACCAAGAGAGAGGCTTCCAGATGCATCCCCAAACCGCTAAACAAGCGCCTTATTGTCTGCTGGAGGTTGGACACCGTTCCTGCTAAGTGAGCTAAGAAGAGGCTCAGACGCAGCATGCCGAAACAACATGTGATCCTGTCGAAATTTCCAGCATGATATCAGCCCGGTTCCAGCCACAAAGGCACCTATTGTATGACGTGTACTGGCCCCATGCACATGAATCCCAACAGGAGATCGGAATCTGGAACCAAAATGATCCTTCTCTGAGTTTAGACACTAGATGAAATAACAGCCAAGGTCATGGTTTCAGCGCTCTGAAATGAAACTGTCACTAGTATGAACTACTAGTTGATCGATTAGTCTAAACACAGCCAAACAGTACTGAACACATAATAGGAATGACACATACTCTACATTACTCGATACTCCTTCAAGAAAAAAAACTCAAAAGTAAATCAGACTCTGTGCTTTATCTTATCTGTTAGCAAGAAAACAAATAGTAGGCCAGAAAAGCATGGCTGTTGAAGCACGTCACATCCATTGTCAGTGACCAGGAAATCGTGGGGTCAGACATTTGCTTATTTAAAGAGCAAGGGAAGGAAATAGTGAGCAGAGGAGATGATGAGCTTCAAATGGAGACAGGAAGTGCAACATTTGAGTCTTCTGCCTGTCAGACACAACTATGAAAATAACACTGAAATCTTACGAGAAGCTTCCGAGAAGCTCTATTTGACAAATCGTAAAATGTTGGCAAAAAAAAGTGGTAATATCTGATTTGCTACACGGACATTAAAACTGTTCAGCTATGGTATAGTGGCTTATTTAAACAAAAGGAGCGCGTGAACAAAACAAACAAAAAAAAACTATGATTAAGGAATGACACATGCTGCATTGCACAAATCCTTCAACACAGGAAAAAACATGGGGATCTGAAAATTACAGCACTTCCTGCAATTTTGTTGGATTGCTGAAGAAAAAAAAACGAGGAACTATGTGAATACGTTTTTGATAAATCTAAAACAGAAGGAAAAAAAAATGGAATGATCCAATTGAAAAATATTAAACCCACAGCATGGAGAAAAAAATGATTTGGCCTGTGTATGATTCAGAAACCTGAATCACACAAACAACCCACGGAAACATGATGTTTCCCATCAGAAAAACGGATTGTGTATCTGGTTTAACAGCCACTAGAACCTGTGTCATTGTGGACCTGCATTATTATTGCACCTGATAGTGGGTGGAAATGCCTAAGACCCCTGGGCCTCTTAAGGGTTTGTGTGCTACTGTGATATTAACTCCAGTTTATTGGGTCAAGTGGTTTGGGAAAAGGAAATACCTCAGACATCTTTCTATACAATATAATAATCTTAGACAATGCCGGACTTTACGCAATTTAACATTTTTATATGCTTTTGGTCTAAAATACACAAAAAGAGCAGCATTTATTCCCCATTAAAAATAGAAGCCAAGTGAAACTATTGTGGTTTCCACCAGGAAGCCCTGCCCTTCTTTCTTTTTCACTGAATACATGCAGAATGTCAATGAGGTAAAATAAAATCATGTTAGACTTGAAAATATTAGACAAGTGCTCTAAATGTGATGGATTTTCTGTATATATTTATTAAGAACACCGCAAAATATATTTCAGCCCAAATCTATTAAAAAACGCAGAAAATTTCGATGGTGTCGAGTAAAACATTTTACAAATAATATTTATAGTGATTATAATTGGAACGTAATTAAAAAAACTGTTTGTGTTTTTACTTTCCTGTGTGTGGATGGTTGGAGTTTTTTACGATAAGCAGCTTCTGAATACAGCTAATAATATTATTGCGTCCTCCTTGTTTTTTTTGTTTTTTTATTATTGCACTTAAGCTGAGATGAGACCACCAACATTTAAGTGAAACCTTTAACAACCAGCTGTGTGAACAGTAAGAAGTGTGACTATTATAGCTGTGGTTTAAACAGGTGCTCACACCTGAGGCTGACATGTGGGCTCATTTACTCACACCCTCACACACAGAGGCACACAAACAAAAGATTACACATGCAGCTGATTAAAAAAAAAAGCAAATCTGCAATTTACACGACAGCATTATGATATAATCTACAGTACATTATTTTGTAAATCATACAAAGCTTCATTGCACACAAACCTCTGCCTTGTTAAAAACAGGCTTTTTTATTTTTAAATACCATGTTTTTTTATTAGAGCTGCAACAACTAATCGATAATGAAATTCATTGTCAATGAATGCTGTTTATCGATTAGTTGGGCTGTTCAAGTTTACAACCCCTATTTGTTTAAAGGAGAAATCCCTCATGCACTCCTCAACAAGCAGCCACAAGCTTTAAAATGTCTTATTTACAAAAAGTTAAACTCAATAGGCGGCTTTTGAATTTTTTTTAAATACACTTTTATACATAAATACCCTAAAATAGGGTTTTTTCATAGTTCTAATAAGCAAAACATCGAATTGAAACAAATGTATTTTGTATCTGATTAATCAGGGGAAAAAAACAACAAATAAATAATCGTCCGAATAATAGATTATCGAAATATTTGTTAATTGCAGCCCTAATTTTTATACATCGAGCATTTTAAAAACAAGCATCAACCAGAGTAAAAGCATATTTACTATAACTATTTGAAAGCCTGCTTACCTTTAGTAATACATAAGATGGTGGAACTCTGATCATATTGTGTATAAGGTGACTGCTTTGACTGTTCAATCATTTGGTGCCACCCAGATGAGGATGGGTTTCCTTTTAAGTCTGGTTTCTCTCAAGGTTTCTTCCTCATACCATCTCGGGGAGTTTTTTTTTCCCTGCCACAGTCACCACTGGCTCGCTCATTAGGAATGAACTCATAAGGAACAAACTTCATTGTTAAAAGCTCTATACAAAGTCGTTGAAAAATGTTTTTAAAAGCTTTACCGTAGACTTCTGTGGCGTTGATATTTCCCTGCTTGTGATTTAAATTTTTTTAGTAGTTTTTCCAAAATAAAATTGTTAATTGGAATCGTCCAGACTCAGGAAACACATGAATGTATTTCAAACAAATAGATAATGCGGAAGGTGTAATAACAACACAAGAATTGTGAGATTTTTTTGTGATTCTGAATGAATGCATGTGATACAGCTTTGGACTTCTTCTTCTTCTTCTTCTTTCAGCTTCTCCCATCAGGGGTCGCCACAGCGGATCATCCGTCTCTATACCCCCGTCCTCTACATCTGCCTCTTTCAAACCAACTACCTGCATGTTTTTCCTCACCACATCCATAAACCTCCTCCTTGACCTTCCTCTTTTCCTCCTTCCTGGTGGCTCCATCCTCAGCATTCTTCTACCGATAATACAAGTGAAACAGTAAACTATAAAAATAATCCATGATAGTATATTTTTGATATAATACTTTTGCAATAAGAAGCTTTAAGTGGCGTATTTTTTGACTGGTGTTGTTGCTGAAATCGCTCTCCTACACCAGTCGTAACAAAACTATTTTTAACACATCATTGTAGGACCATTAAATCTCTTTGTGTCAAAACCTTAATCCTAGATTCTCCTTGCACTGAGAGCTGAAAGAGAAATTTATACCAGTTTTTCACTGAGCTTTCCTGAGGCATCTCTTAAAAATATATACATATATACTGTTTATATATAACTGATGCTAAATAGATTTGAAAAATATTAGCTAAATCATATGCTAATAGACTTTATTTCATGTTAATGAACTCAAAATATTCACCATTTACACTGACAAAAAAACAAAAGAGCCAATGGGAGTCAGGACAGAGTGGAGGATGGGGAAATTTCAGGAAGTGTTTACTTATACTGATGAGTTCATAAACACCTGTGTCATATGTGGCTCATCTATTTTGGTGTAGCTTTTGAGTGATGACTCGCCCAAGAGCGCTTCAATGTTAAACTGGGAAGCTGTTATGCAAAACTGTGTAAAGGTTATCAGATCTGGTAATATAAAAGAATCCGAATAAACGAGTTTACTGTATCATTAGCTAATATTAGCCTGGAAAAAGATGATCATATCTTGAGGATATGCTAATGTGATATGTGTATGTGCACACTAAAGTAGAGCGAGTCTGCGCAAATCTGTTTTATTCTCATAAATTTCATGTTGGTTTTGCCAAACTAATTTCTCTATTCATTAACACCTCCCTCAAACAACTACCTACAACCAAACCTATAAAAAAGTGAAAAAAGAAGGGATAATCTGCTTAAGCTGACTTTTGAGAGTTAGTCAACACATCATTTAAAAAGGAACTCCAGAGTTTGTCGAAGGTCCTTGAAGAAACATTGAATGATCGTCTAATTCTTTCTAATTTAATGCAAGTAAACACATTTTTGAGCCTTTTTTTTGAGTAAGAAGGGAAGACTGTCCTTTTAAAAAGAATAGGACGTCTAACTAACAAAGTAGCAAAGGTTTTGAAAAATCAACATCGACCGACATGGCAAAAACAATGGCAAAAAGTGTATTTGGGTTAAGAATCCAAGATTCTGAAGTGTCCAAGAATTTTAGTTTTAGAATTTTGTTTTATTTTAGTCCAAGAATCGAATAATTGAAGAAATTTCCACAACATGAAGACAAAATGAGATCCACTAGTGAATGTTTGCAATGATTACAAGGACCACTGACATACGGGGCATATGTTAGCAAGTTCAGCATTATATAGTAAACTCTATGTAGAATATATCAGGCCATGTTGTGCACATAGGGATCAATAAGATTGAATTCCCAGTGTTTCAGGCACAATTATTTATATAAAAAATTGACTATACTAGTAGTATAAATGCTAAATAACCATATTTCAGTATTCAGTAGTGTTCAGTATTTAAAAGTACCTTAAATCTGAAGATGACCATTTTTAACTTAAGTTTAAAAAGACGCCAATGTTTAAATACCGAAGGCATTTGAGTCGGTTTACAATTTAAATTGTTTTAATTATTAAATAATATTATAAATAATATTAATATGTAAATAATAATGATCAGTTTCACTCTTTTGGTTTTAATTGCTTTTCTCAGCATTCCTACAGAATATTATAGAGTAATGGCGTTTGGTATCTTGGATCAAGTCTGGGTTTTTTTTCCGAATTTGCTTGATATCCAGAGTTTTGATGAGTATTGTACTGTTTGCAGGTAATTATTATTGTCATGGTGTTATTGATGCCTTTTCAGTGATTAAGGATTTCCATTTTTGTGCAAACGTCACTGTTTCTGGCTGCCGCGCTGTTGAGCTCCCCGTGTTATCTGGATTTCGGCACGCTCTTCGGGGTGCTTTTTGTACCAGGTGGTAAAACAGGTTTGTTGTGTTTCCTCGATGTGCTGATCTTGCCTTTGCAAATCGTTTGCACAGTGTCTGCAAAGTCATAAAAGAACTTGGGGCCCTCGTCTGAGCATTTTCAGTTCAAGTGAGACAATGCATTTAGCATCAAGGCATGCTCTCTAAAAAGAACATCATGGAGAAATTGTATTTATTCACTATCGAATATTTTGAAATTCATAGTCAAATTGTTGATCATCTTCAGCCAGGAAGGGTCTTTCTCCATGGCTGTCGCTTCAGTCTGCATATTTGAAAGCGTTTACATCATTTACCCTGGCATGCCGCATTGCCAAGCTGAGAGGAATAGCTAATGGAAAGTAAAGCTTGATGACTGCTACACTCTGGCATTCCCAGCACAGCATAGCTATGCAAGTTCACTCTTTTTTTTTTTCTCAAAACCCAACATTAGCTACCATTAGACCATTCATCAAATCTGAGAGGACCCACTAAACACATGTATTCACATTCATTAAAAAGTATCATGATGTCATTTCCAAATGGTCAAAATATATATTTTTTTAAAGAAATAGGTTATATGAAACTCTGGGCCTGATAGTAAAATTAGTCATGGGTCACCTACACCCAAAAGATAACTAACGGCCGAATCACCGGCCAGAACACACCCTCACTTTCTAGTGAGTTCTATAAACAGAACAGGAAGTCAAAATCGAGAATTGCCCAGCTCTACTCACAAGACATTTCACTTCACTCAGAGCTGAGAGGTTTAGGGAGTGTCCTCAGACTGATACTGTTTTCTAAAAATAGACACAGAGGAGCAGGTCATGCTATTTAAAACTACACTCTGGCTTCTCTTAAAAAATAATTCTCTGTTGTTTAATACTCTCTATGAGTGACAAAGGAATTCGCAGTAATTCGCTCAAGCGTGTACTGAAAGATCTTTACTGCGTTAAGAACACACTCCTATTTAAGCATGTGTATGTCTGCCCTCGGTCACTACAGACACAATCTTTTGCAGGGGTGTATAAATATTTTGCAGATAAAAATACACCGTCTTGGTCACATTGGAAAGTTTCAACATTTTAATAAAATCAACAGCACATGCAGGCGAAAGCCTGGGGCTTGTGGACAAATTTTGACCTAATAAAATGTTATTATGGTCTCCTTTCTTTCCAGGAATGTAAGTAGGCATGTACTGATCCAAGTTTTAGCGAGATAACAGCATCTGTTTCATCTGTTGTAAGTGTTTTCTTCTAATTTCAAGAAAACAGGAAATAAATTGTAATGGAAGGAAAAAATGGCATCTTATTAACAGTCTAGTCAAATGTATAAAATGTCAAAGAAATTTCAAAATTACAAAACACAGGCAGGATTTAAGTCTATTTCTGTTTATTTTTTCTCATTTCAAGCATTACATTCAAATCACACAATCCTTCCTATGTGATCCTTCGACAGATGCTTTTTTTTTCTAGAAATAAATGCTTAAACGCGATCTAATAGAACTATTTCAAGCTATAATAGCTATATTAAGAATAAAGAGGAAATAATCTCATATATTTGTTTTACTACAATCTTATAAAGGAAATGCCAGATACATTTGACTACCGGTATGTTTCCACTTGTTAAGATGTAATCTTTGTGCTGCATACGTGCTCGGTGTGCAAGATCTGTGTCCTGTCAGTTAACCCTCTCATGATCATGGCATAAAATACATCAGTGAATCAGATTTATTTTTAAAGAAAAGGTAATATAGGCCTGATCTTGTTTCAGGGACTGTGGGAATGTAGCACTGATCATTTTATTTCACCTACAACTAAAGTCTAAAGGATAAAAACCCACGAAGCTTCAAGTGTAGTATTTAAAAAAAATTCATACACAGATATATTACAAACTTGTTAGAATGGTTGTTCACCCATGTGCATAGACCTGATACATCACAAATATTGTTTTTCATACAATTGAGTTCATCTAAACATGTATTCCTTGAACTCATGTTAAACTTTCAGTAGACTTCAGACAGTCCAAATTATAATATAATATATATCATATAATATGTCACAATATATCATGTTATATAACATAATACACTGGCCATCTGAAAAAAAAAAGTCACACATTCTAATATTACGTTGGACCGCCTTTAGTTTTGATTACAGCACGCGTTCGTCATGGTATGGTTTCGATAAGCTTCTGCAATGTCACAACATTCCCGTCCATAGTTGCAGTCAAGATCTTGTATTGATGATGGGAGAGTCAGACCTCTGCACAAAGTCTTCTCCAGCACATCCTAAAGATTCCGGGCTACGGTCTGGTTGAGGTCTGGACTTCACATGGCCCATTGTGTGAATATTATGTACCATGATCCCTGAACCACTCACAATTCACAATTTGAGACAGATGAATCCTGGCATTGTCATCTTGAAATATACCCGTTCCATCAGGGAAGAAAAAATCCATTGATGGAATAACCTGGTCATTTACTATTTTCAGGTAATCAGCTGACCTCATACTTTGGGCACATAACGTTGCTAAACCCAGACCTAATCAACTGCAGCAACCTCAGATCATAGCACTGGCCCCACAGGCTCGTACAGTAGGCAATAGGCATGATGGGTGCATTAGTTCATCCACCTCTCTTCTTTCCCTGATGCGACCATCACTCTGGAACAGGGTAAATCTGGACTTATCAAACCATATGACCTTCTTCAATTGCTCCAAAGGCCAATCTTTATGCTCCCTAGCAAATTAAAGGCTTTTTTTCCAGATTAGCCTCACTGATAAGTGGTTTTCTTATTGCGACACAGCTGTTTAGTCCCAATCACTTAAGTTCCCTTCCTCTTACTTTTACTATTATACACAGGCGTGAGTTCTACTGTTTTTTTACGATTGGATTTCACCAAGGGTTTAAGTGATCGCCGGTCACGATCATTCAAGATTTTTTTCCGACCACATCTCTTCCTCAAAGATAATAATTCTCCACTGTCCTCCCAGTTTTTAAAATGCGTTGAACATTCTTTAACCAATTTTAGTAGTTTCAGTGATCTCCTTAGAGGTTTTCTTTGCTTGATGCATGCCAATAATTTGACCCTTCTGAAACAGATTAACATCTTTTCCATGACCACAGGATGTGTCTTCTGACATGTTTGTGTAAGAAATAAAAAGCTGCATCAGTTCGAGGTAAATAACTTGTTGCCAGCTGAAACGTAATCATCCATGCAGTAATTATCGAATAGGAGGCTCTTACCCATTTGCTTAGATAAATCCAGGTGGTGACTCTTTGTATATATCATATTATATAAAGTGTATGATTATAGACAGACAGAGTTATAACATCAGGGTAAGAGAACCAGAAACTGATTTTGTGAATGCATTGCTGTGGCCTTTTTTCCCTCTTTGCCCCTGTTCCTCTGAAACATATTTCACATCCCTGCTTCATTTATATAATTAAGATAAAGTCTATAATCACAGTCTTGATGCCACCCAAATGAGGATGGGTTCAGCTTTTGAGTCTGGTTTCTCTCAAGTTTCTTCCTCATAACATCTAATGGAGTTTTTTCTTGCCACAGTCGCCATGGCTGCTCATCAGGGATAAATGCTTAATGCTTAATTCACCTTAACTGTTCATTTCTGTAAAGCTGCTTTGAGACAATGTCTGTTGTGAAAAGCGCTATAGAAATAAACTTGACTTGACTTGATTTACAAATAACTTAGATAGATCCTGTATGCACTGTTAAGCATTTCCGCCATCCTTTAGGTTAAGTATAAAGTTAATTCTATAGGATCTAGAGGATGAAGTTTCTAGCACTGTCCATTAAGAGTACCAGTAAATCAGAATGTAAACACACCCTGCATGATGATCAAAAGCACTGGGCAGCTTCCTGTAGGAAAACCCACAGCATTCCCACCAACCTCCAAATTACACTCACCACATTCTCAGGCAACACACATATCCACACCAATGCTACCATGATGCTGAGCTTTTCACAAACTCCTCAGGACTGATCACCAGGTTTATTTTGAGGCTTTCATTAAGGTCAAACCTGCTACTGAAAAACAAACCTTTTACCTTCAAGTGTATTATGAAATGGGCAGTTTTACTGAGGTAAAAAATTGCTCATATTGCTTAAAATTGCTGTAAGGATCTACACTATAAGTATGTGGACACCTGATCATGACACCCATATGATGAAAACATGTTATATTGTCTTAAATGTTATTAAGATTTTCTTCCACTTCCAGCATCACTCAAAAGTGAGCTCCATGAAAACATGGTGTGTTATGGTTAGAGTAGAATGAATAGCTGAGTAACTGAATGATCACAAAATCCCCACAGCTACGATCCAAAATCTAGTGGAACGTCTTCCCAGAAGTGTAATTGGGGAAAAACCCAATAACAAGGCCCATGGTTTCGGAATGGGATTTTCAATACCCAGGTGTTGATTCTTTTGGCTATAAAGCGTATGATAATAGTGGGGTGAAAAATAATTTATGAATGAACACTTTTGGTTATTGTGCTTTGAGCAACCAATACGATTAAAGCAACATTACCAGTAAGACCATGCTGTGGCCCATTTGCTTCGATGGCAGACAAAGAAACACAATCAGACAAAGGAATCCTCTGAGCATGGCTTATTTGCACCCAGTAAAGCAACTGTACTAGGAAAAATGCTTACACGTACAGATTGTGTTAGTGTTTCCAAATGAAATACACCTGAATACTAAGGGATTGCAAAGAGAGAAATATTGCTGAAAACTCCCTGAGACAGCGATTTCACTTCATTTCAGAAGACTTGCTTTTGTACACAGCTGACCCTAAGATCCGTTTTCTGCCAGGCCATTAAAATTCAAAACAATACTAAGTTCACAAAAGAGTGTTCTTTTATCCACTAGAGAACAATAACTGTTCCCAAAGCTGTCTAACAAGTTGGTTTACATGATTTACTGAAAGTGTTACCATCGAGCTGCATTTTCATTTCCCAGATCTCATGTTGATCAATTTATTCACACTATATTATACAGCACTGGGTGTGCAACGAATAGGTCGTAAACACAGAGCTACCGAAAGCATAAATGCACCACGAGACCTTGAAGCAGAAGCAGCACCAGAAGGAGCACTGGGGCTGTAACGGTCCACTGAGACTCTTGCGTGTGCTACGTCATGTCATAACAGAAGCATAAAACCTTGTATTTGCTTTAATGTAACCTTATAAAAGGAAGTATCAGATATATTTGACTAGATTCAAGATGTTATGTGCATGCATGTACCTTATGTAAAGGGCTCGTGTCCTGTAAGTCAGCATCACTTATGTTTATGGCAAAAAAACTTTTGTGGAACTGATTTGTGGAAAAATAATATGAAGAAAAAATAAAGGAAATGAAATTAAGTTCTGCTGATGGAAAACTTTTTCAAATGTGTAAATGACTTTTATTAGAAGAATGCATAAGATGGGTGTAGGCCTCAGTTTCACAATTACAAGTAGAATGTGTTTTCAAACAAACAACAATAGATTTGGTGTAAAATTCAATTCAATTAATCATAGGATGACGTTTGTAGTAATAAGATAATGTAAATTTGAATGAAATTGAAACTTCTTGACTTGCACCATACCCAGCTTTAATATCCATGCATACAAGGTCATATGTATTTACACACTTGACTTCAGTGCTTGTTCACAGCTACATTCAAACACTAATGTCTGGGACCATTTTAGCCATGCATACTAAAAGCATTCTTGTGCCAGACACACATGGGCCTTGCCAGAAAAGTAAAGATCCATTGCAGCTCCATGACTCATCTAGGCATGGCTCTATTAGTTTGTACCTCCTTCCTTGAACACCCAACATCTTTTCACCTCTATGCCAAACTGCAAGTTTTTTTCACCCCATCTAATTCTACTTTCTCTGATGTCATAGATTTAAGTGGATCTGCTTGGGCATATACTTTCCATCATGCCGTGTCTTCAGTTAATTCTGATGGTGCAGAGATTTGGACTTCATCTTCCAATCAGCAGACAAGTAGTACAGTGGCTTACATCAGTCTGAGTGATGATGAGCTCTCTGGGTTTACAATGGACTGCTGGTCTCATGACATGTATAATCCTGTGAGTCATATTTAAAGTTTTTACCCAATCACTTGTGGGCAGTGGACTGAGCTAAAACTTTTGTAAAAATCCAAGTTCTTTAATGTCCAAGATGTCATTGGGAAGTAAATGGCTGATAAAAATCCAATCTTTTTCTCACGTTTAAACACGACTCATGGGTAGAAGCATGAATACAGAAGTTTTTTAGCATAGCATAAGTTTCTTAGCATTGGATTTCCGATTGGAAGGTCATGAGTTCAAATCCCATTGCTGCCAAAATGCAACTGTTGGGCCCTTCAGAAGCAAGGCCCTTAACCTTTGACTGCTCAGCTGTATAAATGATATTACTATGCTGTCAATAAAAATTGATTGAACTTACCATCCTGCTTTTATAAAAAAAAATACATTATATACATATATACATTATACACTACACCCTGCACCCTAAACTACACACTGCACACTATACATTATTCACTACACCCTACACCCTAAACTACACACTGCACAATATACATTATTCACTACACCCTACACCCCAAACTACACACTGCACACCATACATTATACACTACACCCTGCACCCTAGACTACACACTGCACACTATGCATTATTCACTACACCTACACCTAAACTACACACTGCACACTATACATTATACACTACACCCTGCACCCTAAACTACACACTGCACACTATACATTATTCACTACACCTACACCCTAAACTACACACTGCACACCATACATTATACAGTACACCCTAAACTACTACACACTGCAAACTATACATTATATACTACACCTTTAACCTAAACTACACTGCACTCAATACATTATACACTACACCAAACATCCTAAACACTATACATTATACACGACACCTAAACACTATACATTATTCACTACACCCTACACCCTAAACTACATTGCACACCATACATTATACAGTACACCCACACCCTTAACACTATTCATTACACACTACACCCTGCACCCTAAACTACACACTGCACACTGTACATTATACACTACACCCTGCACCTAAACTACACCCTAAACACTGTACATTATACACTACACAATAAATACTTAACACTATACATTATACACTACACCCTAAACAATGTTCATTATACACTACACCTTACACCCCAAAACACTATAAATTATACACTACACCCTATACCCCTAAACACTATACATTATACACTACACCCTAAACACTGTACATTATACACTTCACAATAAACACTTAACACTATACATTAAACACTACACCCTAAACTACACATTACACACTATACATTATACACTACACCCTAAACACTGTACATTATACACTACACAATAAATACATTATACACTACACCCAAAACAATGTTCATTATACACTACACCTTACACCCCAAAACACTATACATTATACACTACACCTTACACCCCAAAACACTATACATTACACAACACTATATACCCAAAACACTATACAATATACACTTCACCCTAAACACTGTACATCATACACTGCACAATAAACACTTAACACTATACATTAAACACTATACCCTAAACTACACATTACACTATACATTATACACTACACCCTAAACACTGTACATTATACACTACACCCTAAACACTGTACATTATACACTACACAATAAATACTTAACACTATACACAACACCCTAAACAATATTCATTATACACTACACCTTACACCCCAAAACACTACACATTATACACTACACCCTATACCCCAAAACACTATACATTATACACTACACCCTATACCCCAAAACACTATACATTATACACTACACTAAACACTGTACATTATACACTACACAATAAACACTTAACACTATACATTAATGCTACACCTAAACCACACATTACACGCTATACATTATACACTACACCCTAAACACTGTACATTATACACTACACAATAAATACATTATACACTACACCTAAACAATATTCATTATACACTACACCTTACACCCCAAAACACTATACATTATACACTACACCTATACCCCAAAACACTGTACATTATACACTACCCTAAACACTGTACATTATACACTACACAATAAACACTTAACACTATACATTATACACTACACCCTAAACACTATACATTATACACTATACACTATACATTAAACACTACACCCTAAACACTATACATTATACACTACACCCTAAACACTATACATTATACACTACACCTAAACACTATACATTATACACTACACCCTAAACACTATACATTATACACTACACAATAAACACTAACACTATACATTATACACTACACCCTAAACACTATACATTATACACTACACAATAAACACTTAACACTATACATTATACACTACACCCTAAACACTATACATTATACACTACACCCTAAACACTATACATTATACACTACACAATAAACACTTAACACTATACATTATACACTACACCCTAAACACTATACATTATACACTACACAATAAACACTTAACACTATACATTATACACTACACCCTAAACACTATACATTATACACTACACCCTAAACACTATACACTACAGCCTGCAACTCTCACCATCAAACACCTTTGAGGTTAAGGTATGGGGTAAATGAACACATTGACAGGTGGTGTAATAATACTACTCTTATTATAATTAATATTAATATTATTACTGACACAGGGACATTGCCCTAAGCTGCTGCTTGTAAAAATGTGAGTAAGAAACCCCAGTGAGTCGGAGTGTTCCTGCTTCCTGTCTCTGTTCCAGGCGGTAAACCGGATTGTAATATCGGTGTAATGATCTCCCTCCCGGCCGCCGGCACTGCGCGTCTATTCCGCGGTCTCTGCGCTCATTTCAAAGAGCCATGTTGTTTTCCCTGTCTGTCTGTCTGTCTGCAGCCGGATACTCCTACTGTAATTACTGTAGAATAAACAAATCACAATCAGATCAGACTTACCGTCAGTCTGTTCCTGATTTATCCAATTGAAGGAGAATCTACTTGATCAGAGATCCCGGGATCCCGGAGACGATCAGACGCGCTGTCACTTCATGACAAATAACCAAAAACACGGGGAAAAAATAGAAATAAAACAAACCAATAAATTTTATTGAAATATGGTGTCAATTGAACATCCCAGCAGATGATGATCGCACGACCGAGCTGCTAAGGACCGAGGCCGGTTCTTTCCGCACGCAGGCTCCGGTACATTCCCATACACCGCGGAACCGCTCGGTTAAGTTTCTCTGCCCGCTGCCGGTAATTCTGTCCCAGAGCCCCGCCCTTAGTGCCCGAGTATCGCTGCGTCGACCGAGGGGCCTGACAAAGCCACGAGCCAATCAGACATTGAGTAGGCGGGGCTTCATCGTGGCACGGCAAGCGGGCGTGGCTAAACGAGATGTTTCGGTTTGAACGGTTAAAAGGACATGTCGGTTTTCCACATGGACAGGTTATTACTCCGTCTTTCACCTGTCTGACCTGTAACTTACAAATACATTTATAACATATTAATTTTAGGTGTGTAATTCAGTGACTTTAATCATATATGTACCTCGGAAGAGCCCTAATTTTTTAATTGGCGTAGCCTAATTTGTGACGTAACAATTCGTATACTTCAGAAAAAGAATCAGAATCAGGTTTATTGGCCAAGTGTGTTAACACACACACAAGGAATTTATTTCCAGCTGCTAGTGACATAAATGCACTATACATCTAGCTTGGACTATACAAGACAAGACAAGTCAAAATATACAAAACAATACAGGCAATGTGAGACAATATAGACAGAATAAACAGTATTAAATAGGAATGCAGAGTATATGACAGATCAGTAATGTACATAAAGTGTGAAAGTGCATGGTAGTGTGAATAACAGTATTGTGCATCAGGTATTATAAGGAGTTTACTTTAGAACTTAAAATATACAGCAAGTGTGTAACATATACGGATGATGTGATGACTGACAGGTCTGATAATGCAGCACTTATAGATATGAAGCAGGGACGATGATTATGGTGAGTGGTAGCTCAGTAGTTAAGGTGCTGGGTTACTGATCGGGAGGTCGGGGGTTCAAGCCCTGGTATCGCCAAGATGCCACTCTTGGGCCCTTGTGCAAGGCCCTTAACTCTCTGTGCTCCAGGGGTGCTGTATTATGTCTGACCCCCAGCTTCTGAGCAATCTGGGATATGTGAAGAACGAATTTCACTGTAATGTATATGTGACAAAGCTATTCTATTCTTTTTGCAAAGAAAAAATGTTTACGTACTCTTTAAGTAAACAAACAATATTTACATACTCTTTTCGAAAAGAAACAGTATGTACATATCCTTTTTAAGTGAAGAAAATGTACGTGACAAATCCCCAATCCGTCTATTTATACCATACGCTAAAAGGGGGCAACTTTTTGTGAAGAAAAATTTGTCCTGATGTCAGAATCTGTCTACTTATACAATGCACTAAAAGGATGCACTCTTTTCATTTAAAAAAAAGTACATTCGTTGGAGGATGTAGCAAAAGAGTATGACAGAACAACTTGGAATCGAGCATTTCAATGCACACTGTTACTGCAAATAAGCTTCTTGTTGCATTTCAGCTCTTATTCATTCATTATTCATTATGCACTATATAAGGTATAATAACTAACTAACTATATAATGAACTATATTTATAACTATAATTATACAGACAGAGCTCCACAATGGGAAGTGCAAATGTAACTCAATTTTGTAGAAAGTAATATTCTGTGAATTCCTCCTGTCCTTATCTAGTGTTTAATATAAAATACACAACCAAACTAGATTACAACATCTTCACTTTCATCTCAAATCCATTCTCCACTGCACATCACTGCACATGATCAAATATACAATGCGGTTCCTATTGGGCTTTGTAGTGAGTGATCCATTATTATTTGCTGGTCTCTGTCTCTCTGTGGATATTCATGGTGTAAAATATCTGATACAGCTGCCGCACTGCACAATATACATTACACATTGTGTACTACACTGCACACTATACAATCTAGACACAATACACACTTTTTTTTTTTTACAAAGAAAATGACTATGCAATTACTGAAAACAGAGTACAGAAGAAACCATGGTTGCCTTGTAAAGCTTTCATTCAATAATTATTCCTTCTGTGTGTGTGTGTGTGTGTGTGTGTGTGTGTGTGGTGGGGGCACTCAATAGTGTAAGAGAAAACATCTGCATCTGTGGAAAATGACATAACGTCACTTTCCCTATCCTTTTCTATTTTGTTTAATAAAAAAGTCACACTTAACTCAACTCCATTCTCCATTGCGCATCATTGCACATACTGAATTATACACTAAAGTACCTAACAGACATTGTAGCCAGTGATCCATTATTATAGCGCTGCCCTTTTTGCTGGTCTCCATCCCTCTGTGGTTTTGACTGAGCTAGACAATCTGGTGTAAAATGTCGGATACAGCTTCATATTTGTAGGAGCTGTGGGAAACTGTTCATACATAAAGCTTTTACATTATAATGCTGATGATGCTGTTCAGACAAGGATGCAGTAGTGATTATGATATTTCTTTATTTGTCTTTGAAATGTTTTTTCTTTAACAACTTATGATGGACATTCCTTCAAAGAACTCATTGTAGGAGGGCAACAAGGCAACGTGGTAGTACAGTTGTAAAGTAAAGTAGAAAGGCGACAACTTCTCATGGGCTGAGATTGGTACGTTGTATTTTATTGTGTTACTTATGAAAGTGCGCATGTGTACATTAAATATTGCAAAGGCTTTATTTCAACTTAGATTTTTTATTACTTAGTTTTAACTCAGGGAAGGTCAGGTGAGTCTTTTAAGTTTTTCACTGATTTACATGTGTATATGAGCCGGGTGTAGGTGTTTTGGTTTCTGAACTTGTGAAATAATAATTCAAGTCAATTAGGTATGTAAGGAAAAGTGGGCTGCATGGATGGTGTTTAACAGGAGCTTGGTGGGGGAGGATCAGTAGAAAATGTTGCCTAGGGTGCCAAATAGATTAGGGCCTCCACTGTGTCTGGGATATTTATGTGTTTTTAATTCTGCTTCTGAGATTATAATTTTTATTGAACTTGTCTGTAATATTTTATAATGACATTTTCCCAAATATGAACAAACTAGTAGGCTATTTTAATAAGCCCAGGAAGCTTCTGAAGAGCACTGCACGTTCACGTTAAAGTCCAAATGCTTTTCTTGTCCTGCAGGCTAACTTTTTTGATGTGTCCCCAGTCTCAATGCACACTTTAGTCTAAACCAGATGCCCTTTGGATCTTTCCTGTAGAACAAATAAGCTGTTCAATCAAACGTGAAATGAATAAAAAAAAAATACAATATATAAATACAATACTAAATAATAAATACAAAATTATTTTGTACTAAGAATGACCAGTAATATGTAAATATTCATGAATCTTCCTGTGAACATTGAAATCCATCTTATTGTGGGTGACACTTAATTAAAGATGTTGCCATGGATAGTGTTGTTTAGCAAATGACTCGGTATTTAGTATACCTTAAAGACCGTGTAGGTCATTCCTATTGGGAACTGGAGCTGCATTATGTTATATATTGCATATGCAATATATTTGCGATTTATCTCAATTAGAATTGTTACAAATATATAATATACTATAGGCTATGATCATATTGAGTGCATTCAGGTTTTGCTCAAATATTAAAATCCATGCAAAAAGGTTGCATAGTGTGCTATACAATATAAAGGAGAGTCTTACATTTAGTGCTGAAAAGATTATTTTTTACATTTATTCCTCAGTTTCTTCCACCCAACTCGCAGAGAATTAGCAGATTAACCCATAAATCATGCAAGAAGTAACAGGTACATTTGAGAACTCCTCCATAAACAGCAGCTTGGAAGATCCATGATTTAATAATAAAACGTTTCACTGCTGAAGAATGTTATACATGATAAACAGGATTATGGTTGAAGAAACACTGTTTAGGAGGGAAACAGCATCGAGAGATTAAATAAGTGTGAATGTTATGCTAAAATGCACACTTACTGCTTCATTGACATCCTATGATGTGAAGGTTGTTATTTTATTAATCCTATCTTCATCCCTGAGATACTGAAGAAATTTAGCCTGAAAGGTTATAACTTTATTAGATAAAAAATCACCTAAAATGAAGATATCAGAAGTCCATGAATGCATTTCATTTTTTTCTCAGTGCATTGTTGAGATTCCTGTGATTTTTGCTACCAGGGAGTTTCCAGATTGCGTTCCATGTTCTAAAATCTAAATTCATGGTCATGCACTGCAATCAAGGGCTTTCTTTACAGCTAAAGAATTTCCTACAACAACAAAAAATAAATAAATAAGTAAAATTAAAACCCATATACTTGTTCTGTCACTATTAAATTTTAAATAACCAAAGACTGTAGCATTCCAAGCTCTGGGTCTGTGGTTTGATCTCGAGTTCAGCTGTGTCTTCTAGGCCTGCGTACTGAGTCCACTGTTATACACCCTGCTGACTCATGGCTACACTGCAAAACATGAAAGAAATAGCATCATACAGTCCCCAGATGACACCACAGTCATGGGGCTCATCAGAAATAATGATGACAGCATACAGGGACAGGGTGAAACAACTCATAGCCTGGTATGAGTCCAACAAACGATCTGAGAATGTCAACAAGACAAAAGAGATGTTGACTTCTGATAAACCAAAGCACTGCATCAGCCATTATTCATCAACTGTAGAAAATTTTAAACAGTGCAGAACATCAAATTCCTTGGTGTGGTCATGACATGGTCACTGCAGATCTCCTCTTCAGGACTACAAGTGAGATACAAAGTCACAACACACTGTATTGTCTAAGGCAGTGCTTCTACATATATGTCATTTAGTGTGTACTCACCAGCCATATCAGCATCTAGTATGAAAACTTCTAAGCATCTGAAAGGAAAGTCTGAAATTACGTAGTGATGATGGCACAGGACATTAATGGTACTGAGATTCCTGAGAAAATTTACACCAGAAGTAGTGTGAAAAATGGCAACCTATATCAGGACAGACCACCTCACCAAGTTAAGAAGTGCTTTAAGCCCTTCTAATCCAGAAAGAGTTTAAGAAGTGTTGAGAACATCCAGACACAGGGAACAGTTTCTTCTGATTTGCAGACGGACTTCTGAACAGCCATGTCTAAAGTATTGTAACAGTACATGTAAGTGGTAATTTCCAAGTTGAAATAATGTCATTTAACACCTCAGTATGTGGGGGTGTTAAGTGGGGAAAGACATGGACAGTGTTTGTCTTTTGTTAGCCACGATTTACCCAGTTAACTACGTTGAGTGATGTTTATTTACCTCCTTTAACAGCAACCTGTTTCTGAATGAACAAGTAAATAATATGTCTGTATGTTGTATGTTGATTAAAGCATCCTACTTGTAAATAAGTATAAATGATTTAAAGGTAAGATGCTACTTGCCATGTTAATTTGATGGGATAACGACGGGCAAGTGTAAATGCTTTTACATTGGGATGATGAGTAGAAATTTTATTATGAGTACAAATTTTATATATTTCATTAAGGGTTTTTTTGGCTTTTGATGATTAGAGGTGAAAAAGATCGAGCCCAATGCAACATACTTTGCTTTTCAATTTGTTCTTGTGTTTTACCCGTCAGCTTAATGACAAGTGTTGTGGAGCATGTCCAAATAAATGTTTAGGTACAAACATTTGTTTTATTCGCTTATAATTAGATTTACATGTTATTATTTTATTGTTTATACAATCTTTTGCGTGAATTAAGAGTGAAACAACATATGTACAACATATGTATGTATTAGGAAATGTTTTCTACTTCATGAAGAATAAAACAGACATCTTCCTATGCTTCTATTTGGTGAGAGATCGAAGCTTAAAAGGATTTTGGGGCTAAACAGTTTACAAGTTAAGAGGTGCTAACAGGAATACAGGTAGACTTCTCAGGATATGGCAGAATGGTTTAAGGCGCTCCACTTGACCGTTGCTAGGCCCTGGACTAATACAGAGCACATTAGTTACACTACACACAGCTGTCTAGCTCCTGATGAAAATAACATGGTCCACAAGTAAGGAATGAATTCTGAGGTGCTCCCATGGGCCGTGTTGAGGCTTATTTGCAGGTTCTGAGGAACTGTCAGTAGCAAGTCTGGGAGAACACTCAAGCGCCTTTGAAACCCCATCAGTCAGGTGGAGATAAAAGGTTGTGAAAACCAGGATTGTGCTTTGCAGAGGACTATAAACCAATGGCCAATAAAGTGCTTCCTTTGCTGCTAACTGTGCAGAAAAGTGTGCAAGGTACTTAAAGCTCAACGGTAGATCATCTGTTGGCCGGATGGTTAACAACTGGGCCCATCAGACATCAAACATCCTTACTGGGTTAAGATGGCATTTGGTTGAAAAGGTTGCTAGCATAGACTTTTGATACTTTGGATAAACATACACAGGAAAACCCAAACCTGTAAAAAAGCAGTACTTCATCTCTAAATTAGAAGAGCAGTGAAAGAGAAGTGAAAAGCAGATTCATCATTATTGCTCAGAAACTACTGCTTATGAAAACAGACACTGTAAAGGTCATTTATATTGTAATGAAATCATGGAAACAAGATGGACCTGTGAAGGTCTATAACGTATGCAAACCTTTTGTCTCAATATTATACCAATATTATACCACGTATTTTATATATCTGAATAGAACGCATACAGATTGACAGGTAAACAGTGATGGAAACAGCGGGTTAAAGATGAAAGAAAGATTTATGTGTAAGTGAAACTGCTTTTGGAGGTATAGCCTACCAATGTGTTAATACAACCGAATTATCTAAACATTATAGTGTTCACAATAATCATACCCAACAACAGCAAGTTCCAGATATCAAATTATTCATTCTGTTCATACAGATATGTTTTAAGCATGACTGTCTTCAATCGTTTTGTGTCTTGGGAGCAGGATAAAATAATGACCTTGTGGCTTGCTTGTGTAAACTAATCAATAAATGCCATTAATATGTCATTCAATATTCATGTCACAGTGTCTCGCCGGCATGTTGGAAAAAAGTGTTCGTTTTCTGCAACTGTGGTCTCATTTGTGATGTTGTTCTTCCACCCATTCGGAATGCCTCTTCTGCAGGTAAATGAAAAGACATGCCACGAGCTGCCAGCTCGGTTCAGTGTACTGAACGCTCGTGGAGTCGCAGGTATGTGCTTTATACAACCTTTCATGAAAAACCTGCAGTAATTCTATCGTTCCCTCTTTCCCTCAGAAACTCACATGCACCTATGCCACATTTGATGCTGGCATTAAAGCACAGCCGGAATGCCCTCAAATATTCATGATCTTTGAATTAAAAATGATTTTAATCTAATTCTGCAAGAAAGAGAGAGAGAGAAAGAGAGAGAGAGAGAGAGAGAGAGAGAGAGAGAGGAGAGGAGAGAGATGGCCTGAGACTTGCATCATAGATCACGCATGATTCACCATCATATCTGTCGTATTTTCCATTACATTGCAACAACTAGGTTGAGAGTTTTATTTTATTATTTTATTATAAACGTAAGTACTCTGTGCTCCATTAAAAGTAAGATTGTTTTTAGTTTCTTCCTAATTTTGTCTTTTTCCCATTTTTTTGCTTGAGGATGTTCAAAAAACTTTGCAAAAAACTGTATTGTTTTAGCAACTTCAGCAAAAAAAAATCTTGTGCAAAAATCTGGAAGTGAAAATGTGTTACAAAAATACTCCTAGGAGTAAATATTAAACCGGACATGTTGCAAAAATGAAAAGCACACCCTATTTCCATAGGAAGTATAAACAGAAGTGCAATAGAAGTGTAGGCAATATGCAAAAAACAAATGAACTGCTCAAGTCTAGCTTACGTTCACGTTGTTTAATTGTACTATGTTCCAATGAAAACCCTACAGAACCCAAATATTAACTCTAAAGCTAAGGTTATATTTTAACATGGCTAGTCAGGATAAGAACATGGTCTGCCTTGATTAAGGAGGATTATTCCAGGAGATTGAGAGAAATGATAAGCAGCCTGAAAATGTAAAATATTTGTATTTTATTTATTTCCATGTATCAATACTGATAACTAATGATTGGCGACGCCCACCTTAAACTAAAGCCAATGAAATAATACATTATAATCTCTTTTTTAATCAAACTGTAAATAAACAGTTGGTGAATGCCGGTTAGTTAGTTAGTTAGTTAGATAGTTAGTTTGGATCGTCTTATCAGCTGACAGAACTCTCAGGTTAAATATAGAAGAGGTTGACTGAGGCAAACAGAGCAGGCTGTGTCAGATAAAAACACTCCCACGCTCTCGAGAATCTGACCTCATATTTCACAGCAAAATTTTAAGGCACTGGGCAATGCAGCATTTACACAGGTCTCATCGCAAATTAATGATGTTTTAGAATGTGTAAATCTATTCAATAATTTTAATTATGTTTAGAATATCCTACTGCACTATTAGAATAATAACGATGAAACGTCTCGTTTTATTGGTAGGTAATTTTGTCATTTTAAGTATCTAAAAACAAGCAAAATGATCTGCCATAAGATTTAAATAACGTTGGAAAATCTAATAGAAAGTCTAGAAACAGGTTCATTCATTTGATATCTAATTATAGTCTATATATTTTCATTTTTGAAGATTGTGATAACAGACCAGTTGACTTAAATCTCTTGACTTGAGACTCAAACTCGAGGAGTAGCTCACTATATACTATTGTATATATTTTTTTATCCTGTAGGACAGTAGGAAACTAACTTTACTGGCTTTATATAACAAAACAAAACAGGCATGCTTAAAATATAACGCAAGCTATGCATGATTTAGGAAATAGGATCAGTATTCTCTCCCCTGATTCTCCCCTATGGTGTATACTGTTCTGCAGGTGCTGTATGGTAATAAGAGCGGGTGGCCACCTGTCTGTGTAAATGATTTAGTAGGGTAAATCATTACATATCATGCCTTTTGACAGCTTTGTAAAGTGAGATAGACAGCAGACACCTGCCAAGAATCTTTCTAGCTTATAGTTTACATTTCTTTCTCCAGAATTTACACATTTTTCAAAGGTCGTCTTATTCAAAACTCATTCCTTCCATTTAGAAGAGCCAGACATGACTGCTTTACAATAAAGTACCCTTTACATAAGAGTGCACCATAAAGAGCATCTGTAGTCCCATCACCTTTGTGCACCTGTTTGACTCACAGGTTATATTTGATGGCTCGATGTTCCAGATAATGATGGTTGGTGACCTGGGTCAGAGCCCCTTCCATTCAGCTGACATGCACATGAAAGCAAGCGACGACATCATAACACTGACTTCACCCTGAGCAAGAGACATATGAGCTAGTCAGCAAACTATCCCTGCCTTCTACTACCAGTCATGCCAGCAAAGCTTGTGTGTCTGACTTCAGTCTGGCCAGCTGTAATCCTGATGCCAATTGGCACACAGAGCCACATTCTAGTGTTGACAATCATCAGCATGTATAGAAGGTTAAATGAACTGAAATGAAACTGAAGGGTGCAGTGTCAGACGTCAACAACAACATATTTCGGGGTTTGAAAGTGTAATTTTTGTGCAATATGTTATAATATTCTATAAATATATGCTATATTTACCTAGTGCTACAAAAAGATAAAGGATATTAATGCTGACTGTAAGTAAACTACCATTTTTTATCACGTGTAAATCTGCTTTCTCTTTTATACAAGAACAGTTCTAACATAGAGAATCGCTCAACCAAGTTGTAATAATATGTAAATATGTGAATAAAAAATAAAAATCTGAATAGTCTACATAGAATAGCCTGGTCATGTTCCATTCATGTATGTGATGTTTCAGGCGTATATGTTTTGAGCTTTCATTGAATCTAATTGAAAAACCTGCCCTATTGTCAAGCTTTATAGAAGTGCTCAATGAACAGCTGGCAAGACTTACTATTGGATGGATACCCCAGCCCAGCCACAGACTTATTTCATCTCAGATAGTTTATTTCATCCTTGTGTTACTGCAACATATCACTTTACCCATTAGCAGGCAGCCATGTGCCCTCTGCCTATTTCTGCCACCATTACATGTAAAGCAAGAATCTCATGCAAGCGCATGCAAGTGTAACAGGAAAGCCTTCTGATCGCTGACCCATGCCAGAGCACTTCTATGTAACAGAACCAGATCTGCACTACATTTTGCGTCTGCATACATTCTACATACTGCATGAAATGCTGTTCTAATGATTAATGCTTTATGGAACTGTAAAACAGACACCGCTTAAAATTACGGTTGACCTTTAAAGTGCTATCAATTTTCTCATGGGCATAAGAATCTGTAATTATAAATGTGAGCATAATGCATATACAAGCTATTCAACAAATTCAACGACAACAGCAACAGCATATTGCCAGCTACTTTAAAGACTTTGGAAAGGTTTCAACAGGGTCTTTTGAAAGAGGCATGAGACAGGTTTGACCTCTCTGTTCCTCACTCTTGTTAATCTTCCTTAGTGAGGGGGTCCTCTGGGAGGAAGATCAGGGCCTTGTACAGACTGCAAGCTAAGTATTTAGACAGGGACTGCAGAGTAAACAGGAGATAACCTACCCTCTGTGTTCCTTCAAAACCTGTATGCAAGTTTACCTGGAAGATGTTTTGATGCAAAGGGGAAGTCACATGAAATATTGCTTTAATTTGGATTTCTTTCCTGTTCATTTACTTTCAATTTGATTAATTGGTTTAAAAAAAAGCATCCTTACTTTACAGAATTTTTCTTTCCAACCTTCCTAAAACTGTTTTATTTAATTATTAGCATACTAGCATTAGCATTAGCATTATTATTATACTTTCTATCAATACTGTCATTTGCACTACCATGCACCCTCACACTTTATGTACATTACTATTTATTACCCACACTGTCTATACTGTCTCATATTGTCTGTTTTGTCTTGTATAGTCTGTTTTTGTCTTGTCTTGTCTGTTTTGTCATGTATAGGTTTTATTTATGTCTGTACTTTTGAGAGTCACAAACAGCTGAAACCAAATTCCTTGTGTGTGTCAACACACTTGGCCAATAAACCTGATTCTGATATCTGAATCTATCTATCTATCTATCTATCTATCTATCTATCTATCTATCTATCTATCTATCTATCTATCTATCTATCTGTCTGTCTGTCTGTGTGTGTGTGTGTGTGTGTGTGTGTGTGTGTGTGTGTGTGTGTTTGAGCAGTTGAGGTTTAAGGGCCTTCCTCAAGCTCGGTGCTGTTGGGATTTGATCATACAACCTCGTACATAAAAGAAACCCTCAAATCACAGGGAGAACATGCTGAATGTATGCACCCAAGGCAGAGGCAGGATTTACGCATCCATCAACCATAAAGGTGTGAGGCAAACCTGCGTAACCCCCTAAATCCATGTGCCCTCTTTTATGTAATCATTATTATAATGGCAAATTATGTCTTTAAAATATAATTATCCTTTGCAATCTTTTAGATCAGACCAAGAAGTATTAGAGACCTCACTGTAAAAGACTACACAGACACGACTGTAAGACACAGTGTGTGTGTGTGTGTGTGTGTGTGTGCACGTGGTGTCGCGGTCCCTTTAACAATCCCACAATTCATCACGGTTAAGGGAAAAGAAAACCACGTGGTGTAGGCAGGAGTCGGAAACAGTGTGACATTCAAATACAGACATTATGAGGATAAAAACATGTCCAAAAAAGACATAAAGAGATAAATCACTGTAGATATTACAATAAAATGAGCAGCATTAATAAGTCTGGTAGTGTGGTGTTTTTTTGAAATGAAGTAATAATAATTATAATAATAATAATAATAATAGGATAATGACGACAAACAAGAGGAAGTTATTGTCAAAGACTAATGTATGTGAAACGGTAAAGAAGCGACTCCAGCTGCAAACAGATGTTGGAGACAGAGACCACCAGGGCAGGGATCAGGATCCGACCTGCAGTCAGTATTTTCCCAGTAAAGCTGATACTGGAATTAGATTGAGATTTGACTTCTTTAACCAGCCATGTGTTGATTTGGCCAAAGCCCTTTTGGGTAAGGTAAGCAGTGAACTTATTAATAACACTCTTTTTACATGTTAAACATTAGGAAGTGATTAAAGTTTAATAAGTTTTAATTTTAAAATGGTACACAAATATTTATCCTCATAGGTAAGATTTATTATTATTATTATTATTATTATTATTATTATTATTATTATTACAGGTTATTCTGCATCAGTAAAAGTACAAAGTAAATGAAATCTATACAGCACAAAATGCCAACTAGTCTTGTCTCACCTAAGTCTCTGAATTTGATGAAGATATGAAGGAGACGTACACAAAAGATTTCTAAATAATAAAACTTGACTTATAAGACAAGATCATTCTTCTGTCTTTTATAAAAAATAAAATCACGTTATTGATGCCAATGGAATTGATTGATCGAATGGATAAATGTTAGGTGAAATTATTTATTGTGCACCTCGGTTGTTTTTTGTCAGAACTTTGAATTATAGGGTTTTTGTTTTGATTTTTACTGTACTATTTACTGTGGTATTAGACGACGTATATGTGGAACATTGCCTGAATAAAATCTGAGGCCTACACGAATGTCAAAGATGTATATGTTATAAAATATTTCATTCAGAAACATCTTGATCGCTACTAATAATACATTGTATGTATATGTAATATACTATGAATATACTAGTAGGGATGGATTTGGACTGTTATAAATATCAGAATCAGAAATAGTTTTATTATCATGAATGTTAACACACACAAGGAATTTGACTTGGCGACAGGAGCTTCCAGTGCAGGAGAAAGTATATATGGAATATAACAAAATATAAGAAAAACAGACATTTAATTAATGCACTATATACAGTGAGAAAAATTGTTTAAATAAATGTACAGGTTATTTACAAGTGTGCAGCTTACAAATGTACATTCTGACTTTATGTAAAAATGTGTCAGTTATGATGGACAATGTATAGTTATGAATATTGTAACTGTATGTGTGCCTGGATGTTCTGGTGGACGGTGCAACGAGAGAGTGGGCTGGGTGTGTGGGGTCCAAAGTAATTTTCTTAGACTTTTTCCTCACTCTGGAGGTGTGAAGATCTTGGAGGTTGGGCAGTGGGGCACCAATAATCCTCTTAGCAGTCCTGGCTGTCCGATGTAGGCTTTTGATGTCTGATTTGGTAGCTGAACCAAACCAGACAGAATTAAATATAAACAGTCTACTATAATAGCTTAGAATTGCAATTTGCACAAAAGTCCTGCATTTATGGACCCATCACTAAACAGTACACCTCAACAATGATGGAACTGCAATGAATGGACATTCTGTGCTACTTAAATTTGGATGGGTTTCATTTAAAGGCTTTTTTCCTTTCAAGGTTTCTTCTTTTATCATCCCAGAAAGATTTTTTCTTGCCACTGTCACCACTGGCTCAATCATTACGGATAACCTATTGTAACCTATTTATTTTTGTAAAGCTGCTTCAGGAAAATGTCCATTGTGAAAGTGCTATACAAATAAAATCAATTTGATTTGAATCTGCCAAATGTATTAAAAATATTCAATGATATGCAACAAATGTGTAGCCATATGCTAGTCCTTTTGTGCTTTTCTAAATACTGAGCAGTTCTGACTCAGCATGTTATGGAAGTTCTTCATTGTCTGTAATTATATGATTAAAAAAATAGACTACTGCCCTAACTACTTGCCTCATATGTACACAGTTTGGCAGGATTTCAGTGTTTATTTCCATTCACAGGAGCCATAAAACAACAATTCCAGAGAAATCATCAGACTATTTATGCAAAAATGCTAAACAAATTGGTAATCAGTAGCACAAGTTTCCATTGAGGGCAACTCTGTCTGGAGGAATGCCCATGTTTGTAATTTAAGGCTGCTTGAAAACTGAAAGAGCATGGGTGAGTGAGACATATGAAAGCAATTACGTTAAAGGGTATCCGGCCTGATGTAGAAGCGTCAGACCCCCACACCCCTCTGTAATATGTGACCGTGCATTCTTTACAGCCAGAGAGGAAGGACCTTTTATTCACTCGACTAGTTTGTTCATACACTTACCCAAACACACACACACACACACACACACACACACACACACACACCCTATTACACAAAATGCCATGACATCATTCCAGATTGCTTATTTCATTTCGGTATGAAATAGCTCATACATGGTTTGCATTTCAGGACACTGTGTGGAGATGTTTGCACAGAATTAGAAATCATAACATTCCTCACAGAAAAGAATTTATCACCTGCATTCAGCAGGATTAAGTGGCTCTTGTGTCAAAGTGCTTTAGTTTAATTAGCGTTTAAATACACAATTCTGTTCTACATGTTAAAATATATAATCCAGGCAGGAAAAGTGCAGATTTGGTAGAATGTACATGATCAGAAGTATCAGTTACCCTTAATATTAGGGAACGTTCTATAAACTCAATACTATTGTCCATAGCAATTGATAGCTGTAGAGGTGTAATCAAAGATGGCATAATTTGGACATGACAGCTTAATTGTACAGTTGCACCACCAGCTGACAATGAGCTTCCATATGCTTAAATGACTGGACGGTTAACCAAGTTTTAAATGTGATATATATGTTTTGAAGGTGCTGGTGCGCAGGCATTCTGACGGCACAGAGCTGAGGGGCAGGGTGGTGGAGACGGAGGCTTACTTGGGCGGCGATGACGAGGCATCACACTCGGCTGGTGGCAAGCGCACAGAAAGAAACACAGCCATGTTCATGAAGCCTGGCACCATATATGTCTACTCTATTTATGGCATCTATCTCTGCATGAACATCTCCAGCCAGGGTAAGGATTCTTGCTCGTTAATGTGAAAAAAGGATCGTGCCATTTCAGAAATACAGAGTGAGGTTCTTTTAGTGCACTGTATAGATGCTTGTAGTATTGGGAATGTTTCATTAAAGGACGTCTTGGTGGTGGTGATGTATCCTCGTTTCACCTTGAGAATAGATAATCACATTAACTGCTGCTTGCCTGTGCGTTTGTAGGGGAAGGAGCAGCCGTGCTGTTACGTTCCCTGGAGCCCCTCGAGGGTCATGATGCCATGAGGAGGCTTCGGGCATCCAAGCGTAAAGAAGGCGCCAAGACAGTGAAGGACAAAGAATTATGTAATGGTCCGTCTAAGCTGTGCCAGGCCCTAGACATCCAGCGCTGCTTTGATCGAAGGGACCTGGCATCAGATGCAGATGTGTGGCTGGAGATGGACACAGAATGGGCTACGTCTAGAGAAAGAGACGTGGTTTCAGCCTCTCGGATTGGAATCGATTCACATGGAGAATGGGCCACTAAACCGCTCCGCTTTTACCTGCGAGGTCACCGTTGTGTCAGTGTGGTGGACAAAGCGGCTGAGAGCATGCAATAAGGAGTTCATGAGTCCAGTGACGCTAAGATTGAAGGATGGATTACCACGTGTTGTTAGGATGTATTACAAAATGTGTTGTGTTGCCATGACAGGAGCAGTCCAGAAGCATTAGCACATGTGGAAGCCAAAGAGATGAAGTGTTTTTGTAATAAATCTCTAGGCCAAGGAATGGGTTTTGTGCTTAGTGATTTCAGATATCTATAGGAAATCTTAGCATTTGCACCCTTTACCTTTTCTTACCCACGTTCTGTTTTATGCATACAGGAAACCGTGGGGTCCCTGGTATACTGGTCTGGAATGATCATTATGGTGCCATTTTTTTTTTTTTTGGGGTCCTGTTTGTTTGACAGAATGATTTATCACTTCAGGGATCACCCTCATCCCCTTACAGGAATGAAAACTAACTATTCGTTGTATGGGTGTCCTGTGACACTCCATACAGTAGGACTCACAATTAATGATTTAAAAAAAAACCACACATGGTCTGAGACAAAGGCAAAATATCTTATCTTTGAAAAGCTACATACAATATTTCAGGCATATCTTGTGTCCAGAATTTCTTCTTTTTAACAGTGTGTTAGGATCTCATGTAAAGCCAACAAATGATCAGTGGTACAGCCAGCATGCAAGCAACTTTGGTGTAGAAGGGTGGAGACGGCACTTGACTTGTGCTACTCGGGTGGTGTCTGGAACAGCGAGATGACGGGGTCCTCGTGGTTAGTAACCACTAAGACACTGCGGAACTTGTCAAAGAGAGTCTTCAGCTGAGAGCGACGCATGTTCTCATTGTACATGATCTCCTCCAGGTGGTGATGCCCTCTAAAGTAGTGTAGTAATCTGCAGAGGACAATCCAGAAAACAAAGTTTGTATTTTTGCTGAACAAATGTCACCTTTTGGTGAGAAATATTTTATTTAAATAACTAATAAAAGAAATTCTGTTTAAAGTAACTGAACATTTCACTATTTGGAATCTCTTCAATTTTTTTTTTTTTTTTTATGGAAAAGAAAAATCTATTCGCTCGATCAGAAATACCGTCTAGACATTGCTAGTGTAATAAATGAACATTATACAGGGAAATTTTTTTTTTATCTAATATAATCAGCAACAAAAAAAAGGCCAATTTCAGCAACCATCCTGTGTTTCATGGATATATTTCTTTAGCTTAAAAATGATTTCTTTTAATTATTTAACTCATTATTAGTAAACCATTCTGTGCAGTGTGGTGCTTAAAATGCAAATATTCTGGCCACCTTTGAGCTACTTATTAGGGTCTCTGCTTGATTAGGGTCTCAATATGGCCAGAAAAACAGGAGCTTTCTTTAGAAACTATTCAGTCTATTGAGTGTTTTGAGCAATAAGGGCTTCTGTATGCAGTAAAACTCAAGAAATTAGAAAATAATTACACACTACTCCCTTCACGAGACAGCGCAAGCTCTCTCTAATCAGGAGAGACAAGGAGTGGGAGGCCCCTGTGCATAACTGTGCAGGAGGATAAATACACTGGAGTTTATAATTCGACAGACGCACACTTCATGTCCTAAGCTATCAGAATTATTATATAGCACCCACAAAACATCAACTTCATCTTCAGTACTGAGGAGTTGACTCTCAGATGCTGGCCTTATAGGCAGAGTTTCGAAGAGAAAAAGGATATGGGACAATAAATAGAAAGTTAAAATAAGTAAACAAACATTCGTAATTAAAAGATGCTGGAGGAGTACTTCATAGCATCAACAGTGGTGAAGAAATGTCTGTAGTGCTTTAGTGCAGGTAAAATGACAAATTTAGCAAAAACTCCATGCAGACACAAGCACCTGTAGAAGGTTTCCAATTTCATCCTACAATATAGCAATAAGCCAAAGCACTGCTTTAATTTATGCAAGATCTATTTATAGAAGTCTTCAGCCAGCAGAATCACAAGATTCTATCAACTCTACTATATTCTTATATTATTAAGCTGTTGTGGAAGCACTTGGACCAGACCTGTTCTATCTACATATTTTGGGATAATGCTTCTGGAAGCATTGTGTAAAATGGACTTGAAGGATTCCAATGAATGGCGATGTATAACATTCATACATTTCATATATACACACTTCATAGATATTTCACCCAAATGAGGATGGGTTCCTCTTTTGAGTCTGGTTCCTCTTAAGGTTTCTTCCTCATGTCATCTAAGGGAGTTTTTCCTTGCCTAAGTCACCATGGCTGCTCATCAGGGATAATCAGGGATCACCATAAAAAAAAAATTCTTAAAATTCTGTTAAGCTGCTTTAAAACAACCTGTTGTGAAAAGCACTATAGAAATAAACTTGACTTCCATCTTGCAGCTTTCTTGATTTTTGCTTAAAAAAAAAAAAAAAAACGTGTGTGTGTGTGTGTGTATATATATATATATATATATACACACACACACACACACACACACACACACATATATATATATATATATATATATATATATATATATATATATATATATATATATATATATATATATATATATATATAATCATTTAAAACACCCAGAGGTTCTGAAAAACAACCAGGTAAACAAAACTTATAATAACACTGTTTAAATTACCGAGCAAACATGCGCAGGTCATCGGGGTTTTGCGCAGCCGGTATGTTAAGGATAGCATGGCGCTCGTGTTCGGTCAGACTGGCCAACAGGGTCTCAGTCATTCTCTTATTGAGTGGAGAGTCTCCTCCTGTCAGGAGCTCAGCACTGGAGTTGTCCATGCTGGGGCTCGTCAGCGTCATGTCATCGCTGCTGGCTAGAGACAGAGAAGGAGGAACAGGGCCGATTAGTCTTCTGGAGATGGGAATCGAGTTACACTGATTATACACGGCCGTAATGAACTGTTACTTGGGGAGCCAAAACTGAGCGTGGTGGGCGTGCTGAGGCTTCGTCCGGCCATACGGTTCATCGCTGACCTCTCCTCCTCCAGCGGAAACGGCTGGTCTTCGTTGGGTGGCACAAGCAGGCATGCGTAGGTGTGAAGCTGGATCAGCAGCCGCCTCTGCAGCATCCATACAACCATTTGGATCAACTGCGCCTGTGCAACGAGACACGCACTTTAACACGTGATACCTCAGACAAGCTAATAACACAACGTAAACAATCAACAGTATTCCCAAAGCACCGCAATCTTCTATTAAATGTGTGTGTTTGGATAAGCAAGCAGACTTTTAAGACAACAACCAGGATGCTAGGAAGTAGCTGTAAAGGCAAACATATGCTCAAGTGCTGATTAGGAACAGAAGAAAGAATCCCGAAGGAGAAATGTGTGTAATTAATCTGGGTCTATTTCAAGGGGGAACCCTTCCAAGACACACTCTTGCGAAACCTGCCTCCCCTGTCTTTTTTCCTCAGTACCCACCAGGGGGTCACAGTAGCATATGGCCACAGTTACTAGAATATGCAAGATGTAGGAAGGATGCTCTTAGAACTTGTTCTGCCTGTCAAAAGTTCTCAAAATACTTTTATACTTTTAATACTTCTGTACTATTTACCCTACATTGCTTTGCAGGTCATCTCAGCCTTTTTTGCCAAACGAATGATAAATGCTCATGAGAATCATGCATGCACCATGCAATACTAACCTCATGTACGGAAGCATCCAGCGGGTTCCTGAACTCAGACAGAGATACAGGCAAAGAAAACTTGCCCAACATGGATGGCAGGTCATAACCAGGGAACTGCTGGGAAAACTGCTTTGCCAGTGAAGAGTACCTGAAAAGATATGATCATGCACGTTATAATTGAGTTGGTGAATAGCATTTTCTTAGAAATATTAATTTTTTTTGCACAGGGTAGAAACAGGGTGAGGAAGGTTACACTCACAGAAAGATATTAGCATGTGGAGACAGCATGTATACGTTGTTCTCACAGAGTGGATACACAATGATGGCTTTACCCCAGTATACCAACTGGGCAGCTATCTGAAAGACCTGTCAAACAGCACAAAGCCAGGGAACAGATTACCTTTGTTTCACAAGCCTAAAGAAAAATAACTTCTAAAATACTAATTAAGTAGCGTTCCCTAATTTTTCTACTGATACAAAGAAGTAACTTTCTTAATTTTTTTTTTTACCTTCTTTTGAGAAGAAAAAAAAGACAGAAGTATGGTAAGTGAATAAAAAAAAAACAATATTAATATTTTATTTTACAGTGGTAAAATTACAACTTTTTGGGAATAAAAAGCTTCAAACAATATGAAAAGCTTTAATAAATAGCAAAAATATTATTTTTACAGATTTAAGTAAGTAATAATAAAAAAATTTAACCAATTAATATCTACAGTTTATTACAAGGGCTCAGGACCACAGGTTGCATGAAGAACAGGTTTGCATTTAAGCATCAATCACTGAACAGGACACATTAACAATGATCGAACTGTAAAGATTTGACATTCAGTGCCACCCAGATGAGGAGAATTTCCTTCTGAGTCTGGTTCCTCTCAAGGTTTCTTCCTAATTCCATCTCAGAGAGTATTTCCTTGCTAAAGTCTCCACTGGCTCTCTCATAAGTGATAAACTTTCAATCATAAGGAACAAACCTATACATTATTTCATACAACTTTATAATCACTGTACACGTCCATTGTTAAAAGAGCTATACAAATCAAAATCAACTGAATTCAAGTCAATATTTTACTACAGTTGACTGATGGTCATGAGGGCTCTGTGGTACCTGTTTCATATTTTAATAGAAGTCCCTTCTTGCTAAAAGATTTGGCCCCTCTCGTTCCCCAAAATAATACTTAACATGCTTTTATCAACCGCGTCCACTAGATGGCAGCATATGACCAAGATTATACTGTTGTTTGTATATTCCTTATGCCCAGTGCTAATTATCTCTTAATCTCTGAGTTTTACTGCATCATATTTAGATGAATACCGTATCATTTGATGTAAGAAGTAATTAAATGTAGATTTTCTTTCTATATTTAGAGGCAACTAAATATAGAAAAATTCACTTTTTATTTTTGTGATTATTTCTTTTTTTGCTAGTAATTTATTTTTCTATATTTTTTTATCAGGTTGATAAAAGCATCAAAAACGTTTTAGTAATATCCAAGTAACCCAAGAACGAAATATCTGGTAATAAATTTGAGTATGCTTTAACTATAAATAACTATAAGGTGCTTTGTTACCTGCAGGAGAGCAAGATCAGCATCTTGTGCCAACTGCTGCAGGTTCTTCATAGCTGAACAGATCTTGACAAGTCGCAACAGAGCAGGAGAGCAATCAAGTGGAAGTTGGTCCAGCAGGGCTTTCTCATTGTCCAGCAGCAGCAGGGCATGGTACGGCCTATAGGGACATTATATTTATATCTGCAGATAGAGCCAGCTCCAAAAATACTCTTAATAAATTAAATGTAAACATATCATTGTATCGTTTTACTTAAAATACTGTTTTTATTTAGACATGTTTCTTAAGGTTTTAATAATGCGTTCCTATCTAAAGACGGATACTATCGCCGTGGTTAACATTCTTCTCTAAAAGGATGTTTATTTTTGTTAGCTGATGTGTGGAAGTAAAAGAAAATCCGTATCATCCGTTTTAATAAATGCTTCTTTTTTATAGTGTGGGATGAAATAGATTTTAGATGTGTAACCTCATTTGTTATACAGAAAAAAGGGAAGTGGTCAAAGACTAGTCAGTTCCTGAAGACTACAAGGATGAGGATTTTTTTTAGTATTTCTAAAATGCTTTAGATGCATTTAAAGAAAAATTTGATTTGCATACAAGAAATTTAATTTTTATTGGGAATGTCATTGTAAACAGAACGTATTAAAGAAAATGGAGTTTATTACAGGCACCCATTAACTTAGTCTGTGTGTGTGTGTGTGTGTGTGTGTGTGTGTGTGTGTGTGTGTGTAGCGGTATTAATTAAACGTTACACTGTACTGCACTGATGAAAGTCCTAAATAAAAAAATGAGCAATATTTAGAATGGGCATAGTGTAGAAACAGGTTTTGTCCACTAGAGGGTGCAATTTGCACCTTCCAGATGACGCTGTGTACACACAATAGAAAATATAGTCTCACCGAATGGCCTTAAGGCTGCGTTCCAAAGCTTCTGGGGAAATGTGGTTCCCTCCAATACGATGAATCTTGTGTGGCAGACAGAAGCTGACCTCCAGCCAGCTGTTGATGTGAAGTCGCACCACTCCAGTTGTGCACAGGCTGGTATAAAGCACGCAAGAAAATGCCTTCACAAATATCTTTCTGCTGTACAGGTTATGTGCTGTGAGATGTTACTAAAATTCAAAATGTAGGAAAGAAAAAAGAAAAGAATAATGCCTACCTGTCATAAGCCTCTTTTAGGTCACTTGCCAGTTTGCACTTGGGAAGAATGTGTCGAAAGGGAGACTGCAGAGTGCCATCTGCTGTAATTGTTAACAGGAAAAGGCTTGTGTGATGTTCAAGCACGTTTTATGCCCCAGATTTCTCTTTAATTTATCCTTTCACACAGTCACTAACAGCAGGTAGGTAAAGGGCTGGGAAATAGAATGAAACGTGTTTTATATGATGAAAATCCTCACTCTCAGTCATGGTCGTGAGTTCATCTTGCACAGCCAGCATGAGTTTGGCCTCTCTGGTGAGGTACTGGCAGCGTCGCTCCTCGTGCTGCAGGGCGATGGCGATGCGCCTTGACAGGTTGTGCATGCAACTGATCACCGACGGCTCGGCATTGGCCTGTGATAGGTAGCAGAATTCATTATCCAATCAATTTTAATAAGTGAACCTCGAGTCATAAAACAGTCCTAAGGCACTGAAGCCCTTCCATATTTTGCATTGGGTACATTTGCAGTCATACAAAAATACATACTAAAGTCATTTACGATCACAAAGTTGATTTCTCTCCAGGGAAAAGGCAACATTTTAAGACAACTTAAAAATAAATATTGTATAATATGATATGGGTCAATCTAATCTTCAGATGCCTCCTGAATAACTATTTCATATATACTGCAAATGTTCTGGAAATAAAGTCCGTATTCTCAGACTTGTGCTTCAAAAGGAGCAATAATTAAACACATGCATCTATTAGCCAATAAAACTATAACACGAGTAACAAATAGGAAAGCGTGCATTATTGTGGAGATACAGAGGACAAGTTTATTCCGAAGCATAAACTAATTCTATTGTATTCATTTATTTACTCGTATCAATTTAATGTTCATTTTGCCAAATATGCAACGGTGGATTTTACGTTTGTGTCACATCCAAATTAAAACACGACTTGTGGAACCTTTTTCTGTCTCATTTGATTTTTTACAGTAAAACTTTCAAATATTTGAACCGCCATTTCTCAATTTTTCTTATGTACCGTATTTTCCGGACTATAAGCCGCTACTTTTTTTCCCACGCTTGAATCCTGCGGCTTAAACAATGAAGCAGCTAATTTATGGATTTTTTCGGGGTTTTTCCCGGTTTCACAAACTTCAGGCCAAAAAACTGAGCCCTATAACATTAGACCAATGAAATTGCGGAACGGGTTCAGGTGAACCAATGAAATTCTTTATAATAAATCAGATGCGCTCCCACTGAATCGGGCCGCACCACATCATAAATATAGATGAGGTTCCTCTGACGTTTGACCTGCCACTCACTCGGACTGTCTACAGGAAATGCGAATCATTCGTCACGCTGAAAACAACCGGGCATGAAAAACTTCACCTGTGTTCTGAGCTGCACGGCATCGGGAGAAAAGCTTCACCGATGGTGATTTTTAAACGCACGACGATGCCAAAAGATAAACTCCCGAGAGAAATAGTTGTGAAAGGAAGGAGGAAGACAGTGAACAATGACTTTCTTGGTAGGCTACTGTTTAGATACAAGCCGTGTAACAGACACTGTATTTCGTTAAAGCCTGTGTAAAGTTCATTAGTTTCAGTGAAGACTTATAGACAGGTGCGGCTTATTTATGTTCAAAATAAAAATCTTTGTAAAATATTAATTGTAAGATTATTTGAGGTTCAGAGTGCAGATGCAATTGTGTTGCACATGCGACTGCTACTTCAATTCTTATAAAAAACGATTATTAATATTTTTCCACACGTACCAGAATATCTCAGATGTGAAATATTTCCTTGAATCAAGGAATAGGAGCTTCTTTGTTTATAATTTTCCAAAGGGATTCGACTTTAATGAAAATATTTGGTTTTATGGATATTTTATGAATAAGAAACTATTTACTAGTAAAACCAGCAGAACCAATGTATTAAAAAACACTCCTTTCATACCATAAAGGTTTTTTTTTTTAATAATAGTATGTGTGAACACTATTCATTCAAAGATGTGTATTACATTATACAATCATCCAAAATATGTACCATTTTTTTTCTTTTTTTTTTATATATAAAACCTTGAGTATAATTGAAGCAAGCAGACGTGGGGTGTTCCTGCTGAGTCACGGTGGGACCTCGAGTGAAGTCTGAGGGAGGGGACGTGGGTTATGGAGCGGTCAGATATAAGCGGCTGTGAGAGTTGACTAAGCACTGTGTTGTGTTGAGCCAAAGTTTGACGGTGGAGCTGTGTGAGGGCGGGGCAGTGTGACTAAGCAAAGAGTGGAGTTCTGATAGACAGGTGACCAGGTGCTTATCAGAGCCCACTCCCTTGATGAAAAAGTGAACTCCTACTTAATTTCAAATAGCTGATTCACTTCATCTTCTACTACATGATAAAAAAAATATATCGTGTCATGAAATGTCAGCATTTTCTTACCCTTAACGCGAACACAACACTAAACAAGATCATGGTCGGCATTTCTCTTTTTGGTGAAGGGTCTGTTTTGGAAACCTACAAAAAAAAAAAAAAGTGTTACACTCTGATGTTAAATGTGGAATTCATTAATTAACTTTTTAGGATAAAATATCAATCAAGCATGCTAATTATATTGCTTTCTAGAGCATTAGGTGCATCATTTCAGTTAAAACTCTGTCCACATATATAGATCAAAAAGTGATTGGATAGAAAAATACATTTATTTCTCTTTTTTTAATAATAAATTGGAATACAAACAGACCGAATTCAACTAAATTGTATTTAAATCATATTTCCAATCTAAAATGTTGCAGAAAAAATGTAGAGATTTTTCCCATTATTCTTAATGAACAATGAACAAAACCATACAGCCAAAGGAGTAATAGCTTTTATAGATTTCAGAGCAAATGCTTAATAAAATGTACATGACCTCTTGTTAATATATATGCATACAAACAGACATAACCTAAATAAAAAGTATAATGAATGAAATATTCAAAGCTACTCTTCAACTGTATTTAATACTGACTCTATTAACAGGCAAAATGAACTGTAACAACTTCAGCCAGTAGGTGGGGCTCTTAAGCCAAAAAGTCATTTTGTCCATTTGTCTCCTCTTTGCCACATGATCCAAACTCAAGGCCTTTAGACTAAATTAAGCTGATATTATGATCTGTGTTGATTTGATTTCAGTGCATTTTTCGTTGTAACCTGAATAATATTCTGTGTAATATGTCTAACCTGAATAGTGTTTGGCGGCTGAAGGAGTGTAGGATGTCCCACAAATCGAACATTATCGATCTTCAGCTCAAACTTTTTGCCGCACATATCTGACTTGGTGGCCAAGATGGTGGCAAGAATGTTATCAGAGAATCTTTAAAGTAGAAACAAAAAGGCACAATAAATCGAGGAGTAATCAGCAAACCAAACAACAGGAGTGGATCTTAAAAATTCAGTTCCTATTCAACAAACACAAGCTGATCGTCTAACAAACTGTTTAGCAATAAGGCATATCGAGTAACACATTCAAATTAAATGCATTTGGCTGAGAATTAAAAGTTTCATAACAAAAAAGAAACACGAATCGGAACATCCTGTGATGTTGCTCGTGATTTATCCAATAAAAACATACATAAAGGGGAGATTCAGTGGTGAATTTTTTTTTTTTTACCTCAAACTGTTAAATTGATTTCGCCAGAAAGAATGATTAGAAACAGATGCTTGTATTTGTTGAATATATACATGGATTGCGAGCATTGTTTTGGTTCCATTGCATGCTTAAAGTTGAAATATTTAATCACTTCGAATTACATCAAACCCAAAACTAAACATCAAGGCAAATCATTTCAATACATTTTATTGATATTTGATCAATCAATAAAAATATTCAACACACAACTGACCTTGTGATGTGTAAATTCGATTAACATCAACCATAATTATACCCCGTGATTTCTAAATTAAGTGACTGATCTTTAGGACACCTGCATTGAGACACATTACAGTGTGTAACTGAATGGCAAAATGGAAACAGAGAGAAATTAAGAAAGAAAGCTGGGTGTTCTAGGGAAGAAAAAGGAAATGTGGTTTAAAATGAGTTCATCTTACCCTGCTACCAACTGTTCATCAGTTAATGGAGTTTGTTCTCTGAAAGAGGAATATGGCCATAAAAAAATACAGGGGGAGAAAAAAGAAAATGGAAGCAAACAAGGTGACAAAGATGTAAAAATATATATATATATATGAATATGTGGTGTGACTAAAGTTTTTAAAATATAAAAATGGACTCTTTCCACCAGTCATCGAACATCATAAATAAAACTAATACTTATAAATAATAATGTGCTAATTACTACCTAAGGCATAATCAATAATTAATAGTAATGAAATTATGTCCAAACAGTAAAACTGAACACTTGCCATTTTCTTCAGTGTATTTAAATACAAACAAAAACGACACTCGCATTCAAAGATGAAGAGAGTGAAATAGAATAGAAATGAAATTGAATTATTTCTTAATTTTGCGCCTAACCAAAATTAAATTGTGTCCAATTCGCAATAAGAATACACGTCATGATTGGTTTTATCCTGGTCTATTTTGGAAATTTTTTCAGCTGAACACAAACTGGTGCTTATCTTATTTGTCCGTTAGTTACATTTGGTTTGATTGAGCTTTGTCTACTTTCTGCAAGGAACGTGACTCAGCTCAGTTTTCTCATAAGTAAAAATTCGGCTCAGCAGGTTATGACGATGCAAGAATTTAAACAGCATTACAGGCTTTCATAAATGCGACACACCGAACACAAATTAATGACATCAGCTACAACCAGCAACTTTACAGATGATAAAACGTTGTAGTCCATGCAAGAGTGCACTTTTTTCATTCAAAAGCGAAAATAAAAAGTCTTACTTTAAAATAAATAAATACACATGGACAAGTCATGTTACTAAAGTACTAGTACTTGGAAAAAAATGATTTAGTCATGATTTAATGCTGCTAAAAGAACAAGAAAGTGAGTGCTACTATATAGCGCATTACTATAGTACACGAGGGATGAGTCGAAATGGGCTCAATTCTGTTTGGTATCCAGAAGTAGCTTAAATAATGCATAATTATTCAATTAAGCAGTATAATAAAAGTATATTTACACTTTATTGCCAAAAGGATTGGGTCACCTGGTCATCAGTACGGTATGTGATTTTTCAGCATTGCATCCCACATTTACTCCCAATTTGCTCTTATAATTCCCTCCACTCTTCTGGGAAGAGAGATTTTGGAGGGTGCTTATAAATGTTTGTGTTCATCACCCACAAGGGTGTTACGAAAGGCAGATACTGATGTAGGTGAGGTGAGGAGACCTGGGGTGCAGTCAGCGTTCACATTCATCCCAAAGGTGCTCAGTAGGGATGAGATCAGAGCTCTATAGCAGCAAGATCTTCCTCTCTAAAGCATGTAAACTAGATCTTCTAAACCATTTCCTAGAGTGTTTCCATTGGCCAGGCATGAGTTATCTTAAACCATCAAAGTTCTCGAAAGAGAGGTTAAAAACCTGCAGAAAAGCCTGGTCAGATAACACAACAGGGATTCATCTGCAAGATATTTCGCTTTGAAACCATATTCATACTAAAAATGACAAAACTTCTTTTGATTTCATGGGTCTCATTTACATTTGTCTTTTGACCACATTTTCATCTTTCCTTCTGACATTTATAGACTACATCTTAATTGAATTTAAAATATCTAATAAATCTTGTTCTATTAGATTGGAATGATCACCAAAAATGTTTGAGAATAAACTATAAAGTTGCAAAAACAGCCGCAGACTACTTTCAGCGTTGATCGTATACAGAATTTCAAACACTGTTCATGCATTAACATTTACAGTACCGTGAATCTCCATCTTGGTCCTCGGTTGCATCATTCGTAGTCCTCAGTGCATATGGACTTCGTTGTTTTGCTGCAAACAAACAAGAAATTGACATTTACACAGTTATTAACACTTTTATTAGAAGCAAGACAGAATTCAAATGAGTTATTCAGGGTTAAATAGTTGACTCAAAGACTCAACAGTCACAGTGAGATGCTGGAATTTTGATCTCAACCTTCAGATTATTATCTTAAGCAGTGTTGTGAGTTGTGACTGTTTGGGCAACTTTATCTTTTTAAGAGCCCAGTAAACAATAACAAAATCGAGAAGACAGTAGTGACTGTCCTACATTAAATACAGATGTCCAGCTGAAACCAAAGCTGCTGTTTATATGAGTTGAGAGAAGCAGTATAGTTGATACACTACTGGTCTGTAAAGCCTGACTGAGTGGTTCTTGTGCAATCCGTCATCACTGATCAGCGTTAATCAAACACAGCCAATCACTGATCATGGTTGTTTTCAATAGTTACATTTCTGGCATTTGGCAGACTTACAATTATAAGTTATTCAGCTGAGCAATTGAGGGTTAAGAGTTTTGCATAAGGGCCCAGCAGTCCACCCATCTGAGTGGTGGGGGATTTTAACCCATGACCTTCCAATCAAAAGTCCAACATCTTATCCATTGAGCTACCACTTCTCTTTACCATCATTGATCACCATTGTTCCAAGCGGCCAATCATTGAGTATTTGTTTGTTACCAACAGTGAATCACCGATCACCATTGTTCCTGAAACCCAATCACCGATCACCATTGTTCCTAACATCCAATCACCGATCACCATTGTTCCTAACATCCAATCACCGATCACCATTGTTCCTAACACCCAATCACCGATCACCATTGTTCCTAACACCCAATCACCGATCACCATTGTTCCTAACACCCAATCACCGATCACCATTGTTCCTAACACCCAATCACCGATCACCATTGTTCCTAACACCCAATCACCGATCACCATTGTTCCTAACATCCAATCACCGATCACCATTGTTCCTAACAGCCAATCACCGATCACCATTGTTCCTAACACCCAATCACCGATCGCCATTGTTCCTAACAGCCAATCACCGATCACCATTGTTCCTAACATCCAATCACTGAGCACCATTGTTTCTAACAGCCAATCACTGAGCACCATTGTTCCTGAAAGCCAATCACTGATCACAATTGTTCCTGAAAGCCAATCACTGATCACCATTGTTCCTAACATCCAATCACTGATTACCATTGTTCCTAACAGCCAATCACTGATCACTATTTTTCCTGAAAGCTAATCACTGAACACTATCGTGCCCAACAGTCAATCAACTAATAACTGAAAATCTTCATGTCACTTAATTTTCTACAAAACAAACTGCCACCGAAGAAGTCAAATAAAAAAAATAAAATCTAAAGTTTGATCAGGACACTTACTTGCAGTGGATGATGTGTTTTCAGACACTCCGCCGAAGGGGTATCGAAAGAGTAGTTTGTTTCCACGACTTCCTGAACTAACCAGAATAACACTTATAGGACTGTTTTTATCCCCATTCTTCTGAAAGGTGGTCTCTGCGTGTTTAGGTGTTGGTTTGTGATCTAAATCTAGCGAGGATTGTTTATACATATTGCCTTTTAGGATGTACTTGGCCAAACAATATCAATGACAGCTTGTAGAATATGCAACTATAAGCTCTATCTGATAAAAACACGGGCAACAGCGTGTCCAATAATCATCAATTAAAAGTTTTATTAATTAATCACCGGTCAACTGACAACGCGTGGATCAACATCATTCCACGAAAGATCTTCATCTGTTCTGCTTTTCGTGCCAACATGACAGCGAGGGCAGATGATCTTCTAGTGATTTATCCAGTAGAAAAATCTTTAAGAGTTTCACTTTACCGTAACTTGGGACACAAAACACTCAACATTATAATTTCGCTTTGTAAACGCAAAATGTAAATAAATACATTTAATTCACAAAGACAATATGAATCTACCGCAATATACTTCTGGTTTACAAACACCGAAACGCACATGAGAAAAACATCCGACCCTTAAATCAGTCCGTGTTTCAACATTTACTTCACGGGAGGTTCCGGGTTGGTTATCGCTTAGGTGTGCGCCAAAAGCTTGAGAAAAAAGCAGTCGTGTTTCTCTTATTATTTACCATCATATTAATAACATTTTTTACCATGATCATCATTATTTTACACATTATTATTTTTATTTAGTATTTATTTAGCTACAGATAGTAATGATGATTATGTGAATATAGAGATTCAAACAGTTTTGGTCTTGTGCTTCCTTTTCTACCTGCCCCCAGCTGCTCTTCTAACTGGACAGTCATCCAGATCATCCTCAGACCACAGCAAAATCAAATACATAACTGTTTGCCAAATGTTATACAACCTATATGTTGTGTCATAAAACATTGCATTAGTTGACAAAAAAAACAGTAAACAACAGTGTTTACAGTGTAATAGTTGCAGCTTTGCTAATAAACATGCTCCTGAGATACCAGTAACCACCAATCCTGTCCTATTTTTCTTTCCAGATCCGCCTGATTCTTCCCAATGCCCTATATTTGGTTTGAGTTCTCCTTAAATGGAGACCATTCTGTGCACCTGAGGATGGTGCCACATAAACAGCCTAAAGATCCATGAAGTTACTCAGAAACTTATGAGGATCGATTTGGACTGAAACTAATATTCACAGACTGCTACAATGACTATGCAATTTACATGTCTGCATTCAAGGACCCATCTCTGAACAGCCCGCTATTATATGACTATAGTGAATGGACATTTGGTGCCTCCCAGATGAGGATGGATTCACTTTTGAGTCTGCTTCCTTTAAAGGTTCCTTCCTCTTACTATCTCATAGAGTTTTTTCTTGCCACTGTCACCAATGGCTTGCTCTTAAGCCACTGGCTTGCAACTTATAGGCACTAACATTTAAATAAAAAAAATCATTACCTATTTATCTCTGTAAAGCTGCTTTGGGACAATGTCCATTATTGAAAGCGCTTTGGATTATAGAAACTAGTTTTAACCCATTTATAAAATTGAAAATAGGCTAAAATTAAGATGTAATGTCAAGTGCAGTAAACAGTAACTATATCACTTGTGCTCAGTATTTACAAGATTATATAATTATTGTTGAAAATATGTAATTCCACCATTTTTTTTCCCTCTTAACCCAGCCATTAGGGTTGCACAAGCCAGTGCACTGTTAGTGCCGGTCTCAAGCCCGGATAAATAGGGAGAGTTTTGTTAAGTGTAAAACGTGCCAAATCGAATATGTGGGTCACAAATTAGAATTTCGTACCGGATTGGTCGAGGCCCGGGTTAGCAACGACCACCACAGGTACTGTTAGCCAACAGGGTACTGGTGGAAATTAAGCTACTGTTGGCCGAAGGAGGAGAATGAAAGAAGGGCAGGGAAAGAAGTAGTGTAGGAGAGTGGCGGTTATGGTTGGTATTTTAAATGTTGGTGCTATGACGGGTAAAGGGAGAGAGGTAGCAGATATGATGGAGAGGAGAAAGGTAGATATGTTGTGTGTTCAGGAGACCAAGTGGAAAGGGAGTAAGGCCAGGAACATTGGAGGGGGCTTAAACTGTTCCATCATGGTGTGGATGGAAAAATAAATGGTGTAGGGGTAATTCTGTAAAAAAAAATTAGAGTATGTTGTGTTATTAGAGTCTGTTTGTGGATTTAAAGAAACCGTTTGACAGGGTGCCGAGAAAAGAATTGTGGTATTGTTTGAGTAAGTCAGGTGTGTCAGAGAAGTATATAAGGGTGGTGCAGGACATGTTTGAGGACAGTGTGACAGCAGTGAAGTGTGCAGTAGGAACAACAGACTGGTTCAAGGTGGAGGTTGGACTGCATCAAGGAACAGCTCTGAGCCCTTTCCTTTTGCAGTGGTGATGGACGGATTGACGGAGAAGGTCATACAGGAGTCTCAGTGGACTATGATTTTTGCAAGTGATATTGTGATTTGTTGTGAGAGTAGAGAGCAAGCTGAGAAGAGCCTGGAGAGGTGGAGGTATGTGCTGGAGAGAAGGGGAATAAATGTCATTAGGAGTAAGACAGAGTACATGTGTGTGAATGAGAGGGAGGGCAGTGGAGTGGTGCAGTTACAGGGAGAAAAGGTGGTGAAGGTGGAGGAGTTCAGGTACCTGGGATCAACAGTGCAAAGTAATGAAAAGTGTGTTAGAGAAGTTAAGAAAGAGTGTAGGCAGGGTGGAGTGGGTGGAAAAAAGTAATAGCAGAAGTGATTTGTGATAGAAGGGTATCTGCAAGAGTGAAAGGGAAAGTTTATAGGACTGTGTTGAGACCTGAGATGTTGTATGGTTTAGAGACAGTGGCATTGAGTAAAAGACAGGAGGTGGAGCTGGAGGTAGCAGAGCTGAAGATGTTGTGGTTTTCGTTGGGAGTGACAGAATTAGAAACAAGTTTATTAGAGGGACAGCACATGTAGAGCGTTTTGGAGACACGGAGAGAGGGGGGCGAGATTGAGATGGTTTGGACATGTTCAGATGAGGGACATGGGGTATATCAGTAGGAGAATGCTAAAGATTAAGCCACCAGGAAGGAGTAAAAGGTCTTTTTAAAGATGATGGTGCCAATGCAACCAGTGGTGAAAACCAGGGCTTCCTGGGAATTAGATGTACACTGGCAACCACTGAGTAAAATCTGTACAGTACAGTCTTATTGATGACATTTAGATGAAATGATTAAATGGTGTCTTACAATATTGCGTCATGCATGCTGCATACATACATATATTGGTATGACCTCAAAGTTTTCTTCAAAGGTTCACATCCACTGGACAAATTAAACTTAACCTCATCATAGCCACTTATATAATATCAGTGATTAATACTGTTTTCTGGAACTCAGTTTTTGTTAGAGATTGTTTCTCAAACACATTTTTTGTTAATGTACAAAAAAGTGTCATGTGATTTGAAAGATAAGACAGCCCAAATACTCTGCACTGGCATGTGTACATACCACAATCATAGCTACAAGGAAATGTAATCCTCTTCTCCCACATTGTAAAAGTATTTTACAAAAATCAGTTTCAAGTTAGAATGAATTTAACAACATATTAACTATAAACTGATCAGAGCATGAAGACGATTTTACTTGCTGCACCTCTGCTATTGCAGGTGTGAACAGTGTTACAATGAACCCATCGGACAACCTTCATACTCCCCTAAATAAACTGGTGCAACTTCATGTGTTTTAAAACTACATGTTTACTTGTTGAATTGTGCTCAATTATGTGCCATTAAACCATCCTAATGTTTTACACAATAGAATGTAGACTAAAGATTCAATACAATAATTAATCTATAAATAAAAAAATAATAATATTATATAAAGTATAATTTTTATCAATCTCCTTCACAATTAATTACATGAAAGTATTATGTAATCAAAAAGGCATCGAGTCAATAATAAAACCTGCATTTCATTAGTTATTTTTTGTATGTTTTGAGGAAAGGGATTACTTTCAATTAAGAAACAGATCTTTATTTATACACTTATTTCAACAAATACAAAGCAATTGCAGTCTTAGTGGAAAGTTTAAAAGTAGCGGCTGCTCAATGCAGCGACCACGACTGCCAGAAACTTCTGCCATGTTGCTTGAATTTCAGGGGTGAAATCATCTCCAAATTTGGTCGCGACTACTATGGTGAGACAATCGGCCAAAAGCTGAAAATGTCGGATTATAAAGCGGTTAACGATCCATTCTACAATGTATTTATATTTTTTAAAGAAAGAGATGACGTACCCTAAAATTATCAGGATCTACATTGAGAATCTCGCAGTGCAGCTGGCTCAGGTTCGAGTAGATCGTCTTGATGTCATCCAGGTCCTTCACTGCCGCGTCCAAAGCATTCAGCACCACTTTGCCATGGGCAGCAACCGCGGGGTTTCCCAGGATTGCTGCTACACTGTTTAGATTTCCAAATTTGCCGAAATATCGCTGAGTCCATGGATAAACAATCAGCACTCTGTCGCAAATAACAAAGACAGAATAACGGAATTATGCATTATTTATGTGCAATTACCTCAAACGCATGCAGTGTGTTCCGGGGTGATGTAGTACACCGTATCAGCTTACTAGTTCTTTATAAAGAGTTTTACCTCGCCAGGGCCTGAGGCCCGATCTCATCGACATTGATTTTGTTCCAAAGATCTTCTATGGCACTCCTTTCGGACTCTGACCAGTGGACCATAATGGCTGCTTATTTTAGTTTTGGGTTTTGCAGCACTGACTACGTTGCTGAAGTGATTCAATATTTTCATTCAATCTTTATCTCCGCCCCCAGCAATACTTACAGACCTAGTGGCAACATGTTAAATCATGAATGTAAAAACGATTTTGTTTTTCACATGAAGGTTTTATAAATGGTCAATCAAGGATATAAAATGGAAGTATTACATTATTAACATGTAAAAATATTACTGAAATACAAATTCTGAAAATATATTTCACATATATTGATGTATTTAGCTAATTAAAAGTATTCATGTTTCTAATGTTAATTCAAATACATTTTTCTCGATAACTTTTTGATATCTGATTACTATATTTACTGTCTCATGTTTTGCTTACTAAGTTGCTTTCCAGTTAATAATTCATATGGGTGGCTACATTTTCATTTTAGCGACCCTACCCAGATTTAGATTATGCCTGTATTTTTATCGCATCGCTCCGGCCTGTTACACCCATAACATTTTTTATGGATGAAATTATCTGCTATAACTCAGTGTGTCATTTTCTTTTTATCACTGGACTCAGGGTTTTTGTCCTCAGATAACCCAAGTTCTAAGCCGCCATTAACAAATGGAATGGATTAATGTCCTGACATAACTACCACAATTGGGAGTTCTCTTATTAGGTATGAAAACATGATGAAAACCAACTAGTAAAATCAAATCTTTCATGTCAAAAGATGACTTTCAGAAGCTATACTCATTGTCATTTAGGGCAACGTTGTATGCCAATGTTTGGTCAATATTCAGCAGAACACACGATTGGTTGATTCTTCTTCTTTTTATTCTTCTTTATTATTATTCTTACTATTAACGAAATAAATATCACTACTGCCACTACTACTACTAATAAGACTTTTCCTTTTCCTTATCAGCAGTCAGTTGCAGGGGTGCTGTTCAGATTCAGAAGCAGGGATGTTGTCAGTGTAGGTATATCTTTAGTGTTTAATTATTTTGTGTTAAATCTTTACTAATTTTATGTTTATTATTTGTTACATTTTTGTCTAAAACCATTGCAAGAGTGACAGACAGATTTGAGTTTGATCAATTTTGTGCTCTAATTGGATGACACCATTAGCGTATGTGACTCTTGAAACATAATATTAAATGTTAATTTTGAGCAAGTGATATAAAGCTTTGTTGCAGCAGTCAATCCAATAATAGCAGCATACATGCTTTGCCTCTCATAGAGCTGTGAATAATACCTTGTAAAAATAAGAAAATATTAACTATTAAACCTACCTTATGACATTCACTGTTGTCCTTTTTCACCCAGTTATAAATTTCTCCAACTCTTAATCTTTGCTTTTAATACATCGGCTTGTTTCTGTTTATGCAACCACATTTTATTCACAACAGCAAAAGCTAAACAAAATAAACATAACTTCAATCTTAGAATATATCATAAGAGGCAAAAAGAAGTAATGCTTACTTGAAGACTACCGTTTAGGTAAACAAATATTCAATATCAGTTTCTCACAACTCCAAACATTATACCATGCATGGCTGTATTTTTTGTATTTTTACACCATGCATGGCTTTTTTTAATCAGACCAAGAATTATTTAAAATTAAATCAGAATTAAATTGTCTAATCCTCTAGGAAAAAAAACATACAATGGATAAAGAAACTTTGTTCTTCTTTGTTTCAACTGCATTTTCTAGCAAAGTAGTAACACCTTAAGATGCTAGTCATAGAGATCCCTGAAAGAATCACAATACTAAGATAATTGTTAAATTGTGGTTTGAGCAATATAATATTTTGTTTAGTCAAGACTTTTGTTTTCTTAAGGAGAAAATATAAACTTGGATCCTGGATATAGTGTTTTGGTGAACTGTGATCTCGGGATAATCTCATCTCCCCACTCACACATGTCCACTCAGGTTTGTTGACTGTGGTGTGGTGGGTCTTTCTGAAGTCTTGCTGGAATCCCTACTTACACCCTGATTATAATACAGTGTCCTTAAACATGTATGAAACAATTTAGAATGCTTTTTTCTTTTCCCCTGTCACTCCTATATGCTCATTTTCTGTCTGTCTGTCTGTCTGTCTGTCTGTCTGTCTGTCTGTCTGCCTGCCTGTCTGTCTGTTTGTCTGCCTGCCTGTCTGTCTGTCTGTCTGTCTGTCTGTCTCTCTCTCGCTCTCTCTCTCTCTCTCTCTCTCTCTCTCTCTCTCTCTCTCTCTCTCTCTCATTCTCTGTCAAGTTAAACATGCTCATGAGGTTCAAGTGTCCGGTGTTCCTGTCTTTTTCTCCTCTTCGGATCTTTATAACAGCGTTCTATTTCAATTTTTTTTTAGGATATATTTGGACTGCAATTAATATCAACACTCTACTACAGTGGCATAGGGTTGAACTAATTCGCTCAAACAATGCAATGAAAGCAGACAATCATCATTATTAATACATAATTAATTAATAATAGTTGTTTAAACCATTTTCTTTATTTTTGTCATTGGTCAGAGGGGATATAGAACCAACCCTAAAAGTTCTAACTCAGGGAACTCTGCCTACAAGTATAAATTGACAAATAATTAAAACGGAATTGTCTCAAGCCACCAGTCTAATTATTCCCGACCGATCAAACACTTACTGCAAGTTCTTTGTACTTAATCTTAATAACACGATTTGGTTTTCACCTATGAATTTAGAAAAGAAATGCTGCTGTAAAAGCCGAACAGTAATTAATGTCACAATATACTTGAATTTGTCCTGCATTTTTAGAGTGTAAATTGAGATTGCTAAAATCAATGCTGATACCTAAAACAAGGCATTGTGTCTTAAAGACAGAAGGTTTTATCAGTATATGTACTGTACAACAAATGCAGTGATACAATTCAGTGTTATTGTACGTTTAATATTAATGTTAAGACGCTGCAAATTAACACGGTCTTGGTGATTTAGTGTGTTGGAGGTTGGCTTTACTGTGGGGTGTGGCTCGTATATAAGAGACCTAGTCGTCTTCAAACCTTGTTTGATTTTTTTACAGTAATTGAAACGCCGGTAAAGACCCAAAATGAGTCTTACAGATATAGATAAATCCTTGGTAAAATCTTTCTGGGGTAAAATTTCCGGAAAGGTTGACGCAATTGGCCATGAGGCTCTAGTGAGGTAAGGTTACAGAATATAATTTTCTCATGCAAATCAACCAATGGTAAAAATATATATCGATTTGATATAAGAATATCAAAACACTCCGCCGTATGCACACCGATTTTTTCCCCCTTACCACAGAATGCTTCTTGTCTACCCTCAAACCAAAATCTATTTTGCTCATTGGCCAGACCTTTCTCCTGAATCCGAGGCAGTAAAAAAGCATGGCAAAACCATAATGGCCGCACTGAACGATGCTGTGCATAAAATTGACGATCTTGTTGGTGGCCTGAGCGCCCTAAGTAAACTGCACGCATTCAAGTTGCGTGTGGAACCGGGAAATTTCAAGGTAAGTTGTAATCACAGCATAATACAATGCTTCACTCCAGAGAAGTTATCATTCATGTTTTTCTTCATTATCTTTCGATTTAGATTTTATCTCACAACGTCCTCGTGGTTCTGGCCATCAAATTTCCTGCTGATTTCACTCCAGAGGTGCACATTGCTATGGACAAGTTTCTAGCCGCTGTTTCTGCAGCACTTGCTGAGAAATACAGATGAAGACGCAAAGATCACTGTGTTCAATTCACCTTGTGAATACATTTCAAATAAAATAAATAAATTCATTTATTAAAAAGAATGTCTAAACATGCTTGCTCCCGTTTAAGTGACAATGTAAATAATATATATGATAAATATCTAATAATATTAATAAATAAATATATTTATATAAACATTATTGATTTATTTATTTATTTGTACTGTCGCATTTTTTCATTTTATTTTGTAAACAAATTGTGAATTAGAGATACGATCTTTGAAACCAGCAAACTCTATAAAGAGTCTCAAAAAATAACCCTCTGTGTCCCCTTTGAAAACATATTTTAATATATTAGAAATTTCCTCCAATTTCCACTTTTGATAAAAAAAAAAGAACTTGTGGATTATCGCCGAACACAGTTGTACACACTTCAGCACCACATATGTAAACAGCTCCGCCTGACTAAAATGAAGGGTCGATTATTGGGAACATCTAGAAATAAATGTTTTGTCTGTTTAAGTTGCTCTAATTTCTACGTTGTAAAAAAGTCATTGGTGATTAGTTTAACGAACAACCAAGGAAAAAAGTAATGCGTTACTGTTAAAAGTAATTTTTTAGTTACTTTTTTAAAGAACGTTCTTTAATGGTTTCATTAATGCCCTTTAATGCGTTATGGTCTATACAAACACAAAACTGACTTAAACACAAAGTCATTTTTAAACAATATTTTATTTAAGTGAGACCAGCACAAAACTCGTCTTGCTCTCGCTCTGACTCGACATTTTCGATAGAAAAATGTCGAGTCAAGGCAAGAGCATGAAAGAACTCCATGTCATCACCAGTGTTGGGCAGTAACGCAGTTACTTTTGACAGTAACTAATACTGTAACGCATTACTTTTTAAATAAAGTAACTCCGTTACCGTTACCGTATGGTGCGTTACCTGTTACTTTTTTAAATGAATTAATTTTGGCTGAAGTGTAGCCTACCGTATAACCTGTTTACAGCAGCGACACATTGTAGGATTGGTGTATGAACTTCTGTAAACACGAAGAAGACGCACTGTGGGCGTGTCTCCGTTTATTCAGGTCTGTGCGGCAGGAATGGCGAGTCGAGGCGAGAGCAAGACGAGTTTTGTGCTGGTCTCACCTAAATAAAATAGTGTTTAAAAATGACTTTGTGTTTAAGGCAGTTTTGTGTTTGTATAGACCATAACGCATAAAAGGGCATTAATGGGATCATTAAAGAACGTTCTTTTAAAAAGTAACTAAAAAGTTACTTTTAACAGTAACGCATTACTTTTTGGTGTAAGTAATCAACAAAGTAACTAAGTTACATTTTGAATGAAGTAAAGAGTAACTGTAACTAGGTACTATTTCTTAGTAACTAGTACAACACTGGTCATCACGAAACACCACTGGATGTTCAGTTGAGCTGATGATTATTGCTTTCTTGAAAATGCCACTTCTTTGCACAATCTACACGCGTTTCACATTTTGTTTGCTACAGAATAAAATACAACAGAATACAAAACAAAAAATGATTGTGATTTGATTTGATTTTATTTCATGTTCTTGTCAGAGCAAAAGATCTGGACATTTTTATATTCTGCTGTTTGCTTAGTGGTACTGCTTGCACAGAGCCGCAACGACAACATTCAGGAACTTCTGCCAAACCTCATGCACGTCAGGTGTGAAGACGGAGGGTCCGAACTTTGCGGCAAGAGTAATAGTGAGGCAGTCAGCAAGAAGCTGAAAGTAGAAAGACAAAACGTCATAAGCAAAGAAAGACAATGCAGTCTGCCTTTAGTGATACATCTTATGTAGCAAACTGTAGCTCTTTAATTCTTCACTTATTTCAGTTTGACGTACCGTGAAGTTGCTGGGATCCACATGCAGTTTCTCAGAGTGAAGCTCACTCAGTTTAGTATAGATACCCTTAACGGTGTCCAAATGTTTGACAGCTTTTTCCAGACCACCAACAACCACCTTTCCATGGGCAGCCACTTTGGGGTTTCCTAAGATGGCTGCGGCATTGGACAGATTACCAAAGGAAGCGAAGTACCTCTGGGTCCATGGATACACAATCAGAAGTCTGGAAAACAAGACAGACACATTCAAGTATAATATCTATGTATTTCAAATTGAAAGTTACATTTTGGAAAGTGTCTCGAATGTTTGGATAAGATGAGCATACCTGGCCAGAGCCTGTGGTCCGATTTCATCAGGGTTGACCTTTCCCCAAATGTCAGCGATGACATGGCGCTCGTGGTCTGTCCAGTGAACCATATTGATGCCTTAGTGAATTCTTTGGATTCTCGTTCTGAACGAATCTATTTTGCAGCGGGACCCTTTTTATGGACGGTGAAAATCCCCTCCCTGGATCAAAAGAAAATTTTGATTGGACGAGCTCAGTGGGCCGACTCAAAAAAGGTGTGCCTGTCATGCAACCATTTTTGGCAAATAGTCGTATAATCAGGGCGTTTCAGTTTCTAACTGTATGATGACATAAGCAATTTTATTGAATGCTGTCAAAATACCAAGTAGGCTTATCTTTATTTAAAAAAAAAAATGCATTTATTTAAACAGCATAACGCCTAAAAAATGAAAATAAAAATCCAGCAATGAACGTAAAAAAAAATTCTCTTTTTTTAAGTAAGCACATATGAACAACCACTTCAAAATATTCACATACTTTGAACATATAAATGTCAACATTATTTAAAAAAATAGAACTGACAAATAAAAAAATTCAAATAGTCACTTCCAGCAGAATTATTTTCAAATAAATGTCACTCAAAAACATTCTTGTGTTAAACCTTTGCTGAATTCATATAACCTAAAATGCTAAATAACAGTGTGCTGCTTTTCTTCTTCTTCTTCTTCTTCTTCTTCTTCTTCTTCTTCTTCTTCTTTTCTTCTTCTTCTTCTTCTTCTTCTTCTTCTTCTTCTTCTTCTTCTTCTTCTTCTTCTTCTTCTAATCATCATCATCATAATAATAATAATAATAATAATAATAATAATAATAATAATAAAAATAAAAATAATAATAATAATAATAATAACAACGATGATAATAATAATAATACTAATAATAATCACCATAATCATCATCATAACAACCATGATAATAAAAATAAAAATAATTACAGTTGATATTGTTACGAGGTAGTAAAATTTGTTTTAGGTTTTTTTTTTTTTTTTTTTTTTCGGGGTATTTTTTTCTTTGCTATAGATTTTTGTCTATTTGGAGAAGATCCAAAGCTGACTGGGCAGTCTAAGAAAGAGGTGGAGTCTAGATATGGCAGGGTGTGTCTAATATCAGGCTCAATATAAAGAGGCATTCTTTACCAACATGCACAAAATTCTTTTCTTATCATCTTCATAGAGGTGAAAAACCGGACAAGTGCCGCAATGAGTCTCTCAGCTAAAGACCAAGCCGTCGTCAAAGACCTTTGGGGAAAGATCTCCTCAAAGTCTGATGAAATTGGCGGCGAGGCCCTTGGCAGGTAAATGAACTGCTCTTACTGTCTGGACAACTAAATATTTTGGTACATGAGTCCCTACTGAAAAATATGCGTCTTATATTCTTGATGTTTTTCTGCAGGCTGTTCGAGGTTTATCCTCAGACAAAGACCTACTTCTCTCACTGGTCTGATCTTCATCCCGGATCTGCCCAAGTGAGGAAGCATGGAGCCACAATTTTAAAGGCAGTTGGAGATGCTGTGGTCCATATCAGCGATCTTAAAGGAGCTCTTAGCTCTCTGAGCGAGCTGCACGCTTTCAAGCTCCGTGTTGATCCTGCTAATTTCAAGGTAAGGAATAGACTGTAGATGCGAATATCTATTGGATTCATTTCAAATAGTTTGACTTTTTTATTGCATTTTTTTGTATTATTTAATTTCAAATAGACTAAATGAGATGTTTGTTTTACTCCATGGTAGCTCCTGGCCCACACTCTTCAGGTCAGCATTGCCCTGCTCTTCCCCGCGGAATTCACTCCCGAAGTTCAGGTGTCTTTTGACAAGTTTCTCCAGAACCTGGCCTTTGCTCTGTCTGAGAAATACCGCTAAATGGAGCACCAGTTTCAGAAGACATCATTTTAAATGACCTCCATGAATTATGTTGACAATAAACATAACTGAACAATAACAATCGTGTTGTCTTATTTATACAGATGAACTAAGATTCTATAAAATGTATGAGTGACCCCCTAAAAAGTAATTGCACCCTCAGAAAATCTGGAGTTATATTTCTACCAAAAGTATTAAACGTAAAATTTTCCAATAAACGAACAAATCATTCAACGAGAAAGCAAAAAGCATGAAACTAAAAACAGCAAACTCAGTGACAAAAATATTGCATAGCCTTTTAAAAAATGTGGCATATTTTTAACAGTTCAATGAAAACTTGGAAAACTGTTTAAAGAAATACCGCTTATTTGAAGACCGTGTTACGTTTTTGCCAGTAGATATATTGTTTTCATATTCAGCCTGGGTTCTTATTTCCCACTGAATATTTTTGTACATTTATTAGAACTGTTACGTTTAATATTTTGGCACAAATATAATTCCATAAGAAAATACATTCTTAAATGATTCCTTGGGGTCTTGCCTTTATAAAAAAAATGAGTCACTATGTTTCCTGCAATTTTATACATTTTTATATAATATATGATTTCCTTTAATATAGAAATACTCATGCATCTAAAAAAAAGTACTGTCATAAAATATTTATATTTATATATTTTTTTTCCATGTCAATTTTGTTTAGCATATCAGACTAGCTTGCAAACAAGTTGAGCTAAGAATGCCTTTAACTGGAGTTTAAACTTGTTGCAATAAAAAAATAAATAACAAGCAAACAAACAAACAAACAAATAAATGTATTAATTAGTTAATAAATAAATACATGTATTAATTAATTGATTAATAATTGTGTGTGTGTGTGTGTGTGTGTGTGTGTGTGTGTGTGTGTGTATATATATATATATATATATATATATATATATATATATATATATATATATATATATATATATATATATATATATATATATATATATATATATATAAAGAATATAAAGAATTGATATACTGCTTTTGTTGCTTTTAGTTGTACAGCTCTTTATTGTACTGTATTATTCCGATATACTGTAATCACAACAGTGTATGTGTAGTTATTGTTGTGAATTCTCTTCTTTTCGGCGCTAGTCGCGCATGCGCAGCATCTCGAGCGCGGCTTCTCAGACACGGGCGCACTGAGCATAGGCAGCGGCGCACAAATTGCGCAGTCGAGGCGCAGTGGCACTCTCGATGCATTGCAGGTGATGCCGTGTTAGAGTGCAAGAAAAGTTTGTGAAGCTGTAAGTGTGCTCCACTGTTCCTCTATAATCGTAGAGATTGTTAAAGGAGACTACGTTGTGATATTCATTTTGCTACAGGATGTTAAATATGTATAATCTGTATTTTAACTGTGTTGATGCACCTGTTATATAGCCGGGTTAGCCGGTAGCATAGCTGCTCATTAGTACGGTTGCTCGGGCTAAACGTGTTACTAGTTTTTCCATCGGTAACATTTGTACAATGGTGTTAAGTAACTACGGTGATGGTTCATTATTGATTGTATTAAGCATCTTTCTTGATAATTCAGTGCAATATGCAGTATGTTGTCTCAGCTACTTATTAGAGTTAAGACTAATTCTTCTGTATGTTGTCTGTTGTACCAGTTGGCTAATGTTCATGCATGTCATGTTATGGTTTTCTAATGTGTTAAACAGTTGGTTCTTTATTTCATTCCTAGAAACTACCTTGCACACATGACCCTGTGTGTAATGTTATTCTTGCGCAATAAATGGCTAAACTCTATCTGATGACTCAAACTCCCTGACCAGAGTTCTGTGGCGGTCAATAACACAATCACCAGTAACAGCGGACAATCCGCAACAGTTATATAGAAAAGTAATAACACTGATTCTTTGAGTTATTGAAAGGAATTTGTCAACATACACACACACACACACACACACACACACACACACACACACACACACACACAGACACACACACACACACACACACACACACACACACACACACAGAGGCATGACCTTTGCCATTTTTGACAATTTTGTCATTGTGTAAAGTAGATGGCATGAATACAGTCAAGCATTTTCCAGCATTTATGGCAGCGTCGCATTAAAGTTTTTGCATGCAAATGTTTTGCTAAGTATATTTTGAAGAAAAGGTTATGCTTATTACACAAGGAATTAAACTTTGCAATAGTCTTCCTGACAGTGTTCGTGGCTCAGACACACTCTCCCAATTTAAGTGCAGATAAAAATCTTTTTTAGCAAAGTCTACACATAGCACACACAACATCATAATCTTGTGCTCCAGAACATCTGATCGCATGCACATTAACAACTTCTGCTGTTAATATAATGAACAGCAGCTACGCTAATTTCTCTCCACTGTTTCTCTTTCTCTCCCCATCCCGAGGCATCCTGAGGTTGCACCAGGTCCAGTCACGTCCCACCTCATGAAGATTGTGGACCTTTAAAAAAGTAGATGCCTGCAAACATCCTGAACCATCTAGAGACGCACCAGTGCCATTTGGATCCACTTCATGTGGAGTTTGAACACCGGACCTCCTGGAGTGTTTAAAGGCTCTGGCATGGAGAAGCTGGTGTTGGATCTGTGATGATCGCAAATATTGAGCTATTTTATGAGTTGCTCAGTAGCTCCTAGTTTTATAAACCACACTGACTGTATAAGACTGTAGAAGGAACATTACTTATAATCCTACACTCCAGTGCTCATGTTAGTTCTCACTCTCCAGTGTTCTGTATTGTTTAAAGTCTAAAATCAAACTCTTGATGTCACCCAAATGAGGATGGGTTCCCCTTTTGAGTCTGGTTCCTTTCAAGGTTTCTTCCTCATAACATCTAAGGGAGTTTTTCCTCACCACAGTCGGCATGGCTGCTCATCAGGGATAAATACACACCGTTCACCTTAACTGTTGATTTCTGTAAAGCTGCTTTGAGACAATGTCTGCTGTGAAAAGTGCTATAGAAATAAACTTGACTTGACACAGGGCACTATGTGTATAACGCAGCTAACAAAACGTTTTATAAAGAAAATACGAGATCCTGCAGTCATATAAATAATTACATAAATAATTTTGGCGCAAAAAATTTAAAATATGGTTTTATTTGACATCTTTTATGGCAAAATCGAAAAGTTTTTAATTTGATTTATGTAACTATATCACTCATAGTAACCTATTAGCTAATCTTGTTTCCCTCACAAGTAAGTAATAAATATTGTTCTTTTTTTTCCATTCAATCAATTTTACACCAAAATATAAAGAGTAGAAATGACCTGCTTTGGCCCTATACTGAAGGGCAAAAGCTTTATGATTCAATAAAAAAAAAAAATTAAAAAAAACTATTGTTACAATATTGTAATTGCAAGTCCACACTAAACATACATACATAAGGGATTTTCAGTTCTTTCTCTGGGGAAATAGAATTATTGATAACTCTCTTATTAGACTGAGTTAGGAACATTTATAAAAGCTAAGAGCAACGATTACATGGTTAAAGTATGGAGATGTACATGCACAGTGTCATTTATATATATTTTTTAATTACTTCTATTTTCATATATTGAGTGGCATATTTATTGATTTATTGATCTATCTATCTATCTATCTATCTATCTATCTATCTATCTATCTATCTATCTATCTATCTATCTATCTATCTATTTATTTATTTATTATGTATTTGTTAATTAATTTATTAATGTATTTATTTATTTATTTGTCTGTTTGTTTGTTTGTTTTTGAAGATCAAAACCCAGGCTTAATTTCTCATTTCTTTCAACAGTGAATCATCAGCAAACTTCACTAAATGTACAAGTAAGCCAATACTTTTTTCTACACGCGTTTTTCATTTTGTAGTTCGCTTTCAATAGAATACAAAACAAAGAATACATGTAATTCATCTTTTATTTCATGTTCTTGTCAGATCTGGACATCTTTATATTCTGCTTTTGCTTAGTGGTACTGCTTGCTCAGAGCAGCAACGACAACATTCAGGAACTTCTGCCAAACCTCATTCACTTCAGCTGTGAAGACGGAGGGTCCGAACTTTGTGGCAAGAGTAATAGTGAGGCATTCAGCAAGATGCTGAAAGTAAAAAGACAAAACGTCATAAGCAAAGAAAAATGATGCAGACTGCCTTTGATGATATGTAGTAAACGGAATCTCGTTTATTCTGCACTTATTTCTGTTTGACGTACCTTGAAGTTGTCGGGATCCACATGCAGTGTTTCAGAGTGAAGCTCACTCAGCTTAGTATAGATACCCTTAACGTTGTCCAAATTCTTGACAGCTTTGTCCAGACCACCAACAACCACCTTTCCATGGGCAGCCACTTTGGGGTTTCCTAAGATGGCTGCGGCATTGGACAGATTACCAAAGGAAGCGAAGTACCTCTGGGTCCATGGATACACAACCAGAAGTCTAGAAAACAAGACAGACACATTCATGTATGTGATAGCTACAGTTTACATCGAAAGAGAAATTTTGGAAAGTGTCTCAAATGTTTGGATAAGATTAGCATACCTGGCCAGAGCCTGTGGTCCGATTTCATCAGGGTTGACCTTTCCCCATATGTCAGCGATGACATGGCGCTCGTGGTCTGTCCAGTGAACCATATTGATGCCTTAGTGAATTCTTCGAATTCTTACTCAAAACCTGTTCTGAACGAATCTTTACCTATTGTGCAGGCTGACTCTTTTTATTGACGCTGAAAAGCTCCTGCCTGGACTGAGGGAAAAAGCTGATTGGACCAGCTCAGAAAGCGGACAAGCGTCATAAAGATCGGCGACGTGCCAATCATCCAACAGTTTTTGGCTGACAGTAGTGTATTTAGGGCGTTTTCCTTTCTCGCCATCTGCATGAGGAGATTATACTGTATACAGTAAAACTACAGTCAGATGTATTTTATAGCTTAACCTACTTAAAAAAAATTCACATATCATATTTATTAAATATCAATAAACCAATTTATTTAGGACAACATAAGCCTGAAAATCTCAGACGATCACATCCCTTGGTTCCATTAGTATTTAGTTTAAAACACAAATATCAAACAGCACAGTTAAAGAAACCGAATATAATTCGATTATTTAAAAAATGTATTTAAAACTACATTTAAAGATTCAAACAATACTGTACTTTTTTCTTTTTCTTCCTATTCTTATAATAATAATAATAATAATAATAATAATAAAAGAAGAACATATATATATATATATATATATATATATATATATATATATATATATATATATATATATATAAAGAATTTGAATACTATTATATAATATAATATATATTATTATATATTAATATTATAATATAATATGAATATTATAATTAATAATAATATTTCTCACCTTATTTTCTATGGAGTATTATAATTTTTCGTAATGTTCCACAATTTGCATGGGTTTACAAATTACACGAAAAGTTATCTGAGGTCATCATTCTAAGCGTTTTGGAGAAGATCCAAAGCTGACTGGGCAGTCTAAGAAAGAGGTGGAGTCTAGATATGGCAGGGTGTGTCTAATATCAGGCTCAATATAAAGAGGCATTCTTTACCAACATGCACAAAATTCTTTTCTTATCATCTTCATAGAGGTGAAAAACCGGACAAGTCCCGCGATGAGTCTCTCAGCTAAAGACCAAGCCGTCGTCAAAGACCTTTGGGGAAAGATCTCCTCAAAGTCTGATGAAATTGGCGGCGAGGCCCTTGGCAGGTAAATGAACTGCTCTTACTGTCTGGACAACTAAATATTTTGGTACATGAGTCCCTACTGAAAAATATGCGTCTTATATTCTTGATGTTTTTCTGCAGGCTGTTCGAGGTTTATCCTCAGACAAAGACCTACTTCTCTCACTGGTCTGATCTTCATCCCGGATCTGCCCAAGTGAGGAAGCATGGAGCCACAATTTTAAAGGCAGTTGGAGATGCTGTGGTCCATATCAGCGATCTTAAAGGAGCTCTTAGCTCTCTGAGCGAGCTGCACGCTTTCAAGCTCCGTGTTGATCCTGCTAATTTCAAGGTAAGTAATAGACTGTAGATGCGAATATCTATTGGATTCATTTCAAATAGTTTGACTTTTTTATTGCATTTTTTTGTATTATTTAATTTCAAATAGACTAAATGAGATGTTTGTTTTACTCCATGGTAGCTCCTGGCCCACACTCTTCAGGTCAGCATTGCCCTGCTCTTCCCCGCGGAATTCACTCCCGAAGTTCAGGTGTCTTTTGACAAGTTTCTCCAGAACCTGGCCTTTGCTCTGTCTGAGAAATACCGCTAAATGGAGCACCAGTTTCAGAAGACATCATTATAAATGACCTCCATGAATTATGTTGACAATAAACATAATTAAACAATACACAACTGTCTGGTTTATTTATACAATTTAACAAATATTTAATCTTACTTTTTGCACATATATACCCTTAAACAAAAATATACAAAGATGTAAATAGAACTCTATAATAAACCATAATAAAAGAAAACTGTCAGCCATAATAACAATTAAATAAAACCCAATAGGACTTTTTAGAGGGTCTTCATATGCAATGCAGTACACATGGCTTTAGATCATAGTGCAGTCAGGTTAGATTGGGTTGATATGATTGACTATAGTATTAACAGTTTTATTAAAGGATAATATTTTGATTAAAATTTTACTGATCATTATCTATGAATAATATATCTATTAAAAATCCCAAGACACTATTAGCATTTAACACCATGCATTTACATGAAACAGTTTAAGTGTCAGGAGCAGAAAATGACTATGAAGGTGGGAAAAGCTCAAATGAGAATACTCTGTCAGAATGTAAATACTGAATGTCAAATTGAAATCTCAAATAAAGACATCAGTGCAATGCTTAATAAATAAATAAATACATAAATAAATAAATAAACAAACAAACAAACAAATAAATTAATTAATTAATTAATTAATATTCGATCCACTTTTAAAGTGGTAAATAAGGAAAGAAGAGAGGTAATATATCTTCCACAAACATACAAATAAGAAGCTTAAATTGCATGCTTTCACTGTTAATAAAAATAAATACTTTTCTTTAAAAAAAAAAAAAAGGTTTTCTTTTGCTACATTTCTTTTGCGACCTTAAACGTCTAATCCAAAACTAGCATGAGAGGCACGTTTAAAGCATGGGATAATATATTAAAAATACCTGCCACAGGTTCTGCTAAGACGCTCAGATACAAAGCCCAGATGATACACAACAAAAAGAAATGTCAGACTGTAGGAAAACATGTCCAGTCTAGAATAAAAACATTTTTGTTTTTATTAAAAGAAAATTTCCCCAAATTTTGCAAGACTTCTTGTAAGAAAATAAACTTCAGAAGAGTGGATTTTCATTATTACCCACAAGTATGTCTGTCCGTCTGTCTGTCTGTCTGTCTGTCTGTCTAATTGATTGTTTTTGAGGATGGCGTTCAAAACCACCGTTCACAAATTCTCTCTACAGCATTCCATCTCAGTTTCTCTGCAGATGTTGATAATGAAAAGATAATGAATCTTTTGGCTTCTCAAATTAGCGGATCATCATATATATATATATGATGATCCGCTAATGGGCACAATATGTGTAGAGAATAAGGAGTATAAAAAAGTACAATATGCAATATGTACATTGTATGTATAATTGTACATAAGTTATATACAGTGTCTATACGGTGATCTAACAGTGTTGTGTAGGGTTGATGGTAGATGGAAAAAAGCTGTCCCTGAACCTGCTGGTTCTGGTGCGTATGTTCCTGTATCTCCTTCTTGATGGAAGGAGGTTAAACAGTTTGTGACTGGGATGTGAAGAGTCCTTGATGATGTTGTGAGCTCTGCGCAGACATCTGCCTTGGTAAAGGTCTCAATGGCAGGTAGTTGGGTACACACAGTGGAGCCTACGTACCATACAGTGATGGTATTCGCCAGGATGCTCTCGGTGATGCAGTGGTAAAAACTTGTTCGAATCCCTGGAGACAGCTTTCTTAAGACTCCTCAAGAAGAACAGGTGCTGTTGTGCCTTCCTAACCACAGCTAATGTGTTCTGGTGATTAGTTCTGAACTTAGATGTGAACTCTTAAGAGCTTAAAGCTGGAGATACTCTCTACCTCAGTTCCACTGATGTAGACTGAGAAGTGTGTCCTGCTGTTAAATTTCCGCAAGTGCACCATGAGCTCTTTAGTCTTCATGGCGTTGAGGGTCAGGTTGTGGCACACCATGCTGTCAGGCTTCAGATTTCTTCCCTGTAGGCAAATTCGTCGTTGTTGCTGATCTGCAGAGCAGCAGTCATGGGTGAACAGGGAGTAGAGTAGTTGACTCAGAACAGAATGAGCTCAGAATGAGGGTTGAGGATACCTGTTTCCAACTGTGGTCTGTTGGTGAGAAAGTCCAGAATCCATCTGCAAGTGGAGGTGCAGATAACCAGGACACGGCTTAGTGAACAGTACAGTGGAGAGGACAGTATTGAACGCAGAACTAATGTCAATTAATAGCATTCTGATGTAGGTGTTGTTTTTATCCATGTGGGTGACGGCTGAATGAAAAGCCCTCGAAACTGCATCCTCTGTTCGACCTGTTCGGGCGAAAGGCAAACTGGTGTGGGTGCAGTGCAGGTGGTAGGCCCGCAGTGAGGGGATTCAAAACTAGTTTCTTAAAGCACATAACAATAGGGATGAGTGCAACTAGGCGAAAGTTGTTCGGGCATTCAGCAGGTGAGTGCTTAGGCACTGGTATGAGGTTGTACTTTTCAGGCATGTACACTCAAAAAAATATTTAGGCCTAATAAATAAGATTTATGTAATTTGATTGCATATAAATTTTCCATCCATTTGGATTACGTATTTTTAATGTAAACATATTAATAAACTTAATGTGATAAATATATGTAAGTCCTATATAAATAAAACAAGTAACAATTAGATTTATGTGATATTTTCAATTAATCCAATTTATTTTAAATAAATAAGAAATGGGTTTATGTGTTATTATGTAATAAACCTATTTTACTTAAAATGCATCACATTTAAGTAATTTGTATTAATAAACCCAATGTATTTTAAAATCATATTTATAAATTTGTATTTACTTATTCATCACCATTTCCCCTCCCCAATCACAATATACAACACAAAAAAGAATGGCCAGAGGGTCACTTCATTTCACATTTTTATTTTAGAAATAACAAGCACAAAAGGCAGCAAAAAGAGGAGCTAGCAAGACAGTCTGTGCTCTCTGATACTGTGTTGTGTGCAACCTCAACAAAAAATAAAGTACTTTCATTCTTTACTTAACACACCAAGGTTAATTGCACTACTTTAATTATTTATTTCTTTTTAAACCGTTAAATAAATGGAAGACAGTGCTGAATGAGAGCCTGGTGGCAAGTTATTCAGAATCCAGTACACACTACACAATTTGTGTTTTTTTCGCGATGTACCCAGGGGATTACATAGCTCAAAATCATCGATGTACAAAGTTAAACAAATTCGCAACTCATCACCTGACAGGAAAGTGTTGTCCTTAAAATACAAACCGTCTCTTATAGAGCGATACTGCTGATTATCTAACTGGTCTGTACTTTCCTGTGTTCTGTGGCTACTGATAATACCTTTTAACACTGCAGTACAATCAAGTAGCTGCTGTAAAGACTGCAGTAATGGGATATACTGAAATGTCCTGCTCTTTTTTTGGTCCAGAATAAACTCCACTGGCTCAACAATATTTAACAAATCCTTATAGTACTCTTTTCTCTTATAAGTTGTAGAAAGGGGACCATCTTTCCCTATTGATTTTACTAAAGGGTTAGATTTACACAGTACATCAGCTAGTTCCTTAATAATTAAGCTATCAACTTCAAGGTTTTTGTTTTTGAAAAAATCTGAAAGACTGCTACAAGTTACAGGCACAGACACAGTACTTAAGAGGAAGTGTAGTTCATCAAGTAGTTCATCAATAGCTGTAGATGGCACATGAAAAATGTTTTCCAACTTCAGAAAAACTGCAGCTATTTTTTGTTCTACTAATTTCGGCAGGTCATCTGAAGTATCTATATCACTATCTGCATCTAACGGAGGTACAAAATCTATGTCCGCAGAAGATGAGGGGCTATCATCTACAGTACTACCAGATTCGTCTGACTGAGCAGCGAGTTTAACAACACCTGCCTTAAAATCGTTTAGAGTGTAGGGATTATGTTTACGATTTTTATGCGAGTGAAATGTTCCATATATGTTTGTCTCAAACGTACATCCTTCAAACATACAAGTTACGTTTTCATACTGCCTAAGATGTTGATTTACATGAGCAAAGTATTCCTTTTCAGTTAAAATTTCCTTACATGCACACGTCTGACAAAAGAATGTAGTTAACTGAACATTTGCTGCTGTTAACTTCCTGTGTGTTTGATATGTGTGACTCAAAAGATTCTTCCAACTTGTGAATGTACATGGGCAATCTGCATATAGACAGGGATATCGGCAATTGCGACCATAGTGGAAATGTTTCAGCCTAAAATGTTTTAGCAATTCATACCGGGTAGATAATGAAATGTCACACACTTTGCATGGCCACATTCACATATCTGTGAACAAAGACAAAAGAAAAAAAATCAGTTACGTCCAAATATTAAAGAATCAACATAAATAATTTAATTTATACTTGATTTTACTGTAAGTCAAAATACAGCTACTACTACTAATAATAATTTATTAATAACTTTTTTATAACAATGAAATAACTACATAGGTCCAATTTATAAGAAACTATGGTTGATTGCAAGATGATATTAGGCTGTTCATGTCTGTAAAATATGTTTTTAACTATGTTTTTAACTATGTATGTTATGCTTTTTTTATGTTGAATCATATAACATTCAAACTGAGATTAATTGTTCATAATCAGATGTATTGATTCTTCTATGTATTAAAAAACAATCTTTGTAGCATACATACAAGGTCTAGGAGGTTGTCCCACCATTTAGATGTAAGAAAAGATGCTTGATGTATCTGAAAAGGAAAAAAAATGGTTTTAGTTAGAAACAAAAGCATACTTTTGATTATGAAATTACAAAGCCAGCATTATATTTTTAGAGAATTATTAGAATAGTACTGTCATTTACTAATTGCAGTAGTTTATAACTGTCTTTATTTGCCGTCAAACGTTAAACCACAGAACAAGAGCAGACCAACAGCAAAAGACACAGACGGGGTAAAACCATGGTTCACATAGAACACCCGACCAACTGGCAACTGTTGGAAGTTATCCATGTACGATTTAAATACATTTAAAATTGCAGTTGGTTTAGTAATCGTTTAATGACACATCGCTATTTTAATCTTTAAACAGTTAACACCTAAAACCATTTTTTCCTCTCGGATTTAACTTAAGCTATGCACGTGGCCAAAGTTCTAAGTTATGTTATTCAGGTCAGAAAATACGGAAATTAATATAACGTTAAACCAAAAATAAATACGCATCCCAGTTACTTTTAATTATACTGTCTAGCTGAAAAAAGTAGCTTAAGGGGAAAGTAGATAAAGTTAGCTTTTATAAGAACCATGTGCAAGTTAGTTAGCTAACATAAGTGGAATAAATGCAAATTGATAGTCAGTGCATTGATACAGTTTAATACGATATCAACAGCAGTAATAACACACATATATATTGAAAGCAGTCAACTTTTATACGATGAATACATATGTAACTTGCCTTGCAATCAGGTTGATCCAAGAAGATGATCCGATGTAAGATGGCGAGGAGAACGGTGTTTTTTCAACTGCCTCTGCCGCGCGCGGGTTGCTGCTTTTTTTTTTTTTTCATGTGCATTGCCATAGACATGTGTATGTGCAGTACCGCTCCCTACCGACTGGAGTATGGATAATTTCCGCCTCTAAACAATTCCATTGCCCATAAATTATATGCAAACCAATCTCATAAAATATAACTTATAGGATCTGGCTCGTTCCACAGCTAGATATATTTAAACCATATTCATAATTGTTAACTGATTAAATCGAATAGTTTTCAGAATGAACCAATTTACATGGATTCTAAGCAATTTGACTACATACATTTTGAAAATATTATTATTTAAATAAAATCAAAAGGATGCAAATACATAATTATAAACTATGCCATGATTCATTTTTTTGAGTGTAGGAACCGTGGCTTGGGCCAGTGACAGGTTGAAAATATCAGTAAAGACCTGTGCCAGTTGTTCAGCACAGGATCTGAGAACACCTGTACAAGGTTTCAGTATGTCCAGACCAGCTGCCTTGCGTCCATCCACTAAGCATCTGCTAAATGCTGAATATACATCTATTGTTGGTAGTGAAAGTGGACTGTGTGCAGTAGTAGAGTATGATGGTCTGGATGCCTTTCCTCATGCGTCTGGAGTCAGAGATGTGGAAGTGTTCTTCTATGTGGATTTTAGTCAGACTATTCAACATTTAACTAATAGATGTTTCCCAATTCTAGAAAGCAGTCTAAGAGCATATATTTTAGTTTTTAAAGTTAAGAAAAATCTCACAAGGTTTGGACTTTGGATAACATGTCTTTTGGAAAAAATTATTTTTAATAAACCGCTGATATAAGCACTGGAACTGGAAAGATTCAGAGGAAATGTACATTATATTACAGGCATTGAATCTCCAAGAGTAACGAAGAGAATAATTCTTTTAGCATCAACCTCTGTCCTAGGAAATGTAGTGAAATGCTTTTTACGACTTGTGTTTCTGTAGGTAATTGTTTGCTCTGAAAGAGCTAACAACTTTTACATAATATCTACGTTCTTGGAATTAAAATGTCTAATCGAATTATTGTACCAGATCAGATCTAATATAAATAATACCAAGTATATTTGTAACAACTGAATAATTTGTATTAACAAGCAACCACCCCCTTAGTGCCCCTCTTTTTTTTTGCTTTGGGTCACTGCCCCTAAAAATGTCTATTCACAGTTATGTTCATATGTGATGTCCACCGTTTACACCGAAACGGTCTCCCTGGACTGATGGAAAATGTTTACTGGACAAACTCAGATAGAGGGCAGGCTCGAAAAGATCAGCTGTGTGCTAATCATCCAACCGTTTAGGCTAATGCTTTGGCGTATTCTTAGTAATATGACGGTGTTAAAATACCAAGTATTACCAACCACCAAAAATTAACAAGTAGCATTTTTTTTTTTTATAAAACAGACTATAAATAAAATAAACAATGATAATAAATAAGAAAGCTTCAAAGCAGAAAATGATTTTGGTTCAGTAAATGCATATTAATATAGTTGACAGTGTAGTGCATCAAACCGTAAATATATCACATATACTTTTAATATAAACGTTAACATTATTAAAAACAAAAATCACAAGGCCACACCGCATGGTTCTATTAGAAAGTATTTTATAACTAAAATTTAACAGACATTTATAATTAAGGTAAAACTTAAAAAAATAAATGTAAAACTAATCCCAAAGTATGCTAAATAATACTGGTTTAATTTTAATTATAATTGTTTTTTTTTTAAACAAAATTTTTAAAAATTTAATTATTTTTTAATTATTATTTATTTATTTTTTTAAATATTTTTTCTATGCAAGATATTTGAGCCCACACACGAACAGACACACGATCAGACAAACACAAATAATTTTAGGCAAAACTACGCGGCAATTTTTCCAACATTTGTTTTAGTAGGGTTTTTTTGCAAATATGTTTACAAGTTTTTTAGACATTTTACCATTAAATTAAATATAATATGTGTACAATTAATCTTACACCGTTTTAAAATATTTTCCAACTTATCGTGTGTGTTATGTGATCAATTTTAAACCGATATATATCATATAGAACGCACTTGCTTTACTTTAATTATTAAAAAATTAAATCGCCAAATATTTCTTGCTCTGGATGTTTAACAAATGCAATAAATGTAGATAGAAATATACCATTGTGATTGTACCTTCCGATATCATTCCAGGACGATAAACATAATGATAAGTGTAACACAAAAACACAATCTTTCCACAATCCTTTTCAATTCCCACCAGCACACTCTCCCACCCAACTAAACCCACTGAGTATTTTACTGTTTTTTTTACTATACACGCATTTCGCAATTCACACGTGACTTTTAACAGAATACAAAACAAAGAATATCGTTTATGTTTTATTTCATGTTCTGATCCCAGAGTAACAGACTTTACACATATATTCTGCTGCTTGTTTAGTTGTACTGCTTGCTCAGAGCAGCCACAACCACATCCATGAACTTCTGCCAAGCGCTGTGAACTTCAGGGGTGAAAACCCAGGGTCCGAATTTTGCGGCAAGAGTTATGGTGATACAATCAGAAAGAAGCTGTCAAACAAATAGTCATAAACACAGGAAAAAGATGAAGCATTAGTGATCTTCAATCCTATCATTTGTTAGATTCTGCAGATATACTGCACTGTAAACCCGGATAAGTTGAATTTACTTAAGAAATTTGAGGAAACTGGTTGCCTTAAAAAAATAAGTAATGTGTAATGAAAACCTAAGTACATTTAACTTAAAATGTTAAGTACATTACACTAAATTCAAAATTGATTCAACTTGACATGTTTTGCCAAGTTAACTCCTTTGCACAATTAATACACTTAATATCTTAAGTATAATGCACCAAATACCTAGTTGTAGCTTACTTATCTTTCTTCCCCTAGTTCAGTTATCATCATTAAATTACTATTTCAGTTTTTAATCTGGTGCATTATAAATACTTATTCAGATCAAGAAATCAGATGAAACATTTGTTGAAAACACCCCGGTTAGGGGTAAAATGCTTTATTGTGAACATACACATATCGGGTTGTTTTTCTAAAAGCACAACATAAAACTAGGCACCTGGTATCAGGAGCAGTAGTGCAACGATTCAGAACACCACTTAACACTGCAAACTGATTTTCCTCAGTTTTTGGTTTGTTAATCTGAATGAAACCAGACATATCAGTGCCAATCCAATAACATAAAATAGAAAAAGTGCATAACAGTGCAAACACAACATTTTCCTAAAAGAACAACAACAAAAAATTAGGCACCTGTATCTGAAGCAGTAGTGCAATGAGTTAGAACAGCACTTTACACTGCAAACTGGCTTTTTCGCAGTTTTGGGTTTGTTAATCTGAATGAAACTAGATATATCAGTGCCAATCCAAAACAAAATATAAAAAGGGCATATCAGTGCAAACAAGTCACTTTTCTAAAAGAACAAACAATATTTCTCATATCTGGAGAAATAGTGTAACAACACCTCTTTATACTGTAAGTTGGTTTTTCAGAGTCTGAATTTTGGCTGCCAGCTCACTTTTACCCAGGTTCAACATCACCTGCTGAACAAAGCAAAAAGTGTTTTTCATGTATTTGGGATAGTCCAGGTGCAGGGCATATATCAGTCCAAAAGGACACAGAAGGCCTGAGGAAGGTTGGCCAGGTCATCCATCACCACATTCCCTTCCAAGATGATTCCCACTTTGGACGGGTTCAGCTTAAGGTTCTCTTCACCGATGAAAAGCAATCCCACTGGAGTTTGCCTGTACAAGTCATTGTCAGCTGTGTCCTTACAGAGAAACAAATGTACAATCGTGTGTTAGTTAGCACATACATTTTCGAAATGTTAACAATAAAAATACCCTTAGAGGAAACACTGTACACTGACATATAGTAAAAGACACTCTCTTCATACAAGATATGAGGCCTGGCTTGTTCAGCTTCCTTTTCACTGTACAATTACAGCAACATTTTTAATGTTAACTGAACCCATATTTTTCAGCCAAGTTTTTCAGTTAATTTCATGCCACTGATTAAACATACAGACAATTTTATGGTAAAAATAAAATAAAAAAAGTCCAAGTCTGAAATACTGAATAAATCTGTAGCACATAGTCCTGATTAATGGTTTGAAAATTAAATAAAAACAAAGAACATGCATCTGCAACATTTATAAAAAAATGAATTTGCTTACAAAGCAGGTCTTGAAGAAAGCAGAAGGATCATCGCCCAAGATGACCGGAAGTCCCCGAAGACAAAGGCATCTGACGTCAGTTGGCTCAGTTGTCTAGACAATAGTCGACATTGAATAAATCACTTTATACTGACTGTAATTTACAAGTAATGAAAAGAAGAGATTAGGAAAAAATAAACTGGAAATAGGAGATACAATTATGAGAATAAAGAATGCAGAGGTAAAAAAAAAAATCTTTATAAAAAGGAAAAGCTTCATAGGAAAACAGGACTGATGTAGATATGTTAACTTACCTTTGTCTGGCATAAACGTTCAGCCAAAAGCTGACCAGTAAGGCCTTTCTTCTTTTTGAAGAGGTCCATGAGGCTTGGAGACAAATGGTCAAGTGCATCCAAGAAGTTTTCTCTGAGATTTTTCCCTACCACTCTGCCAAATTCATAGGAAACCTAAAACATGGCAAGCAATGCATCAGTTAATGTTCACACTGTTTTAATCTGACACACTCAACACTATATATGTAGACACTTAACACAAACCTGATTTTCTGTAAAAAGAGCTGGCCAACGATGCACAAGCTGGCTGATGGCAGGCTTCTCTTTGACAATTTCCTTTCTGCGAAAAGCAAACGTCACATCCATCTCTTTCTTAACCAGGGATTCCTTTGGCTTTGTTTTCATCATTTCATTGACCAGAACCTCACGAGCTACTTCCATGTTCTGGTCATTCATCCCCTCTGGAAAATCAGGCAGGAAATTTATTTCCCCTTTCTTTGGCTTCTTGATCTGTGTCTTGGGAGGCTCGCCATTTGTAGTGTCACTTCCTCGCTTGCCACCATTGACAGTTACATCAAGTCGACCCAGCTGCCGCATTTTGGTTCTATAATTACCCATTTTGAACTTAAGGCTATTCTTCCAACCGTTCCAGCCAGAGGGTGACCCGGTTTCTTTAAGGCATGGTGTGTTTGCACTAAAGCCTTAGCAACAGTCTCAAAATCTTCTTTCGTTGGGTATGCTTTAAATGCATACATGGTCTCAGCCAATTTCTCGAGTATGTCATGCTTTAGTTCTTTTGTGACTTTAAGAAAGGATGCATCCCTGAGATACTGCAGGTTACCTTGGCGTAGTCTATACTCTACATCAACTTGAAATTTGGGAATTTGTTCACCTGTGGGGACAGGTGAACTTTTAGTGCATTTAATGATTTAAATGTGCACAGACATTCCTGATGTAAACAAGGAAAAGGCTCGGTTTTGGTATAACCTCCGTGTTTTAGCCTGTAATGTTTAAACAATTGTGCTCTTTTTTTACATCTAAAAGGACAATACTTGCACTTCCAAACCATTATTTAATCTGTTTCTTTAGACTTAATTCTTAGAATTTCTCTTTATTTTCCCTCAAATGAGCAAACATTAACAACATTTACCTTATGAAAACAGACTGGAAAAATCTGAACACTGACATGACATTTATTATTTTGCTAGTTTACGGCGAATTGGCTTTATTATAGGGCATTTTAAGTCACATACACATATTCGCTTACGTTGTCTTAAAGGAACTTACCAGATACAATAGGCCGTGGTAAGCCGCGTGAAACAGCCGCACGTGTTCCCGCTATCTTCTTGGAAAAAAACGCCGCTTGCAGCCGGCCAGGTGAAAGCCTAAAGGCAGTGAAACTGGTTAAAATCGTGTTTTTACTGCACGCGATCAGCAACTCGCGTGAGAAAGTGATCTAGCGTTAGATATCGATTAGTTGTTGATAAAAAGCCAACGAACCGGTAAATGTTAAAAAAAAAATTTCACTGCAGCCCCAAAACCCCTCCGCCCAGTTAGCTAAATATACGTTACACAGGTAAGTTAGCCAGTGTCTCAAAATGCCCGTTGAAATGGCAAAAGTTAAAATGAGGTTTTTACAACTCTCGGAGTTATACTCACATTCCAGTTCCTCACCAGCAGTGCCTGAATCCACACAACCGCAACAAAGACAGAAAACTTCGACTCAGTACGTGGCTGAAATCAGTTTTGAACTGTTTTTGTTTTGTATTATATGTCTGTATGTATTTGTGTGTAAGAGCAAGCTGCTCTTCAAATAAGGGAAAAACACACACACTGACACCTTGAGCAACTGCTCATTACTAATAGACAGTTGTCACAACTGGAAAGAAGAGGTGTGGTCTGTTCAATAACTTTTCAATTTAAGCTCATTGTACTTCAAATTATTTGCACATTGGACTATGCCAACAAATTAGTAGAATATACTTAAAATTATAAAGTGCTGTCATTAAACTTTTTTGTTTTAGTGTATTATGCTTGAATATTTAAGTAGAAACTAAATCCGGGCTAACAGTGTGGAGAAGTTCGACGTACTGTGAAGTTGCTGGGATCCATGTTCAATATATCAGAGTGAAGCTCACCCAGCTTAGCGTAGGTGGCCTTAATGCTATCTAAATTCTTCACAGCTATGTCTAGACCACGAAGGACCACCTTTCCATGGGAAGCCACTTTGGGGCTTTCTTTGATGGTTGCGGCATCGACTAAATTGACAAAAGTAGCGAAGTACCTTTGGTTCCATGGGTGCACAATCAGGAGTCTGTAAAACAAGACACAGTCATTTATGATATCTGCAATTCACTATGATTTTTTACATAGCATTATTATTATACCTGGCCACGGCCTGTGGTCCGAGCTTGTCAGGGTCGACTCTTCTCCACAGATCAGTGATGTTATGGCGCTCAGCGTCTGTCCAATAAACCATGTTGATGTCTTAGTGAATTATTGGGCTAAATCTGTTTTTTTACGCATCTGACCTATTTTGCAGCGGCTCTTTTTATAAACCTCAAACTATAGGTGTGACATTCTAGCAACTTCTACATAATTAGGGCGTTCCCTTCCTAAATAATCTGCAACAGACTTATTTTTTTTAAACCAGATGGTTAAAAAAAAGAAGCTGCTTTAATAAAAATAAACGTATTATTATTATTATTATTATTATTATTATTATTATTATTATTATTATCATTGTTGTTGTTGTTGTTTTTATGAAGTTCTAGTCTTTGTTTTATTTATTTATGGAATTATTTATGGAATTATTTATTTATTTATTTATTTATTTATTTTTGTTTTTCAAAGAGTTTATAGATTTTGTTAGTAAACTTTATCTGCCCAATAGATTTTAGTCTATTTTAAAGAAAATTCACAGCTGACTGGACAGTCCAAGATATACATGGAGACTATTATATAAATAAAATATGTTAGAAGAATCAAACAATCATTAGACAACTTGTATGAGTCTTCATTACATGCAAGGAGAAAACACAACAAAATAAAACACAGCAATAATAAAATTTAATATAATTTGAACAAAGCAGAACATGCAAAAAACAGGAAAACAAAAGTTTCTCCTTCTACCTCGATTTTGTTTCCCAAATGTGATAATTTTACCATTTCTTCCAACCACAATTCTATAGTACAGTAACTACAGGGGAATTAAGTTGATCAGTCACACCATGAAGTTATGGGAAAGAGTAGTGGAAGCCAGGCTGAGAGAAGAGGTGACCATCTGTGAGCAACAGTATGGTTTCATGCCGAGGAAGAGCACCACAGATGCATTATTTGCTTTGAGAATGTTGATGGGGAAGTATAGAGAAGGACAGAAGGAGTTGCATTGTGTGTTTCTGGATTTAGAGAAAGCACACGACAGGGTGCAGAGAGATGAGTTGTGGTATTGTATAAGGACATCATGTGTAGCAGAGAAGTATGTGAGGGTGGTGCAGGACATGTATGAGGACAGTGTGACAGCAGTGAAGTGGGCAGTAGGAACGACAGACTGGTTCAAGTTAGAGGTGTGACTTCATCAAGAATCGGCTCTGAGCCCTTTCCTTTTTGCAGTGGTGATGGACAGGTTGAGAAGAGCCTGGAGAGCTGGTGGTACGCACTGGAGAGAAAGAGAATGAAAGTCAGTAGGAGTAAGACAGAGTACATGTGTGTGAATGAGAAGGGGGGGGGCAGTGGAGGGGTGCGGTTGAAGGGAGAAGAGGTGGAGAAGGTGGAGTTCAGGTACCTGGGGTCAACAGTGCAAAGTAATGGAGAGTGTCTTTGAAAAGTAAAGAAAAGAGTGCAGGCAGGGTGGAGTGGGTGAAGAAGAGTGACAGGAGTGATTTGTTATAGAAGAGTATCTGCAAGAGTGAAAGGGAAAGTTTATAGGACTGTAATGAGACCTGAGATGTTGTATGGATTAGAGACAGTGGTATTGAGTAAAAGACAGGAGGTGGAGATGGAGGTAGTAGAGGTGAAGATGCCGAGATTTTTATTGGGAGTGATAGGATTAGAATTAAGTTTATTAGAGGGACAGCACATGTAGGATGTTTTGGCGACAAGGTGAGAAAAGCTTGTTATAGATGGTTTTGACATGTGCAGAGGAGGGACATGGGGTATATCAGTAGGAGAATGCTGAGGATGGAGCTGCCAAGGAGGAAGAGAGGAAGGCCAAGGAGGAGGTTTATGGATGTGGTGAGGGAAGACATGCAGGTAGTTGGTTTGAGAGAGGCAGATGTAGAGGAATGTGGGCTTTGGAGGCAGATGATACGCTGTGGCGACCCCTAGTGGCAGCAGCCGAAAGAAGAAAAAGAAGATTAAATGTAATTAAAAATTCTTAGTTGTAAATATTAGGATGCTTTAAAAAAGATTAATAATTTGAGGAAGAAAATGTATTTTAATAACTTAAACCTTTCCCAGTAAGGATAAGGTACGTTGTTTTTTTTTACAACTTGGCCACTAGAGGGGGAAATTAGCTTATATTAATGATAAAAATCTATTAATTTCCAAATAAGTACATTTGCAGAGGTGGCAAAAGTACACACATCCTTCACGCAAGTAGAAGTACAGATACTTATTTTTTTAAAAGACTCCAATAAAAGTTGAAGCTGACTATACTTTTTCACTCAAGTTAAAATAAAGATGTTTGTACTCTGACTTGTACTTAGGTAAAAAGTAGTCACTACTACCTGTTTTAGTGTCATGCTGGTAACTGGACCTCACATTATAATAGAGTAATACAAAAGAATTTCACATTTTGCTACCTATTGAATGTATCCAGGATGAACAACCACCATATTGAACAGAAGCAGAGCAAGCTCAGTAGAGTATTGATATCAGAAACATCTACATAAGTACAGAAATTTAGTATGTGTACATCACTTCCCGTCTCCCATCATGTTATTTTAAAAACGGAAGCTTTGGACAGCAGAAAGATGTCGTACTTTTAAAGGGATTCATTTACTCTTAGATAAATTTTTCCTCTACTCTGAGAATGTATCAAGAGACAATTACCTGATCATCAATATTTATATAACTGGGAGTAGATTATAGTAAAGATGCAACTAAGATTGAAAAGGAGCTCCTGTTTGGTATAAATGCTGTTTGATCAGGGTGAATAAGTTTGTCAATTACAGAACTGAGCCTGATCAGAACTGATCAACTCTCGATTTCACCCAAATGAGGATGGGTTCCTCTTTTGACTCTGGTTCCTCTCTTCTTATTGATCTCTATGGATGGATTTTCTTTATCCAATTTACAGTGTATCCCGAAATCTTAAAAACTGAACAACTGTGCCTCTGTATAATGTCTTATTTCTCAACACATGGTCCTAAAACAATCCCCGTTGACAGAAAAATAATGTATGTCACACAATCTTTGCAAATTGTGTGAATTTTGGGAAAGAAAATTATCACTAACATCTGAAGGTGGTAAACATCGCTTCTGCAATAAAGCACATCTATAAAAAGAAGCATAATGTTGATAAGAGATTTTCATTATAATTTGCAGAGTGTATGGTGATAAAAACTATTTTTGAAAATGTTCTTCCTTATGTGTAATATAAAGAATAATAAAAATAACTGATAATAAAAATTTTGCAATTATATAACATTTAGCAACTGCTAGCAATCTTATAATGTGGAACATTATTTTCAGTTTTATGTTCAACTCTTATGTTTATACAATAGAAAAGAGCCCAGGGAGACTGCAGGAATAATAACAGTTTAATTTTGTGAGGTCGCATGCACAGTAGTGACATTACATATTAGGGGGACAGTAGGTTGTGATGTAGCTATTGGTTCTCCATGCAAGGAGGACATGGACAGTGGCAAAGAAATGAACATAACAAAAATGCACTGATATAGTCTGTATTTTGAGGTAGCTAACATGACTGCTTAATACATCAAAGCAAAACTATAAATACACTTCAATGAAAGATCCTGATGCATCTATTTCAGACTGTTTCTTTTAAAATCTTTTGCTCAGGTTCTTAGTTATTATGGGCATAATGTCCAGTGATAAGGAAACAAAGACACAAAGGCAAACAGTTTAACATTTAACATCAACATTAGTGGTATTTTGGGCAGAGGAGACAGATTATGTAACCACAAGCACACTTGTGTTACATGGCAAGGTTGAACAGTATCAGTATTTTCATTAAGTCGAAAGTGTCTGTAGTTTCTCAGCTGGTTGATTGATTTAATCAAGCATGTAAAAATTTTATTTATAAGTGATAACTGATGAGATGTTTAGCTAAAGGAATTTTCAGCAAAAAAACTTCGGTATTGAATCTGATCACTCTTCAATACAATTCAAAGTATTGCCTCTGGCTTTTTCAATTGCCATCATTAAAACTGAAGCAGCTGAAGGAGGACAAGGAGGAGAAGGAGAGGAGGAAGACGTACAGGGTGGTATGGAGACGGATGATCCGCTGTGGCGACCCCTAATGGGAGCAGCCGAAAGAAGAAGAAGAAGAAAACTGAAGCAGCTGATTGTGTGAAAACGAATATACGTCTTTCTCACAACCTTTGGCCACTTATGTATTTGTTTGGTCAAAATAAATCTTTATTCCAATCAATTATTAAATTTCTTGCATCTAAACAAAAGGAAAAGGCATGTGGACATAGAAAATGATAAAACACCAGGTGTTTCCAAACTATTGACAGCCACTGTAGTATAGTATTGTAGTATAATGGAACCTACATTTGTTTATGTAAGGTCAATTATTTAAAGGGCACTATACAAATTTACTAAATTGATTTCCATTCAGCATATCTAAATGACATATTATTGTGATAGTTTTTGAATTTATATCATTATAATAGAGAATTCAACAGCAATAAAACAGAACATTGCTATACTATTTTAATGCATTCATTCTGAATGTTACCATTTCCAAAGATATTACCTCAATTTAATGTTGTATGAACACTGTATATTATGCTAAATCTTCCACAGATAAACATTTTGGCCTAAGTGAAATATATGAATATTATAGCTATTTAAATTAAAAGGTTTTGGCCCATTTAATATCTAATACTTGACTCAGTCAGATATTATAGAAAACACTAAACATGCTTGACAAAGTTGACAAAGCTGAGACATGCTTCAGTATTTGATGTGTTGGAAGCGAGATCCAGATGTTTAATAAATGCATTCAGCTAAACTCATTATAATTTTGACAAAAAAAAATTGCTGTGTGTTTGATGCAGGCTGTGTTTGGAATAAAACTAAAATGTTGACTTGTGTTGAAGGGTTTTATTATGAATGTATATCACATCGAGATTCCACATAATACACATTACAAAAGCACTTCATTCTTGTTAGTCTTGTATGTAAGCTGTGCGTGTTAAAATTTAGATTTTGTTTTTCTATAAACTTTGTTCTAAATGTAAAATGAACCCACGTTGATAATTAAATACAGAGCTTTAGAAAAGACATAACATAGAATATAATTTTTACTAACAGAACAAAATTATTTTGGTTTTATTTAGATCAGTCAAGAAAATTTTAAATGTCTGAGAAAGAGATTGTGCGTGTGGTGGTCTCTGTTCTGGTCTCTGCAGAGGGGTTTATCTGTACTTCTCAGAGAGGGCCAGGGACACTGCAGCAAGAAACTTATCCATAGACACGTGTACATCAGGAGTAAAGTCAGTGGGGAACAGGATGGCCAGAACCACAAGCAAATTGTGTGAGAGGATCTAGAAGAAGAAACAACAAAATTCAAGCATGTTGTGGCACAGGATCTACTTACAGGTAAAACAGGATTGAATTATTACAGAGCATTAAGATGAACTTGCCTTGAAGTTGGCTGGATCAACACGCAGCTGGTAAGCGTGCAGCTCGCTTAGGCTGAGCATCCCGCTGGTCAGATCATCGATTTTGTTGACAGCCACTTCCACACCAGACATTACAGTCTTTCCGTGCTTCTTCAACTGAGCAGAGTTGAAGCTCATGTCCGTCCAATGGGTAAAGTAGGTTTTGGTCTGAGGGTAAACAGTCAGCATCCTGTGTAGGCACATTGGGGGAAAGTTAATCATATAAAAAGAGAAAATGAATCAAAATGAAGAGCAAAAAGAGAAAGTTCTAAAGCACCTACCTGTACAGAGCTTGGCTACCGATTTCCTCAGCCTTTGGGAGATCTTGTCCCAGAAGGCTTTGATGGCAGCTTTGTCTTTGGCAGAGAGACTCATGGTTTCAGAGTGGTCTTGACTTCTGTAAACTGCTTCAAAACGAATCACTCTTTTATACAAGGGCATGAAGTTGGCACACCCCAGACCCTCCTCAAAAATATAACAACTCGGACTCCTTTCACAGATGAAGATTAGACAGCACGTCTACTGACTGTGATAGATAACATTCACGCCTGACAGGAAACAAGTGCTGATTCAACAAAAAAAAAATTCACATGTAACCTAATGAAATGTTTGAAAGACAACAGGAACAGCATCTGAAAAATTTTAAATGGACAATTTCATTTTCTTGAGATCTATAAAAACATTTCTTGCACAAATGTTTTATTTTGCTTCCACCAATAAACTATAGAAATATGCAGTTACATGAATCACAAACTACACTAGAAATATTAGAGGCAAAGTCGTTGGGGAAAAGCATAACATTTCTTATATGTAGAACATTTCCAGAACATCTGTGATCGAAAACTTATACAATTGTAGAAATCCCTAAGTAACCAATTAAAGATCCTTTTCCTTGTAATAAAGGACTTAGTAATATATGCTTAAACGATTTCTATGAATGGCGTATTGAAAGATACGAACACTTATCTGATTTAACGCCCAACATGTGTCTGTCACCATAAACTGGGAGGAGTGGTAACATGCATATATAAGCTGGGGATCAAGTTGGGGATGTTCGTGTCTAAGAGTCTGTGTTCATCAGAAAATTCAGAAAAAAAAGCAGCATCATGGTTGAGTGGACAGATTTCGAGCGCACTACCATCCAGAACATCTTTTCCAAGATCGATCATAGTGCAGTCGGTCACCAGGCACTGACAAGGTAGATTTCAAATCATCACCTTTAACATTTATTTTCTTACTTGTTCTAAATGTGAAACTTATTGTTTCTTTCGAATGTGTCTCTCAGATGTTTGGTGGTGTATCCATGGACCCAGAGGTATTTCGCTAAATTTGGAAACTTGTACAACGCCGCTGCGATCATGGGAAATCCCAATGTTGCTGCACACGGCTTGACGGTGATGCGTGGTCTGGAGAACGCAGTGAAGAACCTGGACAACATTAAAGCCACTTTCTCCGAGTTGAGTGTGCTGCACTCTGAAAAACTGCACGTGGATCCTGATAACTTCAGGGTGCGTCTTATTTTTTTTAGTAATTTATAAGTCATTACTTTTGGTAGTTAATTAATTGTTGATCAATGAGCCTATACTGGTTATCTTTTCTGTTACTTATCCTGTGTTTATTCTTCATCCTCTGCTTCCTCCTATAGCTGCTGGCTGACTGCATTACCATTGTAGTTGGCGCTACTCTGGGTAGCAGCTTCACTGCTGAAGTGCAGGCAGCTCTGCATAAGTTCCTGGCGGTCATCGTCTCCGCACTCGTCCAACAGTACCATTAAATACTGGAACTACTCCATACATGTGAACAAATAAATGTGTAAATTATAAAACCTTATTTGCTCGAAAGTTTTTTTTCTCACTTTTGCTACATTGCTTCAGTTCATTGATGTGTAAGTGCATTGGTTTTGTGCTCAGCTCTTTAAACATCTTGCAACAGCAGATCACAGAGGTCTGGTCATGGTCTGGTCCATCTTAAGCTGAAGAAGCTGAAGAGTTGAACACCACGTAGAACATCTTCATAAACTTCATCCAATATAGTATAAAAATGATAAAGTAACTACTGTCGTTTTTCAAATTGCAATTTTTATTTTAATTTTTTATATAAATAATGATTATTAGCAAAGTGCTGCAAAAAATACACAAATGTATTTTCCCCATATGATGATGATAGTGATAATATAATAATAATAATAATAATAATAATAATAATAATAATAATAATAATAATAATATTGTTGTTGTTGTTGTTGTAGCTGTATTAAACATAACACAAGGTGGTAAATAAACGTCTTAAAAAAACCTGCTTTTTGACGCTTTATTTATTTATTGAAATCATTCAGTTGTTCAGTAATATGACAAAACTAAATCTCATTGCTCTCTTTTTACTCAGTTGCTTAAGTTCTGAGAATGAATTTGTGTACGTTTGTAACTCAACGAGAATATTTTACTTTTTTCTGTGTTCAGTGTAACATTATTTTTGAGCTTTCCACACCAAACGTGCAAGAGCATCATTATACTAGAACACGTCTGACCCTATTTCTATATATTGGTAACATTGATGCTTCAGCATACAGTAAAATACTATAAGGTGTCTCCAAGAATGTGACAACAGTTTAAAGAATTTCAACAGATGAACGTGATGGTCACGTGTACAAAAAACACTTGTCCATGTTCATTGAACAAATTTTAATGTAGGTCTAAAATCTTTCAAAACAAAGTATTAGGGGCTGAATGACTTGAACTGTAACTTTTGATCATTATAAATAAAATAAATTGCTTTCGTTATTTTAGTCAGGTGTTTAATACGCATGTGCACAACGACCTCTATTTTAGACGTGTTTTCATCTGTTTTCAAAGTCAGACCTTTTGCAGGTGATCATTTTGCTTAATGTTTAACATTCAACAATAAAGATAACATTATTAAGGATCAGGAAATAAGATCATGGAAAAGAATTTTAGCATCTTCATATGTTCAGTTGCCTCCTTCTAATAATAATAATAATAATAATAATAATAATAATAATAATAATAATAATAATAATATTCATCATCATCATCATCATCATCATCATCATCATCAACGGCATGTTTAAATACTGAAAATATTTTTCAGATGCAGGGGGTAATTTATTTGTAAACACTTTTATTAACTATTTCCCAGCAGTGTAAACGTCTACTTTTTATATAAATGGTTTTACTAAAAAAACACAAGACATGACTGAGTACTTATTATAAAACTTTTATTTGCTTTAACCGACAAAGTTCGGGTTGAAAGCAGAAACTTCTCAGGATTTACTCTCAACACATTCAGTATTTAATGGTACTGTTGGACGAGTGCGGAGACGATGACCGCCAGGAACTTATGCAGAGCTGCCTGCACTTCAGCAGTGAAGCTGCTACCCAGAGTAGCGCCAACTACAATGGTAATGCAGTCAGCCAGCAGCTATAGGAGGAAGCAGAGGATGAAGAATAAACACAGGATAAGTAACAGAAAAGATAACCAGTATAGGCTCATTGATCAACAATTAATTAACTACCAAAAGTAATGTCTTATAAATTACTAAAAAAGATAAGACGCACCCTGAAGTTATCAGGATCCACGTGCAGTTTTTCAGAGTGCAGCACACTCAACTCGGAGAAAGTGGCTTTAATGTTGTCCAGGTTCTTCACTGCGTTCTCCAGACCACGCATCACCGTCAAGCCGTGTGCAGCAACATTGGGATTTCCCATGATCGCAGCAGCGTTGTACAAGTTTCCAAATTTAGCGAAATACCTCTGGGTCCATGGATACACCACCAAACATCTGAGAGACACATTCGAAAGAAACAATAAGTTTCACATTTAGAACAAGTAAGAAAATAAATGTTAAAGGTGATGATTTGAAATCTACCTTGTCAGTGCCTGGTGACCGACTGCACTATGATCGATCTTGGAAAAGATGTTCTGGATGGTAGTGCGCTCGAAATCTGTCCACTCAACCATGATGCTGCTTTTGGGGGTTTCTGATGTTCTGGTGAACACTGAGTCTTTGACACAAACAGTCCTGATCTCCAGCTTTTATATGTGTTGGACCACTCCTCCCAAATCCGGGAGATAGACACACATTTTGGGATGGGTTCAGTCATGGGCGTTAAAATCAGATAAGTGCTTGTCTCTTACAATACACTATTTATAGAACTTATAACTTTTAACTTATAACGTTTATTCGGTTAGTTAGGGATGTTTGGCATGTAAACAGTTTTCGTCAGAAATGTTCTGTAAATGTTCTACATATAAGAACTATTAAGAGTATCCTCCAAAAAGAAATCATATATCATAGTAACCTTTGTATAAATCTGTAGAAAATGAAACTGTTCATTTGAGAAAATTAGAATGCTGTTCTTGTTGTTTGTCAAATATTCAATTATGTGATGTTTGAAATGTTTAAGTTAACTGTTCATTTAAAACATTTCAAAACATTCAATTATGTTATGTGCGAAATGTTTTTGTTGAATCAGCACTTGTTTCCTGTCAGGCGTGAATGTTATCTATCACAGTCAGTAGACGTGCTGTCTAATCTTCATCTGTGAAAGTAGTCTGAGTTGTTAAATTTTTGAGGAGGGTCTGGGGTGTGCCAACACTGTGTCTTTGTATAAAAGGTTGATTCGTTTTTAAGCAGTTTACAGAAGTCAAGACCACTCTGAAACCATGAGTCTCTCTGCCAAAGACAAAGCTGCCATCAAAGCCTTCTGGGACAAGATCTCCCCAAAGGCTGAGGAAATCGGTAGCCAAGCTCTGTACAGGTAGGTGTGTGAGTAATTTTTCTCCTGGTGATCGATTCCTCTACAAATGTCGCTGACAAGCTTTATGCAATGTGCCCACACAGGATGCTGACCGTTTACCCTCAGACCAAAACCTACTTTACCCATTGGACGGACATGAGCTTCGACTCTGCTCAGTTGAAGAAGCACGGAAAGACTGTAATGTCTGGTGTTGAGGTGGCTGTCAACAAAATCGATGATCTGACCAGCGGGATGCTCAGCCTAAGCAAGCTGCACGCTTACCAGCTGCGTGTTGATCCAGCCAACTTCAAGGCAAGTTCATCTTAATTCTATATTCATTTGCAATAATGAAATCCTGTTTTACCTGTAAGTAAGATCCTGTTTTTGTTTTTTTTAGATCCTCTCACACAATTTGCTTGTGGTTCTGGCCATCCTGTTCCCCACTGACTTTACTCCTGACGTACACGTGTCTATGGATAAGTTTCTTGCTGCAGTGTCCCTGGCCCTCTCCGAGAAGTACAGATAAACCCCTCTGCAGAGACCAGAACAGAGACCACCACACGCACAATCTCTTTCTCAGAGCTTGTAAATATCCCTGACTGCTTTGAATAAAAACCAAAATATTTTTGGTCTGTCATTAAAAATAACACAGTATGTGCGTCTTCTTTAAACCTCTGTGTTTAAGTATTAATGTGTGTTTATATTAGACAGGTTTAAAAAAGTGTGTAATGTCAGTTGAGGAAAAAGTAAAGGAACACATATGGCTAAACAGGTCTTTATAAAACAGGAACACCATACGTTTAACTAAATGATAATGATGTTAATACATACGTTAAACAACTGTTTCTTACTCATTTACCATCATTGCTCAGACGCAGAAAGCTACCTTTAGCTTCACTATACTGACACTGGTGGTAATCATGTGGTACTACTACTAATAATAATAATAATAGGATACCACAAAATAATGTAAATCTCTTGAAAAACATACTGTAGTGTCATTAATTTATTAAAATTGTGGTAACAGTTTCACACAGAAAACTCAATTTCAGTTGAGCCCCAATGCAAATAAACTTTTAGAAACATGCTAACATTTAATCTTAGTCATTCAGAACCATTACTTTGTTTTGAGATATTTCAGACTTGCTTTAAAATCTGATTAATATACACTATATGGCTAATTGTTTCTGTTCTTGAGCATCACACCCATCAGTTGATCTTCCTCAAACTGTTGCCAAAAACTTGGAAGCCTATTATAGTATACAATGTCTTTGTATGGTAAAACATAAAGATTACCAGTGTATAGAAATACTGTAAGAAGTTAAAGTGTATTCCAGTACAACGCACCTGAACTCAAAGCAAGTTTCATGGTTTACTAAGAACTTGAGTCCACCACACAGAACCCTGAGCTGAATCCCAATCAACAGAATACATGATTTCCTACCCCACTTTTGTAAAAATATGCTATTATAAAGGTGAATTTAGCACAACAGTAAGAAAATTATAGTATTTGGCTTTAAGTTATAATGTGATATGAATTAATTTAGAGAAATTAAACATTGATGTAAAAAGAGAATTTTTTTTACTGAACCACTGAATGATAAATTCATATTATAATTTAAAAACATGTTTGAGTACATTTTTAAGTTACTTCATTGCAGCACAAAGAAAAGCAGCAGTAAGTAACAAAAACTATTTTATCACTGTAATTAAATGAGTATACTTTACTATAAAATGCTGTTGTTTGACTATAACCAAATTGTTGAGCTTACTTCAAAATTTTAATTGTTTGTAAAATTCTAGTTCAAATAGTTCACATTACTGGGGTCATTTAAGAGTAAATAAACCATACAATTCACCGTAAGGTTGAACTTTATTATCTTTTCTTTCTGCAACTGTAAATTTTGCAATGCAACAGAATTTAAATGATAACATTTAATAAAATCATGTCCACTACATGGAGAAAGGTTTGTGGACACCTGACCATAAGATCCAAATGTTATTTTTGATAATCTCTGCATTACAAATTAGCTTAAAGGTGTTTAATAGGTAGGAGGCCAGAGCTCTATATCAGGCCACTCAAGAGCTTCCTCTCCAACCCATGTAATCCACATCTTCATGCAGCTGGTTTTGTGCACAAGAGCATTGACATGCTGGAACTGTTTGGTTCTCCGAGTTCAAGTGAATGAAAATTAAATGCAACTGCATCCAAAGACATCTTATACAATTGTGTGCCTCCAATTTAGTGTGACCAGTTTGGGAAAGATACAAACAGATCTGTAAAAGTCAGATGTCACAATTCATTTGAACACATATTGTATGTTTTTACAAGTAGCCACATGTTGCATTTGATGAAAGTAGAAAGGGTCTGTGTTTATTTATTTTGTGCTGTTTATATGAACTGCCTGATCCAAACATCCTTGTTACCTTTTGTAGAGTAATAATTTATTTATTTATATTGATTGCTGACATGGAGATTTGGTTCAGGACGTGTGTGAATTGATTAATCTTGTACTGTTCACATACAGATGTTTTAGATGCAGAATTGTATTATTGTGATTTTCTTAAAGTCTTTATATTGCTCACATAAACGATTATGAATTTCAAACTTGTATTTAGTGCATTTTGTATTAATACTGAATAGATGATTAAAACAGTTTACTTAAAGAAAATGTGGAAACAGATTTTTTATTATTTACCCCAGATTGTGTTGAAAAGAATAGTAAACAAATAATAAAATATTATATTATCAGATAAATACAGTATATTACTTTAAATTATATATAGAATATTCTATAAATATATATGTATATATTATTAATAATAGTATTTTGCATGTGTGTTGTACAGAATAGATCACTGCTGGGACTTTAATATCTCAAGTAACATTAGTAAACTTTTAAGAGAATATTAAGTACAACTGACTCATTAAAACACATTTGTTATTGTTTGTTTACGTCACTAAGAAAGAGGTTGCTTTCTTCACTTTCAGCTGATTAGTAAACCAACTTACATTTTATCTTTTGTTGCAAAATTCAGGTAACTGGTAAAGTGAATTGTAGAATTTACAGTGTGATGTGTTCAGCTCCCTTTTAATTCCAAAGTTTGATAAGAAACACAAGACATGACTGAGTACTGAGTATTAAACTTTTATTTTCTTTAACAGACAAACTTCCACTTAAACGCAGAAACTTCTCAGAATTTCTCTCTGGTCTCACATTCAGTATTTAATGGTACTGTTGGACGAGTGCGGAGACGATGACCGCCAGGAACTTATGCAGAGCTGCCTGCACTTCAGCAGTGAAGCTGCTACCCAGAGTAGCGCCAACTACAATGGTAATGCAGTCAGCCAGCAGCTATAGGAGGAAGCAGAGGATGAAGAATAAACACAGGATAAGTAACAGAAAATATCACCAGTATAGGCTCATTGATCAACAATTAATTAACTACCAAAAGTAATGTCTTATAAATAACTAAAAAAGATAAGACGCACCCTGAAGTTATCAGGATCCACGTGCAGTTTTTCAGAGTGCAGCACACTCAACTCGGAGAAAGTGGCTTTAATGTTGTCCAGGTTCTTCACTGCGTTCTCCAGACCACGCATCACCGTCAAGCCGTGTGCAGCAACATTGGGATTTCCCATGATCGCAGCGGCGTTGTACAAGTTTCCAAATTTAGCGAAATACCTCTGGGTCCATGGATACACCACCAAACATCTGAGAGACACATTCGAAAGAAACAATAAGTTTCACATTTAGAACAAGTAAGAAAATAAATGTTAAAGGTGATGATTTGAAATCTACCTTGTCAGTGCCTGGTGACCGACTGCACTATGATCGATCTTGGAAAAAATGTTCTGGATGGTAGTGCGCTCGAAATCTGTCCACTCAACCATGATGCTGCTTTTGGGTTTTCTGATGTTCTGGTGAACGAGGACTCAGACACAAACAGTCCTGATCTCCAGCTTTTATAAGCATTTCACTGCTCCTCCCAAACCCTGGAGATAGACACACATTTTGGGATGGGTTCAGTTATGGGGGTTTAAATCAGATAAGTGCTCGTCTCTTATACTCCATTCATAGAAATCATTCAAGAATATATTATTGAGTTATTTATTACGATGAAAAAAAGACTTTTATTCGGTAAGTTAGGGATTTTTGCCAAGTTTTCGCTCAGAAATTTTCTGAAAATGTGCATTTAAGAAGTTTGAAAGATTCCCCTAATGAATTTGGCTGAAACATTTCTAGTGCCATTTGTAATGAATGTAACTGCATATTTATATAGTTTATTAATGATGGAATAATGATGCATATGTGAAAGCAACGTGCGTGTAAATCTGTAGAAAATGAAACTGTTCATTTAAAACATTTCAAAACATTTAATTATGATATGTGCGAAATGTTTTTGTTGAATCAGCACTTGTTTCCTGTCAGGCGTGAATGTTATCTATCACAGTCAGTAGACGTGCTGTCTAATCTTCATCTGTGAAAGGAGTCCGAGTTGTTATATTTTTGAGGAGGGTCTGGGGTGTGCCAACTTCATGCCCTTGTATAAAAGAGTGATTCGTTTTGAAGCAGTTTACAGAAGTCAAGACCACTCTGAAACCATGAGTCTCTCTGCCAAAGACAAAGCTGCCATCAAAGCCTTCTGGGACAAGATCTCCTCAAAGGCTGAGGAAATCGGTAGCCAAGCTCTGTACAGGTAGGTGCTTTGGAACTTTCTCTTTTTACTCTTCATTTCAATTCATTTTTTCCTTTTTATATGATTAACTTTCCCCCAATGTGCCTACACAGGATGCTGACTGTTTATCCTCAGACCAAAACCTACTTTACCCATTGGACGGACATGAGCTTCAACTCTGCTCAGTTGAAGAAGCACGGAAAGACTGTAATGTCTGGTGTTGAAGTGGCTGTCAACAAAATCGATGATCTGACCAGCGGGATGCTCAGCCTAAGCGAGCTGCACGCTTACCAGCTGCGTGTTGATCCAGCCAACTTCAAGGCAAGTTCATCTTAATGCTCTGTAATAAGTCAATCCTGTTTTACCTGTAAGTAGATCCTGTGCCACAACATGCTTGAATTTTGTTGTTTCTTCTTCTAGATCCTCTCACACAATTTGCTTGTGGTTCTGGCCATCCTGTTCCCCACTGACTTTACTCCTGATGTACACGTGTCTATGGATAAGTTTCTTGCTGCAGTGTCCCTGGCCCTCTCTGAGAAGTACAGATAAACCCCTCTGCAGAGACCAGAACAGAGACCACCACACGCACAATCTCTTTCTCAGAGCTTGTAAATGTCCCTGACTGCTTTAAATAAAAGCCAAAATATTTTTGGTCTGTAATTTAAAAATAACACTGTATGTGCGTCTTCTTTAAATCTCTGTGTTTAAGTATTAATGTGTGTTTATATTAGACTTTATAAAGTGAATAATGTCCGCTGAGGGGAAAAATAAAGGAACATATAGGACTAAACAGGTCTTTATAAAACAGGAAGACACGTTTAACTACATGATAATGATGTTAATGCATAAATTAAACAACAGTTTTTTACTCCTTTACAATCATTGCTCAGATGCAGAAGCCTTCAGCTTCACTTTACTGACACCAGAGATGAGAAGTAATGACTTCCAACCACTTCCTGTGCTTAAGAAGTTACTTCACTATTTAATTTTCTGACATCTTTTTACTTCCATTATTAATTTTTTTACACGAATATATCATTTTTACTTCCTATATTTTCAAATGAGGCTCGTTACTTTAGTTTGAATCTATTTGGTGACATGATCAATATTTTTCCTTTTAATTTCGCACCGTTTTCAGCTCATTAACTAGAGACCTTCATGGGTTGGATTTTTCAGTCCAGCTTCAGACCAATCCTGCAAAAATATTTTATATTTTAATTTGTATTTAAAAAAAATAATACAATATATTGAAAAAAAAAAAAAAAAAAATATATATATATATATATATATATATATATATATATATATATATATTTTTTTTTTTTTTTTAAATACGCTCACACACTCCATGTTTGTAAAAATCTGCAATTCTGAAGTGAAATTTAGCAGCAGTAAGGAAAATATTCTGTTTGTTTTTAAATTATAAATTGATATGAATTAATTCACAGAACTTTAAAAGTTATGTAAAAAGAGTAAAACAATTTTTTTTGTAATTTGGGAACTATTAAAGAATGAGTGTGAAATATTTACCACAAATTCATAATATAATTTCAATATAGGCAATATTTTTGGCCACATATTGTATGTTTATACAAGTAGCTACATACTGCATTTGGTAAAAGTAGTAAGGGTCTGTGTTTAACTGTAATTATTATTATTTTTATTTTTGCTGTTTATATACACTGCTTGTTCAAAAAATCTTCTGTAACTTTAGTGATAGTTCAGTTATGTATGTTGATGGAAGTCTTTAAATATATAAATCCTATAATGTTCAATTACACAGACAGATGTTCAAGATGCATAATTGTATTATTGTGATTGTCTTTGATTTTAAATTGTGTTCAGTGCATATTGTATTACTACTGACAATATGCTTATTTTACTCGCAGAAAATGTTGAATTTATTTCCACGAATTTTCTATTATCAATATAATCACTAGATTATATTGTCAGATTAAACCAATGATGAAAATTATACTATTCTGCATGTTTGTGGTACAAAATATAACACTGCCAAATTCTTATCATCTTATGTAAGCTTTGTAAACATTCAATAGAATACTAACGGAAATTGGTTTACTAAACTAACTTTACATTTGTTAGCTAAATGAATAAGAAGTTTGCTTTTGTTTTTTTTTTCAGCTGATTTGCAAACGAAATAACATTTTCTGTTTATTTTGAAAAAAAAATATCAGGTAATCTTTAAACTGAACTGGATAGAATTTACAGGTTGGTGTAATCGTCTGAATTTGATGATGAAGTCTACAGAAACACAACCATGCATCTTCAACAAAGGTTTAATGTATGCATGGATACAATGAAGTATATTTTAGATGTATTTTTATCTGATTTCAAGGTCTGACATTCTACACCTGACCAATTTTACTAAATGTTTAACATTTAACAATAAAGCTAACATCATTAAGAATTCTAACTATAGGAAATATGATAATAGGTACACGAACTCGCATTAGTCAAGTCAAGTTTATTTCTATTAAGCTTTACAGAATTTAAGATGAATTATGTGTATTTATCCCTGATGAGCAAGCCTGTGGCGAGGAAAAACTCCCTTAGATGTTATGAGGAAAAAATATTGAGAGGAACCAGAATCAAAAGGGAACCCATTCTGATTTGTGTGATTATAAATCTTTATACAAAACACCGGAGAGTGAGAACTAACATGAGCACCGGAATGTAAGTTTATGAGTGATGTCTTATACAGACATTTGAGTTTATGGAACCAGGAGCTCCTGAGCAGCTCATAAAATAGCTGAACATTTGAGATCATCATAGATCCAGCACTCAAAGAGGTCCAATGAAGTGAACAGGAAGTAAAATCCAAATGGTGCTGGTTTACGTATTACCGGCGAGGAGACCTACTAGTCCTTAGCCCTGTGTTTTCTGTTTTCTGTGATTGTTGTTGTATGTAGCACCAGGGTTCAGGAGGAACATTGTTTCATTTCACTGTGTACTGTGTCAGCTATATATGGTTGAAATGACAATAAAAGCTTCTTGGCTTGACTTGACTTCTTTAAAGGTCCATAATCTTCATGATGTGGGACACAAATGGAGCTGGTGCAACCTCAGGATACCTTGGGATGGGTAGAAAAAGAGAAGCAGTGGAGAGGAATTAGCATATCTGTTGTTCATGATATTAACAAGCACAAGTTGTTAATGTGCATGTGATCATACTGGAGCACAAGGTTATGATGTGATGTGTGTTATGAGTAGGATGTGCTAAACAGATACGTTTTTAATCTGCACTTAAACTGGGAGAGAGTGTCTGAGCCCCGAACACTGTCAGGAAGACTTTTGCAAAGTTTAGGAGCTAAATGTGAGAATGATCTACCGCCTTTAGTAAACTTTGCTATTCTAGGAACTACTAGAAGTCCAGAGTTTTGAGATCTCAATGAGCGGGACGACTGTAGCGTGTTAGAAGACTGGATAGATACATGGGAGCTAAACCATTCAGGGCTTTGTAGATAAGTAACAAAATTTGTAGTTGATTCGAAACTTAACAGGTAGCCAGTGTAGGGATGATAAGATTGGGGTTATATGGTGATATTTTCTCGATCTTGTGAGAACTCTGGCTGCTGCATTCTGGACTCACTGTAGCTTGTCTATTAATGAAGCAGGGCATTCACCTATTAATGCATTACAATAGTTCAGTTTGGAGGTCATGAACGCATGGATGAGCTTCTCTGCATCAGATATAGACAAAATGTATCTTAGCTTAGCAATATTTCTAAGGTGGAAGAAGTTTGTTTTTGTAATATGATTGATATGATCAGGGGTCCTAGAACTCAACCTTGTGGCACCCCATAGTTTACTTGCATTAACCTGAATAGTTGTCCATTTAAATCTACAAAATGGTAATGATTAGACAGGTAGGATTTAAACCATCTTAATGACTGTCCCTGAATTCCAATTTAATTCTGTAAGTGATGCAGGAGAAAGTCATGGTCTATAGTGTTTAATGCAGCACTAAGATCTAGAAAAACTAACAGAGAGATGAAGCCTTGGTCTGAACTTTAAAACAGGTTATTTTTTATTTTATCTAGAGCAGTTTTTGTGATATGATAGGGCCTGAAACCTGACTGGAACTTTTTCAAAAATATTGTTTTCTTGCAAAAAGGAATATTAATATTTTCAGAAATCTTAGACATAAACAGAAGATTTGAAATTGGTCTGTAATTTGATAGTTTATTTGGATCCAAAGTAGGTTTCTTAATGAGGGGCTTAATAACTGCTAACTTGAGGGATTTAGGGATGTGACCTAAAGATAGTGAGGAGTTAATAATATTGAGAAAAGGCTCACCAGCTGTATGTAACACTTCTTTCAGTAGTTTATTTGGAATGGGATCTAACAGACATGTTGTTGATTCGGCTTTGGTAATAACATCATACAGCTCTTCCTGTCCTATACTTGTTAAGCATTGTAGTTGTGGAGTTTAAGGTGAGATTGGATCAGGAGATGCTGTCAGAGGTTGGACCGCCACAATTGTTTTTCTAATACTTTAAATGTTTCCAGTGAAGAAATTCATGAAGTCCTCACTACTAAACTGTGATGTAAAACATTTTTTCAAACAACTGATCTGTTGGTGATTTAGCATTAGCCTGCTGAAAGGTATTTAGCATTTTTATATTTTCAGTTCCCTCTTTCTGAATGCTGATGATGGGTCCCTCTACTAATAACTATATTTCTTATGGTTTAAACAGAAATGATGTAAGAAATGTGTTTGTTGCGAATTATTATATGATCAAGATTTACGTACATCAACTCAAATTTAAGAAGATTTCGTGATATAGTCACGAAATGTAATCTCTCCATTCGTGTTCATGGACATGTCTTTTAATTTTTTTTATTTATTTTACTTGTAACCTTTAAGCACTATTACTTAACGTTGAATCAGGATATTTTATTTAATTTTTATGCTTTATATTCTGTAAGCTACCTGCTTTATAAACCATCTTCACTTGTTCCTTTCAGTCAAAATACAGTCAATATATTCTCCCGTTTAATTAGAGAGACATCGTTAATTAGAGACACACATTTATTACAATGTAACATTAAAAAATTGTTGGAAAGTGAAGCGCTGTGAATACTTTCCGTGTGCACAGTAAAAGGTTTAATAAGAAACACAAGACATGACTGAGTACTGAGTATTAAACTTTTATTTTCTTTAACAGACAAACTTCCACTTAAACGCAGAAACTTCTCAGAATTTCTCTCTGGTCTCACATTCAGTATTTAATGGTACTGTTGGACGAGTGCGGAGACGATGACCGCCAGGAACTTATGCAGAGCTGCCTGCACTTCAGCAGTGAAGCTGCTACCCAGAGTAGCGCCAACTACAATGGTAATGCAGTCAGCCAGCAGCTATAGGAGGAAGCAGAGGATGAAGAATAAACACAGGATAAGTAACAGAAAAGATAACCAGTATAGGCTCATTGATCAACAATTAATTAACTACCAAAAGTAATGTCTTATAAAATAATAAATAATATAAGACGCACCCTGAAGTTATCAGGATCCACGTGCAGTTTTTCAGAGTGCAGCACACTCAACTCGGAGAAAGTGGCTTTAATGTTGTCCAGGTTCTTCACTGCGTTCTCCAGACCACGCATCACCGTCAAGCCGTGTGCAGCAACATTGGGATTTCCCATGATCGCAGCGGCGTTGTACAAGTTTCCAAATTTAGCGAAATACCTCTGGGTCCATGGATACACCACCAAACATCTGAAAGAAACAATAAGTTTCACATTTAGAACAAGTAAGAAAATAAATGTTAGAGGTGATGATTTGAAATCTACCTTGTCAGTGCCTGGTGACCGACTGCACTATGATCGATCTTGGAAAAGATGTTCTGGATGGTAGTGCGCTCGAAATCTGTCCACTCAACCATGATGCTGCTTTTGGGGTTTTCTGATGTTCCGATGAACGAGGACTCAGACACAAACAGTCCTGATCTCCAGCTTTTATAAGCATTTCACTGCTCCTCCCAAACCCGGGAGATAGACACACATTTTGGGATGGGTTCAGTTATGGGTGTTTAAATCAGATAAGTGCTCGTCTCTTATACTCCATTTATAGAAATCATTTAGAAATATAAAATACCCCTGCTGGGAAGTATATAAATAAAATGTACAGAAAAGTTTTGGAAATGTACTAAATAAAATAATTTTTAAGGGTTCTTCAAATGACTTTGCCTGTAGATTTCTAGTGCAATTTAACATTAATTTAACTGCACATTTATAGTTTATTTGTGGAAGCAAAATAAAACATTTGTGGAAGTAACGTGCTTATAAATCTCAAGAAAATCACACTTTCCATTGAAAAATGTTAAACATTCAACTTTTAATAAAACTTGACTACAGTTTTAATTTTAAACATTAAACTATGCTACGTATGACTTTTTTTGTTAAAACAGCACTTGTTTCCTGTCAGGCGTGAATGTTATCTATCACAGTCAGTAGACGTGCTGTCTAATCTTCATCTGTGAAAGGAGTCTGAGTTGTTATATTTTGAGGAGGGTCTGGGGTGTGCCAACTTCATGCCCTTGTATAAAAGAGTGATTCATTTTGAAGCAGTTTACAGAAGTCAAGACCACTCTGAAACCATGAGTCTCTCTGCCAAAGACAAAGCTGCCATCAAAGCCTTCTGGGACAAGATCTCCCCAAAGGCTGAGGAAATCGGTAGCCAAGCTCTGTACAGGTAGGTGCTTTAGAACTTTCTCTTTTTGCTCTTCATTTCAATTCATTTTCTCTTTTTATATGATTAACTTTCCCCCAATGTGCCTACACAGGATGCTGACTGTTTACCCTCAGACCAAAACCTACTTTACCCATTGGACGGACATGAGCTTCAACTCTGCTCAGTTGAAGAAGCACGGAAAGACTGTAATGTCTGGTGTGGAAGTGGCTGTCAACAAAATCGATGATCTGACCAGCGGGATGCTCAGCCTAAGCGAGCTGCACGCTTACCAGCTGCGTGTTGATCCAGCCAACTTCAAGGCAAGTTCATCTTAATGCTCTGTAATAATTCAATCCTGTTTTACCTGTAAGTAGATCCTGTGCCACAACATGCTTGAATTTTGTTGTTTCTTCTTCTAGATCCTCTCACACAATTTGCTTGTGGTTCTGGCCATCCTGTTCCCCACTGACTTTACTCCTGATGTACACGTGTCTATGGATAAGTTTCTTGCTGCAGTGTCCCTGGCCCTCTCCGAGAAGTACAGATAAACCTTTCTGACGAACTCAGAAATTTTTCAGCGCTTGTTACTGTCTTGTCTGATCTAAATAAAAAATAATTTCAAAAAATACTTTTGGTCTGTTGCTGAAAATATCAGTGTCTTCTTTTAACTTTTATATTAAATGTGATTATATTAGACTCACAATTAATACAAGTTATAATGTTAGTTCAGGGGAACAGTACACTAATATATAAGGCTAATCATCTTTATAAAACACGAATATCATATGTTAAACTAAAAAATAATGATATTAAAAAAGAAATTTAACAACTGGTTCTCACCGTCTACACCAGCTCTCTAATGCAAACAGCAAACACCTTTTACTCACTCGTAAATAATGTGGTTATTAATGATAGCCATTTTGCATCAGTTTCATGACCACAGATTGAGCTGTACATATTAATAATAATGGGCTCTCTCAAAATTAAGTAGATTTATACTAGTATTAAAAATATTTTTTTGTAAAATTTCCATAGGAAAATTGTCGCAACAATCTTTACCCCAAAGATAAATCACTACAGTGTATTTAGAAAGTATTTACACTACTTCACAATTTTATGTTGCTTGATACTATAATATGTCAGGGATTCCCCACTTCACGCATCTACGTGTTATTTAGTACTTTTGTTTACGTTTCACGCATGTTTTTCTTTGATTCATTCATTCATGTCTCCGACTTTTCGTGCGTTGTTACAGCTGTTTCCACTTCCGCGTTAATTAGCATGTGTTTTTTTCTTCTTCTTCTTCTTTTGCCTTCACCCATTAGAGCGCCACAGCGTATCATCCGTCTCCATACCCCCCTGTCCTCTACATCTGCCTCTTTCACACCAACTACCTGCATGTCTTCCCTCACCACACCCATAAACCTCCTCCTTGGCCTTCCTCTTTTCCTCCTTCCTGGTAGCTCCATCCTCAGCATTCTCCTACTGATATACCCCATGTCCCTCCTCTGCAAATGTCCAAACCATCTCAATCTCACCTCCCTCACCTTGTCTCCAAAACGTCGTATGTCTTTGCGAAATAATGAGTTTATTAGTAGTATTTACTGAGTCGTTTGTGGCACGGCTTTGCCCTCGCATTGTTGTTTGCCATTTGCCCGACCCTTGCCTGGATTGCGTTTAAGATTTGGATTTGGATGATCTGTTTATATTCTAAAAACATTTACATGCGCTTGTATCTGCGCACTACAACTGCGTATTAATGCCACTATGGGATAAAAAAAAATTTAAGTGGAGGGGCACGGAATTTCCGAGTTTAAAACTTAGAACCTTCAAGTTGTAAGTCCAAGTTTTCAAGTTTAAAACTCAGAATATTGGAACCAAACACAACATGATGAAAATAGAAATCAAGTTTTCAAACTCAGAAATTTCCAGTATGATTATCTGGTGATTTTAACGCAAAACAAGTGAACAAGGTTTAAAAGAGGCAGATGTAGAGGACAGAGTAGTCTGGAGATGGATGATCCACTGTGGCGACCCCTAATGAGAGCAGCGGAAAGAAGAAGATGCCGCATACAGTATGACAGTAGTCCTTCGAACAGTGAATGTTGATTATATCTGACACTTGAACTTGAAGCAGTTTCTGATCATTTGAACAAATATCTTCTATATATATTCTATACAGAGCTCTTACTCTTCCTTTCCTGAGACAGTGCCTCATGAGAGTCTGTTTCATCATATAATTTGATGGTTTTGGAAAATGTCCTTGAGATTTTTTCGACTGACTGACCTTTAATTCTCAAATAAATTAGGGATAATTTTTTCTCTGTAATTAACTGAGCCAGGTGAATACCTTGTGAATCTGAAGAAAGAATGCCATGATTGTACCAAGCTGTCATCAAAGCTAAATGCAACAACTCTGGAGAATCTAAATTATAAAAGATATACTTTTTTGTTGTTTACTTCATAATTGAATGTGATGGTCAAGTGTACAGAAATACTAGGCCCTATAGTGCACCTTGAACAGATTTTAATGTAAGTAGAGACTCACATTAGCCTCCAGAGAGCTATTTAGCATTTTTATATTATCAGTTCCCTCTTTCTGAAGGCTTGTGATGAATATACTAGTTGCTCTCTTACGATTGGAAATAGGCTTTAGCAAGAAATGTGATAATGATATATTAATACTGTATATCGTCCAGATCTTCATATCTTGAATTAATTTGCTACATTTAGCTATATAATGCTCAAATTACATATATTTCATTTACCAAGAGATTTTATGTTTTTCATTAGACCTTCTTTATTTTGTTTGTACAAAATGTAGTTGAGTAAAACTTTTATTCAAAGCATTCTGGGACATTTACAAGCTCTGAGAAAGAGATTGTGCGTGTGGTGGTCTCTGTTCTGGTCTCTGCAGAGGGGTTTATCTGTACTTCTCGGAGAGGGCCAGGGACACTGCAGCAAGAAACTTATCCATAGACACGTGTACATCAGGAGTAAAGTCAGTGGGGAACAGGATGGCCAGAACCACAAGCAAATTGTGTGAGAGGATCTAGAAGAAGAAACAACAACAATCAGGCATGTTGTGGCACAGGATCTACTTACAGGTAAAACAGGATTGAATTATTACAGAGCATTAAGATGAACTTGCCTTGAAGTTGGCTGGATCAACACGCAGCTGGTAAGCGTGCAGCTCGCTTAGGCTGAGCATCCCGCTGGTCAGATCATCGATTTTGTTGACAGCCACTTCCACACCAGACATTACAGTCTTTCCGTGCTTCTTCAACTGAGCAGAGTTGAAGCTCATGTCCGTCCAATGGGTAAAGTAGGTTTTGGTCTGAGGATAAACAGTCAGCATCCTGTGTAGGCACATTGGGGCAAAAGTTAATCATATGAAAAGAGAAAATGAATCAAAATGAAGAGCAAAAAGAGAAAGTTCTAAAGCACCTACCTGTACAGAGCTTGGCTACCGATTTCCTCAGCCTTTGGGGAGATCTTGTCCCAGAAGGCTTTGATGGCAGCTTTGTCCTTGGCAGAGAGACTCATGGTTTCAGAGTGGTCTTGACTAAGACTTTCTGTAAACTGTTTAAAAAAACGAATCACCTTTTTTATACAAGAACATGAAGATGGCACACCCCAGACCCTCCTCAAAAACTTAACAATTTAGACTCCTTTCACAGATGACAGATTAGACAGCTGGTCTCCTGACTGTGATAGATAACATTCACACCTGATAAACAAAGTGCTGATTCAACTAAACTATTTCATTTTACACGATTTAAGTAAAACACACAAAATTAGATTGTTTAAAAAAAACATCAGGAACAGCATGTGAAAAATTTGAAATGCACAAGATTTATAAGCAATTTATTTGCAAAGATGTTTTTTTATTTTTCATTTTTTCCTTGCACCAGTAAATTATATGAATATTAGTATTACATTGGAAATGCTACAGACATAGTCATTGGGTAAACTTGAACATTTTTAAATCCTTTCCAGAACATTTTTGAGAAAAAGCTTCCAAATTGGAAAAAAGCCCAATTTAGTGAATACTTTTTTCTTTTTGTTTTTATAACTCACTAATATATTTCTGAACGATTTCTGCGGATGGCGTATTTTAAGAGACAAACGCTTATCTGATTTTAACGCCCATGACTGAACCCATCCCAAAATGTGCGCCTATCTACCGGATTTGTTCAGTGAGGTCAAATACATATATAAGCTGGAGATCGAGACTCTTTGTGTCAAAGACTCAGTGTTCACCAGAACATCAGAAACCCCCAAAAGCAGCATCATGGTTGAGTGGACAGATTTCGAGCGCACTACCATCCAGAACATCTTTTCCAAGATCGATCATAGTGCAGTCGGTCACCAGGCACTGACAAGGTAGATTTCAAATCATCACCTTTAACATTTATTTTCTTACTTGTTCTAAATGTGAAACTTATTGTTTCTTTCGAATGTGTCTCTCAGATGTTTGGTGGTGTATCCATGGACCCAGAGGTATTTCGCTAAATTTGGAAACTTGTACAACGCCGCTGCGATCATGGAAATCCCAATGTTGCTGCACGGCTTGACGGTGATGCGTGGTCTGGAGAACGCAGTGAAGAACCTGGACAACATTAAAGCCACTTTCTCCGAGTTGAGTGTGCTGCACTCTGAAAAACTGCACGTGGATCCTGATAACTTCAGGGTGCGTCTTATTTTTGGTCATTTTTTAAACATTAATTAATTGTTGATCAATGAGCCTATACTGGTTATCTTTTCTGTTACTTATCCTGTGTTTATTCTTCATCCTCTGCTTCCTCCTATAGCTGCTGGCTGACTGCATTACCATTGTAGTTGGCGCTACTCTGGGTAGCAGCTTCACTGCTGAAGTGCAGGCAGCTCTGCATAAGTTCCTGGCGGTCATCGTCTCCGCACTCGTCCAACAGTACCATTAAATACTGAATGTGAGACCAGAGAGAAATTCTGAGAAGTTTCTGCGTTTAAGTGGAAGTTTGTCTGTTAAAGAAAATAAAAGTTTAATACTCAGTACTCAGTCATGTCTTGTGTTTCTTATTAAACCTTTTACAGTGCACACGGAAAGTATTCACAGCGCTTCACTTTTCCACATTTTCTTATGTTACATTGTAATAAATGTGTGTCTCTAATTAACGATGTCTCTCTAATTAACCGGGAGAATATATTGACTGTATTTTGACTGAAAGGAACCACTGAAGATGGTTTATAAAGCAGGTAGCTTACAGAATATAAAGCATAAAAATTAAATAAAATATCCTGATTCAACGTTAAGTAATAGTGCTTAAAGGTTACAAGATTATAAAAAAAAAAAAATAAAATAATTACATTACAAATTACATTTCGTGACTATATCACGAATTTTGAGTTGAAGTACGTAAATCTTAATCATATAATAATTCGCCACAAACATTTCTTACATCATTTCTGTTTAAACCATAAGAAATATAGTTATTAGTAGAGGGACTCATCATCAGCATTCAGAAAGAGGGAACTGAAAATATGAAGATGCTAAATACCTTTCAGCAGGCTAATGCTAAATCACCAACAGATCAGGTATATTAAAAAAAATGTATTCCATCACAATTTAGTAGTGAGGACTTCATGAATTTCTTCACTGGAAACATTTAAAGTATTAGAAAAACAATTGTGGCGGTCCAACCTCTGACAGCATCTCCTGATCCAATCTCACCTTAAACTCCACAACTACACTGCTTTACAGGACAGGAAGAGCTGTATGATGTTATTACAAAAGTAATCCCATGTATCTATTCAGTCTTTTAACACGCTTCAGTCCGTCCCACTCCTTGAGATCTCAAAACTCTGGACTTCTAGTAGTTCCTAGAATAGGAAAGATTACTAAAGGGGGTAGAACATTCTCACTAAACTTTGCAATAGTCTTCCTGACAGTGTTCGGGGCTCAGACACTCTCTCCCAGTTTAAGTGCAGATTAAAAACGTATCTTTTTAGCGAGTTCTACTCATAACACACATCACATATCATAACCTTGTGCTGCAGTATGATCACATGCACATTAACAACTTGTGCTTGTTAATATTATGAACAGCAGCTACGCAAATTCCTTTCCACTGCTTCTCTTTTTCTACCCATCCCAAGGTATCCTGAGGTTGCACCAGCTCCATTTGTGTCCCACATCATGAAGATTATGGACCTTTAAAGAAGTCAAGTCAAGAAGCTTTTTATTGTCATTTCAACCATATATAGCTGACACAGTACACAGTGAAATAAAACAACGTTCCTCCTGAACCCTGGTGCTACATACAACAACAATCAAAGAAACAGAAAACACAGGGCTATAGACTAGTAAGTGTCCTCGCCACAGAAGGAGATTCCCCGAAAACATCCTAAACCATCCAGAGCAGACATGGGCAAACCACGGCCCGCGGGCCACACACGGCCCGTTGGGTTTATTAATCCGGCCCGCCGAACGTGACCAAATTCTGTTAAAATAGGTACGGGTAAACCTTGTTCAATTTACCTTTTCCCTGTAATGCCCACGTTTCCCCTAAAGATGTCGCACTTCAGCTCAATTGACGTTGTTAGCGTGCAATACTCCCTATCCTGAGAATTGCCACAACAAAACTGGCAAAATAAGGAGTTCAACAACACTGTTCCTACTGAAACTGAACTTGAGTTTTTCTGCTGTGTTTATTGATGCACTGGCAAAAAAAAGATCAACAAATTGTTATACATAACAAAAAAATGTGAAACAACTGAAAATATGTCATATTGTAGGTTCTTCAAAGTAGCCACCTTTTGCTTAGATTACTGCTTTGCACACTCTTGGCATTCTCTTGATGCCTACTTTGAAGAACCTACAATATGACATATTTTCAATTCACTTTTTTGTTATGTATATAATTCCACGTGTTAATTCATAGTTTTGATGCCTTCAGTGTGGATCTACAATTTTTATAGTCATGAAAATAAAGAAAACTCTTTGAATGAGCAGGTGTGTCCAAACATTTGGTCTGTACTGTATATATAATATATATAAACTTTCAACTTTACCATTCAACTTTACGACCACCATCGCTAGCCGCGGCGTACGACAGTGCGTACCAGCTTCTGGCATCATTTTACAGTACTGTACATATAGCCTACTCTACTTATGACCAAATATGTATGTATGTATGTATGTATGTATGTATGTATCTATGTATATGTATGACCCGGCCCCTCTGTCAAATTTTAGTGAGTCAAAAAGTGTGCCCATCCCTGATCTAGAGACATACCAGCACCATTTGTATTTTACTTCCTGTTCACTTCATTGGACCTCTTTGAGTGTTGGATCTATGATGATCTTAAATGTTGAGCTATTTTATGAGTTCCTCAGGAGCTCCTGGTTCCATAACCTCAAATGTCTGTATAAGTCTGTAAAAAGGACATTAGTGATAAACTTACATTCCAGTGCTCATGTTAGTTCTCACTCTCCGGTGTTTTGTATTGTTTTAAAGATTTATAATCATACTTGATATCACACAAATGAGGATGGGTTCCCTTTTGATTCTGGTTCCTCTCAATATTTTTCCTCATAACATCTAAGGGAGTTTTTCCTCGTCACATGCTTGCTCATCAGGGATAAATACACATAATTCCCCTTAACTTTTAAATTCTGTAAAGCTTAATAGATATAAACTTGACTTGACTTGGCTAATGTGAGTTCTTGTACCTATTATCATATTTCCTATATTCGGAATCCTTAATGATGTTAGCTTTATTGTTAAACATTAAGAAAAATCGGTCAGACCTTGAAATCAGATGAAAATACGTCTAAAATATACTTCATTGTATCCATGCATACATTAAACGTTTATTGAAGCTACATGGTTGTGTTTCTGTAGACTTCATCATCAAATTCAGACGATTACACCAACCTGTAAATTCTATCCAGTTTAAAGATTACCTGATTTTTCTTTTTCAAAATAAAAAGAAAATGTTATTTCGTTTAGTAATCAGCTGAAAGAAAAAAGCAAACTTCTTATTCACTTAGCTAACAAATATAAAGTTAGACTTCAAAATAAAAAGAAAATGTTATTTCGTTTAGTAATCAGCTGAAAGAAAAAAGCAAACTTCTTATTCACTTAGCTAACAAATATAAAGTTAGTTTAGTAAACCAATTTCGTTAGTATTCTATTGAATGTTTACAAAGCTTACATAAGATGATAAGAATTTGGCAGTGTTATATTTTGTACCACAAACATGCAGAATAGTATAATTTTCATCATTGGTTTAATCTGACAATATAATCTAGTGAATATTAAATAGAAAATACGTAGAAACAAATTCAACATTTTCTGCGAGTAAAATAAGCATATTGTCAGTAGTAATACAATATGCACTGAACACAATTTAAAATCAAAGACAATCACAATAATACAATTATGCATCTTGAACATCTGTCTGTGTAATTGAACATTATAGGATTTATATATTTAAAGACTTCCATCAACATACATAACTGAACTATCACTAAAGTTACAGAAGATTTTTGGAACAAGCGGTGTATATAAACAGCAAAAAAAATACAAAATGAATAAATTTAAACACAGACCCTTTCTACTTTAACCAAATGCAGCAGCTACTCGTAATAACATACAAAATATGGCCAAAAATATTGCGACATCTGACTTTTCCACAGACATGTTTCTTTCTTCCCCAAACTGGTCACAAGAAGTTGGAGGCACACAATTGTATAGGATGTCTTAGGGTGCAGTTGCATCTACTTTTTCCTTCACTTGAACTCAGAGACAAAAAATGTTCCAGCTTGTAAACGCTTTTGTGCACAAAACCAGCTGCATGAAGATGCGGTTTACATGGGTTGGAGAGGAAGATCTTGAGTGGCCTGGTATAGAGCTCTGAACTCATCCTTAATGAACAAATCTGAGCTGAATTTTTATGCAGGGATGTTAAAAAATTACATTTGGATCTTATGATCAGGTGTCCACAAACTTTTGTCCATGTAGTGTACATGATCTTATTAAATGTTAATCATTTAAACTCCAATTGCACAAAGGAAAGAGATTCAAAGTTTTGCCAAAAGCTTATTTTAAGGGTTTATTTAGTCTTACATTTCCCCAGTAATGTGAATAAGATGCTTATTCAAAATATTGTCTAGTTTACTACAATATTTTACTTGTTAAAATCTAAGATTTTTACAAGTAAAATATTGTAGTAAACTAGACAATTTGGTTGAAGTCAAGCAACTGAATAAGCATTGTATAGTAAAGTACTATTCAATGTGAAATATAATAATATCGTTATTTATATTTTTACCGCTGCGAAATTTTACTTTATAATTGCAGATTTTTACAAAACATGGGGTGTGTGGGCGTATTGGAAAAAAACGCACATATATATATATATATATATATATATATATATATATATATATATATATATATATATATATATATATATATATATATATATATATAAATTAAAATATAAAATATATTTGCAGGATTGGGCTGAAGCTGGACTGAAAAATCCGTCCCGTGAAGGTCTCTAGTTAATGATCTGAAAACGGTGCGAATTTAAAAGGAAAAATATTGATCATGTCCACAAACAGATTCAAACTAAAGTAACGAGCCTCATTTGAAAATGTAGGAAGTAAAAATTACAGATATTCGCGTAAAAAAATTAATGCTGGAAGTAAAAAGATGTCATAATAAATAGTGAAGTACAGGAAGTATTTGGAAGTCATTACTTCTCATCTCTGGTGTCAGTAAAGTGAAGCTGAAGGCTTTTGCATCTGAGCAATGATTGTAAAGGAGTAAAAAACTGTTGTTTAATTTATGCATTAACATCATTATCATGTAGTTAAACGTGTCTTCCTGTTTTATAAAGACCTGTTTAGTCCTATATGTTCCTTTATTTTTCCCCTCAGCGGACATTATTCACTTTATAAAGTCTAATATAAACACACATTAATACTTAAACACAGAGATTTAAAGAAGACGCACATACAGTGTTATTTTTAAATTACAGACCAAAAATATTTTGGCTTTTATTTAAAGCAGTCAGGGACATTTACAAGCTCTGAGAAAGAGATTGTGCGTGTGGTGGTCTCTGTTCTGGTCTCTGCAGAGGGGTTTATCTGTACTTCTCGGAGAGGGCCAGGGACACTGCAGCAAGAAACTTATCCATAGACACGTGTACATCAGGAGTAAAGTCAGTGGGGAACAGGATGGCCAGAACCACAAGCAAATTGTGTGAGAGGATCTAGAAGAAGAAACAACAAAATTCAAGCATGTTGTGGCACAGGATCTACTTACAGGTAAAACAGGATTGAATTATTACAGAGCATTAAGATGAACTTGCCTTGAAGTTGGCTGGATCAACACGCAGCTGGTAAGCGTGCAGCTCGCTTAGGCTGAGCATCCCGCTGGTCAGATCATCGATTTTGTTGACAGCCACTTCCACACCAGACATTACAGTCTTTCCGTGCTTCTTCAACTGAGCAGAGTTGAAGCTCATGTCCGTCAATGGGTAAAGTAGGTTTTGGTCTGAGGATAAACAGTCAGCATCCTGTGTAGGCACATTGGGGAAAGTTAATCATATAAAAAGAGAAAATGAATTGAAATGAAGAGCAAAAGAGAAAGTTCTAAAGCACCTACCTGTACAGAGCTTGGCTACCGATTTCCTCAGCCTTTGAGGAGATCTTGTCCCAGAAGGCTTTGATGGCAGCTTTGTCTTTGGCAGAGAGACTCATGGTTTCAGAGTGGTCTTGACTTCTGTAAACTGCTTCAAAACGAATCACTCTTTTATACAAGGGCATGAAGTTGGCACACCCCAGACCCTCCTCAAAATATAACAACTCAGACTCCTTTCACAGATGAAGATTAGACAGCACGTCTACTGACTGTGATAGATAACATTCACGCCTGACAGGAAACAAGTGCTGATTCAACAAAAACATTTCGCACATAACATAATTGAATGTTTTGAAATGTTTTAAATGAACAGTTTCATTTTCTACAGATTTACACGCATGTTGCTTTCACATATGCATCATTATTCCATCATTAATAAACTATATAAATATGCAGTTACATTCATTACAAATGGCACTAAAAATGTTTCAGCCAAAGTCATTAGGGGAATCTTTCAAACTTCTTAAATGTACATTTTCAGAAAATTTCTGAGCGAAAACTTGGCAAAAATCCCTAACTTACCGAATAAAAGTCTTTTTTTCATCGTAATAAATAACTCAATAATAAATTATTGAATGATTTCTATGAATGGAGTATAAGAGACGAGCACTTATCTGATTTAAACACCCATAACTGAACCCATCCCAAAATGTGTGTCTATCTCCCGGGTTTGGGAGGAGCAGTGAAATGCTTATAAAAGCTGGAGATCAGGACTGTTTGTGTCTGAGTCCTCGTTCACCAGAACATCAGAAACCCCTAAAAGCAGCATCATGGTTGAGTGGACAGATTTCGAGCGCACTACCATCCAGAACATCTTTTCCAAGATCGATCATAGTGCAGTCGGTCACCAGGCACTGACAAGGTAGATTTCAAATCATCACCTTTAACATTTATTTTCTTACTTGTTCTAAATGTGAAACTTATTGTTTCTTTCGAATGTGTCTCTCAGATGTTTGGTGGTGTATCCATGGACCCAGAGGTATTTCGCTAAATTTGGAAACTTGTACAACGCCGCTGCGATCATGGGAAATCCCAATGTTGCTGCACACGGCTTGACGGTGATGCGTGGTCTGGAGAACGCAGTGAAGAACCTGGACAACATTAAAGCCACTTTCTCCGAGTTGAGTGTGCTGCACTCTGAAAAACTGCACGTGGATCCTGATAACTTCAGGGTGCGTCTTATCTTTTTTAGTTATTTATAAGACATTACTTTTGGTAGTTAATTAATTGTTGATCAATGAGCCTATACTGGTTATCTTTTCTGTTACTTATCCTGTGTTTATTCTTCATCCTCTGCTTCCTCCTATAGCTGCTGGCTGACTGCATTACCATTGTAGTTGGCGCTACTCTGGGTAGCAGCTTCACTGCTGAAGTGCAGGCAGCTCTGCATAAGTTCCTGGCGGTCATCGTCTCCGCACTCGTCCAACAGTACCATTAAATACTGAATGTGAGACCAGAGAGAAATTTTGATAAGTTTCTGCGTTTAAGTGGAAGTTTGTCTGTTAAAGAAAATAAAAGTTTAATACTCAGTACTCAGTCATGTCTTGTGTTTCTTATTAAACCTTTGAATTAAAAGGGAGCTGAACACATCACACTGTAAATTCTACAAGTTCACTTTACCAGTTACCTGAATTTTGCAACATAAAGATAAAATGTAAGTTGGTTTACTAATCAGCTGAAAGTGAAGAAAGCAACCTCTTTCTTAGTGACGTAAACAAACAATAACAAATGTGTTTTAATGATTCAGTTGTACTTAATATTCTCTTAAAAGTTTACTAATGTTACTTGAGATATTAAAGTCCCAGCAGTGATCTATTCTGTACAACACACATGCAAAATACTATTATTAATAATATATACATATATATTTATATAATATTCTATATATAATATAAATTAATATACTGTATTCATATAATAATATAATAGTTTATTATTTGTTTACTATTCTTTTCAACACAATCTGGGGTAAATAATAAAAAATCTGTTTCCACATTTTCTTTCAGTAAACTGTTTTAATCATCTATTCAGTATTAATACAAAATGCACTAAATACAAGTTTGAAATTTACAATCGTTTATGTGAGCAATATAAAGAATTTAAGAAAATCACAAACATACAATTCTGCATCTTAAACTTCTGTCTGTGAACAGTACAAGATTGATCAATTCACACATGTCCTGAACCATTCTGCTGTTAGCAATCAACAGGCACACAATTGTATAAGATGTCTTTGGATGCAGTTGCATTTAATTTTCATTCACTTGAACTTGGAGAACCAAACAGTTCCAGCATGTCAATGCTCTTGTGCACAAAACCAGCTGCATGAATATGTGGTTTACATGGGTTGGAGAGGAAGATCTTGAGTGGCCTGTTATAGAGCTCTGGCCTCCTACCTATTAAACACCTTTAAGCTAATTTGTAATGCAGGGACGTTAAAAAGTCATATATGGATCTTATGATCAGGTGTCCACAAACATTTGTCCATGTAGTGGACATGATCTCATTTAATGTTATAATTTAAACTTTGTTGCATTAAAAAAAGCTCCAATTGCAGAAAGGAAAGAGATCAAAGTTTCGCCAAAAGCTTATTTTAATGTTTTAATTACTCTTAAATTACACCAGTAATGTCATTCATTTGTACTAGAATTTTAACAACAATAAAATATTGTAGTAAACTCAACATTTTGGTTAAAGTCAAACAACTGAATAAGCATTTTATAGTAAAGTACTAATCAATGTGAAATATAATAATATCGTTATTTATATTTTTACCGCTGCTTTTCTTTGTGCTGCACTGAAGTAAGTTCAAATGAATTCTCACCATTTGAAATTATATTATGAATTTGTGGTAAATATTTCGCACTCATAATTTAATGGTTCCCAAATTACAAAAAAAAAGTTTTACTCTTTTTACATAACTTTTTAAGTTATGTGAATTAGTTCATAACAATTCATGACTTAAAAGCCAAACAGTATATTTTACTTACTGCTGCTAAATTTCATTGCAGATTTTTACAAAACATGGTGTGTGTGAGCGTATTGAAAAAAAAAAAATAATTTGTAATATGTTTTAATAAAAAAAAAAGGTAAATAACAAATATTTTTGCAGGATTGGGCTGAAGCTGGACTGAAAAATCCGTCCCGTGAAGGTCTCTAGTTAATGATCTGAAAACGGTGCGAAATTAAAAGGAAAAATATTGATCATGTCACCAAATAGATTAAAACTAAAGTAACGAGCCTCATTTGAAAATATAAGAAATAGAAATGACAAATATTCGTGTAAATATTTTAATGCTGAAAGTAAAAAGATGTCATAATAAATAGTGAAGTAACTTCTTAAGTACAGGAAGTATTTGGAAGTCATTACTTCTCATCTCTGGTGTCAGTAAAGTGAAGCTGAAGGCTTCTGCATCTGAGCAATGATTGTAAAGGAGTAAAAAACTGTTGTTTAATTTATGCATTAACATCATTATCATGTAGTTAAACGTGTCTTCCTGTTTTATAAAGACCTGTTTAGTTTTATATGTTCCTTTATTTTTCCCCTCAGCGGACATTATTCACTTTATAAAGTCTAATATAAACACACATTAATACTTAAACACAGAGATTTAAAGAAGACGCACATACAGTGTTATTTTTAAATTACAGACCAAAAATATTTTGGCTTTTATTTAAAGCAGTCAGGGACATTTACAAGCTCTGAGAAAGAGATTGTGCGTGTGGTGGTCTCTGTTCTGGTCTCTGCAGAGGGGTTTATCTGTACTTCTCGGAGAGGGCCAGGGACACTGCAGCAAGAAACTTATCCATAGACACGTGTACATCAGGAGTAAAGTCAGTGGGGAACAGGATGGCCAGAACCACAAGCAAATTGTGTGAGAGGATCTAGAAGAAGAAACAACAAAATTCAAGCATGTTGTGGCACAGGATCTACTTACAGGTAAAACAGGATTGAATTATTACAGAGCATTAAGATGAACTTGCCTTGAAGTTGGCTGGATCAACACGCAGCTGGTAAGCGTGCAGCTCGCTTAGGCTGAGCATCCCGCTGGTCAGATCATCGATTTTGTTGACAGCCACTTCAACACCAGACATTACAGTCTTTCCATGCTTCTTCAACTGAGCAGAGTTGAAGCTCATGTCCGTCCAATGGGTAAAGTAGGTTTTGGTCTGAGGATAAACAGTCAGCATCCTGTGTAGGCACATTGGGGGAAAGTTTATCATATAAAAGTGTAAATGAATCAAAATGAGCAAAAAGAGAAAGTTCTAAAGCACCTACCTGTACAGAGCTTGGCTACCGATTTCCTCAGCCTTTGAGGAGATCTTGTCCCAGAAGGCTTTGATGGCAGCTTTGTCTTTGGCAGAGAGACTCATGGTTTCAGAGTGGTCTTGACTTCTGTAAACTGCTTCAAAACGAATCACTCTTTTATACAAGGGCATGAAGTTGGCACACCCCAGACCCTCCTCAAAATATAACAACTCAGACTCCTTTCACAGATGAAGATTAGACAGCACGTCTACTGACTGTGATAGATAACATTCACGCCTGACAGGAAACAAGTGCTGATTCAACAAAAACATTTCACACATAACATAATTGAATGTTTTGAAATGTTTTAAATGAACAGTTTCATTTTCTACAGATTTACACGCACGTTGCTTTCACATATGCATCATTATTCCATCATTAATAAACTATATAAATATGCAGTTACATTCATTACAAATGGCACTAGAAATGTTTCAGCCAAAGTCATTAGGGGAATCTTTCAAACTTCTTAAATGTACATTTACACACACATTTCTGAGCGAATATTTGGCAAAAATCCAGAGTTTACCGAATAAAAGTCTTTTTTTTAGAACTCAATAATATATTCTTGAATGATTTCTATGAATGGAGTATAAGAGACGAGCACTTATCTGATTTAAACACCCATAACTGAACCCATCCCAAAATGTGTGTCTATCTCCCGGGTTTGGGAGGAGCAGTGAAATGCTTATAAAAGCTGGAGATCAGGACTGTTTGTGTCTGAGTCCTCGTTCACCAGAACATCAGAAACCCCAAAAGCAGCATCATGGTTGAGTGGACAGATTTCGAGCGCACTACCATCCAGAACATCTTTTCCAAGATCGATCATAGTGCAGTCGGTCACCAGGCACTGACAAGGTAGATTTCAAATCATCACCTTTAACATTTATTTTCTTACTTGTTCTAAATGTGAAACTTATTGTTTCTTTCGAATGTGTCTCTCAGATGTTTGGTGGTGTATCCATGGACCCAGAGGTATTTCGCTAAATTTGGAAATTTGTACAACGCCGCTGCGATCATGGGAAATCCCAATGTTGCTGCACACGGCTTGACGGTGATGCGTGGTCTGGAGAACGCAGTGAAGAACCTGGACAACATTAAAGCCACTTTCTCCGAGTTGAGTGTGCTGCACTCTGAAAAACTGCACGTGGATCCTGATAACTTCAGGGTGCGTCTTATTTTTAGTCATTTATTAAGCATTACATTTGGTAGTTAATTAATTGTTGATCAATGAGCCTATACTGGTTATCTTTTCTGTTACTTATCCTGTGTTTATTCTTCATCCTCTGCTTCCTCCTATAGCTGCTGGCTGACTGCATTACCATTGTAGTTGGCGCTACTCTGGGTAGCAGCTTCACTGCTGAAGTGCAGGCAGCTCTGCATAAGTTCCTGGCGGTCATCGTCTCCGCACTCGTCCAACAGTACCATTAAATACTGAATGTGAGACCAGAGAGAAATTTTTCTGCGTTTAAGTGGAACTTGATTAAACCAATAAATGTTTAATAATAATTTCTGTCATGTCTTGTGGATCTTAATACAATCTTTTATTCGAAAATAGATGATTACATCACACTGTAAAATGTTATAGATTCAGTTTTTTTCAGTTTTGCAACATAAAGATGAAATGTAAGTTAAATTAGTAATCAGCTGAAAGCAAAACAAAACAAAAAACTCTTGCCTAGTCACATAAAAAAAATATAAAGTCAGTTTTAATGAGTGCATTTTAGTTAAAATAGTCTTAAAAATTTACCAATGTTATCTAAGTTGCCAATATTTTAGCAGTTATATATTTTCTACCGCAAGCATGCAAAATATTACTATTCTGAATATTTACTATTATATGGGTTTAATCCTCCATTTGAATATATAAAGAATAAAGTAAATACTTTCAATCGGTTTCCTTCCTAAAAATCTCTTTTAAGTAAACTGATCATATTTTTGGTGCTGATAAAAATGCTCTGAAGACACATTTTCATTTATAAAGACATTAAGGACATCAAAATAATCGAATTATACATAAACATTTGTGTGTAATTAAACAGTATAAGTCTGATTCGTTTAAAGACTTCCTGCTGCCAACAATCACCATAAATGACTAAACCATTAGGTTTACAGAGCATCTTGGAACAGTCAGTGTATACAAACAGCAAAAAAATACATAAATAAAACACAGACCCTTTCTACTTTTACCAAATGCACCATTTAACTACTTGTCAAAACATACATGATGTGGCCATACTTATTGCGTAAACAGGCAGGTGTGTTTTCTTCTATAACTTTTTTTAGTTTTAGCTATAACTTTTTTCTTTCAAAAAGTACCTCAACTGTCTGTATATCTTATAAATTCCTGTGATGTTTCCATTATCATTATAGCCTCCTTCATACTCTTTAGTTTTTTAATAAATCTTGCTGTTGTATTTACCGAATAAATCGAGCTTAATCATACAAATACAATTGAAATAGTTAACTATTCTTCCTGCTCAGTAGTTTGTCTCTTTCACTTCCAATGTTGATTTGATTATATAGTGATTTTAATATTAATTATGCCTAGGGCCTACAAATGTGCGGAACAGGTCCTACCCAATTGTTCCAACTTGACACAAGACCAGCTGCATGAAGATATAGTTTACATGGGTTAGAGTCGAAGATCTTGAGTGGCCTGCTGTATAGTCCTTACCTTCTGAACACATTTGAGATGAATTGGAATGCTGAGAAAGCACATACTAATCTTATGGCCAGGTGTCAATAAATCTTTGTCTTAGTGATCTCATTAAACCATGTTTTTCATAATAGAACATAGAAAACATATGCCATGCTGAACTGAGGCAGTAATTAAAGCAAAAGAAACCCCTACCAAGTATTGAGTACATATACAGTAAATGAACATATTTTCCAGAAGAATTCACTAAACATTTTTTACACATTTTTGGAGATTGGTGGGTTTTTGTTAAATGTGAACCAAAAGCATCATGAAATATATCAGTCTGTGTGTGATGAATCGATATAATATTTCACTTTTTCTAATGAATTAATAAAATAAATAAACTTTTTAATGCTATTCTAATTAACTGAGATGCATCTGTATGTCTGGCCTTTTTGTACCCCTGTTGTCTGGCCTTTCCTGGAATGCAGGTGCCGGTTCCTTCATTCGGTCATTATAGGCGATCTGCCACACCCCAGTCGGAAAAGGACGTCACCAAAGAGGCGGGGCTTCGATGATTAAAAGAGGAAAAAAAATAAAGCAAGACGGAACTACGAGACAAAACATCAGGAGAAGCTAAAAAAATCTGAATGCAGAGCAGAAGATACAGAAAGTAGAAGAGTTAAAGAAGAATCTGACATTTCAGCAGATGTTTTTCAGCAGAGCAAAATCACAAAGTGAAGCTGGTGTGAAAACAGAGGAGAAATCAGAGTCACATCAGCCGCTTATTTACTGAGGGAGAGATTCTGAAGAGCTGCATGATGAAGCTGTGAGACGTCTGGTGTTTAACTGGAGATATTTTTATGGAGAGCAAAATATTTTAAGTTATTTAAAGTTTAAGATTATTTTTTATAAAATGGCATAAGAAACCTGATTGTTTTAGTTTGTTGTTATTTTAACATTTACTTTAAAGCACAATTTTTATTGATTTTTTCATGGTTTTTTTTGCAGCATGTTCATATTTCTAACTTGTATAATTTTGACAGGAAATATTTTTATGGAGAGCTATTTATTTAAATTTTAAGTTTATTCATTCTGGAATAATATTCCTGTCTGTTTCTATTCATATTTATGTTAAAAAAACATTTAGTTTTAGTGTGTTCAGTAAATGTTTATCCTGTTCAGCCCGCGACCTAAAGTGTGCTTTGAGTTTTTGGCCCCCTGTGCAGTTCAGTTTGACCCTGGTATAGATGAATATCATTAATTATTAATAATAACATATAATTTAAGGTAAATTGAGCAAAATTGTTATTTCAGAATTGTGTATCAAACTGCTAGCCCTTTACATTAGTCGGTACTCAAGAAGTAGCTCTCGGTGTCAAAAAGATTTCAGAGATCTACAGAAGTCTGTGGGAATCCCTGTAGAAGTCTGTGGGAATCTCTACAGAAATCTGTGGGAATCTCTACAGAAGTCTGTGGGAATCCCTACAGAAGTCTGTGGGAATCCCTGCAAAAGTCTGTGGAAATCCCTGCTGAAGTCTGTGGGAATCCCTGCAGAAGTCTGTGGGAATCCCTGCAGAAGTCTGTGGAAATCCCTGCAGAAGTCTGTGGGAATCCCTACAACAGTCTGTAGGAATCCCTGCAAAAGTCTGTGGGAATCCCTGCAGAAGTCTGTGGGAATTTCTGCACGTTGATAAATGATGCCAGGGGTATCAAAGGGATACCCAGTGTGTCAAAATGTGACTCCGAGGGATCCTGACCAAACGTCCATATGTGAAACGTTGTGAGTGAGAACGTGTTGTTTGGGCAGGCTAGGTTCTACATACTTATTGAAGTTGTTCTGATTTGTTCTTTGGATTGGCATCGTCACTGAGTCCACCTACTTTAAGCTCATTGATCCTGGTTGTTTGCTTCTTTCTTTTGTTTTGTTGTATATAGTCCTGTCACTTATGCATGTAAATTTGTATCATAAACTAGAAAGTAAAATGAAAGAAAAACTAAAACTGGGTCTCAGTTATGTCCTTTCTTCTAACATCCATCACAAAACACCTTATACCTGCCTACCCTAGACTTCAAAATGAACGTAACACATCTGAGAGCACAAAGCTTCCAGGCATCCAATATTTCAACCTTGTTCCTTGCGCATAGAGACTTTATAAGATTCTTGGAACATTTTAATGATATTATTTACTCTCGATTATGACATTTTTATTATTTGTAATTTTACGTTAAGGAACATTATTCTAAAACTGTTCGACAATTTATAGACAGTTTTTCACAGATTGATTAAGCTCTGCCTGTCTTTACTTCTGAGAGACTCTTTAAGATGTTCTTTACCTCATCATGTTACTTAGTTGCAAAATGTTTTTACCTCTTCACCTCCCTGTTAGTATCACCTACTTTTCCAGCCTTTTGTTGCCTCTGTCACAACTTGTTTCAGACGTGTTACAATTTTTACAATTTCTTAAAATGGCTTATTTTCTCTGTTTAAATATTTTATATGGTTTCTATGTTTTATTGTGAATGAAATATGTAAATCATTGCATCCAGTATTTATGTAAATTGTAAACAGTGTCCCAACTTTTTTTGGACTTCTTGTTGTGCATTGAACAGATTATTAGACGATGCAATGGCTAAAATGTTACTGTAAGTGTGGACATGTTTTTGAAAAGTTGACCCCGAATAGGCACTCAAAGATCTGTAATATGCTTTAATTTTAAGCTTTCTAAATTGTTTTTTATTGTTTCAGTCAGATGAAAATGTATACATGGACACCACTTCATACATTTTATATGTTCAAAATTTTACAGTAAAAGTTCGTTAATATTTGTTAACATCATTAAGGATTCTGCGAATATGAAATATGAATTATAGGTATAGGGACTCACATTAGCCTCGTGAAAGACATTTTTATATATTCAGTTCCCTTTTTCTGAAGGTTGATGATATGTCCCTTTCCTAATTGCTGTTATTAATATTGTTGGAAATGATTTCATAGATATTGTGTTCATGATCTATTATTACACGCTCAAGATTTACGTACTTTTAATCAAATTTAAGAAAAATAACTAGTTAAATTCAGCTATATAAACCTTAATTCAAATGTACTAAATGTGAAAAGTGCAGTCACAATTATATTAAATGAATGTCACTGCATTATGTTTGTTATTTACTTTATTTTGTGGTAGGGGAGAGCTGAAGTAAGTAGACGTATGGTATTCATGTTTTTATAAATATCTGTTTAGCCTTATGTGGGTTTGCATTTCCCCCCTCAACTCAGTATGAACTTATTTTAATCCTGAATCTAATATAAACACAGAGATTGAAAGAAGACGCACATACAGTGTTATTTTCATTTACAGACCAAACATTTTTGGACTTTTATTTAGAGCAGTCAAGAACATTTACAAGCTCTGAGAAAAACTTTGTGTGTGTGGTGGTCTCTGTTCTGGTCTCTGCAGAGGGGTTTATCTGTACTTCTCGGAGAGGGCCAGGGACACTGCAGCAAGAAACTTATCCATAGACACATGTACATCAGGAGTAAAGTCAGTGGGAAACAGGATGGCCAGAACCACAAGCAAATTGTGTGAGAGGATCTAGAAGAGAAAAATACATTGATTTATGTTGTGCATGTGCAAGCATGTTGTGGCACAAGATCACATGTAAAGCAGGATTGAATGTTTACAGCTAATTATTAGAGAAAGTATTTAAATGATCTTGCCTTGAAGTTGGCTGGATCAACACGCAGCTGGTAAGCGTGCAGCTCGCTTAGGCTGAGCATCCCGCTGGTCAGATCATCGATTTTGTTGACAGCCACTTCCACACCAGACATTATAGTCTTTCCGTGCTTCTTCAACTGAGCAGAGTTGAAGCTCATGTCCGTCCAATGGGTAAAGTAGGTTTTGGTCTGAGGGTAAACAGTCAGCATCCTGTGTAGGCACAGTAGACTTAATCTTCGATATTGGAAAAGGAATCAAAATGAAGATCATCAGGAAAAAAATGACACAAACACTGACCTGTACAGAGCTTGACTACCGATTTCTTCAGCCATTGGGGAGGCTTTTACCCAGAAGGATTTGATGGCAGCTTTGTCCTTGGCAGAGAGACTCATGGTTTCGAAATAGTTTTGAAACAAATGTAAACTGCTTCAAAAAACGAACACCCTTTTATACAAGGACATGAATTCGGAACACCCCAGACCCTCCTCAAAAACGTAACAACTCCGAATCCTTTCACTGATGACAGATTAGACAGCATTCCAGCTGTTTGTAATAGATAATGTGTGTGAATAAACTGAACATTTACCCAAACTATTCCTAACATATATATAATTGGCTCAGAAAACACTATATGGATGTAAATTCTACGTTTATAGCCTGTTTTTAACCAAAACCACCACCGACAACAACAACCACAATAATAATATTAATAAAAACATTATTCTTTGTATTTTTTACATACTTTTTATTTACAGTTGACTATAATTGAATGATCTAATTTACATACATGGAACAAATTATTTATTGTCATAAGGATGCAATTTTTCTTTTGTTAATTGCACAGTAAAATGCAATCATCCACTTTTTTATTTTTTAATTCACATATTTACATTTTGCTACAATCCCACAGCTGCTTTTAAACAGGCAAAGCAATGATTTAATTTTATCAGTTCAGTGCCATTTATTTTTCCTGGCATAGCAGCAGAATCTTGTGAAGACTGCCAAGAAAATGTTGATATTTTAGTCTAAATACTTTATCAATGAATGGTTTACATGGGCGTAACCTCTAAAGATGTGCTGCAGTAACTTCTTCACTCACTACAGCTAAATATTGCACTGCCTTGCATCAATCCTCCTCATTCGTGCAATATATTTCATTACTACCATCTCATATCATTCGAATTACGCAAAAGTGGAGGAAAAAAGTTCTATCATATTCTAAGGACAAATCCTATTATGAAGCAATTAGATTTTTTTTGCAGTAACAAACACAAGCTCACGAAAATGTAATTTTTTTTTTCCAAAATGTAATTTTTTTTTGTTTAGTATAATCAGATTAAATAAAAATCACAGTAAACACTACTAACCGTTAATTTCATTTCACAGCATACTAGATGATGTAGCAAACATTGATATTTTTGATTGCATGCATACATTACAAGTAATTAAGACCTTTACGATGTTCCCAGTTTGGTTATTTCCTTGCTTCCACAGATGCTTCCTAAAAATACACAAGATGCATAATTTATTGACCACAAAATCTCTAAATACATAAATACATCCTCCCAAAAAAAAAAAAGCTTAAGCATTGTTTTTCGCCACATAAGCCCTTGATAACCATTGGTTTTTCACCATAAGTCTTAGTTTGATTTGCTGAAAGCTCATTAACTAAGACATCAGTTTGTTCATTTATTAGTTCATTGCTAGATGCTACAGTAATGTCAATGTCAAATGAAGGGCAACAGAATATGGCACTAATTTCCATTAAACAATCTGCCAAATATGACATTTCGCGATATACCAGGACAACAAACGCTGTTAATAGATAAAGTGACCATATCTAATCAAAATCTTTCAGACTTCAAGACTCAACACACCCCATTCAAAGTTTGTTGCTGGTCTTGGGAGGTGTGTCCAGATGTGTATATATAAGAGGCTTAAAAAGACCGAAATAGCAGAGCTCTTTCTTAATTAGAACATCAGAAAACCCAAAAGCAGCATCATGGTTGAGTGGACAGATTTCGAGCGCACTACCATCCAGAACATCTTTTCCAAGATCGATCATAGTGCAGTCGGTCACCAGGCACTGACAAGGTAGATTTCAAATCATCACCTTTAACATTTATTTTCTTACTTGTTCTAAATGTGAAACTTATTGTTTCTTTCGAATGTGTCTCTCAGATGTTTGGTGGTGTATCCATGGACCCAGAGGTATTTCGCTAAATTTGGAAACTTGTACAACGCCGCTGCGATCATGGGAAATCCCAATGTTGCTGCACACGGCTTGACGGTGATGCGTGGTCTGGAGAACGCAGTGAAGAACCTGGACAACATTAAAGCCACTTTCTCCGAGTTGAGTGTGCTGCACTCTGAAAAACTGCACGTGGATCCTAATAACTTCAGGGTGCGTCTTATTTTTAGTCATTTATTAAGCATTACATTTGGTAGTTAATTAATTGTTGATCAATGAGCCTATACTGGTTATCTTTTCTGTTACTTATCCTGTGTTTATTCTTCATCCTCTGCTTCCTCCTATAGCTGCTGGCTGACTGCATTACCATTGTAGTTGGCGCTACTCTGGGTAGCAGCTTCACTGCTGAAGTGCAGGCAGCTCTGCATAAGTTCCTGGCGGTCATCGTCTCCGCACTCGTCCAACAGTACCATTAAATACTGGAACTACTCCATACATGTGAACAAATAAATGTGTAAATTATAAAACCTTATTTGCTCTAAAGTTTTTTCTCACTTTTGCTACATTGCTTCAGTTCATTGATGTGTAAGTGCATTGGTTTTGTGCTCAGCTCTTTAAACATCTTACAACAGCAGATCACAGAGGTCTGGTCATGGTCATGTATATCAATTCTGGTCTATCTTAAGCTGAAGAGATGAACACACATCACGTATAACATCTTCATAAACTTCCTTAACAATCTAATAAAGCAGTGGTCCCCAACTTTTTTTTTGCGCCATGGACCGGTTTAATGTCAGGCAATATTTTCACGGACCAGCTTTTAAGGTGTGGCTACCTACGGTGGCCGAGAAGTGCAAAACACATTAACAACACGAAAACAATATAACAAATACAAAAACACAACGACAAAATTCAGACAAACCGGAAAAGGTAGGTAGATTGTGAATGGAAACTTACCGATCATTGGACGAGACACCTGTCATTCACCTGTATATCTTGAATGACAGGTGTCTCGTCCAATGATCTGTAAGTTTTTATTCACCAACTATACCTACCTTTTCCGGTTTGTCTGAATTTTGTCGTTGTGTTTTCGGATTTGTTAATTTGTTTTTGAATTTGTTTTGTTTTTGCATTTGTTATTTTGTTTTCAGAACCAATTGACCCACGGGGTTGGGGGACCACTGGTATATACTACTGTACCTGGGCTCAACAGTGCAAAGTAATGAAGAGTGTTTTAGAGAAGTGAGGAAAAGAGTGCAGGCAGGGTGGAGTGGGTGGAGAAGAGTGATAGCAGGAGTGATTTGTGATAGAAGAGTGTTCGCAAGAGTGAAAGGGAAAGTTTATAGGACTGTGGTGAGACCTGCGATGTTGTATAGTTTAGAGACAGTGGCACTGATAGAAGAATGCTGAGGATGGAGCTGCCCAAAAGGAGGAGGTTTATGGTTGTGGTGAGGGAAGACATGCAGGTACTTGGTGTTAAAGAGGCAGATGTAGAGGACAGCGGGGTATGAAGACGGATGATCTGCTGTGGCGCCCCCTAATGGTAGAAGATAAAAGAAAAATAAGAAAAATATGTATCATAGCCAAAGTCAATAGCACACAGTCAAACTGGTGAATCAAGCTGCCTTTTTTTAGTATTAAATGTTGATTTCTTGTATTATTAAGTGCCAATTTCTTGCTGCCGATTTTCTTTCAGCTTTGGGAGTTTGGCAAAAAAGAAAAGTAGAAATCTAGATTGCATAAAAAGGCAAAAATGGAAAAAAGAAATGAACATCATGTTATGTCTGAAGAGCATTTAAGTGGCATGCCTCTTTACTTTGGAGACTGTGTAATATCTCATTTTTAACTCGTTGATAAAGATCTTGAACTACTGATTGAAAGGTCATGAGATCAAAGTCCATCTCCATCAAACTACTGCTCCCTTGAGGCTTAAATCAACTTTTTACTTTAACCCTCAACTGCTCAGGTGTATAAATGAGATAATTAAAATGAGTGTCTCCAAATTCCTTAAGTGTAAACGTAAACCCACAACTATCATGAGAGTTTGTGTGGAGTAAGAGATCTCTACATCCGGTGCCACCACTGAATCCAGTGCCAGTAGAAATGCTCTTTTGGAAAAGATCAACCTCACCCAGTGAAAATTATGCTATCTCTCTAGACCTCTTTGGCTGTAGCAGAGCAAATAAATCCTTTGTGTGGAGTATTTGATTTGAATACACCCCTCTGTAGCATATGTTACATATTATCAAAAATGTTGCAGGTTTTAGAAAGTCTAGGCTGTTACAAGGCTATACAGTTATTATCTGCTGAAAACAGACACTCATCATCTCGCTCCACCCTCTAGCAGGATCTACATTGGCCTGCTAAGTTCCCAGACACATAGCTGTCATTTTACATATATGCATAAAGCAGGTTCAGCAACAGCAGTTGTGAAAAAACACTATCTTGAAAAGTACATTTCAAAATGCAATGCATAAAATATATTAAATGTACTAACCTGTAAACTATATGGCCAAAAATGTGTACATCTGACTTTTACTGTAGGGATTTGTGATCATTTAGTGATTATTTTCAACAAGGAGGTCTAGGGTGCAGTTAGTGTTCCAGTTCATCACAAAGGTTTTCAGTGTGATTGAGGTCGGGGTTATGTGCAGGACACTCCAGTCAAACCTCAGCACACCATGGAGCTTGCTTTGTGCATAGAAGCATTGTAGTACTGCCACATGTTCGGGCCTCTTAGTTCCAGTGTAAGAAAACTTGTAATGTTATAGCAAGCAAAGTGAAACAATGCATTAGAAGTTCTTTCATTCTTACAGGCTCAAAAGTAATTGGGCAGCTGACTAAGCTGGTGTTGGATTTGTGATGATCGCAAATGTTGAGCTATTTTATGAGTTGCTCAGTAGCTCCTAGTTTTATAACCACAATGACTGTATAAGACTGTAGAATGAACATTACTTATAATCTTACATTCCAGTGCTCATGTTAGTTCTCACTCTCCAGTGTTCTGTATTGGTTAAAGTCTATAATCACACTCTTGATTTCACCCAAATGAGGATGGGTTCCACTTTTGAGTCTGGTTCCTTTCAAGGTTTTTCCTCATAACATCTAAGGGAGTTTTTCCTCACCACAGTCGGCATGGCTGCTCATCTTGGATAAATACACATCGTTCACCTTAACTGTTGATTTCTGTAAAGCTGATTTGAGACAATGTCTGTTGTGAAAAGCGCTATAGGAATAAACTTGACTTGACTAATAAGCAGATTTGTTGCTATTTGTAACCCCTTTCCACCTTATTTTATAACATAGAGAGATGATTTTGTATTTGGTAGCTGTTTGTAGATACTCTACATATGTGGTTTAAAGAGACGCTGATGAAAGTGAAGGAGGACATCATTAGGCTAATTAAAAAAAAAACAGAACAGACCATTTGCTTTGTTCCAAATACTTATGGTCTTATTATTAATGTTAACAATGTTTTTTTTGTTGAGAGTTAAATGGCTCGAATGTAAATTGCGCCACATGTCTGTGTAACTGTATAACTGTGTAAATGTTTTATACTTGCCAGTCGTTTTTTTTTTTTATAAAGAAAACTCAAGATAATTTAGACTAGTGTTCTAGCGACCCCTAGCGTAACGAAAAAAAAACCCTCAGAAAAACCCAAAGAATGACCAAATTCTTACATCCACATAAAAAAAACATGATTTCAACATGATACACACAGATTAAGCAACTTTTGTTGTTTGAATGTGTATTTATTTCTCAAAAAAAGGAACCAACTATAACAAAGTGAGCATTTATTTATAAAGGTAGCAAAACCAATTACAAATGAAAAGTCAAAGGTGCTAAAAAAGACACACATAGTTGTCACAGATTAATATATAAAGTAAGAGTTAGTCTAAATAAAACAAATACAAAAGATTACAAAACAAATAAACTCCTAAACTAGTTTGTATAATCAAGTGTGTATAAAAATGTAACTAGCCATCATATTACACAATGATTACTATTCAACGACCGTGTATTAAAAGCTAAAAAGTGTATAGAAAAGCAATTAAACAATTTAACACGGCATATATTATACTTATTTCTAAAAATCTTATACAGCACATTGTTCATCGATAGTTCTGAGCCTTATTTTTTATTTTTTTTACAATTTCTAGACCCACATAAGAACAGAAACGGATGAAGGAGCCCCATAATTTACAGTGACGATAATTTCAGCATCAAACTCCAACAGATACTTCCACAGCAGCTCATCCAGTCAATAGAAAACATTTCTAGCCACGTTCCTTATACAAGTTAGTACCTTAATGCAGTCATGATACCTTTGTGTACAACCACTCATTGTATACACACACACACACACACACACACACACAAAATTATAGTGGTTTTGGGAAACTCTGTATCTAAGCATCAGCTTATCTGTTGTGCCATATAGGGATGTTATTGTTTATAGTGTGACATACACATTCTAAAACTCTGGCTTTCATTTCTGAGACAAAAAGTTGACTGAAATTGCATTATACAATTCTAGCTAGTGTACAGTAAGTCTCTTTAACAATTTATAAACATGGACCACTTGCAATATCACTGATAGTTTTCACACAGAACAACGCTAGCGTGAGTCAGTATATTCTGTTCGTGACTTTGCAATGTGTAGAAATGATTTAGTTATAAATGACTGCAAATAAAGAGAAAAATACAACAATAATCCAAGGCGCTTCTTCCCATGTGTAATACTGCCGTATGCTCATTGATCCAAGAATAAGCTGTGAGTCTACTGATAAAGCACTCACTGAAGGTGAAAAAATAAATCAATGATTAATTCTAGCCAGAAAAGTAATAATTAATGAGACTGTTTTCTAAATCAATTAAACAAACTGAGGAATAAATGACAAACAACTTAATACTGAAGTAGCTTTTCTTAAAAATGTTTGAGTAGAACAGAAAAAAACACTGCGTAATGAGTAATGCAAAATAGCTAAAGAACATGTTATGTGATCATGGAAATGATTTATTTAAACAGATTTATTTGCTTATTTAAAACGAATAATACCGCATTCGGAGTCAGAGAGCGTCAGCAAGATCAGTCTATGTAATGAAATTGATCAGACGTAGAAGCTTTGCGGCAGTGGAAAACAAAGGCCTCATTTATTGCATATTTTTAAGTGCATATTTCTGTGTCTCTGAATGCCGAGATGAGACTGACTGATCAAACGGATCAACATTACACTTTTCTTATAGTAAAATATAATGAATATGTAACTGGCTATACATCCAAGATCGAATCTTTTTTTTTTCATATAGCCTTAAAGTGGCAACATTTGACGTGATTGTGTATTTGTTTCAATAAGATTAAGGACGTTGACCTTGGTTTGTTGTTTAAAGAATATTACAGATCAGAGAGGTCAATGTGAGGACAATGTAAAATTCGGCTTTTTTAGTCTAAATTGAATGTTTCATTATGATATACATTATATTATCCAATGGTTGTGGACACCTTACAATTATATTCTCACAGCTTGTTTCTCCTCACTGGAACAAAGAGGCTCAAACTAAAGACCTGCGCAGGATGGATTTTTCAGTCCAGCTCCCGCCCGCTCCCGCAAGGTTCTGTCCCGCTCCCGCAAGGTTCTGTCCCGCTCCCGCAAGGTTCTGTCCCGCTACCGCAAAAAAACTATTTTCTCTCCTGCACTATTGAAATTTTCAACTGCTTCTTCCTGCAACTGCCTTTTTCACTTGCTTCCCTTTTGAATATTAATAAAAAAAAAGAAACAGAAAATAATCTGGAATCCCACCAATGATTTTATTCTGCTGCAATTTGCACTCATGAGTATTTTACCGCCCACACCCACATTCACACATCAAATCTCGTCCAGGTCTCTAGCTCAAACACTGTTCCAGCATGACAATGCTTCTGTCTACAAAACGAGCAAAATGAAGACATGGGTGAAAGAACTCGAGTGTCCTGCACTGAGCTCTTATCTCAACCCTACTGAACACCTTTGGGATGAAATGGAACACTGACCCCAGAAAATGCTCTTGTAGTTGAATGAAAACAAATATCCACATCCATGCTCCAAAATCTAGCAGAAACCCTTCTCAAATGTAATCTGGATGGGATGTTTAAAAATACATATGGACACAATAGTCAGGTGTCCAAAAACCTGTAGCTATATAGTATATTTTGTAAGATTATTGCGATTACAGGATATTTTATTCTCTGTTATTGCAGTACATGCCCAATTTCTGATGAAAAGTAGACATGTCTCTGTCACTGAATGCTTTTTTATTTGTTTGTTTGTTTCGGAGGTATAAAACATTTAGAATTCAATAAAACTATTCTTTATGATTAACTGATAAATATCATTCATTAAATTGACTTACTGCCACCCTGCACTGGCTAAAAATTCCCATCAAATATAAAGTGAGTGCATTTAAAATGTGGTGCAATAAGAGAAAAATGAAGCTGGTTTTTACATTGCATATGTATAAAAATATTTACTTGTCAGTTTTTAGTTTTATAGTAGTTTTTTGGCATGTTGCTTGTTTAGATTACATTTTTAAAATCAAATTAAAAATGTAATAAATGAGGCCCCAGGTTTGGAGAGTTGTGTGTAAAGGACACGCTGAACCCACTAAAACATGCAGTAGCATACAATTAAGTGATAACAGTGAATACTTTTATACAAAACATATATATGTATATATATACACATACATACACACATATATGTATGTATGTATATATACACACATTATATATATATATATATATATATATATATATATATATATATATATATATATATATATATATATATAAAGAATTATATTTGTACAGATCAACTGTATGCACAATTAAATTACAATGACAATACACCCATACAGGAAGCAGCCTTATTGTTTCATTTTAGGATTTCTGATGGTGGGGATCCCACAATTTGAGACTTTGGAGACACCTGAGAGTAAGAAAAACAATGCTTAAAACGATATACACAATAACAAATGCAGCATGCTTAATTTGCCTAATAAGATCAAGTTGATGTGAATTTGCTTACAGGGGAAGGAGGTTTGGCAAAATTCAGATGGGCATATAGGAGCACAGCAATGTCATTCTGACTAGCCTCTAGTGCAATAGAGAGAGCAGTGCTGCCGTCCTGATGGAATAAAGTTAAGAAAAGGAGTATTTTGTAAACAACATGATTCACGTATGCACAGCTACTTTTATATAATTATGAAAAACATATAGCACTTTTTATAAGAAAGAATCATATAGTGTACCCACATTATCTGTGAGAGTAGCATCACATCCTGGTACAGAAAGCAGCTGGCGCACGATGTCTACGTGACCATGCTCACAGGCACACATGAGGGCTGTAGAGCCATCATCGTCCTGCAGGTTGACCTGAGCACCGCAGCAAAGTAGAGCTCTAACCATGTCTCCTCTGCCATGACTCACTGCCAACATCAGGGCGGTTTGCCCAGCCTAGAATGTGCCAACACACAAGAAGGCACAGTTCATACTTATTTATATCTCAGTTGTCCACCTGTGATTGGATCACTCAGGAAAAATCATTGTATTACATCTGAACAAGGTGAAACTCTTTATGACCTCATGCTCTATTTGGCAGAACTGAGAGTCAAATAGCTCCTATAAAAAAAAAACGTGTCTTTAGAATCACCATTTTTCAAAGGAGATAAATTTTTTCTCATGTTTTAATGTTTCATGTATAAGGTAAATGTTTTAATGTTGATCACTTGTGATTCAGTAGAGAAAATACATTGTGAAATATACACTGACCAGGCATAAGGTTATGACATTATAACATTGTAACACTGATTTTGGCAGTAAAAGGGGGGATCAACACTTTATTTGGCAGGTGTTTATAATGTTAAATCTGATCAGTGGCCATAAAGCTATAATGTTAAGCCTGCTCGGTGTAGGTGTTCCCATAACTAACTAATCTAGGAAAAACTGAATTGTGTTACATTCTTTAGCCAATAGGGGGCGCACCTGACTAGCCTTGGCATTGACATCTCCAGTGCGAAGCAGCTGCAGAACTGTCTGAAGGTCGCTTTCGGAGTGGAACGCAGCCAGAGCCGTCAGCATGATAGCCGTGTAACCAGCCTTGTTCTGCTTATCTGCATTACATAGTCCTGTGAAAGCACACACAATTTTGTCAGCTGGCGAGCAAAAGGAATACCATCTCCATGGTACATATATATGCATAATATAAGTTCAGTCAAGATGTCATTGAACTTTCCTGGTCATGGAAATGTACAAATAGTATTACAATGAATACTCCATTTATATTCAAGATAACAAAGTCCATTAAAGAGACTGACCTGTGTCCAGCAACAGTTTAACCACAGGGAAGTTGGAGTGTGAGACAGTGTAGTGCAGTGCTGTGTTTCCATTCCCATCAGCCATATTTATCACAAACTCCAGCAGCTGAGGTGAGACAGAGGCGAAGGCATCCATGTAGGCTCGCACTACTGCTGTGTCCGCAGATTTATGACATGAGACACGCAGCCACTCCTGTAATACTGTGGTGTAGGCTGTTCTCTGGAAGAAGCATAGTTGCAAAAGACTTCAAACACATGAACAGTGAATGCGGCTAGAGCAGATGTGGGGTTGCAGTAAGAATAAAGCATTGGGACTGGGTTTGTCCATAAGGAATGTAAATATATGCATGGGGTGAAAAATATGAAAGACACGCTAAATTAAAGATATTTGACCTTAAAGTGACTAAATCCCCAATAGAAACTGGGCAGCACTAGCAAGTTTTATGAGGTAAATATATAAATTGAGGCAAAACTGACTAAAGCATTAGCGCTTAAATTGACAAATAAATCAGAATAATTTGAGAATTCCTAAACCTTTCAAAGGGAGTAATTTAACCTTCAGTTTGAGCAGAAAGGTTGCGTTGAACATAGACAGACGGCAACATCAAGCTGTAGAGATTCTGCCCAGTGGCTCATAAAGACAGCCATTAAGTAACCTTTCAACTGAATGTTTGAAAAAGCATAGGCTTCAACTCTCACCGTCTAAAGAGGATATTGTCATCGTGAAATTTGAAACAAAGTCAGGAATTAGTCAATACATGAATCTGCCTAAAACAAGCAGTGGGCAGTGAAAACATTTAACTTGGAGATGGGGACCAAGGTGGAATAATACTAGAAAATCATATAAAATACTATTTCTTAATGATGTTTCCCCTTTGCCAGGATGGTAATGTACCAATAAATACTAATTAATTAAAGCAAGATAAAAAATGTGTATATTTTTCTAACAACTTCTTACAATCTGTTTTTTTGTTACGTTTTGCACGTGTACTGCTCACTAAAGCTTATTTCTGTATATTTTCTAGTGTATTCGTTTTTTTTTATATATGCACTATAGCCAAAGGTATCTGGACATCTGAAAACATTTAAATGTACTGTTTGAATGTCCCATTTAATGCACTTTGCAGTTAAATATCAAGCCCTCTTCTGAGAGTGCTTTTTGACGCTTTATACGAGCCATACAGAATTACTAAAAGAACCACTTATGGCCGTCATAGTCAGTTGTCCACAAACTTTGGTCATTATAGTGTTAATAACATTATCACCTGACCAGCCCTATTTGGTTAATGATAACTGTTGTATTATGCTATGGAATTTTGTAAAATTTTCGCTGACTAAAATTACATACCGCCCCCTGTTGGCTAAAAGCATTTGGTTCACCAAGTGCTTTCTTCAAGGTATAAAGAGCTGTCATGAAGCTGTCACTCAGCTCCCCTCTGAAACAGAAAAGACAATGATACATTAGTTATATTATAACACTCATTGTTGTTTATACCAATAACAAATGATGAATTTCACAACACCTGCTTTCTTGTGTAGGTGCTTTGCTTGAGCTGGAGCTTTCAGATGGACTACTGACTGGGGATTTGCCAATCTCCTGTTGGCCAGAAGCCTCTAAAGTCTTCAACTGCACAGCTTGCTGGTGTGAAGTGAGGTCCGTGGTTTGTGATTGCTTATCATCTGGATGAGAAGCACCAGTGGTATGTGACAGAGGAGTGGGCTGTTGAGTGGTCAGGCCTGAGGATTCTGTCGGGCTAGAATTTTGCTGGCTATCTGAGCTGCTGGCTTGGGGTTGGGTAACAGTTTGTTCCAATGCCGTAGAGATTGCTGATGATTTAGTGGAACTCGGTTTAGGGCAAATGGCAGTGTTTTGGGTTGAATTTTGCTGAATGGAATTTGATTCCGACGACTTGATAAGAATCGCTTGAGGAGATATGGCAGTTGTAGACGACTGGTTTGCAGAGTGCCATTTGTCAGAATCTGTAGCTGGTGAGGTTACCACATGTTGACATGTGGCTGTGTCTAAGGCTGGTGATTGTAAACCTGAGCCCTCACTAAGTAAAAGTGGGACATTGCTGTGCTGGTCATTTACTGTTTCTGTAGATTCGGGAATTACAGTGACAGAAACGGCAGAGCTGCTAACAAAGGTAGCCTGAGGATGATGAGCTGGAGATTCTGGTAGTTTCTCAGTGGCTTCATGATATTCGCTTGCATCACTCTCATCATCTGAAGTCTCAGAAGTGCTTTCTGTTGAGGTGGACTCATACCTGTAGTTCATATCTATAGTTATTTCTCTTATTAAAAAAATACACTAAAAATTACCAAAAAAGCACAAAAACAGTGTAAGTGCCACTAACTAACTTCAAATCAGAAAAATATATATTATATAAGAATTACACTGACAAAATGCTCAAAGTTATATAACATTAAATTTACCCTCCATTTACTCCTGTGAACTGCAGATTCTTCTGAATTGAAGAAGGGCATGGTTCTTTGTCTGCCTTATGCTTCATGATTGATCTCAAGCTGGATTGAGGAGATGCTTTAAAAGAAATGTAGAGCCTTAATGTTTTGTTTATATTCATGTACAAAACAGACAAGATCACATAAAACCAATAAACACAAACAGATGAATGAAAAAAAAAATACCTGGTTGTGGTGCACTTCCATGTGAGTGCATAACTTCTTTGGCGAGTTGCTGTTTCTGTTCACCATCTTTAAGCCTTTGGCAAAGTGGAGCTGCTTGACTGTAGTTTGTCTCCGCACCACTGGAAGGGCTGGTGATGGACACCGATGTGGACAATTCACTTCTTAGGACCTCTCGTACCTGTTTGGCAGTTACTGCAGTGGATTCTGCGGAAAGCAGAGGACAGAAAACATTGAAAGCTTTAAGGGTAGATGATTACACTTTTTAAAGGACAAAAAAACATTAGAAAATGTGTTGGAATTGAAGTATCAATAGATACCTTCTGCATTCAGAGGCTTTGCATATCCTCTATGAGGAGTATCCTTCAGCAGGGGTGCAGATAGGGGTCTGGAGGAGGTGCTGCACTGCTGAGATCTGAGCACTAACGTAGGCTGCTCAAGTGTATACACCTGGATCCCCACTGTCCTTTGTTGCTTCTCCTGGCATTGCTGGGTATAGCTGACCATTGTGTGGAGCCCAGCAGCTCCTAGATCATGCTGTTCCTGCCAGCCCAGGCTGGTGGCCCTCACAGCATGATCGGCCTGCAGGGTCCCACCTTGCCTCTCCTCCTTCACTGTATCTATTTGCATCTGGGCACTCTGTAGCTCTTGCATAGTCTTTCTCAGCTGCACTTCCAACTGGCCCACCTTGGTCTTCAGAACCTCTGTCTCTGGAAGGAAGCCTAAGTCTTCTTCTCTTACACCTACACCCACATGACAAGTATCTTTCTCCTTATTGTCTGGACCCACACCAATAGTTCGAACCTGCTTCCTGGTTCCTGGCTGAGCACTGCCTATGATCACTGTGTCTTCTATCTCACAGCCAGAGTCCTGACGTAAGCCATCAGGGGTGGTGGGTGAGAGTCCTCCTACCATCTTATTGGTATTAGCCTCCACTTCCTCTTCTGGAATATCAATGTAGAGCTCACCACGTGTGCGTCCACGATTGAATCCAAGTGTGTGGCCCAGGAACTTCTGACTTTTTAACTGCACACTCAGCTGTCGCTTTTCCTCTTGCAGCACAGAGATCTTCACCTGCAGCACGGGAATGGTCTTCACTTGCTCTTCCAGATCCCGGATCTTCCTAAGAGCCATGGCCATTTGCTCACGCACATGCTGTAGATGGGCTGGGGTGGGCGATACAGGTGTGGACAGGCCTGAGCTAACAGGTGTGTATGAACTTCCTCCTCCCTGAGCACGATTGAAGCTGTGGGCACTGGAAAGAGAAGTGTTGGAGCCAGCAACACTGCTGTGCATGCTTCCTAAGTTGGAAAAGCGCTTGTCCTTCTCTTCCTCCAGCTTTCGCCGTGCATCAAGCAGAGTCTTCTCCACACGGGCCGTGCTAAAGTTGGGTCGCTGAGAGGTGTGATAGCCAGGTGCACAGTATGAATATGACGAGTGACGGCTGTCCATGCTGGCATTGGAGCACAAGGACTCAGTGGAGGTCCACCACGAGCCAGTGTATCCATAGCCACGTGGCAAAGAACCATAGCGTGGACGTCTCTGAACAGGGACCCTCTTTATTGTGTTACCCTTCTCAATGTCATTAACATATTTAAGGAAGTCTAGATCCAAACGATAACCATAGGGGGTCTCCACTGAGTAAGGAGCCTCCGTGTCCTTTGTATGAAGGGAAGTGGGGCCTGTAGAATTAATCTTTCCTGCAGGGTAATTTAGGTAATCAGTGTTAAACGAGCAGAAATCTCACTTTAATCTCTCAGCCAGACAACAAAAAACAGCATCAATAGTGGGCTACAGAAAATAATGCCACTATATACAGTGTGTTAACTATATATTTTTGTAACAACATAAATATTAAATCAATAAAAAACTCTTGCATGGCAAATGCTTTAAATAAAACATGACATATGCAAAAACATTTTAAAATTCATAACCTTAACTATGAACCCAGATGTTTGCCTCAGACATAGTAATGTGAGTGACCATAGGGTACCTTTAGATTATTTTTTGGTAATTTGTTTTTCTGATTGTGTGCTTTAATGTCTGTCTGTCTCTCTGTCAGTCAGTCAGTCAGTCAGTCAGTCATGCTAAAATGTTCAATGCAAAAATAACCAACCTGGAAAGCTGGTGTCCATGTGTAACACTTGAGCCATGATTTAATAGATACCTCTTGTAACACCATCACATACAAAACCTAAAAAAGGACAAAGAGACAGAGAGAGAGCGAGAGAGATAGGAGAGAGTGAGAGAAAGAGGGAGAAAAAGAGAGTGTTACTGCATTCAAGTCATGAGCAACTTTCTCATCATTCACCCAGTGACACGTAAGGCCAGCTGCCTCCACTCAGAAAAACACCACAATGTGGGGTCTACAACACTTACACAAATGGCCCTGGTCAAGAGGGTGTTTCTCTCCATTCATTGTAAAGCAGAGAAGGAAGCCAGCAGTCAATGTCTGACAATGTGTACTGTTAGAATGAGGTTTAATTACTGTTTATTACTAGCCATAGCAGATCATACAAGCCTTTCTGACTTGATTTGCTTTCTCTCTCTAACGCTGGGATTGCTTTTTTTTTTTTCCAAGAGTTGTTTCTGGGTATCATACTTAAAGGAAAGAGGATGGAAAGGAAACTTTTCCTGGCAGCTACAGTAACTTGAGGAGAAAGAACCTCTCGTTACAACCTTATTAGGAATCATTTCTCTCCCGACAGTTCTCCATATAGAGGTGCTGGAAAAAGAAAATGCAAGCACACTCTCGCTCTCTTCCTTCTCTCTATCGCGCTCTCTCTCTTGCCTTCCATCTCTGTCCAACTTCTTTTTTCTTTGTTTTTCCTTTTCCAATACCTCCCTCATTCTCATCCCCCTCCTTCTAGTCAGCTGAGGATCAGGAGATTGCAGATGACTGCTCTCTCCTTTTCCTCCATCCTGTCTCTCAGTCGTGAATCCCAACTCCAGCAGAGACTCATTCCATGTTTAACACAGTTGTGCCAAACAAAGCATGCTATGATTCGGAGAAAGTATGCATATATTCATAATAGCCTGTATCTCACTTTGCACACAGTTACTGAAGCAAGATTGTTTTTGAAAGATACTTTTTTTGAGTAATTACTGTGGGAAAAAAAGGTTGTGGGTGTTGTGTACGAGTTATTACTCCCTAGGCTGTGTGTGTTTCTTTTAGTTCTAAATTGTTTCAGATCTGAGAGTCCTTTGTTCACTTAACTGAGGTCACCCATGATCAATTTTCCTGTTTAAACATAGCTTTTGCTTTCTGTTTCACACCAAAAACTTTACCTTGAGCCTATCCAAGGCTGCACCAGAGAATCAAGAGCACTCGGAAACACTGACAAAACTCAGGCAGTATTTTTGTGACCTTTTTAGTGAACAAACAATTACCTTTTCGCTATTGCACACAAAATTGTCCACTGGTTACAGTGAACAGGGATCTTATATGACTAAACTGATTAGCAAAAGTGGACTATAGCTATAGCGCATTTATATTCACAAGAATCTGTTTTTCTTTTGTTTTTTCTGTGTCATTTTGTACATTCCTTCATACATGTGTGCGTGTGAATGTGAAAAACCCAGCAGGGGGGTACAGGAAAGACTTTCCTGCGAACCAGATGATAAAGGTATAATTAGTCCAGCAGTATGACAAGCATCTGAGTATTGTCCAAAATGTTTTCTCCTCTCAGAATGCTTTCACACTTGTTTGGTCTTTCTATTCTTTTCCTAAATACCCTATTTTCTCCTCTCCATCTATCTCTACTGCCCCACTTAAGACATCCACTATTCTTCTAACTCCATGTTTCATTTCCTTAGTGTTCTATCCCCTAGCGCTTTACCCCTTATACCAAACAACCCTCCCCCACTAATGCCAGCAACGTGATTGCTCTGAGTAGAGCAGTATTAGTTGGAGAGCTTATGGTATGGTATGTGTGTATGTGTAAGTGTGTGCATGCATGAAGCAGTGACCTTCCCCCCTGCATGGCAGACTATAAACATTGTTTAACTTGTTGATATTGAACAGACTGTGGTGACACGCATTCCCTTCACACGATGCTGCATGAGAGATTTTACTAATTTAAGTTTTCTTATAGTTAAAAAAACACACCCCAGACAAATATCACACTCTCTGATTTCCCTGATTAAGTACTTACATACCATACAAGTGTCTGTTAATGCTGGTTGCCTATTAAGGAAGGAAACATCTTTCAAACAGTTAGCAGTTTTTCAAATGTCCCATATCCCATAACTAAGAAAAGCTATTTAGAGATTAAAGGAAAATTTTAGTAAAAAGTCTATATTAAGGATAAAGTTATCATGTAAGCTGAAGTGTAAACAGGCAGCTAGTCTCCTAAAGCATAAATTATACAAAAGACTTTGTAGAGTGTGTAACCATGAAGAAATTGGAAAACATAAAGAGTTGAACTGGGGTGAAGTCAGAAAGGCATTCCTTGCATCCAAGAATCACTGCCTGTTATTGTGGTTGTGTTTGAAGGGGTTTATTCAGTGCAAAAATGATTCGCATGTCTACCTCTCCACCCAGCACCAACCATTCTTTCCTCCTATCCGCTTTCTGCACTCCTCCCTTTTGTTAGGGTGGTGTCTCAATTTTAAAGGAAAGTAATATGGAATTCATGAGCTGCACAGTCCAGAAATGGCTTATTTGACTCAGACATGTAATGACCATGTGTGTGATTTTTTCCCAGGATAACACCAGGAACGCCACACACCCTGAGATGAAATACATCAAAATATAAACTAAATAGATCTGGTATCTATGGGAGTAGAGATCCAAATACCATCTTTGAATTAAAAATGTTACTGGGCTCCACATCTTTACTACTTACCATCACAAACACTACACCTCCCCCTCACCCAGGTCCACAAAATCATGAAGCTTGGCAAGTCCTTCTGATGTCTGGGAAAACTCAGCACAGCAGCATCGAGCAATGTTTTTTTTTTGCCAAAAAGTATTAGTCACTGCTAAGTTCATCCCCCAATTCTACAGTTTTTTATGTAACCCAAACTGTAAATACGTAGTTTCTGCTTCACACAAAGTCTTTTTTTTTTTTACATAAATTTACATCGTCAGGAATTTATACAGACTAATTTACAAATGTTTATATAACGTTTCCAAATAAATTAAATTCAATTCCCAAATGAATTTGAGGCGGCTATAAAAATGTGAATAGACAGTATAAACTACATCAAAAACCTAGAAAGAGCCTTTGTTGAATACAGTATTTAGAGCCAGCACGTGACAGGCAGCACTGTGTACAGTAATATCACATCACAAATACAAAACAGAATGCCTAATTTCATCTTCTTATAATGGCTATAAAAGTGTGGAACCTGTAATAATGTCTCACACACTAGATTTCAAATAGACATTAAACAATTAATATAAATAAAACCCAACAGTAGGTTAATCAATTGTATTTTCCAAATTCATCTAACATACTTTATATATTTCCTGTTGTATATAATATATGCTGTTCAGTTATACTATTAGTCATACTAGTGAAAGCAAGATGGACAGGGTTCTTGGTAGAAGAGGCTGCTTGTGCCATTTTCTTACTTATAGCTCATTTAAGAAAAAACTAGCTGATGTGCTAAGCTTAGTGTTTGCATTGAGAACGCTATTAAGCGAACTAATGACAAAGTTTAGTAGCAACTGTAAAGAAACAAAAAACTGGTGTGGATTAAAATACACAAAGTCCAGCCACTCTCTCCATCATTCCACTAACCTCCTATTGACAGCTTGAGCTTGACCCAATATGAATGTTCACACCTTATACTTGATTCTGTTTTAGTTGTTTCAATGACAGATCCACATACTAAGATCTTCGATGCAGTAGAAGTATGGCCTCTCAGTTGTGCAATTTTGATGATGATCATATTTATAAAACTGATGACCTGATAATATGATTATAAGCTGTTAACCTTTATCATACCAAGAAATGTTACTATTAAGATAGAGGTGGTCTCTTTCAAGATGGCAATGTTTCCATCCAGGAGACACAAAGTCTCACTGAACAGTTTGGTGAAAGATATTATCTCTGTTTTTTTTTGTCTTCATGTAAAATAAAAAAGTGTGCTGTAATTCTATAATCCTATAATTTAGGATGATAATTTGCAACACCAGTTGATTTATTCATTGATAGAGACTTTAATGCACCTTTTTTTTACAATACTCTGCATTGGGGCGTCTGCTAAATGCAGTAAAAGTAAACGTTATCATAGACTATGGCCTTTGTAGTCTCCTGAACACAACCCTGTTAAATGCTCTCCCATGGTAGAAGTTTCAAACAATGTAATATATATATATATATATATATATATTAGCGCTCTTCCCCACCATCATCAAAACAAGAATGAAGAATGATGTTCATCTCTCCAGTACAGTTTCAGATACTGAGCACTTGTCTCTGTGCTAACGCTCTTCGAAGGTCTTCTGGAAGTTTGTGGTAAACTTATTATGGCACTGGTAAGATTTTCCATTCATTTGTCACCTATCTACAGGCCACAGATTCTCTCTTTTGGGATTTGTCTGTGACCATAATAATGTCTTGATCAATGGCATCAAGATTTCTTGTTTTCCTCAGAATGCATTCTTCAACAACCCACTGCTGAAAAGGGTGAAATATGAAAATTCAAATGTTAGTGGGCTTGTTAAATTATTCCATCTTGGAACAGTATCATGCCTAGAGCTGAGAACATTGAGTTATATTGTTCCAGGAGTTCAATCATGCCAGTGCCTGGACAGAGAAAAAAAGCAAAAAAAAGAGAGAGAGAGAGAGAGAGAGAGAGAGAGAGAGAGAGAGAGAGCTTAAAGAGAAAAAGTGACATGCAGATCACAAAAGCACCATTCATTCTGGCCCTAGCTCCACAGCTGGTTTTAATAGACAAGTGAGAGGGAGAGACAAAAGTAGAGAGAAAGAGAGAGAGAGGTTGACTGAACACTCGGGTACACTGAACTGTAGCTCAGAGGTCTCATTCTTTCTCTGATACGCCAGTATCATGCAGCGATAAATTAAGCTGTCCTTTTATTCCATGTCTACAAAAAAGCATTGCCAACTAACAACTGTTTAACAATACAACAGTAGTAAATTCACGTACTCTCTCAGTACACCGTGTCTCATGCAAAGTATGCCTTTACACTGGCTAACAAGCGAACAAACAGACCCCACTTAAAGAAAACATCTGCAACATGAGGGGGCAAATAAGAATGTTAAAACGTCCTTGCTTATATCCAAATTAAAATCAATGTAGCACAAACGTGAACAAGCACTTCCCCTCAACCAACTGTAATTAAACTATAAAGACAACACACACAGGCATGGCTCATTACCAATGAATGCATATGAGTACAGGTCAGAAAGAGTTACAGGAAAGGGAGCTGCAGTTCCCCTGGGACAGAGATACAAGTCCCTACTTCCTTCCAACATAGCTTAGGAGAGGCATAGATCAGATGAAGAGCACTAGAAAAGAACCCACATTATAATCAGAGAACGCAAGAAAAATTTAGTGCAATTTAGAGTAGCCAATCTACCAACTAGCATCAGAAACCAGAGAACTTGAAAGAAACCAACATCAAAACTGGGGAGTATGTGCACAGAAACTCCACACAGACACTAATCTGAGCTCAGGATCAAATCAGAAACCCTGGAGCTGTGAGACAGGAATGCTACTCAATGCATCACTGTGCCACCAGGAGATAAAAACAAGAGATAAAAAACATACAAATTGAATTTTTCAATAAATAAATACGCTACAGACAGATAAAGCTCCAGTCTGATCCCAGTAATTTTTAACAGCCTTGTAAAGCCTGCAAAGTAAAGATGAGGTGACTGGGAGAGGCTTAAAAAGAGGCTTAGTTGAAGCTTGGAACATGAATAGTACAATCATAATTAGCCTCTCAAAGCAGATTAAATAGTCTCGTAGTGAAAGATCATCGTCATATTCTAAGTCATTCCTTTGCCCATTTAGGGAGGAAAATTAAATATTAGAAGACTACACAGATAAAAAACTGGGTTATAGCAGGACATTGCAGAAGACCATACAGAAGGTTGGTTAAACAATGCATTGTGCATGAAATGTTTATTTTTTGTTAAGAATTTCAAAGAGTTTGTTTTCTCAAATCAGGCCAACAAGTTGCATGCACTGAAACGGGCTAAGCATCAATGTAACAGCCAACATGAAGAAAACCCTCTGGCCACACTAATCAGTCCTTGTGTATATGAAAGGTTTATTGTCCTATTCCTATAATCTCCCTTGTTTGTAAAACAAAGGGAATGTTGTATATTCAATTGAATGCACTACTACTCAAATACATTTCTTGATAAATATGTTAAATATATGAATATATAATTTTTTACTTTCTCACATTTATTTACTCCTTTCTTTAAGTAACAGGTTTATTATTTTTTTAAACCTTTTACGCTTTTGTTTTATTTATAATGAATTTGCAACCTAATAAGTAATTTGATATCTTTTGGGGATATCAATAATTTTATATGCTTTGGTGATTAAAAGCAGTTGAGGGCAAAACCAAAAAACCAAAAAGCAAAACCCTTACTATCTGAATTCACCAAAATCGGCACTGAAAAACCCACCTACACACACACACACACACACACACACACACACACACACACACACACACACACACGGGGGCTGCTTTTTACATTAGGGAGTGGTTATGGAGGAACCGACGATTTTTGGTGTAGAAGCCAAAGCTCAGAGCCCAGAATGGGCCTCACCCTGCTCACGTTACTGCAGGAGTGGGAGAGTAAGAGAGAAAGGGAAAAAGAGAGAAAGAAAGAAAGAGAGAAAGAGAGAGAGAGAGAGAGAGAGAGAGAGAGAGAGAGAGAGAGAGAGAGAGAGAAAGCAGAACAACACACGTCACTACATAACTGGCCACAGCACTGACCTCCAGCAGGAAACGGTACATGGGTGGGACAACAGGAATTGCTAAAGCAACAAGAAGAAAAGAAAAAAAATATCCAAAAGTAGAATTCCCGTGAGGGGAATCACATGTGGTGGAGGATAGAGAAAAGTCGTCTGGAGTGGGGAAACTTCAGAAAGAGAATTTGGAAAGAGTGCTGAAGTTGAAAGAACATATTTAGGTGAAAATTAGAAAATTAAACTTGTGCATATGTAAATGAACAGAAACTGTACTAATGTGTCTTTGGAGAGAAAAAAAAATTAAATACATTTGGGGCTTGGCGAGCACACCCGAAAGAAAAGGTAAACAAAATGGGGTGGGATGGTCTCAGAGACATCTCATAGGAATGAACACACTCATTCAGTTCCAGACCCCGGTTTAGAGCAGTTAAATCATTGATATGCTACCATCATCTATTCAATCATAAAAACATTTTATTGTGTCATCCCCTAATTAAAGAAGCAACTAAAATTAGATACCAACAGCAGTCAACCACGGTGACACCACCACCACATAACACAAACATCGCAGAGTTCTAAAAATAATCACAAAGGAGCCCCAAAATATCATCATTTAATCCAAGCTATAATTTAGTCTTCTGCATTCTCCAGTAGTTCATTTAGCTAGTATTTACTGCCTTGTCTGTAATTAAGAATTAATTTTGGAAGAAATATTGACACACTACATAACATCTAAGCAGAAATAGTACCAAAAAACCCCAGCTGATCTAAGAACTGGTTTTCCCATAATGCATTGTATACATACTTGGTATGAATAATGTCTGCAAATCTGTAACAACATTTGTTACTATGGATAGGCTATACATATTTCTATGCTTTTTTCTACTGGACTGTTTCTACAACAAGATCAGGCAAAAGTATTGAACCATAGAGTTAATAAACACATTATTGGCAATATTAAAGAATACACACTTCCAAGATGAGTCAGACATTACAACCAAAACATTGCTTCCATCCTCATATTTAGTAAACAGTATCAACATCATAAAGTAAACCCTTTATTTAACTCCAAACTGCTCAGAGATAAATACATGAAGTAATGAATGACTTGATAAGGAAGTAAAAATGCGATGCATAAAATAATGCAGTTACAGATTTAGGTTACATCACCCCTTTCTGATGTTCAGATGTGAACAAAATCTAAAGCTCTTGACCCGTATCTACATGAATTTATCGACTGAACCATCGCTAGTTAATTAGCTGATAAATTAGAGCATGAATAAGCAGGTGTACACTCACTGAGTGTTATTAGAAACCAAATTCAACAGCCTTTGCTCCCTCACTCTGCACCATACAAAACCTGCAGATGTTTCAAGTGCACTTTTATGCAGTGAAGCAACGTTTTTCCACATCCCAAAAGTGTTCTACTGGAATTAGGTTCTGTGACTGGAAAGGCCTCGAAACCGGGCGATGCCTGCTTTGTGACAGGCTGGATTATCGTGCTGGAAATAGCCTTTAAAAGATGGGTCGATTGTGACCATGAAGAAATAAACATGATCAGCAATTACGCACAAATGGGCTGTAGTAAATAAGGGTGCCAAGAAAACATCCCTCGCACCATTACACAACCTCTACCAGCCTGGATGGTCGACACAATGCAAGTTGGGCCCCATGGATTCATGCTGTTGGTGACAAATTCTGACCCTAGCACTTGGGTGCCTGAAAAGACATCAAGATTCATCAAACCAGGCCATGTTTTTTTGCTGGTCTTGAACAGTAAACCGGTGCCCACTGCCTCAAGGTTCAACATTTTGTGCATACTGAGATTCTTTTCTGCTCACCACAATTATACAGAGTGGTTATCTGAGGTACCCTAGCCTTTCTGTCAGCTAGAACCCATCTGGACATTCATTTATCTTTCTTATCAACAAGAGCTGCCACTCACTGGGTGTTTTTATTTATTTCCCCTTTCTGTGTAATGTCTAGAAACTGTTGTGGGTGAAAATCCCAAGAGATCATCAGCTATAGAATCAGCCCATTTAGCACTATTAATCAGATCACAGTAAACATTCAATGGGATTATGTTGTGTACCTGTATTATTTTATACTTTCCACTGCTGCCACACGATCAGCTGATTAGATAATTACGTAACTTTGTGTGGGTGCAAACATGTTTCTATTAAAAATGCCCAGTGAGTGTATATTAATGGCATAATAATACCCCAAAACAATAATTCAATACAATATATTTTCTATAGATTTGGTACAATGTAACATTTCAATTCAAAAAATCGCAGTGTCCTTATAGAAATCCCTGTAGTCTCTAAAGATTTATGAGCTTGATTACGTTTAAATGTTTATAACACCAGAAGTAGTATAAATGATTTATTTTATTATGTAGTCTGCTTTTATTCATATGTATGGCACTTGATAGACTTATAATTTAACTATTTCGTATAAATGAGCAGCTATGGGGTTAAGGGTCTTACTCAGGGGCCCAGAGTTGGCAGTTTTGTGTGGATGGGATTTGAACTCACAACTGTCAGATCCAAATGACCTTATCATATTATTATTATATTATTATGGCCCTAGATAGGCATATGGATGGATGGATATGGAGGGATGGATGGATAGATAGCTTAGTTAATTTACTTTACTGACAACAGAGGAGAGATTTTAGATTTGTGAAAGATATTATTTAAAGAAATATACTTCTCCAAAAAAATAAATTATTCTCAATATTCAATACATTTGAAGGGTTTTAAGTACAAAATAAATTATCACTGGGGTGGTACTATATATTTATATATTTATTATAAATAAATACTTTTAATATGCCCATTTACCTACATAAACTGCAACATAAAACAATAGGAGGTCACCATATGTTGAATGTAGTCAGATTGATGGATTATTCCCTATATTGGATTGCATTAAAAAAAATATTGGCTTATTATTAAACTTATTTCCATTTCTTCCACTCTTGTCTTGTTCTGTAATCATTAATTTCAAAATCCAAAAAATAATATAAATTGCTTATTGAAAGATACAATATTATTAAACCTATTGTGTAGATATTTTCTATTATTTCGAATTGGTAGACATTTGGCTGTATTTAAGATATTTAACTATTTTAAATGGCATTTTTATTTCTCTTTTTTTTTTTTGCAGTCCAATGATATAGTGAACAAAACAGAAAATGGACAAAATGTGTCCCATCAAGAATCTCACAGGAAAATAATAATAATAATAATAATAATAATAATAATAATAAAAAGAGTTTAATAACCTTTTTCTTTTTTGTACTCAAACCCAGTGACTGTTTTTTAAGCAATCTTAAAAACAAAAAGTTTCCACTTCAGTTTGCCTGAAAAAAAATGATCTTGAGACTTATAATATGAGACAAACAATAAATCCTCCTCCGAAGTATGAGAGAAACAATAGACTAGTGATCAGAGTAAGACTTGTAAAGTAACGGATCTGAACGCGACGCAGGAATCTACTGAACATCTGGAAGTAATGAAAACTCTGAAAGCAGCAGTCCCACCCTCTCCCCTGAGCCCAGGAGATCACTCTGCACCTCCAAATCCGAATAAACAACAAGAAAAGCCATGCAAAAATACTCTTTAATCACATGCTGCGAACCAAAGACTATTTTTAATTCTGGAAAACCTTTAAAAAAAAACATGACTTTTCCCCTCTGAGTAGTATTGTGCATCTTTTTCTTCTTATGGACCCATTCCTGGGTAGATGTTCCACCTCAAATCAAATAAGATGCATTATAAACTAATATTTCCCACAGCAGGAACGTACTGGATGTGTGTAGAGCAGCTGCTCTTAGTGAGATGCCTAGAACAATACCTAATGCCTATAATAAGATGGGAAATCCATTGCGCGCGCGCGCATCCAGTGAGATTTGGTTAAAACATATGAACTGCGATTAATGCTGAAATAAAAAATATATATAAATATTTTAGAGCTTCCACTGAGAAGACCAGATTTCCCGTTACTTTGTTCAAAGGACAAAAAAAAAAAACCACAACTATGACATCAGAATGGCAAATGAAATGCTATGGGGGAAAAAAATCACATCTGTCTAGATGAGAAAATAAAAAATCATATGATCAAAAAATGGAAATCTAGCTTACCCTTTCCTTGTCCCTTCAGCCGTGTAAGGCCAGCAATCTCACTGACAGCGAGACAAAAACACTGCAGCCAGAGCAGGAGGACACAAAACCCCCCCTCCCTCTGCCCTTAAAGAGCCAAGAACACTCCATAAACCCACGAGCGCCACCACAAACACACACACACAAACACACAAGACACACACCTTGTCTTAATGTCCAAGATCAAAACAGCATTATTGTACTAACCACCAGACTAGATAGAACTCATCTTCTATACAGGCCGTTTTATTATTATTTTTTTAAAAGCCAAATATATGATCTAAACACGACCTAATGAAAAGCAACACTTTATTTTATGAATGATTCATTAAAACAAGAGGTCAGGCACCCCTGAACATCCTCAACATAAAATCCTCTAAATCCTGTCCGTCTCTGGAATAGTTGAATGTTTATTGGAGCCCAGGATGGTGGGTTGCTCACACATGACATCATATTTTCCCTTAGAGAAGCCAAGTATGCTTAGACCTACAGCTCAGTGAGGTGGAGAGCTTTAAACAGAGTCAGTCTGGTTTTCTAGAAGATGGAGAAAGGTTTTAAAACCTGGGGTTGGGGAGCAACACATATTGCAGGATTGAACCATGCTGTGGATTGTGTAATGTTTTTAACGAGTGTTTAACTTCGGGACAAGGAGGTAATTTGGTACTCACGAAACAACAAAAACAAAAATAATTTGAAATCGACATCAGATTTGTGCAGAAAGATCAATCCGGATCTTAATTTTGACAACGAATAATATTCCTTATAATGCTAATCGGTGTGTTCAACAAACCTGGCATTATAAAAAATAAAAAAATCATTAGATTTTTAGTCATGTAACCTTTCATTTGCCTTTCTGTGGGCATTAAAACCAAAAGACAACATTTGTGATAACACAAGTCTTCTGTTTTACATCAGTTAGAGCACCACTAGAAAAACCTACCAGCGTAAATTGGTAAAAAATGTTCATTAAAACAAACAAAAAACCCACAACGATACAAATGAATCATCTTAATTATCCGCTTTATCCTGGTCACGATCTTGGAGGATCCGCAGATTATTCCACACTTGGCATGAAGCGGGAATACACCCTGGATTTGACACTAGTGCATCACACAGCACCATACACACATTCAAAACTGATTCACGTCTAACAGCAGATTCCCCCTCCAGCATGTTTTTAGGGAGACAGGATAAAACCCTGGCAGAACCCTTTCAGACACGATGAGAACTTTTGAGAAACGTGAGACAAACAGTATTTTGAGTTTGAGAAGCTAAAATGTGTTTAGTAACAAAGCACTTCAACGGTGTACGGATTAAGAAATTTAATACAATTAGTAAAAAAACAAAACAAAACAAAAATGTACAGAAATAATAAAAAAGAAAATTATCAAAAGAATTGAGGCCGGTTTTTTGTACAGTATTTGGACAGTAGCAGTAATGAACAGTAGACATCACATGGGAAGTAAAATTCAATTATCGATGTGAATTTAAAGACTAACAGTAGTTTCACGACGAGCGAACCACACTGCGGATTTTCACCGTCGAGGATGTTTCTTCTGTCTCTGCCTACGCTTGCTCTAAGTGACAACATTTTTGTGCAAAAAAAACCCCAAAAAACAATCTAATGATCTCATGAATATACTGGGTGAGTGCAGATATATGAACAGGTGGCAGTGTAAATATATAACAGTGCAGTGTGAGAGCCGAATCTAGCTCTTTTTTTTTTCCTATACAATTCCAGGTTTCAATGTGGCCAATGTTATGAGGTAAATGATTAACGTGGGAATGTAAAAGTCCAACAGTTTGAGCCAAGCCTCTTAGGGCATAGGGAGGAGGATTTAAGTAGTTATCATTCACGCTCCCAGAGCAGAGAGAGAAAAGTAACCAGTTATGTTTAGACATAATGCCGAAGATAAATGTTATCTTGGGACATGGTGGTGAAACATTAAAGCTTTGGATGGGCTCAGATTCACAAAGTGCAAGCGGTTACTTACTCTATACTACAGGGCTCTTGACTCATCGCTCTCGTACACACACACACACACACACACACACACACACACACACACACACACACACACACACACACACACACACACACACAGAAAGAAGGAAGTGCAGCAGACTATTTAGATTCCCATGTTGAGCAAAACCTAAAATTACCACCAGTCTGCTTGAAGAGGGCTCAATTTTGAAGCGAGTCCCATGAGACTGCGTGAGCCATCACTGCCCTGCCTCTGGAGAGCCAACAAGGCTGTGTTTATACCACAGATAACCCTTCTGAGTAAACATAAGTTCAACTCCAATGAGAGAACAGCACAGAGTTAATGCCCCAGCGTAGGAGAAGGCAGTCTGGAGCCTGGGCAAGGGGGTTGGCCCCTACTTCTCCTTCGGTAATATTTTAGCAGTCTGTCCGTCGAAAGCTGGACCTGCTGAGGGAATTCCTGCAGATTGGAAAGAAAAAAAAAGGAAAACAGGGTCACATGTCAGAAAATCTGACTGGAAAGACGAAAGTGTTCAGAGTGAGTGAGTGAGAATCGAGTGACGTACTGGACCCAGAGCTCAAAACACAATAAACAAATATATATTCAGACTTACAGACATGTACGAATATATTTCTGGATGAGGACCAAAAGTTGTGTATGCGTTTCTTACCAAAGACATGATCAAGTACGTGCACTCCTACTACAACATTAATATACACAGCTTCCTGTACTGCTATGTGTATTTAAACCCAGTAATTTACATTATGCTTTTTCCGTTAGAAACCTCTCATAGCTAATTGTTATTCAAAGCTCCATAACAGAGAGGAAAAAAACGATAAATGAATGAAGCATGGCTAGTGGTCATCATTTACGAACATTTTCCAGGGTAAAAGTTTATTTTGGTACTAGGCAGGCGATTATCCGTAATTATAGGCATAAACGGCACTTGGATATTACGAACCCATTTGTCAAAGCGAAACTCTATCGAAGCTGTCTAACATCTGTCAAGTAGAGAAGAATCATCATCAGTCCACTTGTCTGGCTTTTACATCCTACAGACCTGCTATCTCTTGTGCTGACTGCTGCATTGGCAAAAATGTTTCAAAACTATTAGGAAGGAAAAAGAACCAAAAAATGTTCGCCATTCATTCGAAGAAGCACAAAATCATTCAAAAGTTCCTTTACCTATGTGTAGGAGTGGTAGGCAGTATCTGTATGGCTCGATAGAGCTGAGGAATCTTGCGGTTAATGAGAGGGTACAGAGCCTCCTTCAGCTTACTGTAGTTCCTCTCTAGTTCCCTGTGATATTCCTTCTGGTCTGGGCCAATCAGAGCCTTGTTCTTCCTTAAAGCATCCTCACATCTGCAATTGTCAACATTTGTGGTGAGTGAGTAAGGGAGTGTGTGTGTGTCTGTATGAGTGTAACTCGTAAGTCGTCTCTTTACCTCTTCATGAAGTCCTTAAAGCAGAGTCGCAGTTTGTTATGATGTCGAAAGAGTTTTGGGTCTTCTGGAATTTCCGACAAGAATACCTGGGCTACCTCGAGAGGACCCTACAGACACCACTGACATTAATGAAGTTTATAATCTACATAGAACTAGATACACCACACAGCATAGGCCATTAAAAGCTTGCCTGGTTAACTGTGGTGCCCACAGAACCCTGAAGAACCATCTGCAGCATCTTGGAGTCTGCAGGATCCTGGTGTGTGGCAAAGGCTAACTCTTGAGTCTTTTTCTGCATGTCCTCAATAGCCACTTCAATTGGAACAAGGATTATCTAACAAAGGGAGAGATCACATTTTAACAGACTTTTTAAACCACCCACCCACCCACCCACCCACACACCCACACACACACACACACACAAAAGTATGTGCTGGTACCTCTTCCTTTTGGATGACGTTGATGCGGGTCTTGATGTAAGGGAAAGCGTGTGAGGTGGTGAGGATGGTCTTCCTCTTGTACTGCTCGTGCAGGTCACCATGCGCACGGCCGTCTAGTGTAAACGGTGTGCAGTACATGAACATGCGCAGGTTGTAGTTCTTGTCGAAATACGTGATGCGCTCCTTCAGCTCGTACGTGTCGAAGAAGGGCTCCGCGTACGTAATTTGAAGGTATGCCTGGGGACCAGAACAGAAAGAGAAAGACTTGCTGGTCAAAAAAAAAAACTGAAGAAATTGGAAATAAAAAAAATAAAATTAACATTTTACAGAATTATAAATAGGTTATTTTTTCAGGTCTGACCTTGTTGGGGTCCAGCTTATTCTTGTCCACAGGGCTGGAGTCTTTGATAATCTCCACAATATCATCACCAAAGCGCTCGGAGTAGAATTCCTAATCACAATACCAGTGTACAATATTTAGGTAGTTTCATTTTGCTGTCGGTATGAAATTATTAAGGAATTTGTGACTAATCTGTAAACAGTCGCTACAAAAACATGTATTGTAATGCATTGCTGTAATGATGGCTGCGAGGAGGAACGATACTTGCCTCCAGCCTGTGTGAAATCTCAGCCAGTTTTGTGATAGAAGGTTCCTTATACACAAACTCCTGCTCATCTAGGTCACCAAAGCGGCACCCATAAAAACCTACACGGAAATATGTCCCAAACATCCTCTACACCCTGGGAGAAGGAAGGAAAGTGAACAGAATAGAATAGACAGACAGACAGATAGAGATTTCAGAAGCAAGAGAAGAAAAAAGGAAAAATATTTATTAAATATCATTAATTTTTAATAAATCAATGTTATATATCAAGGTCAGCTGGTTGCATGAGGTTCTGGTTGCACTCATTCTTACAAAAGTGTGTGAAAGGACTACAGTGTTAAAGAGTAAATGGGAAATTGTTGACCTTTTTATGCAATAGCTTTTTTTTTTTCTTTTTTAAGTTACACTCACCAGAGACATCCATCCAGCACAGACCAGGACAAGGACATAACGGGAAATAAACAGACAACAGACAGGGAGAGTGTGTGAGAAAAAACGCTGACACCTGACAGTTATAAGTAAGCTTTTCATAGTATGATATATGCAGTGCGATTGACAGAAATATGTTAAGAGCTATACCTCCCATCCTGAACTCTGCACAGAGAATCAAAGCAGCACATTGAGGGATGAAAAAAAGATAAAAAAACAGTCAAAAAATATCAGTAAAAAAAAACCAGGAAATAAGTGAAGATCATCTCTGCTAGTAAACCCTAAATTTAACACTATGCCTCAGTAGAGAAAGACTGTTGACTTGCTAGGTGATTGTCAACACATTTCACTAATTATCAGCCACTTTATGGACTTCCATCAAAAACTAAAGTGTACCCTTACTGACTGAAGGCATCACGCGGAGTTGTAATTTTCTGTGAAAACAACAGACCTGATTGTAGATTTTGTTGAAGGCGTCCTGCAGCTTGCCGTGGATCGAGGCCAGCTTTTTGAAGTCTCTGTTGGCCTCATGGATAGGGCAGAGAAGCTTATAGACTTCATTAATGGCTTCATACATTCCAGCCTGGAGTGCACAAGACCACCAGTTATTTATATAAAAGGGATATTTACTACATGTAGATCCACTTTATATGTGAAAACAAATCATATCCAGGTTAGACACGGCTTATTCAGTGAAATCAGTGAGGACTAGCTTTTTTTATTTGTTCTGTATGACTCATGCTCTCACCATGTTAAAGGAGGCTGCAGCTTGTTCCAGCAACCCCACCAGTCCAACCTCACTGAAATATTTCCCCGCACAGATTCCCTCTTCCTCTGGGGACAAGATGTCATCGGATACAGCAGACTCCTCCAGTACGTTAGATGAGATCCGCTGAGCGTTCACAGCCAGATGCGGAAAACAGTGTGATCACATCCGCCCCGACGTTAGCTCATTTCACATTTCCCCCCAATTACATGATCATATACAGAACATTCTTTACAATTTTGCTTTGCATTGATGTTTAAGAGAACTGGTTTAGGCCCATTTCTATTAGGATCTCATTACAGCATTTGAATAGAGTTTAGGTCTGGATGTAGCCTTTCCAACACTTTTCTTCTTTAAAGAATTCTTCTTACTATAGAATGGTGAATTACAAATGGATGGAAATGACCTTATAACCCCTCCTGAATTGATGAGAAGCAACAATTGCATTCTTCTTGCTAATATGAAACACCTGAGTGGCCCTGAAAACCAAACTGAAAAATCTGCTACTTTTTTGGAGACTCTCAGACGTTTTGATGATTATCTTACCATTTCATTAATAATACTATGGCTGCTAATGTTTCCCGAAGTAGGAAGGATGTACTTGTATAGCATATTTTGGAAATACTGACTTACTTTTTAAAGTGCCTTACCTGGAAGGAGACACAACCAATGGGGAGATAACGACAATCCTCCAGCATATTAAGGTACTCTGCTACTAGAGCTGCACTGTGGACCAGGCAGTGGGCAGCTTCAGCATGGTTGCCTCTCTCTGAGTGCTTTCCAGCCATATTCTGAAGCCAGGTGAGACGCAGGTCTGGGGAGTTCTGATAACCCTTAGCAATCCTATAACACAAAAATCATCAGTAGTCTTGTATGGCTGCATATCCATGTATAACTTATGTATATATGGATGGACATGTCTAGAACAAGAGAGCTGACCTGTACATGAGGTCAAGTAGCATCTCAGGGTCCTGCTGATGCTCTTTCATTTTGACTGTGTCAGTAAGAATCATGTGCAGGTTGAACACAAGGTCCTGGACCTGCAAAACAAAACAAAAACAGCTACAAATCTGAGAAGAAAAACAAAACAAAGTAATCCTTGAACATGCGTGTGTGGGTAGAACCTGCTCTGGGAAAGGTGAGTCTCGGAGCTCCAGATCTTCTTCAGCATAGGTGAGAATGGTCTTGAGGGAGCGGCGTAAATGTTCTTCGTTGAAGTTTTGCGAGGTGCCCACTAGTGATGACAGAGACATGGTAACCTGCATCTTCACTCGTGCAAAATTCTGTAGGACCAAAGCAAATAAAATACTTAACTCTCTGCCTGGTCAATCTTTCTCACACTAATATGTTATGATAATATGTTATGTTAACGCACACTATTACAAAAGCTGAAAAAAAAGAATAAAAATCGCGCAAATTTAAGAATGCACGTTCGTGCTATAGATTTGAATCTCACATTTCCGATCTCATAGTTTTGCCTCATGAGCAAGTAGAGGGAAGCACTGGCGTGACTGCGCACAGAGCTGATACTGCTGCTGCAGTGACGCAGTAACCGCAAACACAGATCGGCACACAGCTCTGTATCCTCCTCAAAAAGCATCTCTGGAAACTACACACACACACACACACACACACACACACACACACACACACACACACACACACACACACACACACATTGTTAATTTGCAAAACAGAGAGCAGATGAATCACAAATTATTCCTCGCACACCCACTGTTTCACTTCGCCCTCATTAACAAACGAAATAGCTTCATAAAACTTTTTTTTTTAATAATAAATAGTTATTACGTTTTAAATCTTTTAAAAAAAAAAGCAGAATTGTTTTTCTTGGCAATTTGTTAGAAAATCTAACACACGCTCAAATGCCACTTTATTACAATCACATGCCATTCAGGGGATTATCCAATCAGCCAATCATGTGGCTCCAGTTCCAATAAAACCTCAGTTAATATTCACATCAAACAGCAGAATCGGGGAAAAAATGTGACCTCAGTGACTTTGACCATAGTGAGGTTGTTGGTGCCAGATGGGTTGGTGTGAGTTTTTCAGAAACTGCTGAACTCCTGAGGTTTTCACATAGATCTAAAGTTTACTCAGAATGGAGAGAAAATCCAAACGAGCAGCAGTTCTGTGGGCAGGAGTGCCTTTCAATAAAAGTGGTTCCTCACATAACACTGGTCAGGAGAAAAGCATTTCTAACCATTGGAGCAGATGGGCTACAACACCAGAAAATCATGTCAGGTTCTACTCCTGTCCGTACGAACAGGAATCTGAGGCTATAATGAGCACAGACTCGCCGAAACAAGTCAAATGATGATGATGATGATGATGATGGATAATAACATTTGGTTTAATAGATCTCAACTTTTTTTGCTGTGACATGGAGATGCACAAGTCCAGGCTGGTGGTGGTGTTATAATGGTGTGGGGAATCACTTCTTATAAAGATTTCCTAATGGGAGTAAGAACATGGACCCAATCCACCTCTAAAGGATGTTGTACAGGCCTTTCTATTCTATACTTCTGTTTCTTGCATTTGAATCATAACTTTGTACATTTCTAATTTATGTCTTGTGTCTGTGTCCGTTTTCCTTATGTCCTAAATGTATGGCTGCTTGGAGGATTCAAGGAGTAAGAATTTCATTTAATGGTGTAACAGACTGAACATATGACAAACTCTTGAATCTTAAATCTAAAAAGTGTCAGATTTTTTGTAGACAGAACTACTATTTATATGTGAACACTGTTGTTTGGCACAAATGACTCATTTACTTTGAATGCCACAAATGCTTTGAAAATACCCATTATATATCATTACATTAACAATCACGAATACAACCCCTCACACACACACACACACACACACACACACACACACACACACACACACACACACAGACTTACAATTAACCAACACACCACACTCATACACACCTTAAAGACCAGCGCTCTCTGAGTGGTAAAGCAGTGTTGCAGAAAAAGGGCGCTCTGGTTGCCAGCCATGCTGTGAAGAAGTACTCTCAGCACTCCAACTAGCACACTCTCTTTCTGCTCGGACAGCACTACAGTCTGAGGCACAGTAAAATGCATTTTTTGGGGTTAGACATTCACGTCCGAATTTGTAATACTTATAATTATATACCCAGAAGCAGCAAGAAGCAAAAGCAGAGCTTTACTTTGACAATAATCTCCAAAGTGTCCAAGACTATTAAGGAAGCTTCGGTTGCCAAGTTTCCATCCACCACTGACTCCTGCTCCATCTCTGCTTTTGTCCTGCACACACACACACACACACGCAATTAGGTTTATGAAAACGTATAATAAATAAATAAATAAAAACTGATTGTCTCACTTCTAATTATCACATCAACCTAAATAAAATGGTTTTCATCCTGAATCTGCAGAGGTACAAACAATGAAAAAAGACTCACTTGTCAACTCTGTCTGCATTCTGCCGCCAGTGAGTGACATTCTTCCTCCATCGTACATTCTCCTGGCCACCATATGGGCTTCTTTCTGTATAAAACACAGTTCGACACGTTCATTTCAAGCTTGTGATTCAGTACATTATTTTTGGACACACACCTCTGTGTTTTCCCTTCACAAGTAAAAACCCATTAGCCAAACAATATTACGCCAAGCTGGACTTGGCAAAAGACGTGTCGGTCAGAGGCAGGGCTTCTTCCCAATTTATACCCCTTAGCACAACGTCATCTAATTGGTCGAAAAACCAATTTTTGCTTTGAGAAGTATAGTTCAGACAAATGGCATGATGGGGGTAAGTTAAATATACATGGGGGAACCTCACCTCGAAATGGAAAAAGAGCAAAAAAATAAGCATAGACATTCTTCTAGAATACAGAATGCAAGAATCTCAGATACATTTTCATCCCTGTATTTATGTCAACACTCCTCTTAAGAGTTAGCACCCAAGCTAGCCTGACGTCACAAGACCCATTGGGTTGCTTGAGGAAACTGGCTGTTCCTGACAGAGCTAGCTCAACGCTGTCTTATTACTGTTGCTATGGGAGATGGTTGACAGCTTTGTGGCTGTATGCTCTGCAACCACAGACAAATCTGACTCAGTGGATGAGTCAGTTGTCCTCACTTATGATGATGAGGTTGACAGTGAGCCCTTTATACCCTCCAAACAGGCTGTAAAGTCTGTGGTCTTTAGAAGTGAGAGTGGCGGTGTAGATGGGTCACCGCAACTCAGCCTGGACCTGTAAAATGTTGAGTAAATGGAAACTTCAATGTTTACAGGCCAAAAAGGCTGCAGAAAAAAAAATGTGTCCAGACTGCTAGCAGTCTTCCTGAAATGGCATTCATTAATGAAGCAAAACATTTTCTGATAAGCGAGCTAGAAGGAAACATGTCCAGGCAAGGTCCATTTTGTCTGGGTCGACATGAAAGGTAGTGGATTTATCCAACTTTCCTCTAGTAAAAACCTTAATGGCAGTGCAACCTTGACCACACTCAGAAGAGCTCCAGCTGAGCACACAACAGTGCCGCTTTTAGTAAGAACTTTCCATTGTATAAATCAAGGCCACGTACCGAGAGCTTGTTGCCAAATCTGTTGCAAAGTGCAACAGATAAAAAGCTCTTAGAATTGAAGCTGCTTATTATTATATTATATTATAATATATTACTATATTATAGTACACTTTCAAAAAGCCACATAAGAATGCATACTTATTGCACATGGGTAGAATTCTTCCACTTACGCTCATTCAGCAATTTGGAAGTTGCGATATTTCATAATGGGATGCTGAAATTAAAATCTTTGAAAGTGGACTTGTGATCTAACCTGGTAGAATGGCATATTGCTTTGGGGAGATAGCAACAACGTTCATGTCCCATAGTGATACCTTACTGATGCTACCAAATAACCAGGTATGTTATCATTTGCAAGCTAACATGTTAAACATCCTCGATCATTTTACCCACAAAACAACTTCTAGATTTACCTCGACAGCGGCGGACCATCTCCTGACGGGCACCAATAGTTCCTAGTATGGCTTCCTCCAGGCGAGCTTTCATGTCTTGGGACTTTTTAAAGGTCAGGCTGTTGATCCGCTCCAGAGCTTTCCTCCCCTGTGCTCAGATACACATGAAGCAAACCCACCAAACAAATTACATGCTTATAAAAAAATTGCTCTTAGACTTTCATATATCAAGTCCCTGGTGCAGTACCTTGTACTCGAAGCAGGAGATGGCGAGGTGGAGAAGGTCGAGTAGTCTGTTGATGTGCAGCACAGACAGATCGGAGAGCCAGCGCTCTAACAAGCCTGCATCAGCATTCTTCAACACCCACAGAACACACACCAGAAGTGTCCTACTGCACTCGGCAGAGAGCACGCTGCACTGACGGGCCGCCTATACGCATGTAACATGTAAACATTTAACAGGCGTACATTGTATAGATACCAGCTTATATACAAGCAATTAATGGCAGTCAATATCTTAGGCCATAGGGACATGTTAAAACAGTCACACAGGATGCTCTTACACACCCTCAAAGAGAAATGCACAGACTCATTAACTCATTAACAGAATATTGTGGAACTGAGGTCACATGAAAAACAAGAAACCCTGGATAAGCCATCTAGTGGTAGAGCGTAGTACTGCAGGTGGTAAATTTTTTTTTTAAGAATGTACCTTGTAAATTGGTGCGTTGTTTGTGACAGACAACTAAATAAATACAAAACCATAAAATACATGTATTTCCCATAAACCTTAAAGTTTTATCTACTTCACCAATGCTCACCAATGGAGGTAGTGTGAAAGGACTGACTTTGGAATACGGGATCGGTGAGCCGGCTATCGCCATAGCAAGCGAAGAACTAATAGTGCTGTTCTCTGGATCACCGTCGTCCAACACTGCAGAAGCGTGGCGCACACGCTGAGGTGACGGGTCTACAGGTAGGATTAATTAACAACAAAACAAATAAAGAAAAACTTGTAGAAACGACTCAAAAGACAGTTACTATAGTAGATACTATCATCTAATAAATATTCAACATTCAAACCAAAAAAAAAAAAAAGCATAAAGTATTCTTTGTTTGCCTTACCGGTGAAATCATAGAGTTGGGAAAGTGCCTCCATGACTACAGGAATGAGTGGCAGGTAGAGCTGAGCAATGTGGGCTCGGACCTGTGGGTCAGTGTAGCGTGGGTCTGAGTCATGACTGCACAGGAGCGAGTGCAGCGAACTGATCGCCTTCTTGTGTAGGAAGAACATGCTGCTGGAGTGACAGTCAATTAGGTTAGCGTGATGCGTGGCACGTGACGTGTGTCTGTGTGTGTGTGCACGTGTCTTACCCTTCTCCATCAGGTTCCAGGATAAGGGCAAGCTCACACAGCAGTAAGCCAGACAGGAAATGCTGCTGGCGAAAGGGCACTGACAGCTCGAACATACTGACTACACCCTGGTCCTGCACCGGACATGAGAATGCTGAACTCTGGAAACATGTAAAAGGAGGAACAGCAATGATGGAAAGGTTCATAATCTGTCAAAACAACAGGAGAAACTTAAATACCCACTAAACCAAGCATTCCCAAACTTGTTTTTGTAGGGGGCCAGGTCTTTCTTCACAACATTTTTGTTAAAACCCTTTTTATGTTTAGTGTAAATAAAAAGCATCTAGCGGGTTTTGAGGTCCCGTCACCTAATCTGCAGGCTTTTTTTTCACTGCTCAGCTTCTTCACCCTGATCCCAAACTACTGCCACATTCGTTGACAAAATTTGTAAAATCGGCCAAACCTTCCCACCTACCGTATTCCTACACTACACCATTCCACCTCTTTCTATTGAAGACACATTGCAAGATCCAGCGAGTAACTACTGAACGAGACAATGCTCCAACCCACTTCCCTTCATCACTTCCATTCTAAACAACACAATAACACTGCACCCTTCCCAGCATATAGCTCATAACTAAGCTATATGTATATTATATATACACACACACACACACACACACGCACGCGCACACACACACACGCACACACACGCACGCGCACACACACGCACGCCACACACACGCACGCGCACGCACGCACGCACGCGCACACACACGCACGCGCACACACACGCACGCGCACACACACGCACGCGCACACACACGCACGCGCACACACACACACACACAGGGCTGAAGCAATTCTTTGAGTTATTTGGGAGAAAACAGTGAGGGGCAGAGACGATTTAGACCAAAAAAAACAACAGTTTCCAAAGTTTGGGATCATTTCCAACTTAAACATAAAGAAAACACTGTACTGTGCGTTTAACTTTTATTTAGACTATTTTGAAATTGAGTTTCATATTTTTATGTATGATCTTTTTTTATATATTTGTATTTTGATATAATGTGGCAATTAAATGCACGAAATGTGTTTAGTTTTCACAGATTTTCTTGTGTGCATTTTCAGCAAATAAAATTTCAATTAAAAAAAAAAAAAAAGAAACATATTACTTGTTCATTTTAAGAGACCCGTCTAATTTTCTTTTTTTATATTTAGTATTTTTCTTTAATAAAGAAAATCGATAGAATAATCAGTAGAATACTTGATTACTAAAATAATTGATCAGCTGCAGCCCTGATAAATATACATGTCGAAATTTACGAGTTAATGCAAATTCATTTTAACGGCACTGATTTTATTAACGAGCGATTAATGCAGCGTGCATTTCTGTTTGACCATTTTTATCAAACATATAAATAAATAAATATAAAAGAAGCGAAATTAAAACCTTCAACGCGACACACATTTATTCACAACGTCCTTTCTTTACTCAGATATAAAATAATAAAAAATAAAAAAAATCGAAAGATAATTAATTTTTAGTTAATTAATCAGTAAACATTTGTTTTACTGATGCGCCAAGTCTCAAATCAAACACCAAAATCCGCCATGACGCACACATCCGGCAATTAACGCAGTCCGTGTGGAAACATAGCAAAAGATCTGTTTGGTGTTGTGATGATGTAGGTCATTTTAAACACCATAATTACTTTAAAACATTTACAAGAATATTTTGTCTTCATGCTCTATGTTTAGTATGGATTCACTAATAATACACATATATTTGCATAAAGCATTAATATTTGCCATGTTAATTAGAGTGTTTTATATATATATTGTGCGATTAATCGTGATATGATTTCCATTTATTTAAAAAAGCATTTCAGATGTCTTAGACTTACGATTCTTTTCCAACTTGACAAATATAAGGATGTATGAATAAATGACAACTTATATAATTAATAAAAGTTTAATTGCACCTTTTTATAGATGTAATTAATTATCTATAATGAAATATGAGATAATATATTGTCCTCTACAATTCTTTAAGAAAAAGACAATATTTATCTATTCACATTTTTGCATTAATCCACCAGTTAAATCTGTTCAGGTTAAACATCAGACAAAAGTAGAATGTAAAATCCTTGCAAAATGCAAAAATAGCTTTATATGTATTTATAAAACTATATATTTATATATATATTAAAATATTATAAAGTAGTTATAAGTATTATTTAAAGGTAATAATCACATCCTTTTTTCAAACATGACCTTTTTAGTTTTAGAATCTATCAATCAATTTAAATGTTAGAAATCTGTCAATCCTTCCCAAACACTATGACGGCTCCATGTCAATCACTGCACTTCGCTGGCTAATGCAAACACAGGGTAAACGAGTGTGTTTTAATACCTGTGAGGTGGTGGAAGAGGTTGAAGGTGATGGAGAAGATGGAGGGCTGAAGGTGGCACATGGCAGGTTCAGGGTGACGTAGTGCTCATGACTGCATACTATACGCATGAAGTCCAGCCTCAGAGCCACCAGAGAGCTTGGGTTCTGTGTTGTGTGCAGTTTGTTGGAAATCTAACCGAACACAGCAACACGTACACAAAGTCACATTTAAATATATCGACAATAAGAATGCAAAAGTGAAAGTAGTGTGCATTCTTGCACCTGTTTGTAATAGGTGCGAATGAGATTAAACACAAATCCCCGGTCAAGAAGAGACAGCAGATCATTGAGGAAGAAGGCCAGGCTGTTGTTTAATCTTTCCACGAGCTCGACATCCTGAAAGAAATCCACACAGACGTGCGCGCACACTTACTGAGTGTCAAGTATATCCTTGCTTAATTATTCAACTCGGCTTGGAAATGAGATCCTAAATGTAAAATCTTGTCCGTTAACTTTACCTTTTGGTGTCGGCTGGCTATGTCTGCACTGATGGCGCATACCAAGGCAGCAATGTCGTCCACAAATCGGTCAGGAAAACGCTGACGTCTCGGCACGTCCAGCTTAGATGTAAGGAAGAGGTGATGAGCCATACTCTTCCCCTGAGAGACAAGAGAGAAAAATAATCAAATTGAAATACGTTGATTTCTGTAGCATTTCTAATTAGAGGTCGAGCGACAGTGGATTTTACCGATTGCTAGGTTAGATCGTACTTTCCAATAAAAAATTATTAATTAATAAACTTTAATAAACAATAAAGTTTAAGTGATACATATAATATAGCGTTTTCCGTGCAGCACGCAAAAACAAACAAATCAGTGATTCGTCTCTAGAGGCTCCTCTTATTAGCACAGCGGACCTTCTGAAACCGCGCCAGCAATCGATAAAAGCCGGGAAAATCTTTATGGGTTTTTGCCGATAGTTGATTGCTGGAACTATCGGCAAAAATCCATACCGATAGTTTTTCCGGCTTTCGGCTTCCAGCGTGCTGGTTAATCGGTAAAATCTCTGTGCGACATGATGAACAGGCCAAATTACTGGTGATTTTCTTTAACACTAATTCTAAAAATTGGTCTTTGCCTTTGGAGAGCAGATGTGTGAGTGAGAGAGAAAGAAAGAGAAAGACACATACCATGAGCTGGAAGAAAAACCATGCTTGCTGCAGCGCTGCTTCTCTCACTACGCTGGTACTCACTACCCATTGCAATGCCAGCTCCTCATGCAACAACTAGGCAGAGACAGAACACTAATTAACAGAGACACACACTGCATATGTACAACAAATCCATCCATCCTCCCCACATACACACATACAGTACATACCCTCTCAGTCTCAGTCCACACTTCCACTCAGTGACATGAAAGAAATGATGAGATGAACAAAAGATATGAAAGAAAACGAAATGTGATTGTTACCTTCCTGGGCATTTGTTTCAAGGGTGGTGCGAGTAAGGAGGTGCTCCCGACGAACGCTGACATGCGGTTAGCAGCCCGTTCACTGGCCTGCTGCAGTGGCCATGGTGAATGAGCGTGAGGACGATGAGGACAGTAAAAGGAAAAAAATGGAAATGATAAAAGGAAGTGCATGCACCGGATGAACTGAGGAAAACTTGGTAAACAAACAGGGTTCCCACACGTTTATTAACACAGAATTCAAGGACTTTCTAAAGCACCATTTATTCCGAATGCTGCTTGGAAAAGTTTGAGATACTAAAAATGAAATATATATATATATATATATATATATATATATATATATATATATATATATATATATATATATATATATAAACAATGCAAACGTTTTATGCCTGTACAAAACAGTTATGATGAAAATGTTACGCATTAAAGTCAGTGATCAAATTCAGTATACATTATATACAGAATATAAACTCAAAGCATACATTACATCTATATTTTGGGCTCTTCTGCTTGACTGTATATAATATGCTTAATTAATACGGTGTTCACACTTATTATTATAAGAATGTCCCTTTTAAAAGTCTCACCGCTCAAATGTGCACCTCATTGGAAAACCCTTGATCACTGCTAGCAATATAATGTTTTAAAAACCAAAAAAATATTCATTTTCACATGATCATGTTCAGCTCTCCGACAAGCATTTCATTGTACCCTAACAAACATTTCCTGACCAGATTAAAGCACGATCCTACTTTAAATTTAATTCAAGCACTTTCAAGGACTTGTTTTTTCAAGGGCTTTCCAGGCCTTGAATTCAAGTGTCTGAAATTCAAGTACTTTCAAGAATCATAGGAACCCTGAACACAAATATCGAAAAGAGAAAGACAAGATTAGCACAGGGGCTGCTGATCCAAATATCTACTTCCAACTACTAAAGGTTAGTGGAGATACTTCTATGATGGGTTCATCATATGATTGGTTCCTAATGATGAGCAGCTAAACTTAAGAAAACAATTATGCATTAACAATTGCATTAACATTTTACCCTCACACGCTTTGAACGTGAGCAGATATAGATTGTGACTACCGTCTGATGTAAGACTTCACTAACACATGTTTCAATTCAATTCAAGAAAAAGCATTGAAAGATAGAATAGGCACGAGAAGATGGACATGTGATGAAAAAGAGTTGATTTTGTTTGACATGGAGACACCCATACCCACCCATACCCTCACACACACACACACACACACACATTTTAGTAAGGGATAAAAAAAAAAAAAAAAAAAGTGTATAGGGTAGGAATAAAAGGGTCTCATATTGGGGTATTGCTTATGAAGCAGTAGGATGTAAATTGGGTAAAGGATTTTTAGAGAATAAGGTATTAAAAGGATAATAGAAGGGTGATTGGTCATAGGAGAAGAGTGGGCAATAACGGGAGATAAGTTATTAGTAGGACAATGCTGGGGTAATAATTGGGTATGATAGGTGAACAGTGGGCAATAATGGGAGATAAGTTATTAGTAGGACAATGATGGAGTGATAATTGGGTATAACAGGAGAATAGTGGGCAGTAATGGGGTATTAGCTTTTAATAGGACAATAGTGGGGTGATACTCGCGTCTGGGGTAGGTATCAGCACCTGCTTAAGCTCACAGCTGGAGTTTGGGTTCCGACGGACCACAGCTCTGGAGCCCCCAGGAGCGTAAGCTGAGTTTACCCAGGAATGAGAGCGGTCTATTCCCTGCTTATTCATCAATCACAAACACAAACACACAGCAGCACAGGAGACACGGTCAGATAGATACTCATAATTATGGGGATGGAAAAACACAGGCTTAGGAGATTTAGATTTAGGAGATTCCTAGATTTAGGAGACACTCAGAGCGGAGGGTAAGTAATCAAATCTGTAGCTAAGCAAAGCACAGTCCCAGAAAGGAAGCGACTCAACCCCATTCAGTACAGGAAGAGCCTGCTCCTTTTATCCAGCGTAAACAGGAAAAGCAATGGGAGGGCTGGAGCTGTCGACTTTGCACAGGAAAAAATGACAAGGGCACCTTAAATGTACACTCCTAAAATAACAATGCTGAGTTATGAACGTAATCAGAACGTTTCAAAGGGGGCTAATGCGAGAACAGGGAAAAAGGCCCACCTTGCTGCCGATGATCCTCTGCACTTCATCATCGGGTGAGGTAGGTGTGGATGCCAGGTCGGGATTAGAGTTGCTGATGCTTTTGGAGCGGGACAGGAGCAGACTGCTGGGACGGGCCGTTGCCCGTGACAGTGTTGCGTATTGGATCGGAAGCTCATAAGAAGATCCACTCACTGTGTGGAGTGTTAAACATAGCATTTCTCGTTTCAAAACATGTCTTATTTAGCTTTCTCAACATATGTTTATTTGTGTAGGACTACTCCATGAGTTAGTTTCAGGACATATTTAAAAACACTGCTGCAGCTGTGAACACTGCTTACACAATGACTGCATCTATTAGCTTGAACTGGGGTCAAGGTTAAAAAAAAATGTTGAAACTTGGCAAAGCCATGTGATCAAATAAGGGCTATCCACTCAGATATACAACCCCATGTATATCTATGTAACATTAGCCATGCTTTCCTTTAAAGGCAATAAATCTACAGTAAAGTGTCCTGACACAGTTCAGTCAGATGGCTCACCAGTAGGGGGGGGCACAGGCTCAGTGGTGGGCAGATGGAAGCAGAAATGGATATAAGAGGCCAGGAGACTGTTGCGGCCATGCTGATCTTGGTTCCCTTCCAGATTCTTATGAATTTGATTGACCAAGAGCGCCATGGCCTCGAAAGCTGCACGACCCAAGTTAACTGTAAAGAAGTTACAAGACAGAAAGGGTTTAGGAAGAGGAAGTGATAAAGTGCAAAGAGGTTCAAAGGATTAAAAGAGTGCACACCAATTTGTCCGGCAATGACAGGAGGGTGGACGATGAGTAGGATGAGCTTGTTCAGCAGCTGGTGCAGGAAGCGTACGCAAGTATCCAACAGTGCTCCCTTCAGGGCTGCCATAGTGGCTTTTAGTTCAGCCTCTACGTTGGCCTCGGTGATGATCACATCCTTCAGTCGGAACGGGAACGAGTACTCCTCTAAAACATACACCAGGGTGAAGAACTTATCCAGGTACGGGTCCTACGCAAAAGGCAAACATACGGATTAATCAAATACCAGGTTTGATTCATCAGAGACCTTGTTTATGGAAAAAAAGCATATGTTTTAGGGCTGAAACGATTCCTCGAGTAACTTTTCAAATACAAATTTTCGTTTAGTCCGGTTAACTACACACAAAGCACTGTGTTTCCCCACGGACCATTATTACTGACGCATCACCCGCTAAAATTTGGACCGCTCTGGTCAGGTAAACACAAGACGCTGCAGAATGAAAAATGGAGAAACGGGGAGAAGATCCAGGCCAAAAAAAAAGGGATCATTTAAAACTAAAACGAAGGAAACACCTTTCATTGTGTTTACCCTTTTTTAAAGTAATTTGAAAATTATTTTTTTATATTTTTATTTATCATTTTTAGATGTACATATTTCTAATTGCATTTTGAGGCAATGTCTTTTGTCTTGTCTTGTGTTGTCTGTCTGCACTCTGTCTGTCTGTACTGTTCTTTTGTTTGCACTGTTTGCACCAGGCTGCACTCGATGCACTTTATGTTGTTTGTTGTTTAGTGTAGCACCAGGGTTTCGGAGGAACGTTGTTTCGTTTTTACTGTGTACTGTGTACCACTGTGTATAGTGAAAATGACAATAAAAGCCACTTGACTTGTGCTAACAGACTGCACTAAATGAGTTTAGTTTTTACAGATTGCATTGTCAGCAATAAAAATGTGTTAAAAAAAAAAAAAAAAAAAAAAAAAAAGGAAAACAAAAATTTATTTTGTCTTGTATATTTAGTATTACTCTTTGATTACTCGATTAATCGATGGACTAATCGCTATAATACTCCATTACTAAAATAATCGATAGCTGCATCCCTAATGTTTTTTTTATTTCATACCTGAGTGTGGACAGATGAAGCAGCTGTCACCTCTACATTGAACACTCCTTTATGATTGTCCACCCACTTCATTCCTGGAAGCTGGACCTAAACACACACACACACAATCAACCACCAATACATACATATGAACTCACACATACTTACATTCAGACCAGTGATAAAAATGACTGATGATGAAGCAGAAGACCTACATCAGGGGTGAGGACCGAATAGCTGGCTGGGGGTTTCTCCACAGACACAGGCAGACTGAACAATCCAGTGCGCAGACGCCCATGCTGCATCAGAGGAATCCACTGCGGGGGGAAAAGTCACATTTCTTAACCTTATCATCAATGTTTCTGCAGGTTTCACCAAATCAAATGCAAGACTTTTTAAGACATTTTTCACAACATTAAAACACACAAACACAGCCCTAAATTTCATTTTGTCAAGCCAGGTGTTGTTAAACTTGCACTTCCCCATAGCTAAAAAAAATAAAATCAATTTGACGTCTGTGGTACATTCCAAGAGAGATTTGCGTGTGCATGTTGGTCTCATTTGTACTCGTTAAAAAACAAGGAATTAACAAACAAATAAACATTCTAAAGTGCTTCAATGAGCTTTAGAGACTGCGTTATATGGACATCAGAAAATTGAGACCGGTTTATAATTATTTAAGACATAAAATAGCGAATTTAGGGCTTTTTTATTCCTAAAATTTAGATTATTAGATTTTAGACTTTTTAAGACCCTGAGGAAACCCTGTATCATATAAAAATTGATGCACCTATAACATCCAAAGTACATCAATATGTCAGGGAAGTCCATTCTATTTTCAAAATACATGCATGCATGTTCATATCCGGAGGATGAAATGAATACAGAGAGCTACAGTAGGAAGTGTGGTCATGGGAAGATAACTAATGCGGGATAATCTTGAAAAGACCGAGCTCTTACAGTGTAGCCCACAGGAGTTTCGAGCAGTGTGTTCTGCTTGGGCTGACAACTGATGTGGTAAAAGGTGAACAGCAGGTGGTGGTTATCAGTGAGGTTAGCAGGAATTTTCATCTTCACCTCCTCGTAGAATTCAGGAGACCTGAGAAAAGAAAGTGTGAACACTGTGTGAAGTGTGTAAGCAATCCAGTGCCCGTTTCGTCAGTCGTTCAGCTTGAGGGACCGTTCTTACTTGTTGTGGTAGATCACTGGTGTGTACGCCTCTTTGTAGAACTCTGCACAGCTGGATTTTCCAAATATGACCTGTTTCAGGGAAAAAATGAATCATTAAGTCCCTTAACACTGGAAGCAGCACATTTATTAAATCACATCAGGTACAAATCACACAAACTTTTTGAAACTAAAAAAGCAAATGCCATCATGATTAATTCTGCTATTCTTTAACCTTAGCTTTGACTGATCAGAAGCGAAAACAAGCTAGAGCTCCTATTCAGAAACGTTGTGTTTTTTTTATTTACATTTGTCTGGTGTCAAATCCCAGACATTTCTATTCGTTCAGGTTCAGATGACACTGTTAAAACTTTAGAACATATAAAAATGCATGTAAAAGGGTTTTATGGGGAGACCTTGACATGTCTCAGAGAGAATATGGTTATATGCAATGCTTGGCTCTTATGTAGAAATATAATACGTAAATCACAAGCCTTGTTAAACCAGCAGGAAAGAAAAGAAAAACAAAGAAAAAAAACAGCATCCATGAACCATGGAGCAGTGACGCGAGCATACAGGCAGGGTTCTCTACGTGAGAGCACATCTCCTTGGCTAGCACTCAGAGGTCCTGTGTGCAAACTTTGTTTGCTCTTTTTTAGCAGAGCCAAAACTCTGTTCACAAGTAAAGTTGATTTATAGTGGGTACGTCACGTAGTTGCTACGTGCTCCAAACAATGCCCGACTCCTCCAGTGTTCTCTGTGAACTGGCATGTTTGAACAAAAACAAAATATCAGACAAGTGAAACTAAGCATTTTACTGCATGTCGTACCCTGTATGTATGTGTATGTGACGAATAAAATTTGATTTGATTGAAGTTCAATAGTCGCTGTTGACAGTAAGCCTTTAAAGTGAATTTCATCCAAAAGCATTGAAAGAGTGTCAGGACAATCAGCATAATCATCATCTTACAGAAGAAGCATCATTGTGTGTGTGTGTGTGTGTGTGTGTGTGTGTGTGTGTGGACTCACAGGCATGGCTTGGTTGTGGTCCTCTCCAGCCATGAACTGCACCTTAACTGCAATGTTCCGTACAGAACCCTGTCTGCTGCTGAAGTTAAGACTCTGAGGATATACATACAGCAGATTCCTACAGGAAGAGAATGAGAAAGAAAAAAGAAAACACTATTATACCTATAGGCTAATATGGGCTAAGGGTCTTCTTTCAGGTCATGTGAAACACTGCCAAGCCAGCACCAAAGCATCTCAGTAAGCAGTGTACACAAGTTCCCATCCAAGAGTAATAAACCTTTTACAATAAACTGAACTGCCAATATCTTTGGTATCCGATGAGTCTACAACAGTGGCCATGTTTGTGGCTAATTAAATTTTATACATTACTGGGCTTCTATATATATATATATATATATATATATATATATATATATATATATATATATATATATATATATATATACACATACACACGTGTGTGTGTGTGTGTGTGTGTGTGTGTGTGTGTGTGTATATCACTCTATATTAGGGCTGTCAGTAAAAAAATGACTGTAATGGCTGTATGTTAAATTATTTTTAGAGGGCAGTAAATCTGTACTGCTATACAAACTACACATTGACTACACTAAAATGTATCCAATTTTTATTTCTATAGTATTGTCCATTTAGAAGATCTACTACAATGGTTCCTAAAATGTGAGGGTTGTTTTGAAATTGCTGACACCAACAGGGTATAATATTATGGCATTATAACATTAAGAGTGGTGACATGAATAACACTGATTATCTTTTTCTATCTCTTTCTCAGGCACCTGTTAGTAGGTGGTGTATATTAGGCAACAAGTGAACATTTTTTCCTAAAAGTTGGTGTTAAGGAAGGAAAAATGAGCGAGTGTAAGGATTTAAACGAGTTTGACAAGAGCCAAATTGTGACGTCTAGACGACTGGGTCAGAGCTTCTACAATATTGCAGCTCTTGTGAGCTGTTCTGCAGTGGTCAGTATCTATCAAAAGTGCTCAAAGGAAGGAACAGCGGTGAACCAGAGTCGTGGGCGGCCGAGGCTCAGTGATGCACGTGAGGAGCGAAGGCTGGACAGTGCGGTCCGATCCGATCCAACAGATGAGCTCCTGTAGCTCAAACTGCTGAAGATGTTATTGCTGTTAATGCTCGCTGTTGTAGCAGCAAATATAAATTTATACAGATATAATTTTTAATATTGCACTATGTTGTAAACTTAAACATTAATTTTGCAACATATTTTTTTTTTTACAAAATAAATTTTTCCTTTTCTGTTGAGAACAGATCCAAAACAAAGCTCATTTACTTTTTTTAAAGTGAACTAGCCCGCTAGCGAACACACATCAAAATGTGTATTCCCCTCAAACGTGTTTCCCAGTAAAACTCTCCTTTCATATTTGAAGTAGTGTTACAGACTAGGAAGTGGAATTTCATGTGGTAAACGTGGTCTAGTGATGTGAGAGACACAGTGAAACGTCCCAAAGCAGTTCCAGTAAATACAGGCAGCTCCGAGAAATGACTTGGTTACATTTACAGCATTTAACAGACGTGAAGGCGACTTACATTTATCTCATTCATACAACTGAGCAGCTATGGGTTTAAGAACCTTTTTCAGGACCCCTGAAGTGGCAGCATAGTGTGGCTGAGATTTGAAATCATTACCTTTGAATCCAAAGTTCAATGCCTTAAACACTAAGCTCTCACCTCCTTTGTATCTTAAGAACAAATACAAAGTCACGCACATACAAAGTCTTTCAGTTTCACTCTAAACTGTTTGCTCTCTAATCAAGCATTGTTTTAACCCAAAATAACCCGGGTAGCCACGTACACAAAAGCAAACCGCAAACAGATTTCAGTAGGGAAGAGGTAATTCAGTGGATAAGACGTTGGACTTCTGATCAAAAGGTCATGGCTTCAAATCCCAGCAACAACAAGCGTCCAGATTTAGCCTTGAGCAAAGCCCCTAACCCTTAATTGCTCAGCTGTATAACTGAGATAACCGCAAGTCACGCTGGAGCAGGGCGTCTGACAAATGCCATAAAAATTTAATGTAAAGAGAAATGAAGCTGGAGAATGAGTATAAAATAATACGCAAACTGTACAAAATGAGATATCTAAATGTACAAGTTTAAGGTGAACCAATCCTGCAGCTTTGTCTAACAAATAGCAAGTGTTTAAAAACCCAACAATGCTGTGAGGACTAAAAATCTGTGCTCGTTCTGCACCCACTAACATGCCAGAACCATGATTTCATCTCGATTTTAAAAAGTTAAAACAGAGAGAGAGAGAGAGAGAGAGAGAGAGAGAGAGAGAGAGAGAGAGAGAGAGAGAGAGAACTACGGGACAAAATAAAGGAGTGACTCCATAATAACGTAAATGTCAGCAATAAATGATAACAGCAGAATAATTCAAACCTATAGAAGACCCTGCGTCATTTCTCATAATGCAACTCCGTTTTTATTCGTCTGTAGCTTAACGCATGCATCTCTTAACCGGAATTTCCAAATATGACCCGTTTATGGAAAATAAAATGCAATAACAGGACACTTAATGCTGGAAGCAGTACATTTATACATCACATGCAAATTACAGACTCTTTTTTTGAACAAAAAAAGCAAATGCGTTCAAGATGAATTCTGCTGACAGTGTTACTATGCACCATGATTTTCAGATAGCTCAGCTCAGACTCGTCAAGAGACATAAAGCTAGAGCTCCTATCCAGCAACTTTCAGTTTTTTCTTTACTTTTGAGTCAGAACTTCACATCCTTCACTATGTCTCATCCTGCAAAATCCCTTCATTATTTATCTATTCATTCAGGTTCATATAACACTGTTAAACCTTTACATGTACAACCCCTTTTTTATTCCCATGTAGTCTAAAAGCACGCATCTCTTATCTCATCTCATAGTATGTTCTGGTTCGCAGATTATAGGTTAGATTGCTTTATTAAGCAAACAATTCCCAAATAGAAATATGTTTTATGGTGCTTAAATTGTACACCTGGCAATTTGAAGAGAATGAAAAACAGGACGAAAGGCAAATTTGTATGTATTGATATAAGAGCATCTGTGGATTAAAACTGGTTGGTTTCAATTAAGACAATCGCAGCAGTGCAGACATTCAACACAACGGCACTTCTGCTCGACGTGATCAAATCAGGTTTCCAGGTTAATAAATGCTGCCAATTCAGTGTAGAGATCCATGTTGAAATCGAAGCACTGTACACTCATTAGCAGCTTGTTGAAAACCTTATTACTTACTTGGGACGCCACAAAGAAAACAACAGTGCGCTGGACACGTGAAAGGTTGGCTTGACACATATCCACTGAGGGAGTCTGCATACTGCAGGACATTGACCTGCTGCTGTGCATTTTCTGGGGGCAACCCAAAGTAAAGCAAAATGATGAAACAAATATAAAAGAGGCTGACCTTAAACCTTTCAACTTTTCACCAAATTAAACAGTGAGCACGTGATTACGGACTCGGAGTGTGTCTATTAATATGAGTGCAGACAAAGTTCAAAACGTCTGAAAAAATGACCTGTGAGGATCAAGGTCACTCACACAGACAGAAATAGAAAAAAAAAATCGGCACGTTCTTTGGCCAGCGTGATTGGTCCTAGGGTCAACCAAACACTCCGCATGCGGCATATAAGAGCTGAGCGAGAGCCACCAGCAGGACAATGCGCAGAAACGGGAAACAACCGAGACCTACTGGAGCTCTGAATGAGTGCTGATCTCACATTCGCTTCAAAGAAACCTTAAACAGCGCTCTGAGGCTAGTCGCCATGCTAACCGTCGTCAGCACATGGGTATGTCTGTGCGCGTGGGTATGCGGGGTATCTTCTTCACCTGTGATGCCACGGTCTGAGGAAAAGGTAGCACTTAAGGATGAAGTGAATGTGCTGATGTATGGGGTGCTGCAATTCAGTGAGTCACTGCATGATATGTATCAGAACACTGAAGCCAAGCTGGTGCGCATCACTAAAGCCATTACAGAAACAGAGAACCTTGTGCAGCGCCTGGGCCAGGATACAGAACAGACCATCCGCTCCGAGCGCCAGATAAAAGACAGGCTCAGTGTCATCCAGGTGAGAACATGCCACTGTACACACACACACACACACACTGAAGGAATCCACTGTGTGCTAGGAGCAGACAGCATTACCTGGTTAAGAGCACGAATACTAAAACGGCTGTCGTCTGTTTTTTTCACAGGCCGAGACGACGGCGCTACAAGCCCAGGCTCAACAAACCAGAGGACTGGTCTACAACGTAGAGAGAGACGAGGTGGCGCTAAAGCAAAAACTGGCCCAACTGGAGGCAACCATGAAAAGAGTCACCCCTGTTGGCATCAGAGCACTGAAGGTATGTAGCCACAGCATCCCAAATCCATCTGTTCTCTGTGTTTATTTGGTCTAAACTCAGTTTTCTGGAAGACAAGCTTGAAAACTTGAATATTTAAGTCGTGTTTTCAGAACAGTACCGGTCCATAGTTGTAGAGCGATTAAAAATAATGTTTCTGGAAAGCAGTGAAAGTATTTTTGACCAGTTTTGGCTGTTAAGAAATAATTAATTGGCTAGGAAAACACACACACACACACACACACACACACACACATATTTAAAATTTTTATCTTTTGTGGGAAGCATCTGTAGCAGTAGATTTATTTGTTAACTGGCTCATATTACAGTTAAGCGCTTTCCTCTTTTTGATAACTCGTGCAAATAAACGCTGACATTCTTGCGAAGCTCAACACAAAATACGTAAAAGGTCAGCACACCTAGTTATATAATACCTGGTGCTAATCATCGCAGGATACAATGCCGGTGTAATATTGTGCAGGGATGATCATTCAGACTTCAGTCTTAAACAAGATCAGTGGTTTATCTAAAATGACATAAAAACAACTCTCTCTGACAGGAGATCACCCAGAAGCACAACACCCTCCTGCTTGACCTGGGGAACTGGACAAAGAAACAGAAAGAGCATCTGGAAAGCCAGAACCAGCAGCTGGCTGAGTTACAAAAACGGACGATCAGGAACACTTCTTCCAGAGTCTTCAAAACTGCACGAGCGATGAGTGACTGGTAGAACTGGTGACTCTGTTCAGCATTTGCACATTTTTTATTGCAGGAACAATTCTCTTTCAAACCTAGTTCCAGCAACTAGAACTATGTTTTTTTTTACTAAACACTCCCAAGGTGGCAAACAAACCAGAACTGTTCAGACTATAAAAAAAAAAAAAAACAACCTTCAAGGATACCATTGTGTTGTACTCTTATATAATATACTATATTATTTTTCTACAGTATAATAAATACAATCTTTCTTTAAAAAAAAAAACATTTCAGATTGTGGTTTAATGTGTTACTTCTTAACTGACCCGAAACTGTCCTCACAAAACACATCATTCCTTCTCAACTCACAGCATGTCCCAAATGTGCTTCTATAATAAAAAAAATCAATGTGGTAATCTGTTAAAGGTTACAGTGATCAGGAATGTTGCCCACAGAGACGATATGGAGTAAACTCAGTCGTCTACACTGTGATATTCCTCAGGGCATGTATGGTAACTCCATATTTCATAGTGAACAATGTGGTGAAGCATCACAGAAGTTAAAAAAATTATATATAGAGCAAGTGTTACAATATTTCTTCTTTTCACAAGGACACACACCACTACACACACATTTATACACTGGGACCCGCAGGTTTGTATCGAAGACCTGTCAGTTTTTGCATCATTTGCAAGATTCTCTTATCAACAGCAACATGCTCATTTATTTAACTGAGCAGTTCATGGTTGAGGGCCTTTGAGGCTCAGGGCCATTTTGAACCCTTAACCTTTTCAGAAATCCAACATGAGCTACATCTTCCCACCAACTGATGCACAAGAACACCTGGCTGGGCTGCAATATTGGAGTCCACTCTGATATCCTGATATACTTCAAGGCTCTTCTCTGTCCTGGAGGTGGAATGAACTTCCCCTAGATGTCTGAACAGCGGAGTCCCTGGCTATCTTTTAGTGACAGTTGAGGACCTACATCTTCCTGAAACACTTAATTAGCACTTTCCAAATTTGCTTTGTAAAAATCAAGAGTTGTAGTCTGATTTATCTTAAGTTTGTAACCTTTTTCTTTTTTTCGGCTGCTCCCATTAGTGGTCGCCACAGCGGATCATCCGTCTCCATACTACCCTGTCCTCTACATCTGCCTCTTTCAGATCAAATACCTGCATGTCTTCCTTAACCAGATCCATAAACATCCTCCTTGGTCTTCCTCTTTTCCTCCTGCCTGGTGGCTCCACCCTCAGCATTCTTCATGATTTAAATTATGCAAAGTATGAAATATAAAAAATAAACGGCTTCATGGTATGAAAATATGATGTGAATTCCACAACACAAATACAATACAATACAAATGAATGAATGAATAAATACAGTGGAATTTCAAGCCCATAAAATGAGGTCACTGTATTCTTTTATTGTATATTGTCGGGGTCCCCATTCGCAACCGTATAAAACCCTGAGTTTGACTTCAGTGACCATCAGCTGCATGAATAAACGTTCTAAATCTGACATAAATACAAATCATTGTAACGTGTGAAAAGCCACTGACCTATATGTGGTGTGGGGAGTATAAACGTAGCGTGCAGGAAACTCCAGCACCTCCTTGGTGGGCCGTACACGCAGGTCAGGGTAGGGCTTCACATGGAGCAGCTCGGGGGAAAGACAGTAGTGAGGGACCTCGGGCGCCGGTGAAATGTCGATTTTGAGCTGAGCTGGGAAAGAGAAAGCGAGAGCGAGTGTGCAACGGTGTCAGAAAGAAACCTGCTTAGTAACTGAAACGCAGATGAGGGCGAGTGAACCCCGCTGGAGCTATAATCAGCAGTATACCTGTGACCGGTCTGAGTCGGCGCAACACGGAGGATGGTCTTCTCATGTCAGCTAAAAATTTATACAGGTCCTCATCACTCAGCCTGTCCCCTTCCTGCAGGACGATACAAAACCTCACAGCTGTTACAACACGCTTTATACTATCACATTTCTCACCAATGCAGAGACCAATTTTCCGGACTATAAGCCGCTACTTTTTTCCCACGCTTAAACACTGAAGCGGCTAATTTATGGATTTTTCCTGGGTTTTTCCCGGTTTCACAAACTTCAAGCCAAAAAACTGAGCCCTATAACATTAGACCAATGAAATTGCGGAACGGGTTCAGGTGAACCAATAAAACTCTTTATATTAAATCAGATGCGCTCCCACTGAATCGGGCCGCACCACATCATAAATATAGATGAGGTTCCTCTGACGTTTGACCTGCCGCTCTCGGACTGTCTACAGGAAATGCGAATCATTCGTCACGCTGAAAACAACCGGGCATGAAAAACTTCACCTGTGTTCTGAACTGCACGGCATCGGGAGAAAAGCTTCACCGATGGTGATTTTTAAACGCACGACGATGCCAAAAGGAAAACTCCAGAGAGAAATAGTTGTGAAAGGAAGGAGGAAGAAAGTGAACAATGACTTTCTTGGTAGGCTACTGTTTAGATATAAGCCGTGTAACAGACACTGTATTTCGTTAAAGCCTGTGTAAAGTTTATTAGTTTCAATGTAGACGGCTTATAAACAGGTGCGGCTTATTTATATTCAAAAATAAAAATCTTTGTCAAATTCAGTGGGTGCGGCTTATATATGGGTGTGCTTTATAGTCCAGAAATTACAATATATTAGTGGTATTTCCCATTATACAATTACAATAACAAATATGTAAGATTATGAAACAAGTTCAAGCCTTTTGTACACTTTTAAAGCTTAAACTAGCTGAAAATTGTTCTATTGGCAAACATTTTTATCACTACAGTGATGAATTATTTCTGTTTTTTAGTGAATTCATTATTATGAATTATTACTATATATGAATTATTATTTAGCATGCACATTCAGAATGGAACACCATCTCCTCTCAAAGCAGATAATCATCGAGCATAGAGGTCGCCCGATATCGGCTTTCTCTGGCCGATGCGATATTTAAAATGGCCGAAATATGATGCCGATTTTATTTATTCCCACGTTCATCTCATTAAATCTAACAGTTTAGTAAAAAGTTAAAAAAAAATGTTAAACATTTATTGAATAACACAAGCCTCTCCAATCAGTGCAGTTGATAGCAGGTTTTGGTACTCGTACTAAACTGGTAGCATAAACTACAGCCGGTTGAAGGCTCGCTAACAAAACAGTTTTAAAAAAAGTTACTTGCATTCTCTCTGCAATTTAACCAATAAAATATATACGGCTAGATTAAGAACAAAGGATAAGAACTAGAAGCCCGGGACACACCAAGCACACATGGTTTGGTGCGCCACATGCGCCTGACGTACAATCTAATTTGCAGCACAATCTGTAATCACTACCTCTAGAAGAGAGTTACATTTATCCTATGCAACTCTATAGGAAAACTGACTGGCCTGTTTAAAAAAGTTGGTGACTGTCAGTGTGGCCGGCCGGAAGTTGGTCAAGTTGCACATGTCCTCCCCGACACTCATCCGCTCCAATCCCTTCTTCTTCCGTTCAGTCCAGGTGCCTTTGCGCTCTGTGAGTGAATAAGAGGGAAACCCTAAATAATCTGCCCAATGCAGAAAGATTGTACATTTCAGCATGCAATGTTGCATTGTTGCTTCATGCAATGAAGTGAGGTACATCTACCCTATGGGGGCACTTGGATGGGTTTCCATCTCTTTATTAGGCTTTATTAGAAAACCTGTTACAGTCTGCAATTACACCTCAGATAGATTTTGTTGTCTTTTACTCTGACGTGGAGCCAATATTAACACAGAGCCTGAGAAAGTGTCCTAACATCTAACAGTTTATGTACAGGGGTACAAATAAGAAAGGTGCATAATGTGTCAAGTACAAGAAATGTGTTTTATTCGTTTTACAGTAAACATGCAAAAACTAACATGTATTTGCAAATGCATCTGTTCAAATATGGCAAAAAAATAAATAAAAAAAATCCAATAATTACATGCTGAAAAGTGGAGGTGAGACTGGACTGACCAGGACTATAAATTGGTGATGCAAACATCGCTATTGTGTGTTTAGATAGATTAGATAGATTAGATAGATTAGATAGATAGATAGATAGATAGATAGATAGATAGATAGATAGATAGATAGATAGATAGATAGATAGATAGATAGAAGGAAAGAAAGAAAGAAAGAAAGAAAGAAAGAAAAAAGAAAGAAAGCTGGTAAACCAGAGCAAATGTGTACCACAGGAAGTAGGATTGTTGAAAGTAACCTGTGTCGGAGTCTGAGTCAGAGCGCTCCAGCCCCCCTACGCTGCTGACGATGTTGAAAAGGTGGATGGCCGTCCAGGCAAAGGGCATTCGGAAACGGCCAAGACGGCTACATGACTGCTCTGCCTGGGCCTTCAGTTTCTCAAGTTTCTCCTTGTGCTACAGACACACACACACACACACACACACACACACACACACACACACACACACACACAAACACACACACACACAAACACACACACACACACACCATAAGGACATTCAGACACATAAAAAAGAAGCAGGAGAAGGTTAGCAGGTTGTCTGTTAAAATCAGACAGGAGCTCGCATGCTACTGGGGAGTCTCTCCAAGTTTACTGGACTTTGGTTATTTCAAAAAAGACAGCAAATATTGCAGCAGTTTTGTAATTGAGAAATCATTGGAAAATATGATGTGTGCTTGGGGCATGCAGTGCCAAGCCTTCACAAGCTTCACCTTCTCTCCTGCATTTGGTAAGTGTGAGAGTTCCTAAAGGTGTATCATGACAGAGTTTCACAGACATGAGAGACCACTGGTGACTGGACGTTCGCATATCCAGCATCATGACAAAGTTGAGGGGAGTTTACGTAGTGGATTTTACAGATTTTACTGGATTCTAGGTGGGGAGTACTTGCCGATAACCGATTAATCATAACACTCAATGTCAAGTCAAGTTTATTTCTATAGCGCTTTTCACAACAGACATTGTGTCAAAGCAGCTTTACAGAAATCAACAGTTAAGGTAAATGGTGTGTATTTATCCCTGATGAGCAGCCGTGGCGACTGTGGCGAGGAAAAACTCCCTTAGATGTTATGAGGAAGAAACCTTGAGAGGAATCAGACTCAAAAGGGGAACCCATCCTCATTTGGGTGAATTAAATGTAAAATAGCACTGAACTTTAACAGTACTGAATCATGAAAATGTGCAAAATGACATTAATAGGAATATATTCATTAATAAATATAACTATCTAAATAATAAATTATAAATAACAAATATAATACAGCGCTCTCAGTGCAGCGCACAGTCTCACGTGTAAAAACAAACAGCACGTGCCATCAGTGTTTCGCCTATAGAAGCCGCTCTCGTAAAGACAGTCAATTCGGTAAATCTATCGGTATGTATTTTTGCCGATAGCCTATAGTTCCAGAAATCACCGTGCAAGTGGCCCATGACCAAATGCGTGTGACGGTCCAGCCCTTGCTTTTGCAACAGATCATACTCAGTACATTCTCTTTCACCTGATATATGATGCATACACACACCAGTCAATTTCAGATTCAAACATTTTACCTCCATAATGTTTCATTTTAGAAGCAAGAAAAAGTATTTGCTATCAAAAATAAAGTGCTAACTGCCTCACAAACAGATTCCGTGGTTACTCTGGCAAACCAGTAATACTAGCATGACTTCATAGTACAGGTTGACTGTAATAATGCTGCATGTGTGATTAGTCTATTAAAGTCTCCTACTGTGTCATAAATGGAAAGAAGTCTCTTTGGTTCATTTGATTAGGTGCCCATTGATTGGTTCTTCTTTGAAATGACGTCCACCTGAAGGTTTGCTAAATGGCATCCCGCTCTACATGCAGCTCTTGGCAGCTGCCCATGTCTGTTATACCAAGCACTGATGATGAGTGCATCTGATGACACGTGAGGAACTAAATAGCATTGTGCCACACCTACCTTGACTGAATCGGAATCCTTTATGACCATATATGGCTCACAGCACTCTCCTATATCTCCCTGCTGCAGGACCTTCTCCAGCTAAAAAAAACACACATACATATAAACCGTATTTGCACATACAAAAGATCCGATTTTTATACTGGTTATAAGCATTGTGTCTATCACACTTTCAACCCAAACATGTGTGTAGCAATGATAACTTTCTGAGCCTTCGCTCCCTCCAGTGGCCGTACCTTGATAACCAGGAAGATGTCAGGAGAAGGGTCTGTGATGGAGAAGATGGCCGAGCGAGCGAGAGTGGAGATTGCAGTGTGAGGGTTGTGGGGGCGTAGCATGTTCTTCATCTGGTCTGAGTTCAGGTCGAAGTGGAAATCCTCTGAAATCTAGGACCAGACGAATCAAACTGGTTAGGACATTTAATTATGGGGCCACCACAAGACGTTTCACTCAAACTCAATTATTCCAACTCTTGAATCACAAAAAGGTCAAATGCAGCACAATAAGCAGCAACAAGAATGACTGCATGCAACATATGCATACCTTTTCCTTTTCCTTCACATCGTATAGAGCCAGCGTGCCAAATATGGGTTCAATTTCTATTTCAAATCTAGAAAAGCAACAAAGCAGAGTCCATCACACCACGATGAGATATATGATGCATATGATGTGTGATGTAAAGAAAGGCATGGAGAGTGTGGTTTGTTTGTTTGTTTGTTTTTCGTAGATGACATGCAGAGGACTCACTTGAGAGACAGACACTTGACCATGATTCTCTGGCCTGTATGTTCCTTGGGTACCTCAGGGACCGAGCACCTCTCCACAGCCTCATCCTGCACCACACACATACAGACAAATCAAGCAAGCTCCATGGTGACAGTGCCATGGCAACATTGACACAGGCACCAGAGGGCTATGTACACACTCACATACAAAGAGGCAACCAGCAGTGAAGTGGCTAATGCAGTAAAAATTCTAGACCAAAAAAATAAAATCGATGATGTTCCAAGCTCTTTTGAGGCATAACCGGTTCAAAAAGCTCCATCTCAACCGGGTCCGTTTCATCTCCACTAATTAGCTGAGTATCACATCAGTAAGGTCGGCTTGCTAATTTGCGAGTTCGCTAGCGTGATTCATTTATATTTCTTTTACAACCTTAGACAGGCTGCCTAAAATATAGATCAAGAAACTGGAGCATGATACAAGATACAGAAGAAACATATCGGGACACTTGACTTTCCCAGTCATATGTGGCTCTTCCTTAAAATGTTGGCAAAAAGTTGAGGCACAAAATTGTATAGGATGTCTGTGCATGTGGTAGAACTAGATTTTCCCCTTGAACTTGGAGACCCAAACCTGTTACAGCAGGACAGTGCACCTGTGCACAAAGCCAGCTCCATGAAGATCTGGTTTGGTGGAATATCTCTTGCTATAGAGCTCTGACCTCAACCCTATTGAACACCTTTGGAATGAACTGGAATGCTGACTGCACCCCACTCACCTCACCTACATCAGTAGCTAACTTTACTAACACCCTTGTGGCTGAATGAGCACGCAGACTCAAAAATCCAGAGGAACATCTATCTAGAAGAGTGGAGGTTATTATAATGACGAATAGGGACTAAATGTGGATTTAGTGATCTAATGATCGGGTGTCTACAAACTTTTGTCCATAGCGTGTATCTAGAATTAGGCCATATTTTTACTAAGGTGGTGCACGTGATTAAAATATTTATCTAAATCTAACTTCATTCAGGTTACAATTAAGCTTTTACAGCACCTAGTTGAGCAGCAGATCTGCTTTCAGATCTTCAACAATATTGTATAAAACATGATGGACTTGTATGTGCACAAAACAACTAAGCTGTAATCATCAAAAGAGCTTCAAGTTCTCTCAGGCGTCAATGCTTTGAGTTTCTATACCATGTGTGTGCATGTCTGCTCATTTCAGACCAGATCACTGCTTAGCATCATGTCTCCAAATTAGAAGGAGCTTCTAGAGTTACATGAACATTCACTGAATAGCTCTGTGTCTTTAATGCTGATCCCTAAAAATCAATGCATACATTTTAAGATATTATAAATACAAATCCTGATACACTCGAATACTGTTTTTGTTCGCAATTACTGACTTGTTAGTTTACAGTCAGGCTACATTACTTGAGTAATAATCCAGAAAATCCAGAAAAGGGCTCACAAACTTTTTCTTGCAATCCTATCTATATATCTAATACATAGACCAGACATAACATTATGACCAGTGAGTGAATAACACTGATTATCTCAGCAAGTGAACCTTTTATTCTCAAAGTTGACGTGTTAGAAGCATTCAAAATGGGCGAGCGTAAGGATTTGAGCGAGTTTGACAAGAGCTAAATTGTGACGGCTAAACGACGGGGTCAAAGCTTCTCCAAAACTGCAGCTCTCTTGGGATGTTCCCAGTCTGCAGTGGTCAGTATCTATCAAAAGTGGTTCAAGGAAAAAACAGTGGTGAACTGGCGACAGGGTCACGGGCGGCCGAGGCTCATTGATGCATGTGGGGAGCGAAGGCTGGACCATGTGGTCCAACAGACGAGTTAATGCTGGTAATGCTCGGACTGTTTCGGCAGCAAAAGGGGGACCAACACAATATTAGGCAGGTGGTCATGAAGTTATGCCTGGTCAGTGTTTATACTATATATTAGAGCTCAGACCTCATCTGGTGCTGGGTAAAGCCCCAGTAAGTCAGGGTGACGCCCTTGCTGACGGTTCTCTGTGTTGCGGTGGTCCATGTCCTCAGCAGCTGTTCGCTCCAGCAAATTAGGCAGCAGGGCGTCGGCAGAGGAGTTCTTCAGGTCGAAGATACTGGAGGCCCAGCTGCCTCGTGGCGTGTCATCCAGAGACAGTGACCTCCTCTTAAGATCGTCCTGTACACAAGGACAACCGTGGATTGTGATTTGTTGGTTACTCCTTAGTTAATATAGCAGAATGTGTCATGCACTACATGAGCCAGCTTTTAGGAAGTCAAAGAGCTACCTTGAAGTAAAAAAAGGGCCACAATACTCAGTTTTATATCCAAAATAAGAAACAGGCAGCAACCAAATCAGGACACCTGCAATCTGGAGCAGCAATGTTTAAATACATTATAATGACGCATTGGAATTATTAATTAAAAAAATGCTGATTAAATTTTAGCTAAGCAAGTTGTAAAACTCAATGGTTTGTTTGTATAGTTTTTACAGTCTTCTCATACAGTACTGTATAATCAAGTATACAGTAGGTTTACTGGTCGGCGCTATATTGGGTTTTGTGTCTTGTCTTGTGTCGTCTGTCTGCACTGTTTGCACTAGGTTGCACTCGATGCACTTTATGTAGCTTGTGTTGTAGCTCTATGTTGTTTCGTTTGTTGTTGTTTAGTGTAGCACCAGGGTTCCGGAGGAACGTTGTCTCGTTTTTACTGTGTACTGTGTACCACTGTGTATAGTAGAAATGACAATAAAAGCCTCTTGACATGACTTGACTTGGTCTGAAAGGTGGAAAGCCTTTAAGCTGAATGATGCCCAACAATTCTCCAGCCTGGTATTGAGTATAAAAAGCTATAATGTTAGTCAAGTCAAGATTGGAAACAATTCCCATTTACTGTAGTTTGACAGAGAACCAGAATTCAACTTCCAAGTGGAAAAAAAAAAAATCAGAGGAGAAGAGATTTGAATAGAGACTTCATACTAACATGAAATGAGGGAATGGGGCAGGGCTTCCTTGGGGTTCGTTCAAATCAGAGTTAAAAACACGTTCAAAACTGGCACTCACTTGCCATTCACATGTTCATTATCATCCAAGTTGTAAACATGCGTAAGTGACAACCCCACACACACACACACACACACACACCCCTAAAAACAACCCCTAAATTACTCCTATTGCAACCTGATTTCATCTAAACCCAAATAATTAGTGAAATAAAGTCAATCTGTGTGCAATTAAAGTGTCATATTGCTCTCATTATTTAATGTTTGTGGATGAACCCAGAGTGACAGTAAAGAACATGGCATCAGATAAACCTAAGAGCGCCACAATATCGTTTTTGGTCTAGAACATTATCAGGGACTGCATAGGACTGAGGGTAATAACCAGGAATTAGAGTGAATACTCACACTTCTATGTAAGCTATATGTGTGCAGCACAGGGTGTTTGGGGCTGAGCCACAGAAAATAAATGCAGTAGTACGAAGTGTAGAACAGTAGTATGAATCGAGGTATGACACCACTACACAGCACATTTTGCACAAAAACTGAAATGTAAGATGGCGTCTCATTTAAAAGTAACACCAAACTACACACGTGTCTCAGGTTTTCAGTTCCAATCCCTTATTTGCGTTCTCTTTTTTGGCAACAGATTCACCTTCATTTGCACTGTTACAATGTGATGCAACGTTTTTAACATATATGCATCGTTATACAACAGATTTATTTATAAATAATTATTAGTAGACACGCTGTACTTTTATTATTTAAAAAGTGACCAATAATTTTGTGACCAATATTTGATATGTAGATTGATTTCTCCTCACTGAACTGTTTCTCGAGCACGTTCTCGCAGCGCCACTGCTGCTACATGAATATGATGTGTCACAACAGTACGGAGACCGAGGCGTGTCCTGATGGTGTATAGATTAACATGGCAGAGGCAAAGCTGCATCGTCCTTTTTGCACTACAAAGACCTGTTTGTGAAAAAGCCATGTGTTAGAAGTCAGAAGGCATTTAAGTACCGTAATTTCTGGACCATAAAGCGCACCCATATATAAATTTGACAAAGATTTTTATTTTAAACATAAATAAGCCGCACCTGTCTATAAGCAACAGGTGTCTACACTGAAACTAATGAACTTTACACAGGCTTTACCGTAAGACAGTGTCTGTTACACGGTGTAACGGGTGAAATATGTTGTGGCTCCTTTAAGAGCAGAGCGGCATTTTGGGAATAGCCTGCAGCAGCATTTTTTGTAGCTATTACTGCATGTGTGCAAGGCCGAGGAATATGTCCTTATTATTTTTTGATGCTCATTTCTAAGTTTCTTTGACTAACCTGTAACGCTGTTGCCAAGAAAAATAAAAAAGCACGAGTTTTGGAAACCTGTCTGTGTTATATGATTTCTGTTGCAACTGGAGTTAGCAAGCTCTCCCTTCACCCAGCTTTAACGGCTTGTATCTAAACAGTAGCTGACCAAGAAAGTCATTGTTCACCATCTTCCTCCTTCCTTTCACAACTATTTCTTTTGGGAGTTTTTCTTTTGGCATCCTCGTGCGTTTAAAAATTGCCGTGCAGCTCAGAACACAGGTGAAGTGCGTTTTTTCGTTTCCGTTCAGAAGTTTCATTGGTCTATTGTTATAGGGGCACAGTTTTTTGGCTTGAAGTTTGTAAAACCGGGAAAAACCCAGGAAAAATCCATAAATTAGTCGCTTCGTTGTTTAAGCTGCGGGGTTCAAAACGTGGGGAAAAAGCGGCGTATAGTCCGAAAAATACGGTAAATTGATGATTTGCTTTCTGTCTGAACCAAAGAAGTAAAAGTATTCTCATATTGTTTTCCATTGTATCGTATTGCATTGAATCCAATCTAAATCCGATCGCACTGCATCGTGATGGGGTGAATCGCATCGCACCGGTAGCTGCTTCATATGTATCGTTAACGCATGCATCTAGATGTGATTCGCATCGGCCTCGGTTATGGAGATGCACATCCCTAGTGTGTGTGCACTGTATCATCAACTCTAATGAAGTCAGTAGTGCGAAGAAGAATAAGCAATACTATCCTACTGCACTAGGCAACAAAAAAAACCATAAAAATGCCTTCATTACATTTGCTTAAAAATTTCCACTATTTCCATAAAAGACAAAAGGACTGCAAGACCACCCTTCTTACCTGGTCATCCGAACGCTCGATGGCTGCCGCCTCGTCGAGTTCGAACGTCTGTTTAACCAGCCCTCTCCGCTTCTCCCTGTGCCTCTCAGCGTTGTGAGAACTCTGGATGGTACTGTAGCACTGATACCTAAGGAAGAAAACCCATTGTGACAGTCACTATACATGGCAGTTTCGTTTCAAGTGCTTTATACCACAGTGCGGCTAAATTCTTGAATCTCGTGAGGCTTGCGTTATTTCTGTGCAACCGCAAAGCAGTGTGGCTTAAACGGTACCGAGTGTAACATGAACAGGAGATTTATATTATTTATTTTATAGTAACAACTCAATAATAGCAGGTGGTCCACAAAATCTAATACTATTTCATTTATCAAATTAAACCGTTCGGCCGTTTGGTTGCCTGTTAGAAAAGGTTTGTCAAGGAAGGAGCCTCTAGTGTTGGAAATTTCCCTATAGTCACGGTACTTTGCATGTTTCCCAGAAAGGCAAAGTTTTCAGGACAGAGGAGATTCATTAATAAATGTAACAAATGGTATGGGGTTTAAGCAGAATAATATAGAAAAGCTGTAAAGTGGTAAGGACAACTCGCTTTGAGTTGTGCTGTATCGCACCACTGTATCGCGTGGATTATTTTTGTGTAACTACATGGTTCGTCCTGTGTTATTCCTAAATTAACTCTTGACATGTCAATGCAGGAACGGACAAATCTTTAGCTGTACAACAGAAACGAGCAGATTTAATTTTCTGGGTTAGTAAAGAAAAATACATTGCATAATCTGAAAATAGATTGAGGAAAAAAAAATAGATTGCAGGAAAAAAAGAAAATTTTGTTTGGTACTTTACTTCATTGTAATGTGAGGCACATCGATGGTGGTCAGTCAACTGCTGCAGTACAAACATCAGTTCGACAATAGAACGATATTCTTTCACCAGCTTGCGGCGATGACATGATTTGTTTTCTGCATTAGGAACATGCTGGTTTGTGAAACCAACTTAAATAGATTGCAGCTGAATATGAAGCAATAATACGTTTTTGAACATCTTTTTCTCTTCATTTTGGCTGAGAGGACATTTGGTTCCAGCAAAAACAGAGCATTTCGAAAACACTCCCAAGTTGATAATAAAGTAAAAATCATAGTTTTCACATTTTTTTGGTGTAAAGAGAAAAGCGTAAAAAATAAAAATAAAAAGATTAAATATTTAGTAATTGGACGTAACTTAAAACAAGCAATTTTATAGTGGTTGGTTTTTCTCAACATTGCGGTGTCAATTAAAAAAAAAAAAATAGAGACGGAAAGTACATACACTCCTGGCAGAAATAAAGCATGTTTGTAAGCATAGGCATTACGAAGATGCAAGCGTTTTCAATCGTTTGCATTGGATGAGCAAATTCTGAATGATGTTTGAAACCTGTATTAACGCACTGAATACAGGAAGCACATGCCTTTTTAATGATCGTTTGTTGACCTTGACAAAGGTTGCCGTTTGTCATTTCCACTGTCAAAATGGGGGGAAGGTGTCAATTCCCATTCGGGACGTTCATCTCAACCACGAGTTTAGCAAGTGATGTCATCACAGTAAACAAGTAAATGGGTTCACCAGTGGTGTTAAACTCAATTATAGAGGGGGTTGAAATTTACTACTGGGTCAAAGTAGAGTTCCAAACACTTTCAGCATTTAATGAACAACAAGATTGACAGGATGGAGAATAAAGTGCAAAAATGACATTCTGCCGTTATGCACATTTGCCTGAACAGGATCTTTTCTTGGCTGTCGGTTCATTAAAGTTTGGGGTTTGGTTCTGTTCTCAGGATAGATTGAAAGTGTACATGAGAACAGATATGTGCTTCCAAACATGCAGAGTGTCCGAGCAGCCGGAGGGGTGTGTCGGGTGAGGCATTGTTTCATTGTTCCTGTTTGAATCAGTCTACACTGGCTCCCCGTCAAATCTCGCATTGTTTATAAAATACTACTACTGCCGTAAGCACTTAACGGTCTCGCTCCACAGTATCTGAGTGAACTTCTGTACCATTATGATTCCCCATGCCTACTTAGATCAAAAAGGTGCAGGCTTTTGTTGGTACCTCAATAATGAAGACTACAGCAGGGGGCAGATCTTTCTCTTACAAAGCCCCACAGTGTTCAGGACCCAGACACGGTCTCAGTGTTCAAGTAAGGCTGAAAACATGTTTATTTAGTCAGGCCTTTTATCAGTAGATTAGGAGCAGTAGTAGGAGCAGATCTGGATGGATCATGCATATAGAGTGTTCGGTGAACTGGGATATTTGTACGCTGCCGTCCCCTCACGCTTACGTGTTCACTCAGGTTTGTTGTTACACTTATACAGCACAATCTAATTCATTCTCTCTGACCACATTATGTGTGACAATGCCCATTGTTAAATGTGCTATACAAAAAAAAAAAATTTACATTGATTTGAATTGGATGAAGCGTAGGAAATGTGCAGTGCCCACAGAGTAAAACTTTGCTAATAATAATTTAAAAATGATATTACCTTGCAGGTAATTGCAATGGATCTGCGAGGGGAAGTGGCATGGGGCCTTCAGTTTGACATGTCTGGGTTATACTGTATACACTAGATCAACCAGCCTACTTGCTTGTTAGATCTTGAACAGTTCACCGTGTTGAAAAGAAAGATATAAATCCCTCATTACAGATGTTTTCAGTTCTGATGCATTCAATGTTTTTCCAACTTTGTATCTCAATGCGCAGAGGGAGAAAAATTAGGTCGCTATGTGTTCAGACTTTTTAAATCACCATCCTGAGTTTACTGGAATGCAGCGGTATTTTCCTTTCACACACATAAGCAAGTTAATAAAGCATCATCCCACTTACTTTCTCTGGATAATGAGCCAATCATCGGTGTAGACAGCGAGTGCATCTCTCACTCTCGGATCCAGTGTACTGCAGACACAAAGGAACTTGGCGTCACGCACAGCTACTGCGAAGTCTAATAATAATCTACTGAATGTAGTGAAGCGGGAAATCGAATCCATACAGAGCAGCTGATCGAATTACATTTACACTTCTGTATATACACATGTATCTGTGTGTCTAGTGAAAGCGCTCACTCTTCCTCGGGCAGGGCAGGTTCCAGCGTGGTGCACTCTCTCTCCTGCAGGATGAGCTGCAGGTCATCAGAGGGGAACTCCAGGAGCTGTCTGAGTGGCCCGGGCTCAGCGATAGGGGCATGGCTGCTCACATATTCCTCGTAGTCAACCGGCTCCACCACTTCCGTAAGGGGCACCTGACACAAACACAAACTTCTTTACCTACAACAAATCTACTTTGAGAGGGGGAAAGCCGAGGGAGGGCGGATAGTGCAAATGGTGCGGGCAGAAGTAAAAGTGATTACGGTTTAAAAAAAATCACCACTTCCTTTTTTTACTTCGTCTCATAAATCAGCCTGCACTCATAGGTAGTAAAAATCACTCCGACATGAAATCTGACTTGATACTTTGAAAGCTGTCAAGTAAATGAAGTGCACGATTACACAATAATTCAGGTGGTATTTTGAGATCTCGAGTTTGCAGCACGCTCGTCCTGGGATGCCAGGACACGCAAAAATCTTGACATTTCACAATCTTATATCATGTGCCAAAAATAATTACAAATCAGCAGACAAAGTAAAATACAGGCAGGATTACAAACATGAGGGCTTTCAGGCCAAATTATATTTCATTATATTATATTTCAGCTCAGGGTAACATTTTTACAAAATCATCTCCTAGATTTGTTTTTTACTATCCACTGGCTCATGCAACACAATATTACAGTGCTATGAAAAAGTATTTTGCATATTTATCACACTTAAATTAATTAAAAAGTTAATTTTAATATTACACAAAAGACAACCTGAATGCATAATGCACTTTTGAAAAGATTTTTAAATGACATTTATTAATGTTAAAAAAAAGCTGTCCAAACCTGCCTGGCCCTATGTAAAAAAGTAATTGACCCCTAAACCTAATAACCGGTTGTAATAACCAACCAGTAACAGCAGTCAAGTGTTTGCCATAAATGCCAATGAGTCTTTCACATCGCCGTGGAGGAATTTTCACCCACTCTTCTTCACCGAAATGTTTGAATTCAGCCACATCAGAAGGTTTTCGAGCATGAACGGACTATTCAAAGTCATGCCACGGCATCTCGATCGGATTTATGTCCGGACTTTGATGAGGCCAATCCAATTAATTTTGTGTATTTATTTATTTATTTATTTTTTGAGCCATTCAGAGGTGGACTTAATGGTGTGTTTTGGATCATTGGTCTGCTGCATAACCCAAGTATGCTTGAGCTTATGAACTGATGGCCGGATGTTCTCCTTTAGGAGTTTCTGGTAGAGTGGAGAATTCATGTTTCTATCAATTATGGCAAGTCATTGAGGTCCTGAAGCTACAAAGCAGCCCCAGACCATCACACAACCACCACCACATTTGACTGTAGGTATGATGTTCTTTTATGAAAAGCTTCTATGCGACATGAAACGTGACGCACACCTTCCAAAAAGTTTTGTCTTTTCAGTCCATAGAATATTTGGCCAGAGGTCTTGGGGATACATCCCATGGATGTTATCTTTGCCCAGTCTCTTTCTAATTGTTGAATCATGAACACTGACCTTAACTAAGGTAAGTAAGGCCTGCAGTTCTTTAGATGTTGTTCTGAATTCTTTAATGAGCTCCTGGATGACTTGTGGCCTTGCTTTTGGATCTGTGCTAATTTCTTTAGATTGTGGCATGATGTGTTGGTTTTTGAGATCTTTTAGAATGCTTGCACATTGTCAGACAGGTTCTATTTGAGTGATTTCTTGATTCAACAAGTCTGGCAGTAATCACGCCTGGGTGTGGCATGTGAAATTTAACTCAGCTTTCCAAAAATGTAGTTAATTATAATTCATTCATGATTATAAAATTACTTTAAAAAAAATTAATAATAAAAATAAATAAGGCACTTTGTATTTGCTCTGGTTGTAAAGTTAACATTACAATTTGCTTGATCTGTATCATTCAAGGCCGAGTTTGGACATTGGACCTCTTTGAGTGTTTAAAGGCTCTGGCATGGAGAAGCTGGTGTTGGATCTGTGATGATCACAAATGTTGAGCTATTTTATGAGTTGCTCAGTAGCTCCTGGTTCCATAATATCAAATGACTGTATAAGACTGTAGAAAGATCATTACTCATAATCTTACATTCCAGTGCTCATGTAAGTTCTCACTCTCCAGTGTTCTGTATTGTTAAAAGTTTATAATCACACTCTTAGTGTCACCCAAATGAGGATGGGTTCCCCTTTTGAGTCTGGTTCCTCTCAGGGTTTCTTCCTCATAACATCTAAGGGAGTTTTTCCTTGCCACAGTCGCCACGGCTGCTCATCAGGGATAAATACACATCGCTCACCTTAACTGTTAAATTCTGTAAAGCTGCTTTGAGACAATGTTCATTGTGAAAAGCGCTATAGAAATAAACTTGACTTGATAAATATGCAAAACAATAAAAAAAATCCAGACATACAAATACTTTTTTTTTTACAGCACTGTATACAGCGAGATAAACATTTTGATTGTGATACAAAAATAAGAATTTCTTTAGCTTGCAATAAATTAGCAGTTGCACTTTGTAGCTCAGAATCTGAATCATTTCCTTAAATTAAGTAGAGACAGTACAATATCCGCACATCATTTATTACAATTACCAACTAATAAGTAAACTACATGTGTTTAAAAAGTGAATAAATGTTATATCTCGGTAAGCTTTAAAAAATAAAAAATAAAACATGAGTGTGCATTTATAGAGAGAGAAAAATTTATGCTGGAGTGATATGGACAAAAGTATTGGGACACCTGACCTTTCCAGTTATATGTGATTCTTCCGCAAACTTTTACGACAATTTTTAAGGAACACAATTGTACAGGATGTCTTTGGATGTGGCACCATTCAATTTTCCTTCCACTTGAACTAGGGGACTCAAACCTGTTCCAGCGTGACAATGCACATGTCCATGAAGGTCTGCCTCACATGGGTTGGAAAATCTCGAGTAGCTCTGACCTCAAACCTACGGAACACCTTTGGGATGAATTACAACACTGACTGTACCCCGGTCTCCACATCTCACCTACATCAGTACCTGACTTTACTAAAACCCTTGTGTCTAAATCTAGAAATTCACAACTACACTCCTAAATCAAACATCTTCCCAGAAGAGTGGAGCTTTATATAACAGCAAATGGGAACTAAATGTTAAATGGGATGTTTAAAAAACACATATGAAACTTATAGTCAGGTGTCCAAAAACTTTTGTTGCTAACCCTTCGTTGACCATTTTTTCTACAAATGCATGTTGCAAAATGACGTTATTTTGGCAGATGACATGCCGAAATCCTGCATAATCTGTATTGATGGAGTCACAGTCGAGACATTGACATCTAGACATCTGAGATAAAATATGATTTTTCGGATGACTTTCAAGCAATTTTATAATCTGTCTGAAATGGCTTTACTGAAGAAAAACTTCAATACTGAAGTGAGTGTTTTATTTATTTTAAATGAGCACTATCCCAATTTGATCATTCAGCTTACTTGGCAGACGCTCTTATCCAGAGCCTTGCTAAAGTGCTTTAAAGTCTCCATCAATGCATACTTTCTAATACTGGTGCTTTGTGACACAGACCAGGACTACCATCAGTCTAAAACTCTGTCAGAAGAAGTACTTTTAATAAGATAAGTGCTCATTTAAAGTACTGCTGGAAAAGATAGGTCTGTAGACGTCATTTCTATACCGGCTGATTCAGGCTCCAGAACCTTCTTGAAAGATTGTCTGGATTCATGCCTACTATGCGACCTCAGAGATGGTGGGAACAGTCGAGCAGTGGTAGAGAATGGAGGCAGTGTGGGGTAGAGGGGTCCATTTTTGTCTTTGTAGGCAGACATCAGTGTTTTAAATCTGATGTGGGCATCTACAGGAAGCCAGCGGGGGCGTTTGCGAAGGGGTGATATGGGAGAACTTAAAAACAAACTTGAAAGGAAGGTGGAGAACAAGTCATGCAGCAGCGTTCTGGATCTGGTTGAAGGTCTCTCCACGGCCTTGAGATGACGGAGGATATTTATTTAAAGATATTCTGTATTTCTTACTAAAATGTGGTTAAGAACAGATTGAAGCGATACACCCTATCTAGTGCCCTATTTGAAGAGTGCAGCATGATATTTGAGATCTAGTTCCAGAATTTGCACTCGTACTTCTCTGTATTATTATTTTTTTACAAAAGGTTATATGATCTTAACACATGCACTTGTCTGTGCTGCATTGCTCGGTATGAAAGTGCTATTACTCACCGACTGATGGGATCCACTTCGTTTTTTGGAGAGCTGAGGGGAGCCATACTCACGAGTTACCTGTTTCCTGACCTCTGAAGCTACCGTCCTGAGAGAGAGAGAGAGCGAGAGAGAGAGAGAGAGAGAGAGAGAGAGAGAGAGAGAGAGAGAGAGAGAGAGAGAGACCGAGAATTCCTTTAGTCAGGAATAAAACACTTCAGGAAGCACAGTTATCAGCCTAGAGCTACATATTTTCCTATGTCAGCAATATTATATTCCTATTATTCTACAGCATTTTGCCAAAGCAAACTTTTTTTGAAATGCATTACCAAACAACTTGTCATTGTTTACCAACTTATCTCATTATAGTTATGTTTATTGCTATAGTAGCAACTTAAAATGCAGTTTATTATATTACCAAAAAAAGCAAAGCACAAAGCCATCTGTCCTGAAGACTTATCAGCCTAATCTCTTCTACAAGCCAGACACAAAAATCATTTTAACATGCACTATATTGACTTATGACACCCGGTCATAAGTACAGTATTTGCTTTTTGAGCATCGCATTTCACATTTAGTCCCGATTTGTTCTTATAAAAAGGATGTTCCACCAGATTTTGGATTGTGCTCGTAGAGATTTGTGCTCATTCAGACACAAGGCTTTTAGTAAAATCAGGTACTGATGTAGACGAGTTGAGGAGACCTGGGGTGCAGTCAGCATTCCAATTCATTCCAGAGATGTTGACCAGGTTTGAGGTCAGAGCTCTATAGTGGGAGATCTTCCAGTCCAACCCTTGCAAAACATATCTTCATAGAGTTAGCTTTGTGCACAGGGGGCATGGTCATGCTGGAACAGGTTCGGGTCTCCTAGTTCACTTATAAGGACATTCTATTCAACTGTTTGCCTTCAGCTTTGTGACAACAGTTTGGGAAAGAACCACATAAGGCTGGAAAAGTCAGGTGTCCTAATTTCATTTTGTCTATATAGTGTGTGTATATGTGTGTGTGTGTGTATATATATATATATATATATATATATATATATATATATATATATATGTGTGTGTGTGTGTGTGTGTGTGTGTGTGTGTGTGTGTGTGTGTGTGTGTGTGTGTGTGTGTATATGGTTTTGCTTTTGTATAGTCCTCCATCCAACTCTCTTATATTAATGTTCTAGAACGATGACATTAACATAGGCCTCTGTTCTCGGGAATTAATGAACACGGTCAGTTGGAGAAATCCACAGCACTGTGGTGTACACTTTAGTTTTCACCACTTCTATTTTGACACTAACACAGTTGAAATCTAAACACGTTTATCATTTAACGACTAGCTGCAAGATCATTCGAGTTGCACTGTAGATTGCAATTCAGACAGACAACAGACATTATGCCAAAACTCTTTTCCTTTTATGGCCCAACACTAAAGACCCCAACACAGCCCCAGACCCCCGCAACGTCCTCCGCATGCTGTCCAAGACAGTGTGCAGCTGCTCCTTTACAGACTGGCCCACTTCCTCACACTCACACTCACACTTGTGTGTATATAGACACACACACACACACACACACACACACAGCTGCCACAGCTCTAGGCTCCCCCTTTGACATTCTTTCTCTCCATATGCCTGCTGCTCATTGTATATGGCAACAAAACACACACCCCCTGTAAACAAAGCTGTCCATCGCACTCTACCGTTGGTTTGTCTGTGCCTCGTCAATGCAATTACTAAAACTTTCGCAAGTTTTAAAGCCATGCAATGCAACTCCCTCCTGTGGACCGGATGAAGGAACTATCCCAGGGGTCACTCCTCTCTGGCTGGCCAGCAACTTATTTCCTGAGCTGATGCACTTCTGGCTTGTATGTGCAGAAAAAGAAAAAGAATTACAACATGGTACTGAGGCCTAGTCATGTGTACTGAGAGAAATCATTCCAAATTATTTCACAATTTTTACAGGATTATGTTTTAGAATCTCAGTGGATCCTAAACTTAATCTGGGACATTTGAATGGAGCAAAAATCCATCACTCGCAGACAAACATTCACACCAAGGGTTAATTCAGCATAGCCAGTGCAAGTTTCTGGACAGTAGGAGTTAAACCTCGTACAGACAGTAACCTGAGCTCAGGATCTAAACGAGGAGCCTGAAGCTGTAAGGCAGCGACTCTGACTCATCTCACAAAAAGTGTAGAGAAAAACAGATATCATGTAGCGGCACAATGCGTGGATGTGTTCATGGGGTCAACTTAGTATTGCTTTTACTTGTTGTAATCCTTACAAACGTCCTTGTTTGGAAACAGGCACAGAAATACATTGATCCTATTCATGTGTTTTACATGCTCAATGGAAATCCATTTCCTACTTAAAGAGGAAAAAGGAAACTTTCCTCCTTTAAATGCAACAATCACCCACCCTTTTCCTGTATCCTGCACTCAAACAATGAACTCAGTCTCACAGAAGACAAAAAAAACACAAAGTGACAAAAACAACAGTCAGTTAGAATGTAATTGTAAGTTTAGGCTTCACCTGAATATGTGACCTGATGTGACAATTTTCAGGTCTACGTAAAAGCAAAAGGGGGAATCGTGGTTCTGTCACATTCCAAGAGTACCATGAGATTCCTCTGAAATCTGAGCACTGACTTCACCTGCATGTGGATGAGGTTAATCTCTTAACTGGTTCCTTCTCTGCTACAATGCAGAGGAAATAAAAGGCTCAGAAGAGAAGCTGAAGGAAATAATTCGTCCTGCTTAATGATGTGATTACAGTACTGGTACAGTAGAAATTAGAGGCGAAAATGAAAACGAAATTAATTTGGTTAACATAAAAAGAGAACTGTTTTCAATTTTTTGGTGTTGGGCGTGACAACAACCGAGTCACAACACTGTGACTAAATGAAACCTGATGTGAGGGAAGTGTGGAGGTGACAACACTGGCCTGATTAACAATGCAACAGAAAGTAGAGATTTCACATGGAACATATCTGACCACACAGTTCCAAAACTTTCAGAGACACTACACAATACCTCACTATACACAAAAATATACTCCACTACACACCACTTTATAGTCAACACTCCACATTACTCCACAATACTCCATAATACACCATAATATACTCCACTACACACCACTTTATAGTCAACACTCCACATTACTCCACAATACTCCATAATACACCATAATACACTCCACTACACACCACTTTATAGTCAACACTCCACAATACTCCACAATACTCCACTATACACCATAATACACTCCACTACACACCACTTTATAGTCTACACACCACAATACTCCACTATACACCACTATACACCATAATATACTCCACTACACCACTTTATAGTCTACACTCCACAATACTCCACTATACACCATAATATACTCCACTACACACCACTTTATAGTCAACACTCCACATTACTCCACATTACTCCACTACACACCACTTTATAGTCAACACTCCACATTACTCCACATTACTCCACTAAACACCATAATATACTCCACAATACTCCACAATATACTCCACAATATACTCCACAATATACTCCACAATATACTCCACAATACTCCACAATATACTCCACTACACACCACTTTATAGTCTACACTCCACAATACTCCACTATACACCATAATATACTCCACTACACACCACTTTATAGTCAACACTCCACATTACTCCACATTACTCCACTACACACCACTTTATAGTCAACACTCCACATTACTCCACAATACTCCACAATACTCACAATACTCCACAATATACTCCACAATACTCCACAATATACTCCACTACACACCACTTTATAGTCAACACTCCACATTACTCCACATTACTCCACTAAACACCATAATATACTCCACTACACACCACTTTATAGTCTACACCACAATACTCCACTATACACCACTATACACCATAATATACTCCACTACACACCACTTTATAGTCTACACTCCACAATACTCCACTATACACCATAATACACTCCACAATACTCCACTAAACACCATAATATACTCTACTACACACCACTTTATAGTCTACACACCACAATACTCCACTATACACCACTATACACCATAATATACTCCACTACACACCACTTTATAGTCAACACTCCACTATACTCCATTATAAACCATAATACACTCCAATACACACCACTTTATAGTCTACACTCCACAATACTCCACTATACATTATAATATACTCCACTACACACCACTTTATAGTCTACATTCCATTATACTCCACAATACTCCACTATACACAAAAATATACTCCACTACACACCACTTTATAGTCTACACGCCACAATACTCCACTATACACCATAATACACTCCACTACACACCACTTTATAGTCTACACTACACAATGCTCCACTATACACCACTATACACCATAATACACACCACTTTATAGTCTACACTCCATTATACTCCACTACACTCCGTTATACACCATAATACACTCCACTACACACCACTTTATAGTCTACACTCCACAATACTCCACTATACACCATAATATACTCCACTACACACCACTTTATAGTCTACACTCCATTATACTCCACTATACTCCATTATACACCATAATACACTCCACTACACACTACTTTATAGTCTACACTCCACAATACTCCACAATACTCCACTATACACCATAATACACTCCACTACACACCACTTTATAGTCTACACTCCATTATACACCATAATATACTCCACTACACACCACTTTATAGTCTACACTCCACAATACTCTTCACAACACTCCAGCATACACAACTCTACAGTCTGTACTCCACAATACTCCACTACACACCAGCCTATACTCCACTTTACTATACACTACACTACACTGTACTCTACCGTCCCACTGCGCGGTCAGAGGTAAGAATAATAACAATAATAATAATAATAACAATAATAATAATAATAAACCAGCTGTAGAAGGAATCTGTGAAGCGCTTTCTGTATTATAAGCACCAATCCCTGGATCAGTCTTTCTGAAAGCTGTGCGGAGACACAATTGTGTGTGGTAATGAAAGCGCAGTCCAGCTGTCGCGGTCGCCTGGAGCCGAGTTAAGAACGCGGGGCGTGCGGGAGGCAGAGCGGCGTCGCGTTAGCCAGTTAGCGTGGACACAAAACTCGTACAGACCTGTTAATCTTGTGAGCAAAAGCCCTCCGGTCGCCTGTCAGAGTGGCCATGCTGTCCAAAAACACAGCCGCTGTACGGGAACTCTTTGTGGAACTAGGTTCTGACCGTGCTCTGGGCTACTTGGACGGACATCGCTTCCTTGTGGTGCAGTGTGGCGGCGCGCAGTGATCCTCCTAGCGGCCGGAGCACCACAGCGCCTCTCCCGAGCTACTCACCAAACCGGTCCGCTGACGCACCTGTCTCTGGCTCTGAGCCAACACCCAGGCCCAGTCCCATTAGCAAACAGCATTCTACTTCCTGTATAACACACACACACACACACACACACACACACAGAGATTCCCCAGGGTTTTTTTTTTTTCATTTTTATTATTTTCCCTATTGTACATTAATACCGAAGATACTGAATACTGAAATATGTTTTCTATTTCCCATTCTTCAAAGTAGCCACGTTTTGCTTTCATGACAGCTTTGCACACTCCTGGCATTCTCACATTCAGCCTCATGTCATCTAGAATAGTTTTCCCACAATCTTGAGGAGTTCCCGGAGGAGTTGAGTGCTTGTTGGCTGCTTTTCCTTCACTCTCCAGTTCATCCCAAACAGGTGATTGTAGAGGTCCGATGCAGATCTCCATCACTCAAATAGATTTTACATAAACGAAGAGGTGTGTTTTTGGGGTCATTGTACTATTGAAAACATATAATGGTCAGACTGAGTGCAGCTGGGATGGCATGTCGTTGCAAAACGCTGTGGTAGTCATGCTCGTTAAGTGTGCACTAAATTTTGACTAAAACAAGAAAAGTGTCACAAGCAAAAAGCACACCCACATCATTACTCTTCCTCTTTCATGATTCACAGTGGGAACCACACATTTAGGAACTGTTAGTTTACACACACTCTACACTCTATATTTGGACTCATCAAACCAGTTTGCCATTGATCTAATGTTCATTCCTTGTGTTTCTTGACCCAAACAAGTCTCTCCTGCTTGTTGTGCTTTTGAAGTAAAGGTTTCTTCGCTGCAATTCATCCATGAAGGGCTGCAGTCTCCACTGAACAGTGGATGTTGAAATGTGTTTGTCACTTAAAATCTGAGAAGCTTTTATGTGAAACAGTAGTTTCTAAGGCTAGTAATTTTTAGAAGCATATCCGCTGTAGCAGAGGTAGCTCTTGGTCTTTCTATCCTAAGATGGTCCCCATTAGATATGGTTCATTATAGATTTTGAGTTTTGAGTTTGATGGTTCTGGCAACTGCAATTGGGGATACATTTAAAGTTCTTGAGATTTTTTTCAAATTGACATCATTTATTTCTCAAAGTAATGATGGACTGTCTTTTCTTTTTTTAATTAACTAAATGTTTCTTGCATAATATGGATTTGTACAGTATTTGTAGCAGCACTAATTGGGCTATTATGTATCCACCCTTCCTCTGCACAAGACAACCCGATGGTCTAATGCACATTAAGAAGACAAGAAATGTCACAAATGAACACTTGACAAAGCACACCTTTGAATTGAGAAGCATTCCAGGTGATTTTCTCATGAAACTGATAAGAATGGCATGAGTTTGCAAAGCTGTCGTCACAGCTAAATGTACCTACTTTGAACAATGTAAAATATAAAACATTCTAGGTTGTAAAAACACTTTACATTTTTTTACTGTTTACTACATAATGCCATACATGTTCTTTTATAGTTTGTATTTCTTTAGTATGTACACTTATTTACACTGTCAAAAATAGGAGGAGTGTCTGAACAACATGACTGATACTACATATGTGTGTGTGTGTGTGTGTGTGTGTGTGTGTGTGTGTGTGCTTGTGTGTACATATATATATTTAGAACAGATAAAAATGTGTGATTAAGTTGCGATAAATTACCAGTTAACTCATGGCAATGATGATTAACGTGATAAAATATTTTAATCATGTGACAACCTATAAATATATGTATATACACTCACATATAATATAATATAATATAATATAATATAATATAATATAATATAATATAATATAATATAATATAATAACTTGAATAGTCCAGTCATAAAGGGATGACATTAAATGTGTCATGAAAATGCAGGAACAGGTTTTTGGACCCTTTTTATTTTAAATTAAGAAAAATTGGAATGCTACAGTATACACAGACATTCCATACATTTGTGTGGTTCTAACTTTGTAGTACCAGTGGGGAATAAGCACATCTGTGTGTGATAATCTGGCGTTTATAAACTTTAGGCCATATATACATATAAAATTAAACGTGTAATGTTTAGAATAGCTTCAAAAAGCCAAATAACATCAAACTGTTGCATATGTCTATTATGGTGCTTTTCTAAGCTTGTACTTTAGCTTCTATAGTGGTTGTTTATTTTAAGGGGGTTTCTCCAATCAGTTTTCCTCCAGGAGGTGACATGCTGCTCAGTTGAGTTAAAATCTCTTAGAACCTCTAATTTTTGATAAAGTCCTTTGTTCTCCTGACAGTGTGTTTGGATTGTTGTCGTGCTGCATGATGAAGTTCCTCGCAATTACATTGAATGCATTTCTCTGTAAACTGGCAGACAGAATGCTTCTGAATTCATTTTGCTGTTACCATCGTATGTTTAATCATCAATAAGAATTAATGAGTTTATTCTAGAAGCAGCCATGCAAGCCCAAGCTGTGACTACTTCCACGATTGCTTAAAATCAAATCAAAATCAAAGCAAATTTTATTTGTCACATACACATACATACAAAGTACGACATGCAGTGAAATGCTTTTTATGACGGTCCGGCATGAAGGAATAACAAAAAAATTTGTAAAAAGTATAAACTATTTAAAATATAAAATATATAAATATATATGTGAAAAAAGTGTATATACAAGGATGCGTATGACAGTAAACAGTAAAATGTAAGGTGATTGTCCTTAAAGTGACCGTGTGCGGTATGATGTGGTATAAAGTGCACTGTGCTGTGCAAGTCCAGAGTTAAAGTGACAGTCCAGAGATTAAAGCATAATAGTGCAAAAAGAAAAATTGTGCAAAAAAAGTGTGAAGATAGGAGACCAGTTATAGATCCTGGGTGTTTCCTGGTTTAAACTTAACCAAGAAGCTTGCTTTTGTGGTGCATGAGCAGATCCTTTTCATTCTTCACATTCACCTTTCCCAACTCATCTGGACTAAATCACTCACACAGTATTCATGTATTTTTACTGCACCTTCGCTATGCAAAGTAGACACTCTAGAACCTTTGATAACTGAATCATCACATCCAGTTATCATCAAGCCTTTTACAAATATTCCAAAATATTCTGATAGCTGTCTTGGTTCTTGATATTGTTTATTTTTCCTTGCCTGCCATAGTTTATGTTGATTTGTTGAGCGCTTGACCATTGCCTGCACCTTGACTCTGTTACTGTATTACATCCTTGTTTTGGCTGCTTCATTAAATAAAGTTTTTATCCTGCTCTTGCATCCATAGCTGGCAGCCTGACAGTACATTTCAAAGCATACAGCATTTCACCAATGTTGAGCCTCATTATCATGTCTAAGATGACATAAAACAGTAGTTTTTCTTCAGGGCATTGGCTCAGGTAATGCTGCACAGGCGCAGGCAAAAGAAAATCACTGTGACCACTGTGATTATTACAATATTATAAAATCTAATTTTCTATATAATCTATATTTATTCTATTTGTATTGCTCTTTTTAATTTTGATTTAATTTTTTTTATTTTTGTAAAAACATAAAATACTAATATTTTACATTTACAGCTCTGATTCAAAGCAACTTACAGTTATGTAATTTATTTTTGCTTAAGGGCTCAGCAGTGAACTCAAGACCTTCAGCAAGACAACATCTTATCCCCTGAGATATCACGTCCCCTACTGTATGGTATGCCCTTACTTTTCTCTACAGTATTTTACGTCACTAACAGTCATTAAAAAATTTCAAGCAAAAGCATGTCGTATTGTGTGTCTATGTTTGTGACAAATCAAATTTGTATTGTAATTTGAATGCAAAGTGCAGTAAACAGTGATAAAATCAATACATCTAATAATTGGTGTGACACGTGTTTGAACTGAAATACATCAGTAGAAAAAAAGAGCCTTTTACTTGTCACATGTACACTACAGCACATTGCAATTCATTCTTTATGTATACCAGCTTGTTAGGAAGCTGGGGTCAGAGTACAGGGTTAGTAGCACAGAGGAAGATCCACCAGTGGCACCTTGGTTTTGCACAGACTTGAACTTCCAACCTGCCAGTCAGTAACCATTGAGCTATCAGTTCCCTTACACCTTTACTTCCTTTATCCTAGTAGTCTCAAGAACATTTGTGTTCAGTATATTGTGCAGAGAATGAGCTGCCAGGTTTAAGTGACTATCTTGTAGGATCTCTTGAAGTTATTCTGGAGACTTTGACTGCCACAAATGCATCTATTTTTTTCAGTCATTTCAATTTTTTTTTTTTTTTGTCTGGAAATAATTAGTCGCAGATGTTCCTTTTTTGTTGTTGAAGAATAATGTTTGGAAATTCTGCAAAATTCAACAAAAAGTCAGTTTTAATTACACAGATATTTATTTCCATAATATTGAAATTCCTTTGTTTTTGTTTGTTCTACATTTTCTTTTAATTCATGAGTTTTTTTTAGCAATACAATTAGCCTGCAATACTTTTGTGCTCTCAAGATCAACAGTAATTGCATCCATTGTCTGTGTAATGAATACAACTATTTAGCGTTGTATTTGCTAGTTTCTCTTTATACCAAATGTTAGCACTTAGTGTAAATGTTTGTCTAAAACTGATATTTGATTTCAAAGCATTTGGAAATTGTACTATTCTGGTATAGGGACTGGATGGTGTTCTCTTCAAATGGAGGCCACTCTGTAAAGCTGGAGATGTTTCACATTAATGGCCTGGGGATCTATGAAATTACAAAGTAACACAGGAGCTTTAAAGATGGATTTAAACTGTACTTAATGTCAACATTCTGCTACACTGACTCAGGACTACAGTTTGCATTTGATCACCATCACTGCACACCTCAACATCATTTAGCTGTAATAAATGGATATTCAGTGCCACCCAGATGAGGATGGATTAGGGTTGGTTCCTCTCAAGGTTTCTTCCTTATGCCATCTCAGGGAGTTTTTCCTTGCCACCGTCGCCACCGGCTCGCTCATCAGGGACAAACTTACACTTATAATAGGAATTCTTATTCGTTCTTTGTTAACACACTATCTGTGTAAAGCTGCGTTGAAAAAATGTCCATTAAAAGTGCTATACAAATAAAAATGTATTGAATTTAATTGAATTAAATAGGGTCCAGACCAACGCATGCCATGTCATTTTAAGAAGTCCTCAGGGCATTTGGTGTACAACAGAGTAATTTGGAAAGGCACAACAGGTTGTCTGTTATGAAAAGAAGAAGAAGAATAAAATCAAACTCTGTGAATAACACAGTTATTTAGGATATGGATTCCAGGACCCGGGTCTGAAGTAATCCTGTAGATTGTAATGTCTTTTCGGCTCTAATACATTTAGATAATTAGGTTAAGTTGTAGTGGGTGTGTTAAAGCATTTAAATCACCACCCTTTTAGGACCAGCCCTTGGGAGCCTGTGTGTTAGGTAGTAGTGTGTGTAGCCACCAGGAGGCGCTATACACCAAAAGTGTTAGAAGCGGAGGAGCCTGAAAAGGCGGTGTCTCCGCATGATCTACCACTCCACCTATTGTCCTGTTTATTGTCCAGATTTCACAAGTAAAAATCTCAGGAATCCCATTTACATGTTCAGTCCTTCCTGCACAGTATCACATCAATTAATATAAGAAAAGAAGAAGAGAAATGCATAGTTCAAATCATGGTAATCAAAAATATTGGTTGACATTTTATTTGGTGAACATGTGCATATTCAACGGTTGTCAGGGTTGTGTTAAGAGGATATTATTGGATATGATTTTTTAGATACTTAGGAAAAACAACAACCATCAACCATCATTAGGAGCTTTAAGACTGAGATATACTGTGCTAGTGAAATTTGCTTTTTAATTCATAATTTACATGTTCTTTGCTTGCTTTAAAAAAAAAAACTAATAACACATTCATGACTAATTTGTAGAAGGTAAACATAATGCTTCATAGAAGTTTCATACACGAACATTTGATTAACACTTGAGTTTGAGGTTATTGAAATCTGGACATAGACAAATACATACTAATCCTTTTTTCAAGCAAATAGTTTACAATATATAGACTTTTTTCCTTAAATGACAGTAACAACATGTCTTTTCAATCGAATCTTTGTCGTTATGATAAAAGCCTTTCATAAATACTTTAGCATTGCTTTATAAAATATTCATGCACTGATTATGAATGTGTAATGCACTGAGTAGGTGCACCTCGAATAAAGTGTCATCGGGATATTATTTTGGCTTCAGCAAGAATTCTGTTTTTTTACTTGTCCTTATTCCCCATTTTAACCTATTGATGTTCAGGAAGCACTCGTTTGTAAGATGCCAGTGAAACCCTCCTTCTCTTCTGTCTCGCCTTGCTGTAATTGGGTCCCTTCCCCCCACCACTTGGTGGTGTATGAGCACAGAGCACTGACAAACCTCTGTATGTAGCCCATTTATTCAGCACCACGGAGAGCTGCTACTGCTGCTGCAGGTAGTCCACACCTACACTGGCCTTAAGGAATGTGTGTGTGTGTGTGTGTGTGTGTGTGTGTGTGTGTGTGTGTGTGTGTGTGTGTGTGTGTGTGTGTGTGTGTGTGTGTGTGTGTATAGCATTGTAATAGCCTCGCCTGGTTGCTATTAGTATGTCTGACAGTGTCTGTTGTGCTGGAAGGAGGGAGACCAAGAGGTAGACAGAGAAAAAAAGGAGCCTTCAATTTTTTGGGGGAAGATTTTTCATGTATCTCCATGTCTCTCTCCCTCCCTGCAGGTTAAAGTCTTGTCCAGAGCACACTCTAATGAAGATAAATGAATCTTTCTCCTCTCCACCTCCTCTCCCCATCCTCACACACAAATGCCATGCCACGTAACCAAATGTAAAAGACACAAAATCCTATTACATCTGCGCCACACTCTCCATTCTGGTGCCATGGCACTGAACTGAGTTTTGCCACCAGCTTATTGAGATTCTTGTGATGTTCATATTTTTCCACAGTAAAGCATATCAGGGGTTGGGGTGTAACTGATGACCATTGTATTCAACCAGGAAGGGACTGCATCAGAGATTAATGGATTTTTAATGCAGCTATTACGGTAGGGAAATAATCGCATTGCAGCTAAAAAGCAGGTGCATAAAGCTATGATGCTTTAACACAATCTATTCAAGAAATATGAATACGAATGCGATTACAAACACGGATATCCCTTATGAGTGGGGTGTGTAATCTCTTAAAGCCTAATGTCACATGACAGGCATACATTACTCCTCTAAAACAGCCTTGTGTACCTGGCTCAGTATATGCAGATAGAATAAATAATGTCCCTTCCATTCTTTTTCTGAAAGCTTTCCTCCTGCCTCTCCTGTCCTCTCTTATTCTCTTCTCAGTAGCATAGGCAAGGCTTTTCGATTCCTCGGCCAGCACTATTGTTCCCTGCCCCTCCCCCGCCCCATACAGGCAGGAGAGCACACCCCCCATCCCTACTGCATCACGAAAGAACAAAAGAGAGAGTGTCAGACACCACTTTCACACTCCAACCCCCACCACCCTTCCAGATGGGGCTGCCTTATTCTTTTTTTCCTTTTTTTCCAGGGTCCCTTTGAACCCCAAGAGTCCTCCAAAATGGATGTGGCCCCCTCCCTTCACCACTCCTCAGCTGCCCGTCCTCCACCTGCTCACTCGCCACGCGCCCCATGTTCAGAACACGCCTTCCCTCCCTGATCCTTTCCACCCCCTCCTACGCCTCCAGTCGTCTGACCCTGCTCAAATCTTTAACTGCTTGCTTGCTGCAGCCAAGCTTCAGCTCCATGACGTTTGGTGCCCAAAAAAAATCCAATAAGAATAAGTAGAGGAGAAAAAAAGAAAATAAGAAGTGGAAAGATCACAGTAAAAGTACCATGAGAAATGCAAAACTTTCAAAGACCTATATTCAACTAACAAGATGCTCATTACAAGAGATCGGACCATGTGGAGCATGCAAATGAACTCCCTTGAATTCAACTCTAGCTCAATGCTTTTTTATTCAGTAAAATAAAAATACAAAATCTAAAAAACTTAAACAAAAGCTTCATTAAATATATATCAATATTTTTTTATTGTAGCACAGTTTCTGAAACTGTGCTCATTGAAGACTGAGATCAGACAAGAGTAAGAACAGCAAGATCTACACATCCTTCATAAACCATGCTTATTTTCGGTGCTCTTTTTTTTAACCCATTCATCATTTGATACAGAGCAACAGAGAGGCTTTTACAAACCTGCAGTAATGTCTGCTCAAGCATGAGAAGAAGGCAGATGCTCATTTGATGGTGATGAGCTAAGAGCATCATCACATCTCCTCCACAGGACTGTATTTGATTTGGACACCCACACCCCAGCCCTTTCACAATGACCCCCATGCCTCCAGGGAGCAGGAAGAGAGGACCAGGACTGGTGAGGCATCTGTCGCTGGACAGCTGCTGGTCACTTAATGGAATTTGCACTGTCCTGGCTGGGCTGAAGAGAGGGTAAAGGAGGTGGGGGGCAGGGTTAATGACCACTGAATGTGTTAAAATTTGATTAATCAATTCACAAGCCATACTACCACTTTATCCTTTACCCCTGCACTCTCTTTTAGGGCATCTCCACAGAAAAGAATGGCCTGGACAAGACATTACTTCCAAACCCAGTTTTATTCGTACCTTTGTTAAGTATAAAACCATGAAAAAAAATCCCACCAAAGAGACCACCCACCGGGTTTTAATCAATCGGCCATTATTGTTTAATATATGCTGACAAATAATAGTGATGGGAAAATATACAGAATATAACTTTCTTTTCTGATCCAACGGAACAGTATTCAAATCAAATACTGATACAATTGAACAGTTTTTAGTCTTGAAAATCACCTTTGGGTTATTTATGAATGGAACATTAATGAACAGTGGTGATTTGGACATGTATTTAAACAGAAGATCACTATTTTAACCAAAGAAAACTTTTATTTACAATTGATTTATCATTTTCAAACGTTTTTGAGTTGATTGACCTGCATACACAAGTCCTGCATGGATTCTTATATTCCTTTATTGTTTGCAACCAAATAATGCCAAAGAAATGGTTATGGTGGTCTCTGACTTTTCCACAGTTCTGTACAAGTGGCATGTCCCTATCTCGTGAATGTGAATAGCTGTGAATGTAAAAGTTCTCTGGAGGTTATCATGTGCTGACTTGACAGGGACATGTAGCGAGATTCAAAATAGCAGCTGTGAAATGAAATCAGGCCTCTCCCATTTGATGTTAACATGTTCTATCTCTCTTTCACTTATTTTCTCTCTCTCTCTCTCTCTCTCTCTCTCTTTGAACTAGTAAGCATACTGATCTTGTTGTAATGGAAATGTGCATCCAAATCTTCAGTCTCTAGTGAATATACAGATGATGCAGTGGTGTCAAAATACAAAAATGGGCTTTTGAAGGACCTTAAATGAAATCTATTGATTTTTATTTCTAGTATAGTGTATAGTAGATTTCTGTTACAGTGACTAAAACTAATAACCCTGAGTTTGAAAGTAGATTATGGTGTTACTAGGGAGAAAAAGGGCTAAGTTGTTTTTTTTTAAATAATAAACCAGATTCAAGATACACATAACACTTCTTACCAGTGCAGCTTTTTGTGATATAAAAAAAGTAAAATTCAAATTCATCATGTCTGATTATTTTCCTCCTGTAGTGTGAAACAGTAACCAATAAAATCAAGTAAAAAGCTGGTTATTAATAGAAATATTAATATTAATATTTGTATTTCTGGTTGTATTGTTAAAATGCCAATCATCTGTTATATGGCATTCAGTCATTTTGGGTAAGAACTAATGAATAAGCATATCTTTTTTTTTTTCTTTTTCACTTTATGCTTTCTTATGATAATATATGCTCCATTTCTCATCAACTCTTCTGTGCATGATTGTCTTCAAGTTATTCCACAGGTTTGGACAAGATCAGGATCTGAGTGGATCAGCTTTTAGCTCAGCTTCCTATGTTGGAAGCCATTATCAGATTTACTTTCTTAAAAAAATATATATGCTCCATGTCTATCAACTCTTCTGTGTGCAGGATCCGCTTCAAGTCATTCCACAGGTTTGGACAAGACCAGGATCTGAGTGGTTCAGCATTCAGCTCAGTTTCCTCCTGAAACACTTAAATTAGCACTTTCCAAGTTTGCCTTGTAGAATTCAAGAGTTATATTTATATTAAGTTTGTAATCTTGTGTACCAGTGTAGATTTATTCATTACTAGAGACTCAAAGCACTTTTGTACGTCGCTTTGGATAAGGGCGTCTGCTAAATGCCGCAAATGTAAATGTCTATGTTGGAGACCATTATCAGATTTGCCTTATAAGATTTTGGATCGGATTTGGATAACGGGGAGGAACATTTACATGAAATTGTAGATAGGATGATGGGTAAGAAAATGTAAATAGCCAAAGCCTGTCCACCAATCCAGAGTTCAGTGTCTTACTTTGGGTTTTGGGTTTTTTACACATATATTTTCCCATATGTGGAGTTCGGCACTTTAAGAGTGCCTGCTCTGATTTCTTCTTTTTCCTTTACCAAGAGGAAGTCATCAACCCCCTGCTCACATCCCTGGAGCCTCGAGCACCCAAATCAATGGGCAGAAAGAGATGAGGGCCCTGGTCCTCCCTCTGCATCTGTCAAAGAAGAGAGGATAGGGAGGGTGTGACCAGTTTGAGGGCTGGCTGTAGAAGGAGAACAATATCAGTCCATCTGTCACAAAAAGCCAAACCGTGCATTAATTCCATTTGCCTGGTATCAGCTCTGCCGACAGACCTTAAAACCCTTTAAAGTGCCATACCATTCCCACTACTTGCTTCTCAGAGTACACAGTGGTCTCCAATGTTATTGAAAGCATTTCAGATGACATGGAAAATGTGACCGCACATCCTACTGCCTTACTCTTGTTTTTCCCATGCACATAACAAGCAAAAAGAGCACATTGTTCGGTGATGTTGGATGACAATGTTTTAGCTCCAGAATTGTTTTAACAAAGCTTACTGTATCACAAGCTATTATTCTCCACCCTTATGATTTGTTCCATAGAGAGGTACTTACTGAGCTGTTCTCCCGCTGGGCCTCGACTCAGCTCTTGAGGAGAGGCAGGTAGAGCAGCAATCTCAGTCATTCATATTTAATTCAGCCAGAGTTTCCGGCCAGACTAATGCGCTATTGATTGCAAGTCTCCTATTACTGCGGTAGGGGGAAGGAAAAAGAGCGAGAGAGAGAAAAGGAGCGAGGAGCAAGGATGAGTGAGTATAGACTGAAAAAGCAGGGTGAGATGGATGGAAGAGAGGGAGGTGAGGGGGAGAAAGATAAGGTGGAATGAGAGTTGCAAAAAAAAAATATAATAAGGGAAGGACTAGAAAAATGGCATCATCTCATTGTTTGTTTGGTTTTTGGTTTTTGATCAAGGATCAGAGAAGTATAAGTATGTCATACAGCCTTTTTCAAGCCTGTCCCTCATTCTCCGACAGCTTCTTACCTGCATTTTCGATCTGAAATTCAACTACTTCAACTTCAAATGTGTTTAACTGAAAACTAAAGTGTGCAAAATGTGTTCACCTGCAATTTAAAAAAAGAACACACACAGAACCTTGTTCCCCAGGCTTGGTACAGATTGCTGTTAAATGTTTGTATTTGTGTGTTGCAATGAAGCAGTAGTGCAAATAAAAAAGGATGCAGAGAAAGAAGTTAAAAAAGAAAGAAACTAAGAGAAAAAGAAAGAGGGCATCACATTGCTTTGTGTATTTAAGTTTTTTTTTTCTCTAGATACAGCCACAGAAGGGTCTCTATAAAAAATTAATCAGTATGTCTCTATATTTAACAAGGTTCAGAGTAAGACATGCTCTCAGCACCACATGATGCGCTCCCAACAATCCCAGTCAGTTTAATAAAGTCGGTGTATAAATCTATAACGACACACGGTCCTGCTGATATACGGTTTCCGGTTCCATACTATTCTTGCATTGTTCTCCCACACGCACAATAACAAACCACTAACATTAATATACATCGAAACACAAAGCCTTGTGTTTTTTATTAGACTGACTTCTAGACTCTTGTATGCACACCAGCTAACACACACACACACACACACACACCATGGCATGAAAAGATGGATCAAATCGATATGTAAAAAAAAGATGACAAGAGGAGTTTACTCGAGCGCCTTCCTCCCACCCACCTGTCTGCTCTAATAATAACCCAAAGACACCATCGAGGGCCAGAGAAGGAGAAAAAGAAACACTAGAACAAAGTCAGCTTGAGAGAAATGGCAAATACAATTCACCGCTATATAAGAGCAATGTTTTTTTACCCATATCCAAACACACATCAGGGTTTAGTAGTAGGTTTAATCAACTGAATCGTTTTCTCACCAAAACTCAGCAAAACATAGACAATAGATATAAATGCTACCAACTGTGACCATTATCTCTATAGTTTTACATCATTTTATTAAACAAAAACAAGCACCAGATGCCTTAATGTGACAAGAACTGCCTATCAGTGGCTAAGCACACCCATTACGCTTCTTTTCACCACAAGCACCTGAGAGACAAGTATCATTTACCACACGTATGCTAATGCAAGTACTTGACCACAGCAATGACAAAGCTGACGAGCATGTAACATTTGGTGGATTAATAGCTTTAAAGAGTCCTGCTACAATACGTGACATGACGCAGTGTAATAGCGCTCACATTAGGTGCCAAAAAGTCTCTGTTTACATTTTGTGAAATTAAATGTTAGTAGATCATGTGTTGTGTGAAGGCTGTCACAACAGATGTCAGCGAAACAGAATAAACAATACGCATTTGGTATTGTGCTTCATGGCATGCTGTTCCTGACAATGGCGATAACAAAGGAGGTGCTTCAACTTTGTTACTGTACTTTAGTTCATTTTTCACGTTTTTTTTCTTTTACATGTGTAATATCTTACTTTTCAAGTCACATCAAGAGTCAAGAAGCTTTTATTGTCATTTCAACCCTATATATCTGATGCAGAACCTGGTTTCTACATAAACCAACATAAAGCTACATAACAGAACACAGAGCTAAGGACTGAAGTAAGTGTCCTAGCCACATAAAGTGCATCATATGCAATGTCGGAACTCAGACCCTGTGCCAGAGCGGGCACATCAATTAAGTAGCTAATCAGCTTCGAGCAGTTACCAGTAAGTCTAAAAATACCAAATATTTAAACAGCCAGACCAAATGAAGGATCTTCCAGTTATGAGATGAAAAATCACTTTATTGCAGTCAATACAACCCGGTCCTAGAAGGCATTTCTTTCGTGTATTCTGGTAAGTTTATACCTTTTCTTGGTAAAATGCCACCCCTTTCCCGGAGGCCTCATTCACCTCCATACATTTCAAATTTACATGTACCGTAAACATCTGATGTTGACCATTCCTTCGTCTACAAAAATCCCCATAGCATGCATTTTACCACTTGAAAAACAACCACAATTTTCACACCTTTTTGTTATGATTGCTTGCTTGCCTTACTTGCAAAAATTCCCTTGTCTTTTCATATGCTGCCCAGTCCCCTGATCCCCCCCTTAGTAAAATCTTAGATTTAATTTTCTGTATTCTTAGCTGTGTATTAATCGATTAGTTGGTGCAAACAGTGCAAGACAAACAGTGCAAGACAAAAGACAGACAAATACACAAAACACTAAATAGTGCTGCCAGTAAACCTACTGTATAATATTCAGTACAGTGTGCAAAAGAGAACTGGATACAGAACTGTACTTGTAAATAAATAAAAAAATGTAAACACAAAAAGTTGTGCAAAAAACAGGAGACAAGGAGACTCCACTACATTTCAGAAAATCATGTCATCCCTCGCTACTTTGAAGTGAATACATAAATGATGTTAAATGAGAACTTGTCAAGAGACTACAAGCGTAACCCTACGGTCCTGGTGAGAGTGTGGAGTAAGGGTTCTCTATGTAACAATAGAAAAGTCTCTCCTCATACAGTAAAAATCTAATGTGCAGGAGACTTAAAATTCTAAATTGCATTAATTATTCAAATATAGTTCTTATAGAACTAATGTACTTAAGTACACTATATTAACAAAACTTTGTAAACACTTGGCTATAAGATTTTTAAACCTCCCATTCCACATTTAGTTCCCATTTACTGTTAAAAGCTACCTCCACTCTTCTGGGAAGATATTCCCCTAGATTTTGGAGTGTGCTTGTGGAGATTTTAGCTACAAGGGTGTTAATAAAGTCAAAATGTGGAGACAGTGGGTGCAGTCAGCTTTCCAATTTATCCCAAAAGGTGTTCAATAAGACTGAGGACAGAACTATTCAAGATCTGTCATTGTGGAACAGGTTTTGGTATCCTAGATCAACTGAAGGAAAATCTGAATGCTACTGCATCCAAAGACATCCTATACAGCTGTGTGCCCTCAACTTTGGGGCTACAGGTGTCCCAATACTTTTGTCCTTCATCCTTTAATACTTTTTTGTCCCTCCATGCGTTCATCTAAAAGCAAGTACATTCACTGAAGTAGAAATGTAAAATGAGAATTTGTACTTTTTACTGAATTAATTATTAATTAAACGAATGAATTGATTTTAATATTAATGAATCAATATTTAAAGAGGGGATTTGTGTTTTATTGAAGTGCAGGAATGAGTGTACTTTATCCACCACTTTTAAAAATAATAAACATGATGTTGCGATGTTACCCGTTTACCTCCTTTCATTTCTCTTAACCACAACAATGAGTTAGCACTAACTACTGATTTATTTGTTTATTTATTTGTTTGGTTATTTATTTATAAAAAAAATCATAGTACACAGTATCTTATTTATGGCTAAGCTTTAACTTTACCTCTGATTGGTACAAGGGTCTGAAACTGAAGTCTCCCTCCATAAATGCTTCCATAATGATTTTGTCTCCTTCAAAAAAAAAAAAAAGTCAATGCCATGTCAACTATTAAACATAAAAAAAAAAGTCTTACTTACATTCTATAGAGCACATCAATAGAAATTGTGCAGACAGAACTACTTTTCTCAAAACAAATACATAGGGTATAAAAGAACATAATGTAAAGGGCTGTATAAGTTTAAATAAGAAATACACCACGTCTCAGGGTTTATCGTTTATGTTGGGCTTGCATTTAAATATGGCAGAAAAATCCCACACAACAATACTATAATACAATCCAGAAATGCACCAAAACAAAGGTAATAAACTCTAAGCCTGAAAATACACATACATTATAAAGCAATTATATCGGCACACGTCTCGAGTGCTTTTTGCCATGCGATGTATGAAAAACATATTATAGGTACATTGAGCCTTTGATGTGACATCATGAAAAAATGTATAACCCTTTTGACCCAAATTCTGAGTATGTGAATGTTCAGCTTCATGAAAACACTCACCCTGAGCATCTAATGTTCACAGCATGAATTAATACATTTACTGTCTTTTTAATATATTCTGAAAAATATAAGGTGTGTATTATGATATATACACATGTACACACACACACACACACACACACACACACACAAACACACACACACACACACACACACACACACACACACACACACACACACACGTTATCTAGATTTAAGTATTGTATTAAGTATAGTGGTACTACACTGGAGCTAGAAAAGAAATATGGCCAGATGCATCCTCAGGTATTTTTGCAGCTATTTTTTATTTTCTAGATTGTTTCAGATTTCCTTATCCCTCATTATCAACTTACATACAACATCTGTTTTAAAGTGGGCTGGTAAACAATACAAAAAAAAAAAAAAGGCTTGCTCAAAATCAACGTCAACGATGGATGAAAAGGCAATTAGAGAGCCTTAGTGTCTCTTTTGCCCTAATGTCTGGTAGGAATAAAGCACCAGGGCTGTTAATCTGCTCTTGTGGAGGGGCTCCTGAAAATAATCACACAAAATTAGTGACAAGAGCTTTAAGCAAACTGGCACGCTCGGAGCACCGAATAGGTGCTTCACATGACCTCTTCAGTTCGGGGACCGCCTTCAGCTGCCCAGCCCTTAATGAGCCTTTGCAATTAAGGTTGTTTATTCATACTAAGTGTGAAAGGAGGGAATGAAAGAAAGAGGATTGTGAGGGCCAGGATGGACTGGCGCACTGCTTTTTTGCCGCAAGTGCTGGTTTTTTTTGTTCTTCTTACAAAGGCATGACTATGGCATCCACAGTTAGGTCGAACAAACATCACAGTGTGCATGCGTAGTACAAGCGGGACGGGACAACAGTCGCTGATAAGTGGGACATTGCCAGATTCTACTATTCTTTTCTTATGTTATACTCCTTTTTTAATTTTTGTTTTATTTTAGTGTCACTGATTGCTTATTAAAACTCAACAGAGCAAATCAGTATACAGTTGATACATACAGGATACATTATTACACATTAATAACAATATAACAGTGTGTTATCAGTATAATAAAGTGGCCATTGAAAGGCAAAACATGTTAATTAAATTGAAAATTAAAAAAGAACATAAGTCAGGGCTAGAAAGGAGAATGGAGAAGATTAGCCACTTGGAGATTTGGAACCTGAGATGATGACCAGAAGATAAGTATACATTTTTTGCAGGATAGATAATGAAATGTAATAAACAATGTGAATCAGAAGCAAGATTTTGTGATGTTTTACAGTAACAAATATATAGTTTAAGTCAAAGTGCCTATAATAGGGGAGGTGGTAGCTCAGCGGTTAAGTCGCTGGATTTTTGATCAGAAGGTCACAAGTAAACACCACTCCCGAGTCCACATACATGGCAGGACTGTATGAAAATGAGTTTAATTTAAATGCTCATGCATGCAAACAAATCCATCCACTCATATGAGCTCTGCTGCTGCTACCTGGACTGTGAGTGTCAGCAATCTGTATAATCACGACTGATATGACTGATTTGACTACTTAAGGCAGTAAGGCAAGGAGACTGAAATAAAAAGGAGAATCTTAAAACTAGGCTGCTAGTCTGCCCACGTTACATTATTACTGAGGACCCACACAAAAAAACACAGATTTGCGAATGATTTTTACATACACATATGAAAATACATCATCTGTAGCTTTAGACATTACCATTAGCCATTATCTGATCTTGCATACGCACACACACACACACACACACACACACACACACACACACACACACACACACACTACATACACACCCTGAGGTCAAGGCCTGATAGGGGGACTGGGCAGAAATAGGTCATTTGTCACACATCATGTCCTGGGGCCTGAACTGCATTATAGATGAGACCAAATAGCTCATCTCAGTGAGATCTGACCTCTCAGAAAGTAGAGGATGAAGAAGGAAGGAAGGGAGGAAGGGAGGAAGGAAGGAGGAGGGTAGGGTAGAGACACAACACTTACTGTATTCAGTGGAAAGAGCTTCCAAGGAAGAATTCTGTTATATAAATAAATAAGCAATTTTAACATTACTAGTAATAGTATCTCGGTTGTATTGTACCGCCTATGCTATGCAGTATTCAAGTATAATTTACATAGCACATGTGCTTTTCTTTGAAGGCTTGTAGAGAAAATGTGTACTTGCCATTCATTGTTCTAACATTATACACATAATTGGATTGCATTCATTAAAGCCCAAGAACATCTTTTAATCTGAATCACCAAATGCTAGATTTGATAAAGTAGATGATTTTTTTTAGAGGATTTAACTTCACTCAGAGAATAGAGAAAGAAAGGAAGAGAGAAAATAAGATAGAATGAAAAAAGGAAGGTTAAAAGACTACTGAGATACTGTATGGTCGCTGTCCTGTCCCCATTTCCCATGATGTAAATTGACACCATGGAATATAGCGGATATAGGTAAATTATCGTTTAGCATGCTACATGCTATATGTAGCATTTTAATCAGCACCCACCTGCTTTCAAGTATAGAGGGATGTGTTTTTGAAACTTTCCAACTTTATACACTTTCCTAAAGCATCTACAGTTAGATGTGTTTAACTTGGTACTATCTCAGAGTCAATGCAGGTATAAAATACTAAACATTCAATAGTTCCCCCAGTAGGAAAACATCCTCTGTATTATGCTGTATTTCATTATATTATTCCATCTAGTTTATTAAGAATTACTCAATTTTGAATTCTTTTTTTTTTTTTACTTCTGTCTTCACAGATACCTTCAAACATTTCTACATTTAATTAATTATCTAAAGAGCAGTGAACCATAATGAACTGAACAAAATCAGTAGAAAATGTTTTAAAAAAAAAAACGTACTTCAGTATTCTCAGAGACATTCTGTGCAGTTTGATGAAGAAATTAGTTTTACAGAGAGTTTTGGAAAATCTGTCACAGTTGTTGAGACTTTGACACTGCTACATGCATCTGTTTCTGCAGCACAACACTGCCTTCATTATGGGGTTTTTTGGTCTGAAAAGTAGTCTGTTACATAACAGGAAACTTTCCTTCCTGACAAATAAGCATTTTTGTAACAGTTTTTGTATAAAAGTAATGTTTGAAAATTGTATTTGTTTTACTGACTCACTAATGCACACATTTACGAAATTGGACAATTGCACAATGCACAGTACTTTAAATGTTGTACGTATAGATGAACACACACATACGTGCACGCACACACACACACACACACACACACACACACACACACACATAATAATGTGCGTAATAATGTAGTAATGATGTAGTATAATACAGTATTATATTATACATATATTATAACATACATACATATACAATATTATAACAACATTCATAATAATGTAATATTTAATATACGATAATAAACGATTGCACAGTAGTCTCTCTCTCTCTCTCTCTCTCTCTCTCTCTCTCTCTATATATATATATATATATATATATATATATATATATATATATATATATATATGTAAAATAATGTAGTAATGATCTAGTTATAAAAATTATATGTATTAATAATAACAATAACAATAACAACATTAATAATAATAATATAATATTTAATGTACATATTTACAAAATTACACAATTACACAGTAGTCTCTCTCTCTCTCTCTCTCTCTCTCTCTGTCTCTCGACATGTTCTACAGTCTGAGGATTTTTCATCCAACTGAACATTTATGTTCATTCAACATTTTGCACATCTTGCACAATCTTGATCCCTAATGATGCATGTGCACACAAACTGATCTGGATGCTTAAACTAAAAGTCTGTTTATCCCCAGAGTTCAAAAAAAGGAGAAAACCAATTTAATTAAAAACATAGAGAAGCATTCTTGCAGTTTGCCTAGTGCCCCCAAATCACTAATTCTGCTTTTGACTAAATGTTTTGTGCACTACAGTATAATAGTGCATATCATGATTTGAAGAAATAACACACAATGTCTCATTTTTTATCCAAGAATCCAGATAAAATCTTATAAGGCATGTATATAAATAATTTAATCACATAAACTATTTAGTATTTTATTATATATATTTTTCCTCAGATTCTTATTAGATCCTATTGGTAAAATATTCCTTTAAAGCTTGGAGCTCAAGTGTCCTTCAGTGAACAGTTGATAACCTCAACAATGATGCAACTAAAATAAATGGATATTCACTGTGAAAACTTGGATGAGGATGGGTTTCCCTTTTTTTTCCTCTCAAGGTTTCTTCCTCATATCATCACAGAGAGTTTTTCTCTCACCACCGCCACCACTGACTCAGTGATTAAGAATAACCTTATCAGGACAAATGTATGAATTTAAAATGTATACATGATTTTTGCAAAGCTGCTTTGTGACTGTGTCTAATGTTAAAAGCGATATACAATGAAATTTGAATGGAATGGAATTAAATTACACAGTGTATGAACATTCTCACACAAGAAAGCCTGCAGTGTCCTGTATAGCATATTAATGAACAATATGATCATTAAATATCACTGACATTATTTAACTATATTCGTTGTAATAAATTGGAGGACAGAGGGGACTCAGCAGATAAGACTTTAGAGGACTGAGTGGAAAGTTTGAATTTTAATCCTGATACTGAGCAGCATCGCAAGTGCGTCCTTCAGTAACTCTCTTATCTGCTCAACAAAATCATTTGCCTGATGATTTCAAGTGCAACCGAGGACTGAAGGTCCGTTAGTTGTTCAAATTTTTTGTTAATATCGAATATCTGACAAATTCGGATTTTAAAAGGGAAAATCTCAGGAAATGCTTTTGCAAAAACATTCGTAATTGGACCAAACATATTTACATTTTTATTAAATTTAATTTAACAATTGAACCCCATTTTAATACATTAAAATAGCTTTTTTATTGCTGAGTGTATTACTATTAGTTATATATTTAATGCAATTAAATGTAGCAATAAAAGTAATGCTTGTACTTCAGAGTTTTAATAACTGAAGAGTTAAAAAACATTAATGTCCATATCGCAAAAAAGCTCTTTATCCAGGAAGAACCTGATAATTCTAGAAATTGCACTGAATATCTAGTATTATTATCAGTCTAATACCAACATCAGAATCAGATCAGATACTGGAAAAAAATGGCACATTAGATCATATAACAAATAGTAAAGTATTTACATATAAAGAGATCAGTTTTTCAGTTGGTAGCACTGATTTGATCATATATTTGTATATAATAATAACTGTATTAATTATAAGTGATTTTCTTTTGGGTAAAAAAGTTTAAAGAAAAAACTTTAAAGCTACTACTTATAGCAGTAACATCGCGTTACTTTGATTTAAAATGTGAACGAATCAAAAAATAAAAAAACCATAGCATGATGGTGTATTTTATGAATGTCACATATACTCGAACCTCTATTGGGAAGTGGTAGCTCAGTGGTTAAGATGGTGGACTTGAAAGGACTGTTTGGAAGGTCCTAAGTTCAAATCCCAGCACCACTAGGTTCTTGAGCAAGGTCCTTCATCTTCAACTGCTCATTTGTATAAATGTGATCATTGTAATGTGTTCTGGATAAGGGCATCTGAAGAGTGCCATAAATATAAATTCTGCTGAGGAATCATAACTTTGATGAAAGCTTTATTGTGCTATTTCAGCACCATAATTCAAAATCACCCCAAAACAACCCACACAACACAACATACTGATTACTAAAGGCCTCAGTGAGATCATCTGAAACCAACAACACTGTGAGCTTCAGGAAGAAACCCAAACCTGGATGATGAGTCACATGTAACAAACCTCGTTTCTGATCACAACACATCATCAAATAGTGTCATCTGGATTACTCAATTGTCTAAATATATGGTTTAAGCAACCCTATTAGTCACTGCGATGCATTTTATATATTATATTTTCTATAACTATGCTGTTTCATGCAGGAAGTTAGTGTGATTTCACTTAAATGCATGCAAAAGTGCACTTTTATCATTTCTTTCCCAACAAAAACACTTATAAACCCATTAATATTAGCTCACTGACCAACGCTTTCTTCGTAGCAGTTTAGGAATACGGGGCAAAGGCATAACATTATTCTGATATCTGAATAGATTTTCCTATTCGTTCGTCATTTATGAATCAGTAGAAATGTGCTCTTGAAAATGCCAAGCCCAAGGACATGGCATGAGGTGAGGCTTGTAGATAGGATGGTGTGATGAGTTTGATGGTGTGGGTGGTGAGTGAATAGAAAAAACGAAATGGAAGAAAGAGTGAGAGGAAAGAGAGAAAAAGAGGAGACATGGCTCCTGCCTTTCTGCACCCATCTGTTCTGATGGTGCAGGTGGAGCTATTCACCCATCTCTGCATGTGTGTGTGGAGTAGGAGGGGGTTGGGGGAAGAGGGTGGGGGTGGGAGCAGGAAGAAAAGGGAGGGCAGAGAGAAGGAGTGAAGAGATGAAGGGGTGGGAGGTGGAGGGGGGCTCCTGGTGATCTCTCCTGAAGGGGATAATAGGAGAGCGACGCATTGCAATGGCTGCTGTGTAGTGCCCTCCCTACCCAATTAGCCAATCAGCGGTCGCCTCTGACTGGCAGAAGGACACATAAAAGAAGAACATTGCAGCAGAGGCACAGAAGGAGACTGTGAAGAGCTGGGAAATACACATACACACTAGCACACACGCACAACAACAGAACCAGAACACCCTCCTCTGGACACACCCTACTGGGGATCACTGCTTCTCTTCTCTTTTTTTTTTTTTTTTTTTTCATTTCTGAACCATCGCCCACGCCGCACAGGGAGAAATCTCTCTCATCCTCATCATCATCCTGAAGAAAATCCCTTTCTCCTCATTTTCACTCTGCTTGAGGACACCTACAATCACACGGGCTGAGAATCCCTGAAGACGAGTTCTTTTTTTTTCCTTTTTCTTTTTTTTTCTTTTCATTTCGGAAAGCGACGCATTCATTCAAGCCATACGTTACAAAGACCAGAGTAAACCCTCCAGCAAGCCCCGGAGAAGACCTGCACATCGAAGGAACTAGATCACTATCATCTTCGTACAAGAATGGTTACTGTACGTATATATATATATATATATATATAAATATATCTTCTCTTTTTTTTTTGGTCTTTCTCACGCCAGCTATTTGAACAATACAAAAATTTTAGCATCATCAGCTCTTGAATCCTCAAGCCCTTTGCAAGACTTCGAAATGGTGAATATTTTCAAGGTTTTAAATTGGCATCGCACTCGGATTAATCTCATTTGTATAGGCGGCTTTGTATATTAATATAATACCGAGGAAAATGTGGCCTTTTGCTCACTGACATTCCCTTAAAGCGGATTGTGTAAACAAGATTAACGAGCAGTGGCGGCTTTCAGAAACGTGATCCATGGATGCGCAACACTCCAGCTTGCGCTCGCGACACTTTCTGGTGAAGCATCCCGTCCTGTTATTTATTTACTGTTTTTTTTTTTGGTTTATACAGATTATTGTTTAGATGGATATCATTTGAAATTCCTTCATGTAATTTTTTTTTTACTTCGCTAATGACATTTGATCCCAGAGTAGACACGGCTCAGTGGCCATTCCGCAAGAGCAGGGAGAGGAGAGATGTGCTGAAAAGGCAGAAGGGCGTTGGGTGTGAGGCCGCACAGTACCGCATTACCGTGAGCGAGGCGAGAGGAGGACATTTCTGAGACAAAACACAAATTGTGTGCATTCGGCGACCAGAGAGAGCGAGAGAGAGCGAGAGAGAGAGAGAGAGAGAGAGAGAGAAGCTCAAAGAAAAGGGTCGAGTCACTCAGAGGAAAGGAGGGGGGTTTTACGCATCCGTTGCCTCGGATAGAATCAGACGTTTCAAAATTCCTAAAGCGCTTTTCGTTGCGATGCAGGAGCAATAAATATCCAGGAACACGAGACAAACAAGAACCGGTGCAGAATTTTAAATATTAGGGTTTTTTTTGTTGTTGTTATTGTGGATGATCTGATTGAGAAATGTGTGCAATATGGACAGGCCCTGAGTGCGAGCATTTTGGGCGTGGCTTCTTCTTGTTCTATCTCGAAGACGACGGCACGCGCTGGCAGCGCCTGCACAAATCTCAGTCCTGACTGAGCAGATATACGAACTGATCTCATACATAATGCATGCTCAGTGTGATCTTCTCCAGCTTCACCCTTAGCAGTGTGAAGACACTTGGGCTGCGCATTGTACAAATAAAATGACCCCTTTTGGACAACAGTCTGCCTTTTTGTCTGGGTTTACAAATAATAAATAAATGATATGATGTTATCGGTTATGCCTGATTGAAAGGTTGGTTGCACGTGGAACGGTTTGTGAAGAGCCTGATTATAGAGGTGTCTAGGTTAAGAGGGTGGGCCTGGGCCACCCCAGTGACAGTACAGGTTGTTAGCTCTAGCCTAGCATCCTGATTGAGGTCGGTACGCTGTTATTAATCTACAAAAGACCGCTCATGCTTCGGTAGAAACCCATTCACTGTTTAGACCCGGTTTGAACACTTTTCACATTCAAAATGTTTTAACCTGTCCAGAGCGATGATCAGCAATTTGTTTATGTTAAAATCAGAGCTCCATAGTCCTCAGTGATCCTTCTGTACTGCAGTGCCAAGCAAATCGAAAGCGTCGAGTCAGATAACCTTCTCTTACACATTTCAAGGACAAGGACATAGTAAGAAAAGCATAGCACAACACACAGACAGACAGGACACAAGCTCAGCGCAAAAAGTATACTGTTACATCTACAGTGGGTGAGGTTTGTAATGGAGAACGTCCACAGATCCGACAGGGACGTGTCAGACAAAACACATCCTATATGACAAACACTGTTAGGAATAATAATTTTCCAAATTAGAAAACCAAGTGATTTTTTTGCATGCAATAATATATAGTAATATTTATGTGAGTGTCATTGAGACTCTTGATTTAAAAAAAAAAAAAAAAGGTAAAGTTGTGGTGCTCATTGTTCCCGGAAAGGCCCGCAACACAAAGCGCTAGTGTTTACATTAATATTCATAGCGCTGCCGAGGCCTGCGAGCGCGAGGAGGAACGGGTGGCTCTTTTGTTCGCGCGTGTCAATACGTTTATTCAGCGCAAAAGGGGCTCGCTTTTTATGAATGCCTAAAGAGCGCACAGATCCCTGTTCAATCAAAGCCGAGAGGGGATAACGATTTAAGCGATTCCAGTAGAGGAACCAAATTAGGCTGCGAAGGTTTTTATCTTATTCTATTCGTTTGTTTATTTATTTATTTAAGCAATTTTTAAAAACTCGGCTTTGAGTTTACACAGAGCCTTAGAGCCGAGTCTGTTTCAGCACTCTGGATAGAGACAGGACGCTATCCTGACCTGCTACACAATCTCCACCATCACCAAACATGTCTGTTCAGTTTTCCCTCATACCGCAGAAAATTGCATTAGGTTTACACTTGGCTTGCATGAAGGCGCAAAGGCTCGCTGTGGAAATTTGTTTATATTCTTGAAAATCTTTTTTTGATATGTCGAACAGACTACACATTTGATATATTTGACTGGATAAAATCGAAAGCGAACTGATCTGTGTGCCATTTGATAATGATGATGCATGTTTCCTGGTGTCCTGTAGCTCTCCAGCTGCCACTGTGATCCTTTAAGCTGCACTGAGAATGTGGATAAGGCCTTTTGTTTAGAATAATCCTGTAATTGGAGTTACTGAGACGACTTGTAATAGCGATCTAAGCTTTCACTTGTTTCATTGAGATTTTGAAAACGAGGAATTTCTCTTGCTATTTTATTAAATATTTTTTCAGGAAAGTGCTGAGGCACTGGGTCTGTTTATTATGCTGTAGTTTCCGTCCAAACACACCTAATTAATGACTTCACAACAATGACTAAATCTGAATCTGTTTGGTCAGTCACAGCATTGTAATAAGAAAGGCAGACATTGTCAGAAAATGGCTTCCTGTTAGCACAAAGACGACATGGAAATGACATCACAGAGCTTCATTTGTAAATTTTACACATGTAATTTAACATGACAGTTGTTTTTAACCAATCAGATGTTGGTGTACATCCTCCCATATTTCAGTAAGAACTCACATTAAGACATTACTTGGGAAATCACAGTTTTTCTAAAATGAAGTGCAATTCCGACACCGTGCAAGTTGTTCTCACATCTAAAGATATAAGGCAGATTTCAATTAGCCTATAAACTTTAAGTATGTCTCCATATGATAATAATAATTCAGCTCTGATATCATTGTAATTGTTGTTAATTAATATTTTGGTGTTATTTCTCAGATGAATGGGAGAAAAGGTGCAAGGTGGTCATTTGGCCAAGTTTGCATTGGGTGAACCTTGTCTTAGAAATAGAAAAGTCAAAGATAGATGAAAAACAAGTGAAGCCAGTTGTTATTTTGAATAATGTGTTTTGTTAATACATGGTCAGTGGCCCTTGAGAAACTTCAGGTAAGCCTGGAGGAATGCCGGTTCCTGAGGAATGCCATGTCAGCACTTGGTACTCAAACTTCAGCATGGATGAATTGCAGTAGACTTGTCTATGTGAATCAGGCGTTTTTAGATTAAACGATTTTTTTTTTCATCTTTCTCCACTTTGTTTTGGCAACAGCAAGGGCCTAAGGGCAGAAAAAGCTGCCTGCACATTATGCAGCATTTTGCATTCATTGCCAGCGATTGGCGCCTGCCATGGGAAGGTTTATTTCAGTCTAGTCCAACCTCGTTCCAATCCTGTAGCTTTGCTTGTAGGAGTTCTGGTAGTGTCTACGAGTGTAAAATATTTCTGGATTTAAAATAACTTTTAGACAGAGAAAGGTGATATTCAGAGGTCAGCAAGATTCTTCATCATGTTGAGCCAGCAGTTCTGCCTAGTTCCATGTTTGCAGAGGTTTATTTTCGGCTTTAATAACCCACTCACATCTGCTGATGTGTTCTCCTTGTCAGGGTTAATTTGCCTGAGATCTATCTATCTATATATTTTTGTCAGCAACAGAAGGCTTACTTTATTTATCCATTATGAACAGTAATTTTAAACGGACATAACCAGACTAATTTGCATTCCTTTTTCCACAATAAACACTGATAAACACAAATTAGAATATACATCCATGCACACATAAACACATTGCTAAAAGTCATGAAAGCCAGCCGATAGCAACTGTTGTCAAGCAGCTGTTACCTGGGCAACCTGAATAGAGGTAAGACTCAAGTCGAGAAGAAATGATTCCATGGGGGGAAAGTGTTAGAGATGGATTAGAGGAAAATGGAAAGGGGAAAAACAATGGACCACGCCTACATGGAGGAAAAAGTCATCATGCAGTGGTGAAGGGCGGTGCACTGTGCAGAAGGGCGGTGGTCCGATGGGGTCTGATGCCAGTTAAGTCAGTCAGATCTACAGCTTTTTTTTTTTTTTTTATGAAGACATGCTTTCAAAAGGAGTCTAATGAACTGGTAATGAAGGGAAAACAATAGAGCAATGACTGATCATTCATCCTGTTGATACAGATGATCATATAGAATGCAGATTAAGTGTGTGAGCCTCCTGGTTTCACCTTAGGAGTTTTTGTGTGAAAAGAAGTTAGATCTAGAGATCACATAAAAATATTCTCTACTGAACCATTCTCAAGGCCAAGTAATACTCCAGTACAGGAAAAAAAAAATCATGCAATTCATAAAAACAATAAAAGACACAATTTGTCATATGGCATAATGAAAAAAGTGAAAAAAGAAATAGCAGTATATAATATTTCCCACCAGTGACAAAGTAATAGAATGGAGTGAATAAAATGAATTAGCACTGACCAGGCTACATCTGCTCTTTGAAAATTCCCCACAGGCTAAATTAAGCAACATTGTGTTGTCCGGAGCAACAGACAAACCACAGTAGACATGTGTACATCCACACACACCCACATACACACACACACACACACAATAATGGCACACTTCCATTACACACAGTATGCTTACTATTAGCAGCTCAAACTTTGCAAAGCCTCCAAATTTATCTTCATATGTCACCAGTTCGAGCGTCTACAGCGCAGGATGTCACTTTCGCATCCTTCAGACATCTGACTACTAATGTAACACTGTTTCACCCTTTCTAGAGAAACAGCCGGCAGGGTACCAATCACCAAACCATCTACAGTTCTTGGAGCAAAAAGCAAGACTGGACAAACAAAATATCCAAATATAGATGAGATGAAGAAGTTGTTGAATATTGTTTTTAAGTTTCTCCAGTGTTCACACACTGACAGTAGCGAGGACAATCCCACCTACACAGTCACACATACATATACACACACACACAAAATATAGCATCTGAATATCTCTCCGGATTTCTTTTCTCTGCACAGATAATCAGCACCATGGAAACTCAGGTGTCCAACGGTCCGAGCGGAACCAGCATGCCTAACGGCCCGGTCATCAGCACCAACGGAGCCACAGATGATAGCAAGACCAACCTGATCGTCAACTACCTGCCTCAAAACATGACCCAGGAGGAGTTCAAGAGCCTATTTGGCAGCATCGGAGAGATCGAGTCCTGCAAGCTGGTCAGAGACAAAATCACAGGTGATGCAAGCTCACTATAAGATCATGAGAAGATTCGAAATGATAATATTGTATTTAAACAAAGCATTTCATTTAAAGCATTTTCCCACAGCCCTATCGAAATATAGTAGTTAAATCTGGAATTGTAAACGGTTCTTCTGCCCTTCTTAAAGGTTCCATGTGAAATCCTGAAAAATTAAGCGTTTTTCAAGAAAAGAAGGAAAGAAAAACCCCATAGAGGAACAAGCTTTAAACATCCTATGAGCATTTTCTCTGAGAGAAATACAATGTATAACAGCATAGCGTATCATTCATGGATTATTATGACATAAATAGAATTATTACAGATATTTATTGTACATAATCCATCTTATCATGCAACATCTCACTGTATTCTGTTACGTTACAGGTCAGAGTTTGGGCTACGGCTTTGTAAACTATGTTGACCCAAATGACGCCGACAAGGCCATCAACACGCTCAACGGTCTCAAACTGCAGACAAAAACAATCAAGGTAAGAGCACCTTGACCCCACGCTCCTGCATCATCGCACTGACAGAAGGGTCGCAGAGCAAGCAAGAGCAAAGAAGAGAAAGTGAGGAAGTGACAGACGGGACAGAGGGAAAGGAGGAGAAAGGGTGGGACCCAGGGCATGGAAGGCAACAGCAGGCACAAAGAGAGCAGAAGAAAGGAAAGAGGGAGCGGCAACAGCAGAGGTCAGAAAGCAAGGGGGCTGTGTGCAAAGGTGATTGTGATGGAAATGTAATTAGGGAGGTGCAGTGCATGGCATTTGGGAGAGGGGGGTGCTGAATCAGTGCAGGAAGCCCCATCTGCCTCCAATCTTGGCTAATTAGGGTCTTCTTTGTCTCCAAATTCAGCAGGGGATAGGGTGAAAGGCTTCCACAAAGTAGAAGGAGGGGTTTAGAGGAAAGAAATTAAACAATTCAGCTTGGTTTAACCCCACCTGATCAGCAGCAGATCAAAGATTGTGTCAAAGTGCAAACCAAGAGAGAGTGGCATTGAAAAAAAGAACATCGGACCCATGTATTTTTTTTTTTATTTCACATCAATTCACAAATTACATACAAATGTCATTTACATAAACACGGTTATATACTATCACACCGTGCTAATCGCCTTCCTTAGGAAGGTGCTCCACATTGCATCATTCTTTTTGAACGATGTTTTATGGCATTTGTTTAAACTCAAAGCTATATTTTTATAATAAAATTGAATTGCACTCTAGCAGATTTCCCTGATTCATCATATTTGTGCTTAGTGCATCCGAATCCTTAATCTGAGCAAATGTCATATTTTCCATGTCAAAAAGGCATTGCTAGAGAGATGAGAGGACTTGGGAGGAGGAAAAGGAGGAGCAGGAGCAAAGGCTAGAGGAGGCAGCATTGCGAGCAGAATGCCAATGACAGGATTAGAGGCCATATGGGCTGCAGGCACCATCTGTAGTGTGGGAGAAATAGGGAGAGGGTTAATTATAGGGCAGAATCCAGTCTTCTAATAAAACACTCTGCCCCGCCCTTCCAGACTGCAGCCCAATCTCCACCATACACTCACCCACTCGCTGAACAATAACGCCCCAGACCCCAACAATACAGCTGCTTAGTCATACTCACCCCCAACATGTATACATGCACAGATGATGCAGGCACGGAGCCTACGCCATTCACACCCAGCTAGCAATTAGCCTTAGTGTTCTACAGTACACATGTGGGAACATAAAGAATATAAAGAAATGACGGGGAATATAAAGAAATGAATCGATATATATATCGATTCATTTCTTTATATTCCCCGTCATTTCTTTATATTCTTTATCAAGAGAAAAACTAAATGCTCAAGGCGCTAAAATGTTACCATTAAAAGCAAAATATGTTTAAAAATGACCAATATGTAAGTTTTATATCTCAACACACATCCAGGCTCACATCATACAGTTAAACTGAAGCACAATTTATACAGTGGAAAAGAAATGTGCATGTCAGATTTAAGGAGTATTTTGGGAGGACAAGAGCTGAGTTAGTGAGCTTTCATGGATTCTGGACATATTGCAAGCTGTTTACTTGGTTTGTTGGTTGCCAGAGGAGCAATATCCCCTTGAGGGACAAGACAAAGAAAGGAGGGAGGAGAGGGAGGGGACAATTTCTCTATCACACAAAAACACACACTCTCACACTGCTACCATCAATCACATTCATTCTCTGTCAGCCCCAAATTCATCAATAAATACAAACCCGTGGCAAATGAAAGGGAGGTTTAGCTGAGCCACCATAGGAGCTTTAATAGCCTTATTAAAGACTATTAAAGAGATTTATCTAGAACAGAACTAGAGGGATGAATATCATTCTTCAAAAATGATATTTGCTCAGCTACTGTTTGTTAGTGGTGATTGGGAAAAAAATTGTCAATTTAAAATCAAAATGCGGTCAAATGGGTTGTGATATGGTAATGATACATTGCGAAGGACATTTGCATAGGAATTGACATCATTTCATGGTTGGGACAGAATCAGATTGTATTGATTTGCAGTGACCCTCAGCATTAAGGGGACAAGTGGAACCAATCCATGCAGATAAATGCCATCCCCACAACACCAGTTTTTATTGAATTTTTCACTATAAATTTTCTGAGCAATTCCATAATCAGACACTGTATACACAGATATATGATTTAAAATTCAGATTATACACTACACTTATTTGTTACATATTATTTTATGCCTTAACATTTTGTGTAAAAATAAAATGCTGGAAAATATGAAATTCTCATCATCATCTTCACTGGAGAAGTTAGGACTCTATATTTATATGTCTATAAGGACAGGAATGGATTTGTAGAGACCAAAGGAACTAAATTTAGAAGGCATTTTGCTGGAGTGCTTAATATGGGTACTAGAGCGTGTGTTTGCTTAAGAGCATTGGATGTGAAGCATTGAAGAAAGAGAAAGAAAGGGAATTGGGCAGATGGAAATCTTCTGAACCCAGGAGGGAACACATACGTACCTACTGTGTGGGAAGACATTAATGACACTAAAAGGGAAATTGTATTTCCTCATCTTTAAATATTTTACTGAAGGCTCTTAAAGAAATGTGTTGTGTTTTAGGTTTCGTATGCCAGACCCAGTTCGGCCTCGATCCGTGATGCTAATCTCTATGTGAGCGGACTGCCTAAGACCATGAGCCAGAAGGACATGGAGCAACTATTCTCCCAGTATGGCCGTATCATCACCTCCCGCATCCTGGTGGACCAGGTCACAGGTACAGCCTAACCCTAACCCTTTTTCTACATTCCTGCAAAACCGGTATAGATATGCAGCTCTGTGATTATGTATGTGATCATGGCTAATAATAAAATACATCTATTAGAGAGCAATTAGAATTGAACACAAGAAATTATGGGTGGAAAAATGTCGAATTTGCTTCTATGTGAAGAACGCATATACTGTACATTACATTGTTTTGCATTTTGGCACAGGCATATCACGAGGAGTGGGCTTTATACGCTTTGACAAGAGAAATGAGGCTGAGGAGGCCATCAAGGGCCTAAATGGCCAAAAGCCACTGGGTGCTGCTGAGCCAATCACTGTCAAGTTTGCCAACAACCCAAGCCAGAAGACAGGCCAGGCACTGCTCACCCAACTGTACCAGACCGCCGCCCGCCGTTATACAGGTCCCCTGCACCACCAAACTCAGCGGTTCAGGTACTGCTTGCCACCTATTACCTATCTCTGCTCCTCTCTGCTGGCATTTTGTTTAAAATGCAGTACTGTCATGCCTTTAGAGGGAACAAAGGACAACAATATAACCAACAAAGCTCTCGATATTGAGTTACAATATAGATTTTATCCAACACGTAACATGCAGTACATTTAATCCTACGCCAGGGGGCCCTGGAAGTACTGCACAAGTGGATGAGTCCTATGTGGTGACAGGTTAAAGACTATGTAGTGCTCCCTCTAGTGGCAGCACAGGCTGCATGTTAAATGAAAACCCTGTTCTCTGGTTTGTCAGATCCTGCCACTAATGTCTCCACCTACTTCACTCTCCCTCTTGCATTGCAGACTCGACAATTTACTAAACGCCACCTACGGAGTCAAGAGGTAATTTCCAAAAGAGGTGTCTTTTTCAAAAGCATCCATGCCAACAACAGCCTCAAACAAAGTGACCGGAATGCCCCCTGCTGAATTAAGCTTGAATTAGGTGATTTGCAATGCAAAATCGCACTCCATAGCCACCATAATCTATAAATACTAAAGGGCGAAGCAAAAAAAATTTTTTTAAAAACCTCGACATTGTGGCACAGCAGGACATTCTGGAATGGCTTTGTTGAATCTTTTTTTCTTCTTTTGGTTAATTACTCGATTGAACTGATTAGTATCTATTTTTTATTGAACTAACATTTAATTTCTTTTCAGTTGCTTTAATGTCCATTTTTTTCCACCAGCATGGACATACCAGATTCCGTTTGCGTCTCTTCTGTTGGCTCCAGTTTTGTTGATTTGTTTCTTGTTCGCTTTCATCCCTCTCTAGGTTTCTGTGTTTTCCTCAGTATTGTGAAATTTCTGTTGAACATCGTAATTCCTGTGTCCTGTTTCTACAGAGGCTTTGGTCACCAGGGAATATGACTAAAAATACTCAGAGAATGTGGGCTAACATGTTTTAGTGAGAGTAAAGCAGTGTTTTTTTTTTTTTTTCCTTTCCTTAGCTGGGGTAGTGGAGATGAGGATTGGCTGTCAAGCCCTGAAGGCATAGCTAACAAATGGCAAGGGAGCATGAACGTAAAAAGTTGTGAAGTGCATGTGGCATGGAACTTCAGAATGACACCCATGGTAGTTGTCCATCTCTCCTCCCCAGGTTTTCTCCCATCACTATCGACAGTATGACCACCCTGGCGGGCGTGAACTTGACGGGGCCCACTGGCGCTGGATGGTGCATCTTTGTTTACAACCTTTCTCCTGAGGCTGATGAGAGTGTCCTGTGGCAGCTGTTTGGGCCGTTCGGTGCTGTCACCAATGTCAAGGTCATCCGCGACTTCACTACCAACAAATGCAAGGGCTTTGGCTTTGTCACCATGACCAACTATGATGAGGCGGCTATGGCCATCGCCAGCCTTAATGGCTACCGCCTCGGTGACCGAGTGCTGCAGGTCTCCTTCAAGACCAGCAAGCAGCACAAGGCTTAAAGAAGAAAGGTGTGGCCTGGCCATTACCACCCCTTTTATCCCAAAGGGGAAAGGGGGCACTAAGCTTCCCTGCACATTCACTCAACATGGGCCTGGACTGAGTCTCTCTTTGACACACATTTATCACACATATTACACTCAAATATTACACACAGACACAGACACAGACACACACACACACACACACATCTAGCCAGAGTCTCCAAAAATGACAAACACATGAGTTTTTTTGGTTTCTCATGCGAATCCTTCCCTACATTTGCCTGGATTGAATTAGTAGAGGTGGCTACATGGTGAGTGGGTGGGATTGTTTTTGCGAGGGACACAGTTTTAATGAATGTGACGCAGAATGTGTGTTAAGTGCTTCGGTTTAATTCAGGCAAATTAGAAGCAACACTGAACAAAAATCGATCTTTATGCATATATATATATATATATATATATATATATATATATATATATATATATATATATAAAACCTACCCAAATTCTTGCCCCAGTAACTCTTCTGTATTTATGGAGAGCATGTAGTCTCTTTTTTACACTTGGGCATTTTAAATCAGTGGAATTTTTTTTTAGATTTAAGAAGAAAAAAAAATAAAAACAGTGTTCTCTCATAAATATATATAAATACATATATATTATTATATAACTATATATTCAATATTTAAGGTGGTTATAATAGCCAAGTATGTAAGCATTTTCTAGAACTTTTATTACGGTTTCCTGGCTTCACCTACGGTTACATTCTAGCTTTAGGGCACTGTACCGACCCTCCATTAAAGGTCCGATCCAACAGCTAGTTTAATAATGTGCATATCAGCACCCACAAGTCTGAGGAATATTCAAAGGTCTTCATAGTCACTTCACTATAGACACAACAAGGCATCAGAAACCCAATCACAAATACAAGCCAAAACACACACACACACACTTCTTTCGATATAACGAATGCAGCAAAGATGATGAAGTAACCTAAAGCAAAACGTCCCTGTATTTTTCCACTCTAGTTTGTATAGTTTGAAACAGCTGTCATTGGGAGCAGTCTGGCAGTGTTGTACGTGGTGATGGCGTATGCAAAATTCTTTTCGGGAAAACAAACAAACAAACAAACAACAAAAAACAAGAGGTACGTCTAGAATCACTTTGCACTATAAATAAGCTTGACAAGCAAATTAATATAGAAATTTTTAAAAATAATCTAATTTCCTAAGAAGGCCATTGGCTGTCTTAATTTCTCTTTGGAAACACTTTTTTAAAAAGCTGATGTCTAAAGTATGACATTGTGAGAATTACAGAGAGAAGGGTTTAGTAGTCGCTACCCTTCTCCGATGCAACCCAATCACTCATTCTTATCTCTTAAACTGATGAACTTCACACTCCTAACCAGTTTTCATGCAAACACAGACCATCAATGCCTCCAACTCTAGGAAACTAGGATACTCCGTATCTAACAGCCATTTGAAGGCGGGGCCACCTGATCAGCCCAATGATCAGCACTTCATTCACCTCCACTGAATATATATTAATCCCCTTTAAAAAAAAAAAAAGAAAAAAGAAAAAAAAAAAAAAGCACTGAATGACTATGCCCACAACGCTACCAGAAAGTCGAATGCCCATAAAAAAAAAACAAAAACTGTTCCAGGGAGAGACGTTGCTGTAAAAAATAAAAAAACAGAACGACAGATGAGAATTTAACATGAAAGAGAAGGGTTTTAAAAAAAAAAAATGTGCATTTAAACCGAATGACATTTTGCTTTTTCTTGATAACGCTGTGTTAGCCAAAGAGGACAATGATCTCTTTGAAAATATGGATTACATTAGAGATTAATATATTTTTATATCTACAGAAGAAAAAAAAAACAAGACCTTGTGCAACATTTTTACAGATTCTTAAAGCGTGGAAAAAAAAAAAAAACCTTTGGGACACACCGCATGGCTTTTATTTTTCCGACTTTTCAGCTTTTAGGGGAGAGAGAGCGCCTGACTCTCTGCGGTGTCTGGGAGGGGACTGAAGTGTTGGGGACTTATAAACGTACAGTATGTGCAGTGAAACCATTACATAATTAAAAAAATTAAAAATTAAAATACAACAAACGACAACAAAAAACAAGCAAACTCGCATTACGCTAAAAAATGAATAATCAGACGGATAAATGTACGCATTGGGGGAAATAAAAAAATAAATAAAAAAAAAAAAGCATTTTCTCTGAAGTTGCTTCAGCAGCGGTGCAGTGAAACCTTGTGCTGTAACTAACATAGGGACACTATGAACTAGCTGCAATCTGTTCCACAAAGGCTCGATATCTGCAAACTGATAGTGGCACTTTTTTATATCCAAGCATCTCTTCAAGTTTTAGTTTGCAGATTAGATTCAAAAAGAATCCATCACCCATCCTTATAATTATTTTCATTTAAACCATGCTCAATGCACCAAAGAATGTATTTTCAATTTGGAATCCATTCCAGCTGCACAGTTCATTCATATAATCTACACAACAGCTTACAACTGGCTGATTATATCCTCCAGTACATCATATCATACCAACAGTACATATTCATTGCCTGCGAAGACAATATTTTTCACTCCAGGTCTAAAGGGGGCCTTTGCTATCAAATACCTACTGAATTTGGCTTCTTACAAGAAGAGAAATAACACAAATCTGTGGTGATCTCTAGCCCTCCAAGACCTGACCTGCTTTCTAACATCATATCAGCTTTAAACATTGTTTTCTGAAGCTCGGCTCGTTTTTTGCGTTCTATTTAAGCACTAACCGACTTGCCGAGTCACAGCTTTGTCACTGCTCATATCATATATTTCCAGATCACATCTATATGCATATCCATGCATCGTTTCATCGTGTCTCTTGCTGTTTCTCGCTTTGAAATGTCCCCATATCATATCTCAAGGCTTTTTTTTTTTTGTTTTGTTTTGTTTGCGTTCACGGCACCATAAAGATGCACACCCAAAAATCATGTAAACAAATCCTGGCTAATTTTTCCCACTCTATTAGTTGACAATATGACCATGTAAAGGCACCAAATACCATGAAATAATGTTGAACCTGCCTTATGAAGTGTTTGACTGCCCTCCACATGTCATGCCAGGGAGGTGAGGGGCAAACCCAGGGCAATTCTTTTTTGCAAAGGAAGTAGCTGGAGAGGGTTTTGGTGCAGAAAAAAAAGAAGAGCCCTTAGTGAGCCCAGAAACCCAGTGTGGATAAGTTCAAACCCCCCCTTTACAAAACAATATAGTAAAAAGCCAGAAACAATGGCAGAATCACACATACTGCACCGCTTAAGCAACAAAACTACAATAAGAAATCGTTGAAAAAGACATAAATTTTTTCCTATGGAACAGTAAGTGCAATGTGCTTCGTTTTTATATTGACCGAGAACAAAAGATATATATATTTTTAAAAAAAAGAAATTAAACATCACATTAAAGTGGTTTGCAGAATAGCGAAAAAGGATCAAACGCGATAAACAACGGAGAGAAAGAGAAAGAACAAAAAAAAGTGTTAACAGATTCATAAAAGGAATCAAACGAACACCAAGAGCTCTGATCTCTGATGACGTTCATTATCCCTTCCGTAGCCCCCTGAATTAGTGCTCTGACCATGCATGGTAAAGCAAGCAGCCAGAATGTGGAACAAAATAAAGAGCAATTCTTGAAGATCGTGAAAGGAATACTGTCTAATATTTCATCAGTTTTAGCCCATGTCGATTTCCAAATATCGTTTTTTGATTTCCTGTACTTGATTGATTTCTTTCACATATCAGACTCACATGTTAAACTTAGCGTATTTGTGTCGTTGACGTTGCCATATAGAACATACATGGGTTTGAATATTTCTTTTGGTTGCTTATTGGGTACGATTTTTCTATTTTTCCATTATTTAAAAATTAGTTGCTGTTCCTACAGTGTATGCAGGTTTTAGAATTAGTTAGATTTTTTGATTTCAATCAAACTGTGCTCAGTTGTGTTCGTAAAAGTCTGTGGTAGCTTTCGTTGCAACATAAATAATTTAAACGGAAAAAAAAATTCAATATAGCGCCAACGAACTTGTATTATTTGGGCGACTTTAAGCTTGTAGTTTTAACTTATTGTTAACTTAAAAACTATTTATTCTCATTATTATGATTATTATTATTATTGCCTCGTATAAAAGTATGTTTTGTGTATATTTATGGTTTATTTCATATTTGCAAGTTTAAAAGAACTTTAATTTTGCCAAATGTGGATTACACAGTTTTGTTTTCAGTTTTGTTTTGTTCGTTTTTTTTTCCCCATTTGTTTTTTCTTTGTGTTTTACTTTCTTTCTAAAAAGGGAACAAATAGAATTAAAAAAAAAAAAAAAAAACCAGCTTTAGAATTACAATTTGGAAAAGTTCTCCATAGGCAAAGAATGCACTGCTATATTAAACTAACTGAACGTGTAAACATACATGCTGTGTTTTAGATGTTATGCCTTTACTGCCTGTGTTCTGTTTGTCTTGTTCAATGAAAACCTTTTGATTATTTGATCTAATCACAGTCTTGTTTTATCCTGCCACGTTCAGACCCCCTGTGAAAGGGAGGAGGGAGAAAGGAAGGGAGAGAGGGAGTGAAAACTAGAAAGATAAAAGATGAGGAAGTGGATTGAGGAGACCAATAGTTACTGAAGCTGTGTTTGAGCAGACTCTTTTAGAAGCTCTCAGATTGTTGAAGAGCCTTTATTCATAACTCCAGTAGCAAGCAGTGATGGGAGGGTGGTGGTGGGGGGGGTCAGTGGTTCCTCTGTTCCTCAACTAATTGTATTTTTGTATCGATTAATTTAGAAAGGGATGCAGAGTTACTTAGCAAATGTTCTTCTTACACCATTTCTCATGGTACAATAATACGAAAACACAAACGGATTAACCACAAAAGCCTCCGACGTCACAGTTTGAGGGCAAAAGTGACAAAAATCTCATAGTTCCAAACACAAACCAAACAACCAACGATGTAACAAAGGAAAAAAAATTTAAATATATCTTTCTGTTTAGTTTAGGATATTTATTACTGGGAATACAGCTGAAAAACGCTTGAGGACTTTTTCATGGAATTATTTAATTATTTGTACTTTACATGCCAGAAAAAATAAAATAAAAGTTGCGAACCCTGGTGTCTTGGTCGTTTTCCCGTCTCGCTGGATTTTATTTGTAATATTTTAACTCAGATGCATGCGAACTGTAGCTAAAGAAGAATTGATGTTTCTTTGTACACAATGTTGTCATTTATTCCGAAGGTGCTCTGAAAATACTATGGTTAATGTTTGTGTGTGGGTGGGGTGGAGGGGATGGGGGGAGAGAGAGAGAGAGAGAGAGAGAGAGAGAGAGAGAGAGAGAGAGAAATATGGGCCATTGATTAAAATGCCTTTATTCGTGATGGAATGTGAGCAGAATCTAATTTCAGTACAAAAAACCCACAAACAAACATAAATCAGAACTCAACCTCAATTCTTTTTCACTGAAACATTGAGCAGAGACGAGTCAGACAGCGCCGACCTGCTGACCATGGAACAGACACAATCCCCACAGTGTGACCTAGAAACTGAGAACAGAGAAAAAGGTTCAACTCTATTAACAAATCTAAAGTGTTTTATATCCAGATAAATAAATGTGCACATTATTCATATGAAAAACTCTCATTCTGAGAACGTACATGATCATATATTCTAATACCAAGTCTACCACACATGTATTTATTTACATATTTAATCCAGGCATGCAGACTTTTTGCATACTTCTCTAGCTGTTATGGAAATGCAACCAACTCCAGAACTATTGGCACCCCCTCAAAGAAATGAGCAAAAAAAAAAAATTGAAATGAATAGCAACTACTTGCGTGTAACAATTTTTATCATAAAGAATACTAATCATAAAATAATCTTATACTCTTGAGGCACACAACAATTGTGTCACATGCTTGAGATAATTACAATGACTTTGTTTGGGATGATGTACTAGGATGAAAAAAAGTAAACTCGCCTTTTGTTTGAGTGGGCAAGATGTAATGTCACCATACGTGTCTATCATTTAATACAATAGTAACCTGCCTTATACATTTACTTCTGTAGACATTATACAGAGCAGTGTGTCTCAAAAAGGTAGTTATGGTATAGTTAAGGGGATTTCTGTCTGTAAAACCTTTGATACATACACACCACACACACACACACACACACACACACACACACACACACACACACACACACACACACACACACACACACACACATATATATGTGATCAGGCATAACTATGATGACTATGAACTATTAACCACATTAACTTCTTCAGCAGACCGGGAACATCCCACAAGAGCTGCAGTTTTGGAGATGCTCTGACCCAGTGGTTTAGCAGTCACAATTTGGCCAAATTCGCTGAAATTCTTTACGCTCGCCCATTTTTCCTGATTCTTACATGTCAACTTTGAGGATTTTTGAATTAAAATGGTTGCTGAAATGTGAGGGGTATACTCACTTTTGTGCCAAAAAATTAAGTACACACTAAAGGTGAAGGCCATTCCAGCTCTAGCACAAAACTTTCTTCTCTGCTCCTGCTGACCTCCACCTGGCATCCATCACATCTTTTCTTTTTCCCTCTTTCTGATTTCTATGCATTATGAAAGAGCTCACACCATCAAATCAGTCTGCCATTCCTCTGTAAATGTAACTAGATGAATCATTGTTGGTGTACATCCCACTGTTGCTTATAATAAATGCTACTCAAAGGCAGGTTCAGTAGGAAACAAACTCACTGCTGGAGATGCAGGCCACTAGAACTCATCATGCTCAGGCAAGGTCGGGTCGACAAGTGAGGGCTCCTGGCACACAGCAGGCGTGATGAACTCCATCAGGTACTCACAGCGGCTCGGTTCAGAGGTGGCTGTGACCGTCGTCTCTTTACCACATGTCATCTTTACCTGAAGACAGAAATACACTGCTAATGATGAAGATGTACCAGAAATATTTACATTTATAGCATTTTGGCAGATGCCCTTATCAAGAGCGACTTAAGGGCTCAAGGGCCCAACAGTGGCAGCGTGATGGTGCTGGGATTTGAACTCACAACCTTTTGTTCAGATGTCCAACATTTCAATCCATGAGCTACATGTTTACTCACAGAATTCTGTGTTGATCTTATAAAAGCTGGTTTCTAATTATTTTTTCTGGCTTGAAATCTAGGTCCGGATGCCCGCATCCTCGACGGCTCTTTGATGCAGGTGTAAATGCTAACAAATGGATTAAATGAAAAAGGATAAAAGTAATCATGACAAACTACATATATTTTTCAATGAAAAGCGTATAACGTATACATTTGCAGAATTTGTATAATTTAGATAGAAATTATGTATTTAGAAAGATATTAGTCGACTGAACATACCGTGAAAAGCACTTTTGGTCCAACGAAACAATAGTATTTCAATATAGATGGTTATTTATTAGTTTACGTCAGAAAACTCCGGAGAAAGTATCGTTTGTATCTGTTTCGGAATAACTTCCGCATATAAAAAAACGACATCTTAATTGTACAAAAGCGAGATGCTATGTAAAATATAGTTTATAGTATAGTAACAAAATAAGACTACGCACTATAATAAAAAAGTCAAAGATAGAATCTTGTCCCTAAACAGCCAAACGCAGCAGTTGTTTGTGGTGTGATTGAGATATGCACCACCCATAATTTGAAACCTTTTATTTCCAGAAAGTAGTGTTATTGAAACAACATGATGGAAAATGAAGCCAATGAGTGCATGATTGTAACCATATATAGAAGGTCTATATTCCCCAAATGGGTGATTTCTTTTTTATTACTCTTTAGAAGCTCTTAGTGGTCAAAGAGTGCATCACATGCTTGTCTCGGCTCTTTGCACAAACAGTTGTTTCTAGCTGGTGCTAACTGGGTTTTGTTTGCAAAAATAAACAAGAAAAAAAAAAAAAAAACCAAAGAAAAAAATGGACAGTCAAAAAAAAAAAAAAGGTTGTTTTATTGCAGTCTGCATGAAGCAGCGATGAGGGAAATATTATTTCGGGGAGTGATAACAGCTACCTGGTGATCTCCATGTGGATAGAGAATTTGAGCCTATTTTACATCTGTGAGTTACATTATATCTCATTTTAGAGTTTTATAGAATGTCCGTTTGTCTTTATAGAAGAATTGCTTGTGTGTGTGTGTGTGTGTGTGTGTGTGTCTATTTGAAAGCAGGCTGTATGAATGGTCATAGCAGTATAACAAGAGCTTGTCTGGCTACCTGGCCATCAATATGAATGCAGTCTGTATTAAAGGCCCCGAAGTTCACAGGTGTGTTCCTCAGACAGAGAGGGAGAAAAGGACCTAACATATTTTACTTGATTCTATCTTATCGGTTATGTTCGTGCAAATTATTAAAGATAAACCTGGAAAAATAAATAGTATGGATAATTATCGGCCTATAGCCTTGGCCACTATTGTATCCGAAGTTTTTGAGAGAATTTTATTAGACAAGTTAAAACAGTTTGCTTTGACTTCTGATAATCAGTTTGTTTTTAAATCTAAACATAGTACAGATGTGTATTTTTGCTCTAAAGGAGATTTTAGATTTGTATATTAGTAAAAATTCCACAATATTTCTTTTTTATTGATTGATCTAAAGCCTTTGATCGTGCGAATCATGTAAAATTATTATAAATTTAAATATATAAGCTACACGACAGAGGGGTTCCTAGATTTTTAGTGAGAATTCTGGCTTTTTGGTTTGTTTTCAATATGGCTCAGATCAGGCAGAACTAGTAAATAAGAGTAATATTATGATTATCAGGAGTAGGGAGGACAGGAAACTTTCATTTCCTGACATTTCTCTCTGGTATCGTCCTTAAAGTATGTGATTAGGTTAAATACTTAGGATGTTATATAACTGATGACTTGTCTGATGATCGGGACATCTTAAGACAACGTCATGTGATGTATGCACAAGCAAATATGTTGGTTAGTAAATTTAGTGTGTGTTCAAAACGATGAAGAAGTACAAGTCAAATGTTTGTCATCGTTGGTGTGCCAACCTGCTCTGCTTTATTACGTAATCTCATGTACAGATATATGTGTAGGTTATTAAGAGTCTGTAAACAGTATAATTTCAACACTGATAAATCCTGCACTAAGATCTGTCAGACTTTTCTCCAATACGTGGAACCACTGGTGTTTTAGTCTGTATGTAAATGCATGATATTGTGGATTATGATTGTTTTGTATTTTTTTGTATTGATGTACACAATGGACCGTGTTTGTCCTTAAATAAAAGTGAATATTATTATAGTCTCACATTTCTTTTTGTTGGAATCTAATTTTTCATGATATCTTCATTACATTTGGAACATAAATATATGTTTTTTTTGTACTTTTTCCAGGACTGATTTCATGCATTTATATATGAAATAAAAACACGTTTATTTCTGTAAAAAATGTCCAGGGAACATCAGCGTCTAAAAAATCTTTTTGAGCAACTCTGGATGATGTATAGTAAAGCCCAAAGTGTCTTCTTTCCAAACATTGTGTATGTAGCACACTTCTGTCAGAAACTGTTAACATTTTAATTTAGGAAGGTCATTTCAGCTGCAAGTCTCAAAAGTGGTTAAGAAATACTTGGCTATAACTAAGTGTGCTTGGTGCCTCATCACTCATAAAACAAACAAACAAACATGTGCTGATGCACAATGTTTAAAATGTAAAACAGAAATACACAGTCGTAAGAGTAGAAACAATGACTTACTGTGGTGGACCTGTTCGGCCCCTGCCAGCACCCTGTGCCATGCTCATACTTCATCACAAGATATTTATTGTCTTCAGACCCTGCCCAGGTTCCCCATGTCCTGCACATGCATGCACACACACAGAAAGATATCAATAACCAACAACAACCATGACCAATTCCTAAGCACACCAAATAAATCATTAAATCATTATGAGGCATTCTTACCCAAGATTGGTTTCTGAGCCACCGTACTTAGGTTTCTGGGAAACACGATTAAAAGGACAGAGTCTGTAGATATATCTATAAAAAGAATAATAATAAAAAAAAAAAAGTATTGCCATTACATAACAACAGAAAAGGTTAATCAAATTTGACTTTTCAATTTTATGATACAAAAAGTGTGATGTTTATTGTTATTCATGCATCAGTATTTTATTAATAGAAGTCATAATACCACTTTTTCTTTGCTGATACAGTTATTAAAACCAGTGCCAGTCGATACCAATACTATTTGAGTATCATTTCTTTAAAAATTATTACGCCTTCAACTTTTTTTTTTACCAAACCAGTAAAACTCTGTTTGAAATAAAGGAAAAAAAAAAAAAATATATATATATATATATATATATATATATATATATATATATATATATATGTATGTATGAATGAATGTATGTGTGCAGATTTCCAATTTAAAACATCTCTTTTTCAAATCCAGCTGCAGTCTTTGCTGTCTCTGAGGAACTTACTCGCTAGTGGAGAGCTCGTAGCACTGGTTGTAAAGGTAAGCAAACTCATTACTGGGCCCAAAATCGAAGGAAAGCTCTTTCTCAATGTTCCTGTAAATTGAAGCAGACCAATGCACAGATCATCAAACACCAAACACGGAGCTTTAAAACTTTCATAAATCAACAAATATGTGAGTGGTGTCATTGTACCAACCTGATTTGATCTTCCACTTCACGCAGAGCTTTCTCTGATTCGTCAAATTCTTCTCTGGCTTTCTGAGCGGCTGAGGATCAAAGCAATGTTATTTATTTTGTTCATATACTGGGTTGTCTGCTATAATAAAAATGGAGTTGGTTATACCATTAATGCTCTGCACTGGTATAAATAATAGTAGTCTGAACATAGTAAAAGTTCATTTAAAAGATGTCTGGCAAAAAAAAGAAAGAAAATCCCTACTGACCATCGATTAAAGCTTGAGTGTTAGAGTCATAAGGTGGCATAGTGTCTTCGTCCTCGGTCTTCTCTGGAGTCTTGACGCTGGGAGGACTCTGTACAAAATATCCAAATAGTAAGCAGTTCACAAATGCAAAGCACAGAACAACCGCCAGTTCAGTCACTTGACTGTGGAGATGGATATACTGCTCACCTTCCTTACCTTATCAAGATCTTCCTCTGGATAATCATCATCATCATCATCATCATCACCAACATCCTCATCCTCATCTTCTGGAATGTCATCATCTTCGGGGTATGGCTCAGGGTCGTTGTCCACAACAGGTTCCTTGCTTTCTTCTGCTGGAGTGTCCACTGGTGTCGGCTCTTTAGGCTGAGACTACAACAAAGCATAAAATGAACTATAAATGCAGAGCAATGAGGGGAAAGATCACCTGATCACCTAATAATAAAAAAATGTAAGTTCTGCTAAACATTTCCAATGAATGGTGTTCAATAAAATGTTATATTTGTTATGCAGATCTTATATAAAGCAGTTCATATAAAATACTGATGGGTAGAGACAACCCTATTTTTAATTGCATATATATTGTAAAAGACACTCGTGAACCATTCACCATGTGCCTAAAAAAGTAGCACTATACAGGAAAAGGCAGGAAAAATCTAACCCATGCTCAATGTGCCTCTCGTGCTTATTAGACTGATATTCACTGACCTCTGAAACATACTTCTCCTTAATGTTGTTCCAAACACTTTCAAAAGCTGCTGTGCCTGCCTGGACTCCTCCAAGCAACCCCTGGTGAAGAAATCATACTGAAGTTATCATAAATAAAAGGTGCAACGGATGAAATAAAAAAATAAAAAATAAATTCAAAATATATACCTGGGCCTCAGTCTCAGAAAAAGTGCCATCTGCATCTGTATCTAGCTCTGCATGTGTCTGCAGCTCAGCAACAGAAACACTGAAAGACGGCAAAAATTAGCAACTGGGCAAAAAAAAAAAAAAAAAAAAAACACTCCACTTCATAGAATGACACACTCACACACAGCTGCACTTACAATCCATCTGCATCATCATCTAGCTCAAGAAAAGCTTCTGCCATTTTAGCTTTGTCCTTCTCCATACGAATCACTGCTTTTTGTTCTGTAATAATGGCAAGGAAGGAAGCTCAGAGTCACATGGGCCAGCTGATAGAAAAGCCAATCAGCAGGACTGATTTTTAAGTGATTCACTAAAATTTTGGTGCATGGTGAGTAATATAATTTTATATTATTATATTATATGTAATCAAATATGTGTAATTAAAATACTATTTTTTCTTAGAATAATTAGCTCTGCATAAATCGAATTCAAAGATCATAGGGAAAAAATATTGAAGTAAAAATGTAATTCATGTGAAAAATAATGAAGAAGAAATAAAAACACTTACCTTCCCAGGCCTTAAGATGGCGCTCCTTGGCTTCTTTCTCTGGCTGTTCCGCGGTCTCTTTAATGGTCCTTATAGCCTCCACTTTTTCCTCCACCTCCTTTTTATTGGTCTGCAGGTCTGTCAGCTTTTTCTGTAAAAGACAAAACAGAGAGTTTCCAGCATCACTAAATATTTTAAAATCATCTCGATTGCCTGTTGTAAAATAAAATATGGACAGCTCGACTACGTTAGCAACAATTTTACTAAATGAAAGGCATAAGAAAAAAATGTAAATAAATAATACATAAAGAATAAAAATGATCGGAGTGGGATTCAAGCTGAATTAATAAAAAAGAAAAAAGTAAACAAATAAATAAAAAAGTTTTAAAAACCTGTTTTTCTTGATGGGTTTTCTTAGTTTCTTGAATGAGCTGCTGTTTGAGGAGGAAACCTTCTTTGGTGATCTCAGCCATTTTCTGCAGAACCTCCCTTTCCGTTCGGCCCATCTCCCTGAAAATCAGCAGAGTTTTACAACAACTGATCATCAATCATCATCCATGATGAGAAATACCCAACAATCTGTATAATTACATGCTCTGTAACAGCATAATCCAGTAGCAATGCACAAAACAAGTGGTGCACAATAGAGTTTGACTGATTTTGTTTTTATTTACATATGTTATTGACAGAACTTGGCCCCACAAGAAAATATAAGTTCCCGAGTGGTAATTATGACATCATAATGCCATTCATGTTTGCTCATTTTGTAATTACTCACCTGAAGGAACACTGATTGGAATTGGATTATAAAAGCCGCTTTCAGTGTCATTCACTTACTTTAAACTAACATGCACTTAATACGCATACAACAGTATTCAATAATGAAAAAACATCTAATAATATAAAGCCCTGGTATTCTCCTACAGACTACATTTACTGTATAATTACCATGAAATTTACACAGAAAAGAATAAACTTTTTAATGAAAGATGCTACACCAAATACTGACCTGCAGGTGTTTTCACATTTGGCCCCACTGTTGTACTCATCGGTGGTGTCACAGCAATCTATGATTAAAAAATATATACATCTTATTTTGTATACAACTAGTACACATTAGCAATCGCCATAATGATATTACAGAACATGTAAACAAATGTTTGGCTCATAGAATAAATGGCTAAATTTCCATGACCCAATAATCAATCATTTGGCATTCACACACACTCATGAGCTTCATCAATATGTTTAATGGAGTAATACGTAAGGCATATCGCAGTTGCAGTGAGATTTGAAGTGATGTTAATGTCCGTATTCCTGTAAGACAGTGTGTAACGTTAGACCTGATTGTGAGGTGGAGGCTCTCACCACATATGCCGTCGTTAATGCGGGAAGATGGGATGGAGGTGGGTCGGAAGCCGGCATTAGTGCAGTGGAAGACTCCGTTGGGACAAGCAGAAGTGCCTAGAGGTCAAATAAAGGTATATGATGAAAACGTCTCTGTGTTATGCATTATATATAAAAAACAGAACAGTTTAATTCCTTGCACAAATTCAGAGCGAGTCTTTTAGTTTTACCTGGCTCATCAGAGCCATCTTTGCAGTCACAGTAGTCGTCATTCACTCTGTCAAAAGGAATGGTACGGGAGCCATCCAGACAAGTGAACGGGATTTTCTCGTCATAGAAATGTCGTCCTGTAGAAATTAAAGCGGAAGGAAATGGGTTAGAATGTAATAGAATGGCTTAGTTAGTTATACAGTAGAATTATTATGCTCTGTTGCCGAATTAACGAAAATGCATCACTAGATTTGGTGACTATTTTTTATTAAAACAAATAAACAAAAAAAGGCTAGCAATGAACTTCCTAATCAATGTGTAACATCTGACTTGAATGTGTAGCCAATCACATAATCAGCACTGGTTCCCCACAACCAATCAGCACTGTTTGTCCCACCTTCAAGCTTCATCACCATTGGCCATCTCCATTTATAATGCAGAACATGTAAATGCTTAGCTCATTAATTATTTTTTAACGCTCATGATAGTTGAATATTCTAGTCTAGAGTTGAATATTTAAGGCGTATTTCAGTCGCTGTGATATTTGAAGCGATGTTTGGTTCTGATCGAGTGTCCTCCTTTGAGTAACGTTGGACCTGAATGTGAAGTAAATCCTCTCGCCAGATATGCCGTTGTTAACGCTAGAGGACGAGACGGAAATAAAACAAACAAAAAAAAGGCTAGCAACAAACCAAGTAACTTTTTGATCAACCTGTTATGTCTTCTTGTGTGATTGCAACCAATCGTATGATCAGAATGTTCCCAACAACCAATCACTGTTCACCACTGTTTGTCCCATCCTCATACTTCTTAATCGCCACAATGATGTTACGCCTCTTCATCGCCACAATGATGTCGCGCTTCTTCATCGCCGCAATGATGTCACGCTTTTTTTGCTCTTCCTTTCAAACTCATTTAAGGTGATCAATGATTTTTTTTTAATGAGTCATAACCAATTTCTACAATAAACCTTTATTCTATTTTATTATTTGGAAAAAAAAAATTATTAATCCTAATTTAAAACGCAAATAATCATGCAAATAACTCAATGTCGTCATCTGGCGTCACTCTGGAGGTATTGTTGGGGTTTAGGGGAAATGTCTTGACTGGATCTCTTACTGGACAGCGGGACTCCCCGAGGCTTCTGGACCTCCACAGCAGCTGCTGAGCCCACAGCCAGGCCCAGGCTCACCATCAGGAGCAGATGTGTGGAACTCATGAGGAAGTCTGTATGCAGGACGTGAAGACAGAGAATATCCTAAAAGAAACAGCAAACACTGGCATTGAAACAGGAGTCTAACTGGCCTGTATAGCTCTCAGCTGTACAGCACACACATTACCGACCACTCAAATAAACAAACTAATACATTAATTAATTAATCACCAATTAAGCACCTAATCTAGTTAATTCTGTGCTCGAAAAATACGTTTGGTTTTAAAGCTAACCGGCTAGCTAAACTGCTGCACCTAGCAAAACACTGACAGACTTAATAAAACCCAGTTCTCGGCTCGTGAGTATAATAATAATAATTATTATTATTGAATAAGAAAATATCTCCTAATTATTCTACTCACAGTGTCTGTGGTTTGTATAAACCGGAGTTTTGCACCAGAGCTTATGAAAGTGCACAAAATTACGACCCGAGCTAATCATTCATTACCTACTTCCGGGATGAGAGGCCCGCACGCGCTGACGTATGACGCGTACTGCGGTGTTCTGTTCTGATTGGTGGAAAGCAACATGGGGGCGGAGCGAAGAGGAGAGAGTGAAAGATGGTCTTCATGTTGTTTATTGTTCTTAATATGTGCAGTGTATACACTTTTATTATTTAATAATTTTTAAATATTAGTATTTTATTTTGGTGTTTTTATTTTCATTTTATTTTCTTCTTTTATTTTCTTCATTATTATTTTTTGTACTTGCTTTGCAGAGGTGCGAAGTAATGTATTTAATTTTTTTTTTTTTTTACAAATATCTGTACTTTCTACTTCTTACATTTTTAAACCTATGACGGCGTATTATGGCCGATAAAAAAAAATTAAATAAATAAATAAAGTAAAGTCAAATAAAATAAAATAAAATAAAACATTAGAAGGGGAGGGGCAGGGAATTTCCGAGTTTAAAAAACAGAATTTTCAAGTTGTAAATCGAGATTTTAAGAAAAATAAATTTTCAAGGTTAAAGTTTATTACAAATTTACAAACCAGGCTCGTTACTTTAGTTTTAATCTATTTGTTAAAATTTTTTCTTTTCTTTTAGCCCATGAACCTATTACCTGTCATTGCACGGCTTTTTAATTCTAACACTGGTGTAACATTTTCTGGTTATCACACAACATAGATCCAGTCTAGTTTACAAAGCAAACATTGAGCAAGTCAGAAGGCAACAAGAATTATGGGGTTCATGTGGAGGAGACAGAGGGAGTCAGTGATGTAAACATTCCTGATCATCATCTTTTCTTTGCTTGTGCTCTATATGGTGGATGTTCAGCCTGGTCACATTCATTAGATAACAAAATTTAAAATTCGCTTTGTAGTCTTCTTCTTCTCCTTCTTTCGGCTTCTCCCATTAGGGGCGCCACAGCAGATCATCCGTCTCCATACCCCCCTGTCCTCTACATCTGCCTCTTTCACACCAACTACCTTCATGTCTTCCCTCACCACATCCACAAACCTCCTCCTTGGCCTTCCACTTTTCCTCCTTCCTGGTGTCTCCATCCTCAGCATTCTCCTACTGATATACCCCATGTCCCTCCTCTGCACATGTCCAAACCATCTCAATCTCGCCTCCCTCACCTTGTCTTCAAAACGTCCTACATGCCCTGTCCCTCTATTAAACTTGTTTCTAATCCTGTTTGTCCTCAGCACTTCTAATAAAAATCTCATCTTCATCTCTGCCACCTCCAGCTCCACCTCCTTTTTTATATTTATATATTTATTATATATATATATATATATATATATATATATATATATATATATATATATATATATATATATATAGACCAAAAGTTTGGACACACCTTCTCATTCAAAGAGTCTTCTTTATTTTCATGACTATGAAAATTGTAGAGTCACACTAAAGGCATCAAGGGCTATTTGACCAAGAAGGAGAGTGATGGGGTGCTGCGCCAGATGACCTGGCCTCCACAGTCACCGGATCTGAACCCAATCGAGATGGTTTAGGGGTGAGCTGGACTGCAGAGTGAAGGCAAAAGGGCCAACAAGTGCCAAGCATCTCTCGGGGAACTCCTTCAAGACTGTTGGAAGACCATTTCAGGTGACTACCTCTTGAAACTCATCGAGAGAATGCCAAGAGTGTGCAAAGCAGTAATCAAAGCAAAAGGTGGCTACTTGACATGAAAAAATTCAATGCAACACCCGTTTATTAACGACGTCCTTTCTTTACTCTGTTATAAATAAAAAAAAACTATCAAAAAATAATAGGTAATTTTTTTTTTTTTTTTACTGATCTCAAATCTCAAATCATCACCAAAATCCGCCATTTTACCCTCTGTGTTTGACAAATGCGGCGTTTTGTGGCATTTTTTTCCCTCATAATGCCGAAACAAACTTATTTTTATTTTATATACTTATTTCATAAATTACTCTGTCTTTTTTGGACGTACAGATGAGAGCAATACATTATTTGATTCTACAAAGGGTCTACTTTCATTTGTATACACTCATTATCACAACAAATCTTTACAAAAGATTTTTTGTAAATTCAAGAAAACAGACAAGGGACACTCTCTTAATATTTGTCCATGCCCAGGGTTATTAGAGTATTAAACACATGAAAAGTAATAATTAAAATCACATTTATAACAGATAAAAATGTGCAGTTAAGTCACAATTAATTGGGGGTTAATCACGACAATCACGCGATTAATGGTGATTGAATATTTTAATCGATTGATAGCCCTAACAATATATTGTGAGGTCCAGTTACCAGTGTGACACGAAAACAGTTAGCAGCAAAGGCTACATTTTACTTAATGACATGTCAGAGCCCAAACCTCTATACTTTAACTCGAGTAAAAAGGTATAGTCAGTACTTCAACTTTTACCAGTCTTTTAAAACATGAGTATCTGCACTTATATTTAAGTGAATGATGTGTGAACTTTTGCTACCTCTGCTGACTCCATCCGTCTCTTCCACATTAGCCCCAGACTTCTTATTGCCTACGGTCTTGCTCATTGTTAGCTTTGTAATCTAGCCTACTTCTGTGGTGTGCGATTGCCAGGAAATGTTACACCAGCGGCAGGTTAAAAAAGCCACGCAATGACAAGAAATAGTTTAATGGGCTAAAAACAGCGCTTAATGAGAAGAAAAAAATCTAAAAAAAAACAAAGGTAAAATCTACTTAAGTAAAGTAACAAAATATTTGTACTTCGTTACTTCTGACCTCTGCAATTCTAAATAATTTCCAATCACTTGAAGGTGAAACAGGATGCATCTGAGCTCAATATGGCCAAGAGGCAACTACAAATAGATGTTAAAATGATTTACAGAAAAGTTTGTTATTTTTTTTTTATTTTTTAATTTAAGTTTAACCATAGAATGTAAACATTTAATGCTTTTCTTTGGCAAAATAGTGTATGATGTAAGAAACAATGCATTAAATGATGGTTTACTATAGTAGATTAATATATGAAGTTCAAATTAAAACTTAGCCCTTGTCAGTAGGCATATGGTTTCTCTAAATATATGGAGTCATACTGAGCTATTAATGGAGGATATGGCAACAGAAATAATAGAATTCACACAAGTGTACATTTCTTCTCTGGAACTTGTCAGAAAAATTACCATTTATTTTTTCATATTTATTAAAAATCATCCTTTATTTGTATTTTGAACACACTTTACAGTACTGAACAGTGAAACAAAAGAAAAATATACTGATATATATTTATATATTTGTTTCATATATATATATATATATATATATATATATATATATATATATATATATATATATATATATATAATATGTATATATACGTATATATATAGTAATTTGCTTATTAAAAGCATTGTATTCACAAAATGTTTTCTCAGAGGACATACTTTCATAAAAATAATATAATATAAAATAACTTGGACACATTATACACATTACAGCAACATCATTTACAAATATTACAATCATTTTGTTGTGTTTTTTTTTCTCTTTATATGATCATCATATATTAACAAGTAACATATTATTTAAAGCCCAGAGAGTCATTCCGTAAAGGATTCTCATGAGAAGAAAGTGACAAAGTACAAATAATCCTTGACTACTTCAGCCACAATCTTTATCAAATAATTCTGTCACAGACTCTGCCTTGAAACACACCTTCAGTCAAACTATTGTGAATCTCATGACAACCAGCCTCTGCAAGGTGGAGTATTACTGCAGAGTCGTTTATTTTATTAATTTTTTTGTCAGGTTGCAGGGTGGGAAAGCCGACATGGTCGAAAGGTTTGGGATCAAGCCAAGAGTAGTGCTTCCCTGGTGCAAGTCTTATTGTATTCTATAAAAAACAATAAATCTATACACTGTTTAACCTAGACTAACCAGCCCACAACCCAAAATAAAGTGCAGGTTTTTAAGATTTCACAAATTATTAGGCTGCCTTCAAACAAAACTCAAATATAAAACAGTTGTGCGATTTGTCTATTTCTAATTTTAAAAAACAGAAGGGTCAGGAAAAAAGATTGTAGAGGTTTTTTTTTCCTGCAAATTTCAACCATTCATGTACAATTTATTACAACTAAATATAATAAGCTGTCAGTGACAATGAGAAATTCTAAGTGATTTTAAATGTACAGACTGACATTACAATATATACAAAATAAGCAGTGATAAGTCTAATATTTATAGTCTTGCAATCATTTCCTCAAAATCACAATCACCAACCAGCATGATACAAAAATAAAAACTGTACACAAACTGTCCAAAAGAAAAAGAAAAAAGAGAAAACTTTTCTTTTTGAGATTCAAAAAGAATGGCAGCAAGTAATTCATTTCTTTATAAGAAAAACGATTGCTACAGTATTGTGTTAAAATGGCAAGAAGTATTTGTTTGCTTAAGTGCTTGCCTCATTAACAAAAAAGCCACAAACAGAAGCATTTTCTTGGGTAACATATGCAAATGTACGTAGGGATGTCATCGGTTCATACAACAGATCAACCTCCCTTGGGGTTACAAGTCTAAAATCCACCAATTAGATGCCAGTTTAACATCTAACTGATACAAACCATCCACCAAGGTACCAAAGCCATAACCTCTCAGACCTTTGATACCATATTTGTATTGATATAACCTCAAAGTTCTGTTGCAACAGGCACACACTTGAAGCTAGGGCACTGACCAGCAGAAACCAGCTTATCACCATATACACAGAAGAGACGTTTTCTCACAAAATACCCACAATTTCCCAGTCAACACTTACATTCAGAGTCACAGACAACCCATTATTTTGATGCAGGCTTACTGCAACCTAGATTTAAAGACCCTGGAAACAGAAATATGATCCGTTCTCATTGACATTGGTGAGAAGATGGATGTATTCCGATAATTATGGGCTATTCAATTAAGTACCTATTACTATTAGTACAGACAAAACAATTTGACATTTATTGAAGGTGTACAGACAAAACACAGATTTTCTGGGATCTCTCATGAGCCTCAGGACAGTCAGCATAGTGCCACATACAAAAAAACCCTGCAGTGTTAAGGCATAAAAACATCGAACTTAATAATGGCTGCATGTGACTCCCTGCCCTCAGTTCCACTGGTTCAAGTTGCAACTGTCCACCAATCACACCCCTCAGTCAAGGTATTAGTTACCACCCATTCCTTTGGTAAGCCAAAATGGAAAATATTATTGGCTGCGATGGAGCAATGGCTGCATTATATGAGCGGATGAAAGTGAATCTGTGCTGCTATTGAAAGGATTCTGTGATTTCCGCTGTTCTCACAGGACCATCCTGAAATGTAATTCAAAAAGAAGGCAAAAAATCATAAATTCCGAAGAATAACATGGCTTATTCTCAAAAGAGTGACTATCCTTGTTTGCATTAAACTTGACGGGAGACAGTAGACCATGAGCAAACTCCCATGGCTAGTCCCTTATTCAGTCCCCAAAATGTTCTACGAGAACGGAAGCAACCAAGGAAGACCTTACATAATAAAATGAGGTTTTTAACACAATAACAGAAAGGCTTCCAACATACACACTAATTATGCACAACAGAGAGAGAGAGAGAGAGAGAGATTGAAACAAGCAACAATTAAGAAATGAAGACAAAATTAAACCACTATCCCACGATGCATTGCTTCACGGCAGCTCCAGAGCTGAAGCTGATGGTTCGGAAAGGCACGTGGCCATCGCGCACTGGTAGCACTCCTGGTAAAGGGAAAAAAGGGGGCTGGACCTGTGTCACAGATCCAGTCTTGTGCCACACACACCCATCCTCCCGCCTCCACAGCAGCAGCCAAAGCAGCAGGTGTCCTTATGGGTTTCTTTCCGCCAGAAATGGAAAATAAGTCAGTCTGATTGAACAAATCGTGTAACTTCTGAGGAATTCAGTCTCTGTTAAGAACGCATTAAACGCTGTTTCTTGAGCTTCAAGACATCTACTGAGATGAAAAGTAATTGGTATTCCTTTTAAGATGGCTTTTTCCAAAGAGATCCCAAATCACTTCAAAGTTCCCCCAGGTGTGTGCACTTTCGAGTAGATTGAACTGAAATGGTTTTGTGGATGTGTGGGTATGCAAGTGTGCATCTATATGTTGGTATAAATGCACATGTGTATGGGGACCTACCAAAAAATCCAGAGTGCTACATGGTGTAAATGGCCCATTTGAAACACCACTAAAACTGTATTCCTCCATGCAAACTCTTTCATTCTGCTAAAAAGGGGCCCAGCACCCAAACCAAATCTACAGTTGCTGTGTGAATTACTTCTCTGATAATATTATTGTCTTCCCTTTATATGAAAAATAATATGAAAAATTTTATTGAGTTGGTGCAGAAATATTATTTTGTTCATGGTATGACCATGAAGTAGAGGGTAAGGTAGAGAAAAAAAAAAGAGATAGTTCTCATGGGACCACCTGCACTCCTGTGACATTCCTGACGGCTACGGAGTCTCACGTATCGTCACCGGGGGAAAAGGACGACTCCTCTTCATCTTCTGCCTCCTCTATTGGACTCCCATCTGAATGTCTTTCCTCATCCTCTTCCTCGACCACTGACTGAACCTGCAGTCGCCTCCTCCCGCCCCTCTCTACTGCCACAACCTCCCCTTCAACATCATCGTCCTGTTCTGCCCCAGGATTCTCGCCTACCTTCAGCTCATTTGGCACCTCCTGTTCAATGCAATCTATATGATTGTGATTGGGCCCAGGCTCCTGAACTGGCTCACCTTCCAAGGTAAGCTGAAATTGAAACTTGTCTGTGCAGGAGTCAAGCTCATTGTCGGTGATTGGTGGGGGCGAGGGACTCTGGGGGATAGTGCTCTGGTACCAGTCCCGGTTGTCCTCAAGGGTGTCCAGGATTTCCTGAGCATCAGGGTGTACGAGGTCGCCCCAAGTCTCCCACAGAGGGTGCACAATGTAGTCAATAAAGCCCACCTAAAAGAGATAGCAAAAAAGTAAGGGTATGAGGTTCTGTTCTTGGTTAGTGTAAGCAGGGGCAGATAATCAAGAATAAGATTAAAATGGACATGAAATCTACTTTCATCCTAACCCTAACAGAACTTAGACTGAGGTTAAAATATATTAGGTCTAATCATTAAATGTGAGGTAAAATCTGGATTTCAAAAAGGCTAAGAAAATGAAGCTGTCAGAAAACTCCTTGAATTGAAAACTCCTAACCCTAACCCTAAAATTGCTTGATGACAATGCTTGATGTTCATACTAACAGCCCACCCTGTAGTACTGATGCACAGGATGACTTAGCTGCATGCTAACATTTTAATCTTAGGCAAAGTAGAGTGTCTCCTGGGTAATATCTAACGAAAATCAATGAAAAATAGAAAAAAATTGCTTCTTGTCATGAACATAAATGGAATTTGAGTCAGAATAAATGAACAATATAAACACACACACACACACACACACACACACACACACACACACACACACATACACTTTCAGTCTTAAATTACACAAGTCAATATCAAATCATTTTTTACAGGCCATATTATATATTTTTCTATATTGTTCTGTTTTCTGATTGTTGTTTTGCTTTTATTCTTTTATTGATACTGGTTTAAAAAAAACAGGCTAAAATCTTGGACACACCCTTTACTTAATAAGGAGCAGCTCTAATTAGATGATCTCAGAGGAAATGGTATTAAATCCATTACCAATGGCACTGTGGTTTGGGAGACTTGTTTACTGTAATCCAGCATTTCAGGAATCACTTTTGAAAAGGAGAACCGGTAGTTCACCGGTAGTTCACATGTTCACAGGTGGATGTTCGCTGGATCCAAATCATTTCTCAAATTCCAAAAACTTTTTCTCCAGAGATTGCAAAGCTCTCACCTTCTTAATAGGTGTATATATGGTAGTCATCACTGCGTACCACAGCACCAGGCACAGCATTTCTCTGAGTGCTCAAAATTATTACAGTTTTTTCTGAAATAAACAAAACTTTTACAACCACCACAGTTCCCTAAGAACTTGGCGTGGGAGCTCCCTCTTCTGTTGTAGTCCCTGAAGGCTCCACTTTACAAGCCTAGGCAGAACACCAAACTCTAATGGGTGTCTCTTAAAGCTGTCTTTTTTGCTAGCAAAGTGGGAGAATCGATTGCCCTGGGGATAAATATGCCTTGCACATGGTTTTGGCTAAATGACTGTTTATTTTGGTTCAATATGGAGATTCCCAACAATCCATATCATAAAATTTTAAGAATAAAGGCGACACAAATGACACAGTAGCCATATTTATAGCAAATATTCCATATTATGTCACTAGGTGACATTGATGGAGTCTCAGTATGTGTGCATTTGATTATTATTATTCCTAGAACCACAGTGTCACAATTAAATAGCTTTTCCTTTAAATGGTGATGTAGTTTTGACATGGGCTGTGCTTTTCATTATATGTTTGTAATTTTACATAGGACATAAAACTTTCTTTTGGCTTCTTCCATTAGGGGGCGCCACAGCGGATCATCCGCATGTTTGATTTGGCACGTTTTTACGCTGGATGCCCTTCCTAACGCAACCCTCCCCATTTATCCGGGTTTGGGACTGGCACTAAGGCTTGTGCAAACCTAATGGCTGGGGTTGGTTCCCTGACCGGGGATCGAACCCGGGTCACAGCGGTGAGAGCGCCCATCCGAACCACTAGACCACCAGGGAACAATTTTACATAGGACATAATACATGTTAAAATGCTGAAAAAACTTGCATAAAACTATTAATATTTAATGAATATGTAGTTAAATTATGCTTACTATTAATATGTGTGATGTCTGAGTTTGAAAAGCAACAGGGTCCAAATCTGTGGCGTAAATCTATGTGATATATTTGGCATTGACAAAAAGACAGGAGTCGGCACTGGAGGCGGCCGAGTTAAAGATGCTGCAATTTAAATTGGGAGTGACAAGGATGGACAGGATTAGAAATGAGTTTATTAGAGGGACCATAGGGCATTTTGGACACAAGGTGAGAGAGCCATGATTGAATTGATTTGTTCATGTCTAGAGAAGAGGCATGGAGCCACCAGAAAGGAGGAAAAGAGGAAGGCCAAGGAGGAGGTTTATGGATGTGGTGAGAGAAGACCTGCATGGTTAATTTGTAAGAGGCAGATATAGAGGATAGAGTTTTTTGGAGACAGGTGATCTGCTATGGCAACCCCTAACAGAAGCAGCCGAAAAAGAAGAAGAAGAAAAAGATGTGTGTGTGGTGTATGGGGATAACTTATTTCAATTGAAAATATATGTTAAATACTCCAAATATTTTTTATTTAAATTGTTATTTAAAGTGGAAGAAGGTCTCTAGTGAACTTTATTAGCTGAATGTGCACCGAAGAAATATTTCTTTAAGTAATTATAACAGCATATTATGATAGCATTTAACAGATGTCCTGAGTAACTACATTTTTCTATGTAAAGCAGGAATCCATAACCCTTTAGTTACAACACTGGGCCATAATAAAGTTTCTATCAAGTCGCAACAACATTCTAGAGGCATTTTTCTAGAACGTTGTTGCGTTCTATTTCCGGTGCAGAATGTGCTGTCTGTGTGCAGTGACAGCACTACAACATGAATCAGAAATGCACATGCACCTCTAGCTCCACACGCTCCATACTATCACTTGCCTTTAAAGCAACATTGAAGTTTCTTTCAACCTTGTGCATCACATGGCTTTTTTTTTTTTAGCCTGAAATGCACATATAGTCTCAAGCTAAGCCTTCTGCCAGGCATTCTTAAAAAAAAAGTATAGCACCGCCTATTTTCAGTTATTTATATACATAGTTGTATTTTTTTTTAAACATTCTCCATTTAACCCATATAACATTTGGTTACATCCCTGGAGTGTGTGTTTGTGTATTCTGTATGTACCTGACTCTTTTCTACAGATGCGGTGTGTTTATCGCACATGGGGCTGATCTCCATCCCACGTTCACGCTCCTTGTCTCCCTGCCGGAAAAACTCCTCCATTATGCGCTCTGTCCATTGCCGGTACACTGCCAGGGGCTTAGTAGGGTTACTGAGGTCAGCACAGTGCACCATGTTTCTCAGAACCTACACACAAGCACATACATATGAATATTTAAATATGAGGTTCCTTTTTTTAAATAAAAGGCCTCAAGGTACAACAAGTTATTGTGATTGTTCATAAAAAACATTGTTCACTTATATTTATTTTTTTATTACTAGGAAATAAACCAAAACTACAGCCACATCCACATATTGTGTTTCAATTCACCAAACTTCAAACATATTTTTTCTTTCCATTAAAGCTGACTACAGATTTAGAGCTTTGACATCACTGGTCATGAAAGGTTAAAAAGGATGATTAAAGACCACACACATTTTATGGACAAAGGTGTTGGGACACGACTTTTCCAGCCAAACTTTTCAGTTCAGTTCAATTCAGTTTTATTTGTATAATGCTTTTAACAATGAACACTGTCTCAAAGCAGCTTTATAAAGATAAAGCAGTTATAAAGTTGTAAAAAAGAGTGTCTTTTATACAACTTTCATTCCTTATAATTGTTAGTTTACCCGTAATGAGTGAGCCAGTTGCAGCTGTGGGAGGGAAAAACTCCCTGAAATGGCATGAAGAATGGAATGGATAACATTTTAAAAAAAGAGGAAAGAAATAGGGGGATAACGTGCAAAAGATAAAGGTGTGTATGCAGCTCTATCACTCAGCTCATTATATGGAGAATAAAGGCCAATGCATTTAATGAAATAAGCTAATAACTGTATAGCAATTATTTTATGTTGTTTTGCTTTGCTTTAACATATAGAGCAACATTTCTTTTAGCTGCATAACAATATAATTTATAGTATGTAGATTATTTTAATGTGTGTAGCAACAAAACAATTACAGCCTGACCAGTCTAGTTGGATTGTAGTAAAACAGCACTTATAGATTTGGTTACCTTTAATTGAGGTGATGTCATAAAGGTTTTCTGTGATTGTACTGAAAAGGTCCTGAACTGAGTTCAGTAAAAGGGGAATCTCCAGTGCAGCTTTTACTGGAGTAATATTCTACCTACTGTACCTACTGAACTCAAGTTCATGCTTTGTGTACTTCCTCCATCACTGCTACAGACCAGCACCTGATACAGCGTAATAGGGTTGTGTCAGTCTCTTGTTTTACAGATGCTAAAAATTAAATGACCATGAGAAAGAAAGCTCCAACACTGCATTTATTCAGTATTTTTTATGCTCTCAGTCTTTAATGACACATTGGTTTTATTTTGCTTGCAAGGCAATAAATATGAGATCTCGCACACAAACTTAAAATAAAATGTAAATAAAATGGGATGACAAGGACTGTATAAATAATGGAAAATAGTGATCCAAAAATGCTTTGATGTTTGATTATATATTATATATTATATATATTATAATCAACTATTCAGAAAGTCTGACAGAATATGCATTTCCTGAGCGCAATCTATTAAATGCAGCACTACATTTCTTTTTTTTTTTTGGGGGTTGTGGTCTGAACCCAAATTCAACCATTTTAGAACAAAATTGCTTAAAGAAGTCTGTTCTCAATGTAAACGTGGTGGTGATTTATTGCTGCTCTTGGGATATTCTTGAGCTTCTCTCATCTAGAAATACATTTATTTTAATATCAGGACATTTTAGAACAAACTCTGACTGCCTCTACTTAAAGGTTATGACTTGGCTATAAATAAATATTTCAATAAGATAATGGCACCAAATGTACAGACAAACCAACACATTAATGTTTGCAGGAGCACAAAAGTATTTTACTCTACTACTCATTTTAATATGATGCACAGGACCACTATATATTTTTCGGCAGTAATTTATCCCAATTTGTTCATAAATGCCTGTTCAGATTTCCATCATAATCATCCACTCATCAGATTTTGGTTTAATGCTATCGCAGTAGTTTTTAGCATTGTAGTATTTGATTAAGGAAACTCTATGAAACTCTAGCCGTGCAATGATTTGGCTCTCCTATACCAGAGAGGCTCTTCTGGAGCACTTCTCCATCTACGTAACACTTACTGTGCTGACTAAATTAGCTGGGAAAAAAACTCTGCACACTTTATGCACTTCCATTTCAGTCTCAACTTCCCCAGCACAACCTGTATAGATCTGCTATAGGGGTCACACGTAGTCCACCATTCACAGTAGCAGCAGAAGCATTTGAACACCTCCATGCTTAAACATTCTTAACAGAGAAGTCTCTGGACCCAAATGCAGTATAACAGATCTAGTACACCAACACCTTGCTGGTGTTATCATTCTCTGAGTAGTCATGCTTGGAATACACGCAACATCAAATTCATTCAATGATTTTTTGTAATCATTTTATCCTGGTCAGGTTCCCAGTAGACACATTCAGGAACTCTGGACACAAGGCCTGAGAAACCCTGGATGGGATTCATTGACTTACATCACATAATTGGCAATTTCCACACTTATTTTCACCAAAGGTTAAACTATTAGCATGTTTTTAGAAGGTGGGAGAAAATACAATAAACACAATCTTAAGTGTCTGGCAGAAACTCCATACCCCAATGTTGTTCCCCATCTAAGCCTCCTTTCAGTGAAGACCTATCCTTACATGGGTTTTATACCCCTGCTCTGCTGATGCCACTCAATTCATACACTCCTTGCTCGGATCTCCACACGATGGGTGGACATCATATTATGGAAAGCAGCTCACTAGCTGAAACAAAATCCCTGTCTAGACTCCTGTATGGACCTGAAGCTGCATCTCCATGTCAAGACTTTGTGCTCTCTCTGGACAACATTCAGCTCACACCATCTGACATTCAGCCTCATGAAATGCTTCGTCAACAAACTGCCCTTCCTGTCTCACATCGCAAACCGGACTTAGTCATGCAGACACTCAGATTCTTGTTTAGCACCATACCTATGATGTCACATGAGTTCTGAACATTTCTCAGGACACTTTTCCTGATAGAAGATATGATTCAAGAAGGACATGGGACAGGACAAAATAGAACCGCCTAATAGGTGGGAATGATCAAATACTAAAAAAGGATAAAATATGATACGTTTATATATAAAGGTAACAATATCTCTGATGCTTTTGGTTTCCGTCATGATTAAAGCAGCATCACTTCAGAAAGGCTTGGGTTACCTGTATGCGATCAGTGTAATGATCAAGCAGAAGCACTCCTGAGCTAGTCACTTTCTTCGTCTCTACCATGGTCTTCAGATCCGCCAGCAAACTCATATGCTTGGACATGTCTGTTGCCAGTACCTTAGATGACAAACCAAAAAACAACCACAATGTACATCAAAAGAAACTGAAATTAGAATTAGGTTCTTAATTATATTGAAACGCAACACACAGCGCTGCCTTACCATGTCGATAACCAACTTGCGCAGACTCTGGCGCTGCCGCTTGGTCAGGTTCTGGAAAATGTCACAGTTGTCTTCATGGAGGAGCTTGAAACCCACAGCGAGGTGATGGTTTTCTAGAACTGACTCATCATTATACATCAGAGCCAGCTCCGAGTCTACAAAGACAACAAAGGGCAGGTCAAGCATGTGTGATGCTGTTTTTCCAGCAAATAATTATAAATCTATACACACATAATGATGAATCTGTCACTCGTTGTAAAGATTGTTGTTTGTGTGATAAATCACATAAAAAATTCTACAGTTATAAGGTAAAGTCCCACAGTTACAGTGTGGGTCTTTAGAGAAGACATGACAGTCACAAAAAATATTATTGGATGCAGAAAATTTAGGTCATATATTGGTTATGTACAAACTGATAGGTATAAACTGAAAAACTGCAAAGAGCCCTAACACTAAATGCACCCATATTGCATATGTAGGTTTGGCAGTAGGTGATGTTTTTAGAGACAGAAACATCTCATTCCACGTTCAGTCCCAATTTGCTGTTATAATAACCTCACCTATTCTGGAAAGATGTTCCACAATATTTTGGATTGTGCTTTCATTCAGCCACAAGTGTTTAAGTAAAGTGAATTTCTGATTAAGGTGAGGTGAGGAGGTCTGGAGTGCAGTCAGTGTTCCCATTCATTCCAAACGTGTTCAATAGTGATGAGGTCAGAGCTCTGTAGCAGGCCAATCGAGATCTTCTAGTCCAATCAATGTATAGTAAATATTCATGCCCCTGGCTTTATGCACAGGGGTATTGTCATGCTGGAACAGGTGTGGGTTTGCTAGCTCAAGTGAAGGAAAGATTTACCTTTTCCACATCCAAAACATTGTATAAAATTGGGTGTCCTTTGTGGTAACAGTTTAGGGAAGAACCACATATGGCTAGAAAAGTCAGATGTCTCAATACTGTCTATAGATCGTAGATCATCTTGGTATGCACAATTTGTTTTAATTATGTGTCTTTATTAGTCAAATTATGACCATAAGATGTTGAAACTCAAGGATGCTACAAGGGTAATTGTACAACCTACAGTATCAATAGAATATTAAATTATTAAATAATGAATATTGATAATTGTTAAACTCAAGATCTCATTCAAACTGATCATATTGATAGTCATGTGTGTCCTTCTTTAATTGTTCTATTTTCTATTGTGAGTGCTTACTGGTATTAATAAGAAATTGATTGGAAACTCCAGGATGGTCCACATCATGGATGGCAGCAGCAAACAATGCAGCCAGAATTTCCAGATCAGTGAAGACAGCCTGTTGAATAGACATAAAAGAATCTAATCACAATGCACCGTGACTAATGCCGGTAAACAGATCGGGTGGATTGTATAGTTTCTATGAACCCAGAGAAGTAACTGTGTAAGAAAAGCTGTACTTACGTGGAAGGAAGCTGTACTTACGTCCAGTGCTGGCGTGGATAACAGCACATGTGTTGACTGTGTGACGTCGGCTGCATGCAGGCTGTTGTGGTAGGCCACATTGGCGTGGTAATGATCCTCTAGCGTCATCACATAGGTGATAAATGTATCCACAGGGATACGAAAAGTTTTCAACAGATCACGCTCCTTGAAAGAGACCAACAAAATAGCATGTACTGTGGTGCACATTGCTTCTTTTAGCATGTTATTATGGAACCATTCAGGGGAGTAGCATAGAATCCAGAAATTCATTAGGTACCTGGAAGATGGCAAACATGATGCAACTCAGAGGTCTGTTATTGGAAAACTCAGCCACTTGGAATATATTAAGGCCCCACTTATTCAAGTCGTCCAGCTCCTGCAGAAAGCATACAAATATTTATTTTAATGAGACCACCTGGCTATTCTCACTTAAAGACATTTTTGTGTGTTAAGGAAGCCAGTCAGTACCCTGGCCAGTGCGTCCTCATGCTCTGTTTTGATTCCAAATCGTGGCAGGGCCGTACTGGTCAGACTGGAGCTGTGTGTCAGCTTCTTCACGCCACTAATATGGCACATAGGCTTCTCACACTCCCGCAGGGTGGGGGATGGGATCTCCACATCGTTTTGTTTGTCTGAGGAAGATACCCAGACCAGCAAAGTTTAAATCGACAAAGATGTAGGGAACAGGGCGACATTTTCACTGCTATAAAGCTGGAGCTCCGTTGGGGTTAAAAATAGAAGCAGAATTGGCCTAGATGCTGTACAACCAAACAAGCGAGTTCACTCACCAAGGAAGGTAGTGGAGATGTACTCAGACACCTGGTTCCCTGAACGGCTCATCTCAGACAGATGAGACAGCTCCCTGTTTAGCATCCTCTTAAACTGAAGGACAGAGAAAGGAGAATGTGTAATGCCTCTGATGAAAGATAATATAGGAGTGTTGGATGATATTACAGTACATATAATACTTGGTTTGCAATAGTGTACAAAAATATATGAAAACCGCACATGACTATATACCCTTGATACAATCAGGGAGTAAACATGCTCGAGGGTGAATACAGCAGGTTGTGAGATTTCTGGTGTGTATTCCATGTTGCTTCATTTATTCTTATGTATTCATTAAATGCCTTTGATAACAAATAAAAAACACGTCTTGTCCTGCATGTTTCTAATTTGTGAGACAAAAATATCTTTGGAATATACCTCAAACTGTAAGGAAGCTTTTGAAGAATAACTATGTGGAATTTTTAACCTCGCTTTGACCTTGACCCTGTTTGGATATATTCAAAAATCTATTGAGCTCATCTTGTTGCAGGAATTCTACCAAACTTTTGCTAACAAGAGTCTCAACAAGAGGCAAGAAATAACATTTCATACATCTGTATTTTAATGTATCAATAATTTAAGCTGGGAAATAGCTTTCCAGCCGACAACGCTTGACCTGTGCCCTGTAGCTGATAGCTGGATTATTGTGTTCATCAGAAAAATATACAAATAAATAAATTCAGGCAAAAATGAAACAAAGAAAGAGTCTGTCAAAAAAACTCCTCATCATGTACTATTCTGTATCATTTACTATTCTGTGAGTGTTAGCATCGAGTCAATAACATCTCTAGTTATTGAAACTTTAATTAAATGCAGGCCGATCATACAGTCCGGGCAGAAAATTACGCAACGGAAGCCGCGGCAGAAGCAGATATTTGTGACATCTTTCAAACCCAGAGGATATGTTAATACATTCATAAATAACTGCGAGGGTTAGATAAAATTATCTAAACACAGCATAGGACATAACTAGACCCGGCAGACTCTCTGTGGGATTCGGATGAGACCCCAGTGCGGTCCCACTGACTGGTCCTTCACACATTACAATCTCCATGGCAACCAGCAGGTTTCCTTAGCAACTGTCTCCTCACACTCCCTCCTGCGGCATTACAGGAGCGAGTCAACCGGTTGGGTGACAGTCAGAGAGAGTAGGCAGGTGTCTGTCTTTGACCTCGTCCAAGGTCATCGCTCTATACGGAAACTCACTCTTTCTCCATGTCCCCTGCTCTCTCGCTTTCTACCTCGAATCTTTTTCCACATCATGTATTTCCATGTGCTATTCTGTCTCTTTTTTCTCTCTGCTGCTGCATCCTTGCACAAAGCTGCCATGTTGCCTGCCTTTACTCACTCTGCCTGTTGTCTTCTTTATCCTCTGCTAATAACTGATATTTTTCCATTTATATGGATCATAATGCTCCACCGAATTACATTATCATTGCTTAAATAACTACACCATATAGAAAGACATCAACAAATACAGTTTTAGAAACCTGATAGGTAAAGATCAGACTATGTTCAAGTAGTGATGATATTCCTTTGACCAAAAGTCCCTTATTTACCTAATATTACAAGGAATAAGATCAGTGGGTTCCAATGGCTTTCACACTCATTAAGAATTCATTAAATCACATAGAATCCCAAAGTCCCAAATGCAATGCATGATGAGAAGTCAAGCTACAGCACTTATGCTGTGACAGTTGTTTTTAGTATGTTTCTTCTGCATTACCATTACAATATACCTTGGAAAAATGAAATAAGGTTCAGTTCAGGCCACAACGACTTTAATGCAGACGTATGGTCTGAAGCCAAAGTCTTTAGGTTAAAATGCTGGGAGAGTTTTTAAGAAGTTGAGAACTAGATATTTACTGGTATAGTGTGAGTGTTTATAGGATGTACAAGATGGAGTAAGGGATAAGAGGTGAGAGTGTGAGAGTGAGACAACCTCTAAACAACAGAGCAAATACTGTATGCCAAGAGAAAGACATGCACTTGAAAATGCCAGTTTTTTACATGGCTCTGACATGCTGCTAAAGACAGTGATCAGGTTCAGAGTTCAAACCTGATTTGAAGCTCAAAGCAAAGAAGCCAACTGTTTAAAAATCCTGTCTTGTAAAACATATGATGCTTTCAATTCAAAATAAAAATATCAGATCATTCTGTATATCAAATTAATTACTAAAGAAATAAGAAAAATTGTTGTGACTGCTTTGTTTATCTTTGCTTTTAAAATGCTTCTATTTTCATTTGATCATCATCAGCTTATTAGGTTAATACTTTATTATGAAATTAGTTAGTAGGTTGTTCTAAGCATCTTAAACAATTTGTCTATGGCTGTTTTACCTGCTTTAAGGATAGTTCTATTTCATAAGCGGTCTATTGCCTAATATCTTTTTATCTAACAACAAAATCACTTCTAAATTTTTGTCTTTCTATTTGTTGTTTGTTCTTTTTTTCTTTAAATTTTATTCATTTATGTTCTAATATTTATTTATTGGTTACGTTTGGACACATTTCCTACTGACCTCCTAATGTGGAAAACAAAGCGTTTTCATAAAATATATAAAAGAATATATCTGCCTAAATCTCGCCTAATATTGTTAGTATTATATGTCATTGTTAGAAACTTTTCTTTTGCCTTTGAACTTTCCTGTCAGGTGTCTTACAAGATTTTTCCCAGTATACCCAGCTGCCCTCACCTTGTGCTTTTAAACCCTTTTAATGACCACTTTTACAATCACTCACAACAAACACTCCTTTGCATTTGGTCTGGCAAGCCTCTGCTTCCTGTCCCTACCTGGTCCCACCAGCCAATGAGCCAGGGTTTGGAGCAGGTCTCACAGAACAGGTCCATCAAGGGGCTCCTGCGATCAGCAGCCTGACCTCCTCCTTCCAGCCCTCCAACCGCCCCCAGTTCCAGCTCTGCCCCTCCCCTCCCCTGCAGGCTGCTGTAGCTGGAGGAGTGGGGCAGCCGGTAGGCTGCAGGGCCAGGTGAAGGTCCCGGTGAGGTAGCTGGCTCGATTGCCTCCACTACACCCATGCTGAGTGAGACTGGTGGCACGGGCCGCTGACACAGGCAGGAGGCACAGTAGTGCAGCGGGGCCGGTGCAGCACTTGTACCCCAGCGGCATGCGGGCTCAGTCAGGGTGTGCTTGCTGAGGCCACAGCCAGCCCCGCCAGGCCACTCCAGAGTGTGGATTGGCAAGAATCCAGACACCCAAATGTTCTTCCTTTTCTTCCTGTTCCCTGGCACTTTACATGCAGGTGTTAGATGTGGGACGGGTTGTAAACGGCTCTCCAGGAGCCGCCTGGATCCGCAGTCTAAGAGGGCTACATTGCATCCAGGCAAAAGAGCCGAGCTGACCCAAATCCAGCCGTGTGAGGAGGGGGGAAAGGAGTGGAGTGGACCAAGATGGAGAATTCCGGAAAAGGCAGACCGTCTGAAGGGCACGGGGAGGAGAAGGCAGTGGAGAGCAGGATAGAGACAGCGTAGTGAAAGGATGAAAAGTCTGTGAAGGGAGGTGTGGGATGACCGAAAGATGAGTGAGACCAGAATGACGACGATGGATGAGACAGAAAGAGTGAATGTGATGACAGGCTAGAATGAAACAAAACAACACAGCCAGCTGGCTACTAACAGGATCACTTGATCCAAAATGTACACCTAAAACAAATGAGCAATAGAAATGGAGAAAACAAGGAAACAGAAATAGAGCCAGGGCCTTTAGCAATCCTATTCAAGCAGGGGTCTGGAAAAACAGCTTGTCTTTTGCTTGCTGTCCTTGGGTCTGATGCCCCTCCCCCACAGCAGAGCTTTGAGCCGGGCCCCACGTTGTCACTGTGTGCACCGATCCTGTTCCAGCAAAAAGCTTAAGCTGCAGCTTCTGTCTGTCCAGAACTGCTGCTTTCCTTCACAGCACCAATTGCTTGAATCCTTACACAGATGTGCCTGGCTATCGAATCCACTGCTGCCTGTTTCTGTGGCTTGAGGTCTGACTCCCTGGATGCTGTAGACAGCTCTTGCAAGCTAATCAGCCTCTTCTGACGGGAGCGTGCATGTGTGTGTTTGTGTGGGGTGAGTGTGCGAGCGTGCACTCTTGATTGCGCATGTGCAGCAGAGGGCATGCTAGTGTTTGTGTGTGTGTGTGTGTGTGTGTGTGTGTGTGTGTGTGTCAGGGGGGAATGTGTGTGTCTGTGTGCATGTGTAAAGGACTCAGAGGTTTATTGCTGATTTCCCCATAAATGGCTTTGTGAGAATATCCTTGGGTTATTCCCATACGAAAATACATCAGCACTCTCTGTCTCTGTCACATCACAAAAATATATTCCTGTATACAAGTCTTCCTTCGTTCTTTCTTATGTACACAGTGTACAATTAAAAAGAAATATAATGAAAATAAAGAGCACTGAAAAGCACAGTATATTGCACCCCTTTTTAGGGCAATAAGCAAAAGAAATTAGAAAATGTTCCTATTTCTTTAAGAAAGAAAGGTAGCAAAGAGAAGCACTGATATGCCATTGGCTAATATACTGAGTGGATTTTCTGTGGTCGCTGCAAACAGCGAATAATAAAGCAGGATGGGCAGACCCTACTGCAGTTCCGTAGCAACCAAGGTTAAAGCATAGACAGCATCAGGACCCAAGTGCCCTGTTCTCACCCTTTCTCAATCTCTCTCTCTCTCTCTCTCTCTCTCTCTCTCTCTCTCTCACTCTCTCAAGCCTACCTCTCTTTCTTTATCTTTCGTTCATTCCCTTTAACTCTACCCTCCATCTTTCTCTGTAACCGAGGAGCCAGTGTCTATGACAAGGCTGCCTGACATTCACACAAATGCACATTTGGTTGCACATATTATATCATGTTCAAACATTGCAGTAGAGAGAGAGGGAGAAAGAGAGAGAGAGAGAGAGAGAGAGAGAGAGAGAGAGAGAGTATTCAGTTGTAAAATATATATTAAATCAGCTCCTTAGTTCCACCTACACACAAAACCCAACTCGGATTAAAATGAGATTATCTCTCTTAAAAAATAAAAACACTACACCGAGACAACACTGGTTCCAAACATCTGATCTTATGTGCAGAAATATATTATAGCCATATTATTGAGTCATAGCTATACAAAACCCTGTTACTTCATTGTAAGCAGGTAACCCTGACCAGGAAAGATCATATACATTTAGATATACACGTTGATCCCAGATAAACAATAAACTGTGACAAACGGCAGAAGGGATGGTACGAATTGAGGGAAAAATAAGTGGCAATAGTGGCAATACTGCAGAAATAAACGTGAAAGCGCACCTTGTTGGAGGCCATTTCGCTGACAGAGCGATGTGTCTGGATGGTCTCCAGCTGGTCCAAACACCAGTCCAGCTCCTCCAGGGTCTCCCGTGCCAGCTGTTGGTATGTCTCTTCTGTATTGTAGAGACACAGGAATAGTAACACCATTAGCAAAGTTTTACTCACACATTAGAACCATGTTATAACACACAGCATCAGCATTATAATCAGCATTATCAAAACAATAGGCATTACCTTCCCAGGTAATTTTCTCTAATTGGTTAGCTATAATTCTATGCCTGAAAGTCTATGACATTTTTGTTTTATACACCATAACAAGGTATAACTTTTTTTTCTGATCAGAAATACTGAGGTCAATACAGTATTGTTACAATGCTGATTAACAACTGCAAGTAAAGCCTAACAACCACATTCATTTGGACCTCTAATGCATTTACAATTTACATTTACAGCATTTCGCAGACACCCATATCTAGAGCGACTTACATTTATCTCATTCATACAACTAAGCAGCTATAGGGTTGAGGGCCTCGGCCACTTAGGACCCCAGGAGAGGCAGTTTGGTGTGGCTGGGATTTGAACTCATGATCCAATGCCTTAACCACTAATCTACCAAATCCCCCAATACATATAAAGTTTTCATGGTCAAAGAAAACCTGCTGGGATTTATTCAAGAAATTACTGTACTGTAGGGGGAAGTAATAAAGTACAAATACTTTGTTACTGTATGTAAGTAGACTTTTCTGGTATCAGTACTTTTTCGGACAACTTTTTACTTTCACTCATTTAATTTTTTACATAAATATCTGTACTTTCTACTTCTTACATTTTTAAACCAGGCCTGTTACTTTAGTTTTAATCTATTTGGTGACATGATCAATGTTTTTTCTTCTCACTGCGCTCCACTTCCCGCCCATCAACCTATTTCTTGTCATCGTGCGGCTTTTGTTTTTTTATAATTTCCTGGCTCTTACACGCCACATACATAAACTAGCCTATGAAGCAAACAATGAGCAAGACAGAAGGCAACAAGAAGTATGGGGTTACCGTGGATGAGACGGAGGGATTCAGTGATGTCACTATGATGGAGAACAGAGACTTTCTACTTCTAGACTTTTCTACTACATTCATTACGTAATAAAATTTTCAATTATTTTGTATTAATATATATTATTTTATTATATTAATATAATAGACACTAAAAAAGGTAGTAGTAATGACTACTTTTTTCTTAAGTACATGTCAGAGCCCAAACTTCTTTACTTTAACTTGCATAAAAAAGTGTAGTGTAGTTTTTTTAAAACATGAGTATCTGTATTTCTATTTGAGTGAAGGAGGAGGGCACTTTTGCCATCCCTGGTGCTCTTGTAAATATGACTTACAGATATCTATAACAAATGTGCAGGAATATGAAAACGCTATATGAAATATGTGGAAATCTTTAAAAAAAGCAACAAGAACTGTGTGGAAATGGGAAAGAGCAACAGGAAAATATGTGAAAATGTGGGAAAAAAGGCCCTAAGAATTTAGTGGAAGTGAAAATAATCATCTTCAAAACATCAGGTCATGTCAAGTGTTTCTGGTATGCAATACAAATTTCTAATACAAAATTAAATAGAATTAACAGTGGCTATGATAGAAGGGTGTCCAAACATACAGCCTTGACAGATTGCCCATGCCAACCCGTGTTCAACACCACAAAAAACTCCTACAATGGGCATCTGAAGGATGTGCTAGACAAACAAATCTAAAACATGGAGGCTTCACCTTGCAAGTTAAATTTATAGGATTTAAAGGAATTGTGTTGATGCCAGATACAACAGCACACCTTCAGAGATCTTGTGGAGCTCATTTCTCAGCACGTTAAAGCTGTTTTGGTTATACAAGGAGAACTAAACTATAAACTATAGTGCAGTGTAGTATAGTGTATAGACTTTAGTATAAAGAGAACTACACTATATTGTTTTTAATGCTATGGCTGAGCGGTGTACATACAACACACAAAAGTAGTGACTATGAGATTATTTGAAACCACTGTATACAATCTCACAGTTTTTTAAGTGTTCTCTAAAGTTGTCTTTAAAATTCTGATATTGTAGTGGCTGAAATAACATTACCGTAGTTGTGTACCTAAAAGGAGCACAGTATTATGGTGTCCTTACAGTTACATTGAGTCTATGACCCTAAAGTTATCCCATCTATCCGAAATATGAGAACTGATCAAGGATTGAAATATTTTCATAACCTATTTGTGGCCTGGTTGTAATCTGATATTACAGCTTGTGGGTCTGAGGCAAAATAAACAGAATCAAAATAAAATGATCCCAGTGTAAACAGAGGACAAAATGGTATCTGACCTGTCACCTTCACCCAATGTGCATGTATGTGAATGACTGAGTAATTTCTAAAAGCCTGTCATTCTAAAGGGGAAGTAAAATATTCCAATACAATATTTATTAACTCATCATAACATTTATTGTGTTGAAGGACAGATCGCATCTGGACAGCTACACTGAACACTAAGGCATTGACTACGGTTCATGATCATTCTACCCCTAGGGCCTTTGGTGCTTAATATTTATATCCATGATTACTTTATTAATCTATTTATTTACTCTAGGTTAGTATGTTGGAATATTGCTTAATTTATTTTCTTGCTATATGTCTTGTGAAGAATAAATGAAGGACAATGGATGTTCCATGAGAAAGATGCCATTTAAAAATAGGCATAAAAAAATGAAAATGTGAAGAAAAAAAGCCATGAGAAATGAGTGGAAATGGGGAAAAAAAAGCCAAAAGAACTGGGTGGAAATTGGAAAATTCATAGAAACTGTTTAGAAATGGGAAAAAAATGCATACAAACTGTGTGGAAATGGCATTGAAATAGGGAAAAGTTATCCGAAATGTGTGGAAATAAGAAAAAAGCCATAGGAAATGTGTGGAAAATGGAAGAAAAGCAATAAGCAGTGAGTGGAAATTAAAAAAAGCTATGAAAAATGTGTGAAAAAAAAAAGCCTCAAGCAATATTTGGAATATTTTAGAAAAAGCTGTGTGAGAATTGGACAAAGCCATAGGAAATTTGTGGAAATGGGAAAAGAAATGTGTGGTAATGAAAGAGACATAAGAGATGTGTGCCGATGGCACAGTGAATGTTGCAGATTCACCCAACATCTAAAAATAAACTTCTCTTGGCCTGGTGACAACAACATTGAACGTTTCAGATTTGGACTTGGCACAAAGTGTTATATTTGTTATATCTATTCTCAATAAACTGAGAATCAGTATCTACACAGTGAAGCATGGTGCTGGTAGCACTTCATCCTAATAGAAGCAGCAGGGAATGAGAAAATATTTTGGTTGACAGCACATTAAATTGAACTAAACATGAGCAACCCTAATAAAAACTGTTTTAGTCTGCAGATTTAAGGCTGGTGCAGATGTTCACCTTCCAATAATAACCCTCAGAATGCTGTGAGAGCTACACTGGAATACTTCCAAACAAATAAACTAAATGTGTTAGCATGGACCACTCAAAGCCCAGATCTCAGCCTGATTGAGAATCACTGGTAAGAATGCTGTTCAGTCTCTATCCAGTCTGAGACAGAAATTAAAAAAAAGGCAAAAATAACAAGTTGTGCAAAACAGATGGAGTCATATACCAAAACAACTTACTCTACCTGCAGCTAGTATTAGTTCCTATGATGGTAATTACCCATTTGTCACAAGAAAAATATTGTGTAAATCAAGAGTGAAAAATACCAATTACATTTATTTCGATTCCAGATTGCAAGATTACATGTTTAAGAGGCGAATGCTTTGCAAGGTAATGGTTGATGGTTACTATTTTGACAAGCTGATAAATGCACTCAAAAGACACTCGTACATCATATTTACATTATACAGTATTACATTATACAACACATTATATACAGCATGTAGCTGGACAACATGCTGAATGAAAGTCAGGGGTCAATAGGCAAAAAAATCCCAACATAATAAACCTCAGAATTCTTAATTAGGCAGCAATGATTAGTAAAAAAAAAACACAGATATAACAGTGTGTTTTATTTACACTGTTCAGCCCTATTATTAGCACTTATTACTACTAGTAAAAGAGTTGTGGATCCCTCAGCATACTGAGATGCCACTTTAACCCCTAGGAGTGGCATCAAGGAAACGGGGAGTTGGTATATTGATTGTTGCCTTTAAGAAAATGTGCTTGCGTTTATCTTCGCCACAGCAAAACAGAGCAGGCACCAAATAATTTGTAATTTATTTACATCATCGGGGCAAGCCACCCAGGGCTGTTTTAGTCTGATTAAGGAGTCTGGTAGGCCACCAGCCCTTGTTGCCCATATGGTTCCACTGCGTCCGGTGATATAATTCATTTTGTCCTGGCAGCAGTGCCTACAACAGGAAGCGTGGTGCAAGTAAATGTGAGAGACAGTGCGTGGGAAGAGCGCTAGTGTGTGGGAGAGAGAGAGAGAGAGAGAGAGAGAGAGAGAGAGAGACTCTCCAGAGAGAGAGAGAGACTCTCCAGTGACTAATATTTATTACAGTAAACATACCAGAGAGCGTTGCTGGTGGAACTGTTGATTGGCTTGTAACTGGCGACCTCCTGTGGACAAAAAAAGAAACTTGTAGTAAACTTCATGGTTGAATAGTGCCCTCTGCTGGTGATAAACCCAATAGTCATCTCTGCTAAAACAGGGGAGTGATCGATGTGAGCACAGTTTAATAAGGTATTATTGCTTTGTCTGTTGACAATCCAAATTATATCAATCCAGAAAGTTGCAAAATATACGCAATTAAGCATTAATATTTTATTTTTGGAATATTATATAATTGTACTGACATTGTCTAAAACATGTGACACAGCGGAGTCAAGTTTTGGATTGTCCATATTTTTCATATTTCGAGGTCAATGCAGATTTTTTTTTTTTCAAGAATTTATACATTTTAAATACGCCATAGTTTATATATATATATATATATATATATATATATATATATATATATATATATATATATATATATATATGTGTGTGTGTGTGTGTGTGTGTGTGTGTGTGTGTGTGTGTGCACAAATATTTGGTGTATAACAATGTAATTTCCTGTGAGATTTTCTGTGAAATACATTGAAAAGAAATGCAAGATTTGTGCTTACAGCTTCATATTTTCTATGTTCGCTTGGAATTGCTTAAAAGCAATAATTACTGTAAGTTCAATTCATTAACAATGCACTGAGACAGGAAGAGATGCTATAAAATAGAATTAAGGCTCGTTTTTAGGACAAAAGTCTATAATTCTACTGCATGTCGTCAAAGTGCCTTTACGAAATGTGCTTTAAATCATAAAACGTCATGTTAGGCTGCCTGCTCGTGCTGAGAAATGATTGCCCATCATCCTGGATAGTCATGAGAATGCAGAGCGGCGGTTGTGCGTGAAAAACGACAAAGACTACTTTCTAGACATTGCACTAACTTGTCAGTAGGCGACGTGACATTGGCTAGGATGGTGAAGTTGCTTCTGACAGTTCGGAGACTGGCCAACACCTAGGAGAGAGAAAAGGGAGTAACGAGAGGGCGGGGTCATTATCACAAACATGGTCTTTGTGGTATATCTTGAGGAAAATTCAAAATGCAGTCTCATATGGAGACTAGAACACATCTTACCTGAGCAAAAGGGGTGACTATGAGGTCCTCAGCATGGCTGAAGAGAAACAAAGAAGGAGACATTTATGAAATACATAGTTAAAGGCTGTTATCTTTATCCAGTGAAACCAATACAGTAGAATGGACATGTCTTGAGGACTTGAGGAGAAACAAACACATATCCAGATGTATATTACCATCATTTGCTGTTGTGTTGTGTACACACCGAGTGTTAGATTTGGTTGTTTGGGGTAAATGTGTAACACTGCACAGTGTTTGAGAGCAAAATGAGCAGGGAAATGTGTGTGACATGTCGGGCGAATGGGTTTGTGGACGAGGCTGCTTACCCCTCACTGTTGATGGACGAGTTGCGGGACATGGTCTTAGGTGACATGTCATAATCTGAGTCGGAGCGATAGAGGAAAGATTCCCTCCTGCCACTTTGGGGGAAGGATGGATGGAGCACAAGCCCCGGACTCGCCTGCAAATCCATAGGGCTGCGGCCAGGAGACGGTCCATTTTCACTTTCAAAACTGAGGCAGAAAGGGTGGATGAGGATGACAATGAGACGACAAAAGATTAAAGAAAGACAATGAGAAAGAGGTAATCTTGTCACATCTTGCCATTTCGATCAATCGTGCAGATTCCTTTACTCCAGGCAGTATTAGCCTCCTACTTTGAGACAGGACAAAGAGAGTCGTGAGCAAAGATAGTCATGATTGCCTTTCTCTCACTCTCTTTGCTCACATATAGCAGACATTATCCGAGCGTTTAAAGCGCTGAGACAGACAGATTCAGAGCCATCCGGTGTTCCCCATTAGCATAACCATCAGCACCCTAATAGGAAAAGATCTTCAGTCTGATTCGCCTTGTTTAGAATAATCACTGGTACATGCAACCATTATCCTGACTGTAAACAATAGTGATGTCCACAGAACACACACACACACACACACACACACACACACACACACACACACGCAGACACACACCTACAACAGCTATAGAGCTGTGAATGGAAAAATACTAATGATAAGCACAAGGTGTTCACTTTCCGGTTCCAAAGTATGTTTGTTTAGTCATGCTACAGTGCTAATGTGAGCAGAAGTCGTGAAGAGAGCTGATTGGCATCCATGATTACTGAGGTGTTTATGGCCCATAAGCTTCCCACTGTCAAATCACCTCCACGCCATCTCTCCACACACACACACACACACACACGTACACATTATGGCTGCTATCAGCCAAGCATGATGTCCTATAAAGGAAAACAGGCAGATTGGTATGGCGGTTAGACGAAAGCGAGCTCACCACAAGATATCATTTCAGAAGCTATAATTCAGAGTTGTATTATTCAGTGCTAAATTGTGAAAGCTGCAGCTGAGCCACATGGACCCGTGTGTCAGGGGGTCAGGCCTAAGCCGAGTAGGAGGAAGTGCGTAAAGTGGGAAGGTTTGCTGGCGCATGCTGATCCGCTTTGAGTCATCTCTGGGAATTCTGGGGACGCTGCAGCACTCAGAATTTCAAACACACGCTCACATACGCCAGAAGACTTCGTGTCAGAGCTCGAAACATGCCAAGATTTTTTTTTTTTCACCTGCTGTCTTTTTCTCTGTTTCTGTCAGTCAGACTTCCTCCCCCTCACTCCTTTTCTCTCTCTAGGAGTCTAATAACCCTGTTCCCACACACACACACACACACACACACACACACACACACACACACACTCACAGACACACAAAAACAGGGCAGATGCAGTAGGGAAAGTCTGGCCACTCATTTCATGCATTGAAAATGCACTAGTCTGAGTCATTCTAGTGAGCACTGGTGCTACCTGAAATGCACTACAGATCCACCCATTTTCTTTACTTGTTTATTGTTTTCCTGTTGATAAAAAGAGACCAAACAATCAAAAGCCTGTCTCTGACTCCTGTGTTATTATTATCTCTCCAAAGAAGCTAGGTGCTCACTCCATCACTCACCACATGGACACACTCCAGTCCAGAGCAATCCATCATTCCTCACTCTCTCCTCTCCTTCCAGACATGCGTCTGATTTCTACCTTCTCACTAAAGAAATTCTTTTCTTTCTGCTTTCTCGCTTCCCTTCTTCTTATCTGTGGCAAACAGGGTTCCTATCCGTGCAACAAGAAAACATATCTCCATGAGAAATAGACTAAAGGCACCACAGAAGAGGGCTGGGGTTGATTTAGGCCTCTAAACATTTACATACCATAAAAGCCTGGAGCATGCAATGTTTTTTTTTTTCTGACAAGAACTGTGGCAAGGTCAGGAACACGCCGTTTCTGAGATATGGATTGGATTTGCTATTCCATACACTCGAAAAGCAAACGCACTGCAGAAATTTATATTTTATCTGGAAGAAATATCTTCAATATAAACCATTTTATCTCATATTAGAGATTAGACATCAGATTAAACCATGGCGAAACCTATTTCTAGCCTTTTTTCCTCTAAAATCAAGCATGAAATAGTCTCGTATTATCGGCAGATCATGTTGCTTCTTTCTAGAAATAAATGAGTAAAATTAGCTAAATGATCTGGCAATGAAACAAGCTCGATTGTGCTTGGATTGGGCAGAGTCTCAAAATATTTTTATACGGTTTAATATTCTTATTCTTATCGGTTTACTGGAAACTTATCGCAAAGGAAAACGTGAGTATATTCACAATATTTCCACTTGCCGAAGCGATTTCCTTCGCTGTGTATATAAAGGTTGAAGTTTAAAGTTTAGTTTCCTAAATGCAACTAATTATTTAGCTTTTTTTGGGGGATCAAATTGTATTTATCGCTCACATCAGCTGCACACATACAATATGAGAGAGAGAGAGAGAGAGAGAGAGAGAGAGAGAGAGAGAGAGACAGAGAGGGAATGAGTGGGTACAAACAAGCTTTCTGAAGTCATGTGAAAAAACTGAGCATCACTCAGCCAGTGTGTGTGTATATATACATATATACATATATATATATATATATATATATATATATATATATATATATATATATATATATATATATATATATATATATTATAACAAGCCTTGTCAAACTTGGTTTCCAGCATCCTCATGCCCCCCACCCCCCCATTTCTGGTGTCTCTTTACCTCTATCTGTTTCAGCTCACGTCTCTCTACATTTTTCTCGCTCTCTCTTTGTTTGTAATTTTGCCTCTGTCGCTATGACTCAGTGGTGAAAAAAAAAGAAGCAGGAGCCAAGCGTGTGTTGCTACACTGCAGCTTTGGTTTGTTTGTAGGTTAGAGAAGATTCATGGATCATACTCACCGAGCCACAGAAAAATGACATTCTTAAATATGAAGCATGAGCTACTGTGTCCAACAGTGTCTATGTAGATGCTTAAAACAGAATAGCACTGCCGCAATTAATTGTGTGTGTGTGTTTGTGTGTGTGTGTGAGAGAAATATATTCACACCTTAATAAACTAGGCCAACAATAAGTAGGCACAGGATTTATATATTTGCTGCTTAATCAAATGGCACAAATGAATACACCTGACAGATAGTCATTTATATGCACCAGTAGTCAATGATTGGGGAAAACAGTATGTAGAAAAACACACACACACACACTCCTGTGTGTCTCATGAATGCGCACACACATACTCAAACACACACAGGCACACAATGATTATAGGCTGGCAGCTCTCTTTTTCACTCAGTGATAAGACAACCCCTGGAGAGCAGATCTCTGGACAATGACATGATGATCAGAGGGTGCACAGAGGAAAGGATTTCTGCCAGCTGGATATCTTTCCCTATGAAAGATAACATGCTAACCTCTGCGCTTCCTTCCGCCCCAGAAAACAAACCTTTGCACATTGATTGCCTCGCTTAATGTACCTGGCCTGCCTCTCTGAATTACTAACCTTGGAGTGACTACAGAAAGTCTTGAAACTGACAATAATTGCAGCAGACAACCAGGCTGATGAGTGGTCCTACTGATGTTTGCTGGAAAGGGAAAAACAAAAAAAAAACCCTAGAAAAAATCCCACACGAGATGACTAACCGAAGGGTTTGTTAGGATTCATAAGACCTTCGACATGTGGTACATGAAAGGGCACAGCGTGAAGTAGAATTGCTGAAAGGCGTAACGAGTTAAAACTGCATGTTCACTCAAGACAGTTGTTCGTTTGTATTTTTACATACTTTATACCTGCAAAGTGAGGTGTGAATTCACTGGGGAGAAATCTTGACAACTTAACAACATTTCTCAATGTGAGATAATTAACTAACAATATACAACCATTAGGCATATTTTTACACTACGGTATTGTTATTTCTTCTGCCATACCACTGTAGGAGTATACATTCAATGTGCATGCATTTAGCTTCAATTTGAGTGTATTTACATCCAAACAAACCAAATCAGCTCACATTGGAGCGCTTAGGAATTCCAAAAAGTCTTGAAGATCAGAACGTGATCTTACGTGTGAATAGAATAAGAATTCTTTTCTTGGGGAGGATAAAACCTGTTCACAACACTTGGCCACATCATTAACACCCTCCAGGGGGTAGGTGTATCAGTGTCAAAGTCAATAATCAAGAGAAGACTTCACCAGAGGATTCACCACAGAATGTAATCCACTGATAAGCCCTGAAAACAGGAAGACCAGATCAGAATGTGCCAATAACATCTAAAAAGCCTGTGCAACATCCAAAACACAAACGAGACAAATAGCAACTTGTACCATAATGCTGGGGGGAAAAAAAGAAAAGAATTTGGAGAAGGAAAGAACTCTTATGATTCAAAGCATGCCACCTTATCCAAACTGGTCCCTATATTTTCGATCAAGATTAGCTAAACAATAAAAATCGAACAAAACTAATAGTTAACGACAACTAGTGTCTTCCTATTTTTTCAGCTTCTCCCATTAGGGGTCTCCACAGTGGATCATCATTCTCCACACCTCCCTGTCCTCTACATCTGCCTCTTTCAAACAAACTACCTGCATGTCTTCCCACACTACATACATAAACCTCCTCCTTGGTCTTCCTCTTTTCCTCCTTCCTGGTGGCTCCATCCTCAGCATTCTCCTACCGATATACCCCATGTCCCTCTTCTGCACATGTCCAAACCATCTCAATCTCACCTCCCTCACCTTGTCTCCAAAACGTCCTACATGCGCTGTCCCTCAAATAAACTCGTTTCTAATCCTGTTCATCATTGTCACTCCTAACGAAAACCTCAACATCTTGAGCTCTGCTACCTTCAGCTCCACCTCCTGTCTTTTACTCAATGCCACTGTCTCTAATCCATACAACATCGCAGGTCTCACCAGGTTAATGGAACTAGAGTATATCTAAAATAATCTTACTGGCTTATAGATTTTTTTTCTTGCATTGAGAAAGTATTGTACAATTCTGGTGCTTTGATTCAGTATTATTAATGCCATAAGGTGGATAAATATTTGGTTCCTCAAACCAAACCACAGCATTTGTTCAAGTTGTTTAGCTATTAATTCATTATTAGTGTTACTACCTAGTTCATTAGCAGGTATGGCAGCATCACTGTTTTTTAGATCATGGACAGAACCCTGCCGAATTATTTGCACCAAGAAAATGAGATAAAACTGAAACATTGCTGTCTTGGAGCCCAATAGTGCTAGATCAATCCTGAGCTCAGGTTACTACCTGCAGTGAGTTCTAAATGCTCTCCCATTGTTGGCACATTTTCTTTCTGGGTTCTCTGGTTTCCTCCCACCTGGACTAGTGATTAGAAATGTGTTTGCAAAAAGGAAGTAAATAAGTACTTTTTAATGACTGCAGATACATGCTACAAAATACAAACACAGCAACTATAGAAAGAAGCGTATCCAGAAATTGAGAAAAATATATTGAATTGAATTACTTCTGGGAGCTGTCAATCCAAAACTCTCTAGCCAATGAGAGTATAGCACTGATAGGCCCCACCCCCGCAAGAGGTTTGTGTCACAATAGTAAATGTAAACTTTAAAAATAATGTTTCTAAATTTACACATACACAAAAGAAAAAAGTCATTATTTTTTCGCTGTTTTTTTAATTACACAAATTGTAGTAATCAAAGTCTCACAATAGAATGGCAAGAGTGCACAATATTTCTAATCTAACAATCTGAATCTGAAAGTAATAGTAAATTTTACTGACCCTCAAAGATTATTCAAATTGTACACAATGTGATACAAAAATTCAGGGATCGCATACAATTTAGTAGAACATGGTGTGGGGCAGGGGAGGGGAATGGTGGGAAGGGGGTTGTTCTGTATTGAGATGTCTGAAGATATTGATATGTGAGAAGAGGAAATTTATTGCTCTTCTCTTGCTGCTTTTAAAAAGTATTAAGTGACTGATATGAACTTCTTAGAGCAAAGTCATAATTTTGTATGAAGTCACTGATGGTTTATGTGCTGAAGGTTATTTTACATCTGTGTTGTTCATGAGTACCACAAAACTAAATAACTCAAAGTCAAACAATGAATGGCGAGAAATTCTAAATGAGGCGTATTTAAAATATTTTACATTTTTTAACAAAAATATATTTTTAGTATTATACTATTATAGTTTCAATTACAGTTTTTCAATTTCAAAACAAAAAGCCAAAGAACAGACCTTATCTATGGTTAATTTTTGCCACAAAATTAATTTCAGTTTCAGAAAGCTTCTCATCTTTCTCGTTATATATTCTGTTCGTTTCTTGAAAAGTTACGTTTGCAAATTGTTCCTCACAGACTCCATAAAGTGGTTACGACAAAAACCAAAAAAAAAAGAATTCTCCACTCAGTCACACATAGGGATGTAGAGAAACTGAAGAACCTTCAGGAAACCCACACAGACATGGGAGTAATGATGTGCAGATTGTACAGAAACGATAAAACTCAGCACAGTCTGTAACATGAGCTCTTGATGGGACTGGGAACCATGGAGCTGTGAGGAGTTTGTGCTACCTGCTGAAATCTCTTACAGAAATGTGAAACCTTTTAATTATGGCCCTCCTTGTGCTTAATATTATTCTAACTCACTATGGGTTTGTATTATATTCATTACTTGGTTTGTGTAGGTCATGACATTTTAGAAAATTTCGTACTGTATCTAGTAATTCCTATTATAAGATTATAATAAGCAAATATAAGAACCTTTTTTAGTTTATTAAACCTTTTCTAGACATTTTCATAGTCTTGCTCTATTGGCAGATAGTTCTCCTTTCTTCTAGTATTTACTAATTGATATAAATGACAAAGCCAGCTCCATGAAGATATGCTTTACATGGTTTTTCAATAGAAGATCTGGAGTGACCTGCTGTAGAGATCTGACTTCAAGCCTATTGAACATCTTTTTGGGATGAATTGAAACACTGACTGCACCCCAGGCCTTCTCACCTCACCTACATCAGTACCTGAATTTACTACCACCCTTGTGGCTGAATGAGCACAAATCTCCACAAGCACACTCCAAAATATAGTGAAACTTTTTCCCAGAAAAGTGGAGGTTATTATTGGAACATTTGGTTTTGCAATGAAATAATAATAATAATAAATCCTGTCTTCATCCTTATTCCGTTATATTCTTATTTTGTTATATCCTTATTCTGTTATACTAAGCCGTCATCCTGCCCACTCCTTCTTTTTGAGATTTGCCTGTTGACATAGCCACTTCTACCGTCAGAACATCTCTGTACTCATTCTGCTCTCTGACCTGCAGCAGGTCCTCAGACTGACATCTTTCAGCTCCTGGCGGTCTGACCTTCTGCATTCTGACTGAACAGTGCTGAGAGAAAATGGAGGAAATTTAAGGCCACTACACATCATCTTATCTTAAGTATAACACAGTGCTTCCTTTTTTCCCTCTTCCTTTCCCTACTGCAAGACTCTCCTTTTGTTCTAAAATAAACACCTGCATCTATGACCCACATAAATTATCCTTTTCTATGGAAATGTCTTCAGCTTTTCAACACTTTCCAATGCATTCATTGCTTTTTGTATAAAATAAAAAAAAAAAGGTATTACTATTTATTATTTTATGTATGTATATAGTTTTCTAAGTTTGGCATGATCTTCGAAGACCACTATAACATTGGAACTACACTTTGTGGCCAAAAGTATGTGGACACCTGACCAACACATGCACATGTGCTTGGTGAATATCTCATTCAGATTTATTTTCAATGTCTTTCCTGTTATTATAAGATCCCATGTTTCAGGGAAGGGTTTCCACTAGATTCTGGAGTGTGGCTGTGAGGAATTAAGGATAGCAGGCCATTCTGAGGTTAAACCAGGAAACACCCAGGATCCAGTACTGGACCTTCCTCTCTTTATCGTCACTCATTTCTGCCCTTTTTTTGCACTATGACACTTTAACTCTGGACTGTCACTTCAACTATGGACTTGAACAGCACAGTGCCACTTTATATCACACAATACTGCCCATGGATTACTTTAATTTGTACTTCCAATACCTGCCATACTTATTCATGTATATACATATATTTTCAGATATTTTATATAGTTTATAATTTTTATTTATCTACCTTTTTTAATCCTTATTTTATTCCTTTTTATGTTTAAATGCTGGTCGTACAAATCATTTCACTGCATGTTGTACTCTGTTTGTACTGTATGTGTATGTGACAAATAAAATTTGATTTGATTATTCAGCTAAAAGAGCATTAGGTAGGATCAGACACGTGAGTGAGGAGGTCTGGGGTTCCAGTCAGTGTTCCAGTTCATCCCAAAGGTTTACTTTTGGATGTTTGTTTAGTTTATGAATCCATTAATTCATAAATGCCACATAATACTTCACCATCTAGCAAACATACATGCCCTAACCACTGTGAAAATGTGTCCCCTTTGATCATAACAGTCACAACCACCGGATAATAATCATCTCACAAACAGAACATGGCTATAAAATCTCTAGATGCTATTTAAAATGCCTGGGAAACTCCACAGGGACTCACATTTTATCCAGCAAATTGAAATGGATTTTATTTGATCCCACATATTAATGCTTTGAAGCTGGACTGAATGAGCTGACGGAAATTTATTCAACCTTGGAGCGTCTGTACTATTTTATACATTCTTTTTTTTTTCAGATGACTTCCTAACTAATTGTTCATTAAAAAAACATAGTGCCCACAGGCTTTGCTGAAAAAAACAGCTTGGCCACAACTTATAATAGAGCTCTTAAGTGTTTTTGTGATGTCCTAACAACAACAACAACAAAAAAAAGAATAGAGATATGAAGGATATAGTTTTATAAAAAGCCTACTTTTCTGCTTTAAAAACATGGCCGTTTAAAAAATGAAATCCTTTTATTTTTCTCATCCGAGTTGGTGCTTAACCTCTCACACACACACATGCAGCTGAATGGAGTGTGACAGTTATTTCCTAGCTCCGCTTCCTCCAACAGCTAAGCACAGATGCTGATTTCCAAGTATGCACCAAAGCCCCCTACACCCCGTCTACCGCCTCCCTGTTCTGAGCTGCAGCTGATCTAGAGCAGTGGGGGAAATGGTCTATTTAGTTGCACTGCCACTCCGAGTGCACATTACAGCGAGGCCACAGCTCGACAGCCTCGATGGTGACTCACTGGTATATTTTAGGAAAGACATAGAAGTGCATTCTTTCCCCCACTCTCTCTAGCCTCCAGAGCATCATTAAAGCCGATATGAACTGCACATGATGTGTATTGCCAGCCCACTCATCCACCTGCCCACCTGCACTGCCTCCCTCCCCGAACATGGGTCATGAGGTCATGATCTGAGTCTAGAGACCTTCCCTGACTCCTGCCTCAGACAAAGTGTACAGGACAGAGTCAGGCAGCATGGCCACATTGTTATATTACTGGCTGGCCAGGATTAAAGCAGATTATGTGGCATATAGGATCAGGGATTGCATAATAAAAGCAGCCCAGCACCATAAACCCAGCACCAGCTCACAAATTCGTCATGCTGTTTTGCTTCATATGTAAAATCATTCATTCGGGACATTCTCAAAACATAATATGCGAGAGGCTCTATCCTGTGTTTTTCAAGAAATCCAAATAGCCCTCAAAAGGATTTTAAAGCAAGCAGACATTTGGCTGTGTCTGCCTGGCTTCCCCAGACGAGCGTTTTGCCATTCCCACTCAAATACCTGTTTGCCATTCCCTCAGTGTTTCGTTATATTATTGCGAAAGCCGCCAGAGACACCCATCATTTCACATTAAATCAATCTTTTCAGAGAACTCTTCCAATAGCTGAAACTTGGCTCCACATCAAGCACAGCCCATCATTGCAATCAATCCCTAACCTCAAAACATCACCTGAACCTCCACAGCAGGAAGCCTTTCCTTATACGCTTGTATTATGATGGATGTGGTGTGCGGCATCGTCCTATACTAAAACACTAGTCTGAAAAGATACCACTGGGCCATAACCTCATTATAGAAACTTGCTCACTGTAAATCATATTGCACCCGGACCCCTGCTGTTCACAAACCGTCTCTCTCTATGTTTTCGCATCACTGTGTATGTGTCTGCTCCATCAACAAGCCATCGACCTGATTCCCACCAGTCCCACCAGTTACCCATTTCGCATCTTCAATTGCAGCCTGACTAATTGCTCGTGACACGCTCAACAGCATACTAAAGACTCCTACTTCTCCCACTGTCTCCCTCCCTCTTGCTCTCACATTTCACATGAACACCCCCCACTCCCCACCCCGACTTCCCAAACCCGGTCATTTAAATTCTTCCTGCAGCACTAGAGGTCCTTTAGAGAAGGAAATTGAAATAATACGATGACTCCTGACCACCAACTTTACATTTTTTAAAGGTTTTGATTATTAATTCTTTGGTATTTTGTGTCTGTATTTTACAAGCAAAATAATGTTTTTCTATTTCGATTTTTCCTCTTTGAAAAACGTCTCTGAATATGATATTAAGATATATTGATTAACTGGCAAATAAAACAATTGTAATGAAGAAAAAAAAACCCAGACTGCCAAGCATTTTTCAATAAAAAAATACAAGGTTTTTTCCTCCAGAATACATTTATGAAAATGTGACAACATGAGCCACATAACCAGGCGGTCTGAATCAAAATAAATACAGACGCATGCTGAACGGCATTCCATCATGCAAGCCCTCCAATAACACCCATCCATCTGTGGTACGTGAAATGTTTCTTATTGATCGATTATTGACTTCTACATTCAACATGGCCTAATAAAGTGGCTCAGATAAAATCCCAAGCTCAGTAACGAGAAGTCCGTTAATATAGATTTCTTTTCTGTGCCTTGGAGTCACAGTAAATGACTTTTAGTGCTGGCGCTGCTACATGCACTTTATGTCAGATGGTAATTTGGAACGCATCTCCTCAAGTTCCACCCGATCCTGATCTCCAAGTACAACCCACACATGAAGAGGTATTTTTAGACGATCACCCTATCTCTGAGATGGAATGCGTAACTCCCTCTCTGCGGGCTGAGACTGCTGAGGTTCTGTTATTTTAATCCAGACTGGAGTGAGAGAGATAGAGAAAGAGAGTGAGAGAGAGAGAGAGAGAGAGAGAGAGAGAGAGAGAGAGAGAGAGAGAAGGAGAGAGGGAGTGAGTCATCAAGAGCTACCTTTGTCTCACTGTAGAGCTGCCTTCCCCTCCACCACTACCTCTCCATGTTTTCCTGTGTCTCAGATATGCCATTTTCATCCTTAGCAGAAAAAACCCTGAACGGTTGAACAGTTTTAATACTTAACATATTGTGTTTAAATATGAATGGCGTGTTTAGTAGCAATGTTCTTTACATGCCACGGCAACCAGACGCATATCAGGTTCCTGCCATTCTCTTTGCTACCAATTTATTTCTCTTTTTTTAGCATTTTGGATTCTCGGTTTCAGTATTTGAGAAGAAGGTTGGGTTTAGAAAAGCATTAGAATAGAACTGTTTCACTTTTTGGCTGAACTACTTTGCCAGGAGTGTGTTCTTTGTGTCTTGGTACTAAGATGAGTCACATTTGGTCAGATTTTTGCTATAATTCAAACTCAGTACTGAAATTATCCCAGAATTTCTGTATTTCCTGTTAAATTTATAGACACCTATTAGAAGTAACATGATATTTATAGTCTTTGGAGTCTTTTATTTACTCGATAGTTTTCTCCTCGACAACAATGAAATACTGGAAATGAAATATTGCTTGAGTCAAAAAAGAAAAGACCTTAGCAATCTTAGAAATGATCTCCTCTTGAGTAAAGAGCTCTATTCCACTCACAAGTTAATCAGGTGTTCATTCAAATACACTACATGGTTACTATGTTTATTGCAGGCATATTCATTTTGATTAAGAGAGATTACTTCACAGTTATTTTTTTAATGCAAAATAATGGCGAAATATATTCAAAGAGAAACCTAGTTTGAAATGCGAGGCTAAGTATTTGGAGAGAAGGACACTCAGTCCCAAGTAAATTATTGATTCACTTTATTATGTAATAATACAGGCACGTACTGTACCGAGTATGCTGAATTCAGTTCACAGTAAACGCTTACAGCTAATAAAGCATCAAATCAAGCATCAGAAATTGTAATTTTATGAAGAAATCTTTTTTATATTCTCCCATAGTTATTTGAATAAGTAACTGAAACATCAGGAAAACCTGATTCACCATTTTGATGGCTGATCAAAACAGCCTCGATAGTTACCTCAGTGGATGTCTTGTGACTAAATCAGTGATTGTATCTAAAGGTGGGCATCCTTATTTTTATTTTTACAAAATCATTTCCCGCAGGATTTTTCTTTACGATATATGCATTTTATAGATATTTAATTCTAAAGAAAAGTGCATCACTGATGGCACAGGTGGTGATATATATATATATATATATATATATATATATATATATATATATATACACTTTCCAACATGCACATGGAACTCTTAAGGGTTCTGTAGCAAGGCCACGTGTTGATCTGCTGAACATTGTTCTAATCACTGTTCACTGTTTTTTTCTAATTACTTGTTTTTGTGTCAAAGCTATTGTACTGGTATTATAACTAACAAACCAGCATGAATGAAAAAGTGATGAAATAAACCAAGGCAGCCACATCTATTTACATTTAATAGCAATTTGTTGATGATATGACTTTAACGAACCCTCAGAGTTTCATCGAAAGTTTATTCAGTCACTGGCTAACAGGACTAACAAAACGAGTGGTGCATAAATTTGATTTAGCGCTTCATAATTTAGATGTGCAAATTAGGATTTAGATAAAAACTATGAAAAAAAAATCAAAAATATATGTTTTGTTGACGACGAACGCTGGCTGCGTTTATTTGTATAGGTTCAGTTGTTACTTATACACGGGTTTAAAGAATGAAAAATGTCAGCTTGCAAACTGTAGTTCAGTCAGTCATGACTCAAAGCTCTATAATCTTATCCTGACTACACTAAACGAAATGAATGATTTCCCCTCTTCTCTCTTTTCCTTTTGAGCATTATGTTTACTCCCATGACTAAATATCGAGCTACATGTTCATTTATTTAAATGTGTAGACAGAGGACTAAAAAAGCTCTTTTATTTTAGCTAACACAGTCTGCTGTGACTATCAGGAGAAAGCAAAAATTATAATGATTACATCCGTTGGCCAACTATTTCAGATTCTAATAGAGAAGCCAGGGGCCAATTGACATCTGTCCAAGGACTGCATTTGGCCATGGGACTAGACTTTGGACATCCCTGATATTTTTACTTCCCAAAAAATTTAGATTTATCTCAAACTGAAAGCTGAAATCATAAAGACTGTGACACACAAATTTTAAACTAATTACATTTGACTTTATATTACATTATATGGACAAACGTTTGCTTTCTGAACATCTCATTCCACATTTAGTCTCCATTTGCTGTTATAACCTTCATCTTAGAAGATTATGGATTGTGCTTGTGGAGGTTTGTTTATTTAGCCGCAAGGGCATTAGTAAAGTTAATCACTGATGTAGGGTGTTCAATAGGGTTGAGGTCAGAGCTCTATAAGCAGGCTATTCAAGATTGACATTTTACCTTTATATTTTATAGCATTTGGCAGATGCCCTTACATTTATCTCGTTCAAACAACTGAGCAGCTTTGGGGTTAAGGGCCTTGCTTAGGGGCCCAGGAGTGGCAGCTTGCTGTGGCTGGGATTTGAACTCAAACTCATGACCTTTCTCAAGACCTAAAGTTCAATCCCTTTAAAACAAAGCTACAACCTCTACCATCTTCCACTCCAACCCATGTAAACCATATGTTCATAGAGCTGGCTTTGTGCACAGTTGTGTTATCATGCTGGAACAGGTTTGGGTTTTCTAGTTCAAGTTAAGAAAAAATCTAATGCTAACACACACAAAGACATCCTATACAATTGTGTGCCTCCAACTTAATGGTAACAGTATGCACAATAAGCACATATGGCTGGAAAAGTCAGGTTTCGAGATAATTATTATTTATTTTTTTTATATTTACCAAAATTGTATGAGTAATGGTGGCTTTCTTTGGGGTCTGGTTCCTGTGAAGGTGCCTCAGAAAGCTGTTTTCTTTTGCTTGTTCATTAGGAAATAAAATCTATATCTGGATTTCTGTAAAACTGCCTTTTGTGAAATGTCGATCGAAAAAACAACTGTACAAATAAAATGTAATTTATTTAAATTTCTGTTTAAATATTGCCATTTATTTGTTTTTTGAAATTATGTTTCAAAATAACAAGTATGAAAAATATAATACTTTTTCAATACATAGTTTCCAAAATCTCATATCAGATATCGATATTACAATACTGTTCCACAGTGCAGTGCATGCAGTGTTTGTATGCATGCGTCGCAAATGAACACTATTAATCATAGCTGATGAACGAGAAACTAGAGAGTCAACAGATCAAATATGCGAAAACGCTGATCATTTCATATTCATCTTGTTTGACATGCCAAGAACAAGAACCAACAAAACAATTGTCTAAAGATTTTCCTCTCTACTCTGTAAACACCTGGTGCAGTTCCCCGGTATACATCTTTTTCCAAATTTGTGTTTCTCCCCAGTGATGAATAATTTATTAATGAGTTGTATCTTATTTGGCAACCTTCAAAATTAATTTGTCACGGCAGATTTAGAGGACACCCTGATATAGTTCCCGGGTATTACAGCACATTAAGGATGCTCGAGTGGATATGAGCTTAATATGGAAAATACAAGAAAATAATTGGGGAATCATTTCGATTTGGCGTATTTGATTTTGTTTCATCCAATTACAGGATGAAGAACCTGCTAGGTTGGAAAATTCATTTACTGTGACTCTACAATGAAAGTTGCCCCAAAATGGCCATGAGTGCAATGAAAAAGACTTTTTATTTTTAAGTCTGTGGCACAAGACGTTAACACCTACATATTTAAATATAAAACTATGTGTGAATAAAGGAAGCATAATGGCATCGAAATTACACAGAGTAATAGAAGAAGTAAAAATAGTCATTAGTGAAAGAAAGGAAAGGTTTCCCGAGCGGATTGTTTTGTCGTTAAAAGCAGCATGGCTTCTACTGGCCTTCAGGCAGGAACTGCTGATATGGAGTGAGTGCCTGTAAAAATGCACACACTGAACCTTTTCAGAAAGCCATGTTTCATCATGCAGAGATTTCATCTTCTGTATCTGGTGAATTGAATGATGTCAAAATCAATCTGTAAAGATCTATGCAGTCTACCTTAGCATTCACTTTACAGTGTTCGCTGCTACACCGAGAACGGTCCGTCACCCAAATTATATCTGATCACTGGTGGCCTTTTTCGGGCGATGAATGAAGTCGATAGATAGTGCGTCGACTTTATATAGGAAGTGAACCTGATAAAAAGTCGCTTAGATAAAGGGTAATGTAGGTTACACATTTCTCTGGTTGGTTGTGCATGGATATGAAGCTATATGAATGGAATGCTGAATCTATGGAATCTATACATCTATAAATCTACACCTATAGCCAAACAAAAAAATGGCTGATCTATTTATAGACTTCAGTTTTATCTTGTTCACCCCTTTTTTGTCCCTCCCTCCCTCCCTCGCCTTTTGTCTGTTCTTTCCTGAGTGTATTCCTTTGCTCTCTATCTCCACAAATTGCTCAGTCATTTGTCAATCCGCAGTCATTCAGCTGCTGCGTCTCGCTGAGGCATACATATCGCTCACTCATTGCTGACTGATGAGCGTATATGAGAGAGCACAGCTAAGCGCTGCATTAATACTAATCTACATTGTGATATTCATCAAAAGAGAGCTGTGAGGTAACACAGTGTGAAAGACCTCTTGATTCGGAGCTAGCCTGTGGATGAATAAGAGAGGCTACTCTGACGCTTTCATTCACAAAGCTTTCAAATGATCAAAGACTAAAAACAAAGCAAGTTCAAACAAAACGGAGCTTTGGATGAGTGTCAAATGTTAAAGCCTCCTGTAGCTGGCAGTCTCCTGTACACAACTGCTAACATTCTTGTTTGGGGAGAGATAGACAGGCATGCTTTTCTGTTATGCATGGAAATTGTAATTTCCCTAACCTCCTGGTTGGTAGGGTGAATCCCAGCCATCTACTGTTTTTCCAGTGGGGGATTTATTTGGGTCAAATATGGGGTGATTGCACCGCTTTAAGGTATGTTAGCAAAGAGAATGCATCAATCCATGCTCACCAATCTGCATTTTTCAGGGTTTCAGTGAACTCGGATCATTAGGTTCAACAATTGGCAATTAGCCAAGCTTTACAATGTAGGTTACATTATGTGAGCATAATCCACCTAAAACATTCGGTGCCATTCCTCTCTGGTGACAGTTGCAGCCCTCTGTAAAAAGAAGATCTGTCAGTAAAGGAAGAGGAAATATAAAAGAAAGGTTTGGAAGACTATATTTAAATAAATAAATAAAAATCCCCCCAGGGAGACACTGTAAAAGTTTAAAAGGAATATTTTTTTTTTACTTGCTCAATGTTAATTTAGCTCACACTAAAAGCCAGTGCATGCCAGATAGCATGATTTGATTTGCATAATCCTGAGCGATCCCTTACTGTCTTTCATTCATTATTACCTCATTAGCATTTTTTATATTTACTTAAGCTAAAAAGAAAATCAGCAGTTGAACTCCACGCATTTTATGTTTTTCTTTCCAAAGACATACTGCAAAATGCCAACAGACTCTGAACCAAGATAAAGAGCTGATTTATTGACACAGTGGCAAATCAAAAGAATAACGCGCATTATGAGACAGAGCATTCTCTGTCCTCGAGTCACAATAAAATAGTCAGAGCCAGTTGAAGGTTCGCTCAATCATATGGCAGAGTCTAGCACAGAGTCTAGCATTCTCACAGCATGACGCAGAAGCGAGTTGTACATGCACTGTGTGGTTTTTGACCTACCAGATTGGCGGTGCCTATTACACTGGGCATCCATCACTACTTTATCAGTAGTAAAACAAAAATAGACTTGGGGGGAAAAATGTGTGTTAAAAATCTGTAGTTGGCTGATGGCGGTGTATAGTGCTAAGCGATTGGCTAACCAGTCCTGGCTGACTGCGTAATAAAAAGGCACACTCTCCGCAGCAAGCTGTTCCAGTATGTAATCACAAATGAAGACGCTGCAGTATGGCCAAGCAGACTGGATGTCTCCCACTCTGTCCCCAGGCACATGCAAATACTCACCATGTCTCTCACATACACATTGACACACTCTCGGATGTTGAAATTTGGGAAACATCAATCGGTTTCGAAATTCGTACGTGACAAAATGCGGGGAAAATCTAGATGCCACCGTCCTGCGTCAATGAAAAGGTTGGTGCAACTGGAAATGATTTGGAACTTGCACTGTGTGTGGACAAGATGAAAGAATTCCAGTATTTGTATGAAGATAAAATTGGCAATTGAGTCAGGATTTGTTGGTCTCTTTTCCAATGTACATCTAGCCAGCGTCCAAATAAAAAATACACCCATGCTGAGAGAGAGAAAAGAAAAAAAAAACATGCCTTGAATGCAAGACTAAGTACCCTTGCTGCTATATTCATAAGTTAGGAAAATACACCAAGAAATCTGAAGTCATATCAAAACACTTTGAGTGCTGAGGCTGGCTGGGTTTAATGTCATTCCAATGGGAGCCTTGGGCCTTTTTTCTGTTTATTTATAGTATGTGGACAGGAAGGCAAGCCATCCTACGCAAATGCACCACTCTTCTGTAATGACCTGAGTGACAGTGCAGTGGACCAATCGTAACTATTGCTGTGTACTGGTTTGATTTGGCCAAGTGGGTGATTGTTGTGAATTGCTCATGGCAATGTTCATTGTCATTTCAAAACCTTCACTTCTACATTCCTCTTTCTCTTTCTCTGTCTCTTGCTCTCTCTGTCCCAGTCTTTATTCACACTTAAGGTATTTGTGCTGTCCTCAGCCCTACGCCTCCCTCGACAAAGACCCAGACTGTCCTTTGGCAGCTCATCACGGTAAACATGGCTTAAACATAGCGAGTGACAAGTGCCCTGCACTACCACGCCTGATAAGCTCCATTTATCAGCAGAAAGTGTGCGGCCGAGGTGAGTACCACTGTTCCATGTGTCACCGTCGCCAACCACGGTATTTAATCACTTCTGTTTCAGGACAAAAAAAATTGGGCTGCTGTATCATGCAGGTATAATTGGAAAACATCTGGTGCATGAAGATAACCAAGATCCGAGTCAAGCGGCTTCAGGCCTCATTATCAAAACTACGCAAAAATCAAAGAAAAATAGAGTTGATTAAAAGAAAAGTGAAAGCAAACTGCTGTGGTCCAATACAATTAATTGCTAGAAGCGTTCCAAATTCAGTTTACATGCTTAATTTATTTTCATCAAATTAAGAAATTTCCATGAAAAAGCTCTAATAATATGAATGACCTCTGTTCGTATTGTCTGTTTCACATAAAAAATGTAATACAAATGTGCCTACTAGCAGAATTTGTAGCTTTCTGGTCACCAAATAATGATAAACCAGTTCTTGTGCATTTTTGTTATAATTGATAATTAATTATACCAAGACATTGCGTAACGCTCTGCTGTGATTCTAAACGGGCAAGAAAGAGCGGAGTTTACTGCCATTTCAAAGACGAATGTGCCATTGGCCATTCTTTTTACAAATATATGGGGGTCACTTGACATACAAACTCTCCTCTTCTATTTTATTTATTTAATTTTAGAGCTATTAAAGACTGTATGTGCTAATATTTAAAAATTGCTCCTTGGAGTCACATTCAGACATGCCTCATTTAAGGTAAGAGTGTACATCTCTCTCCTGACACAATACATTGCGGAAGGAGCTCAGGATTAGAAACAGACACATTTATCCGCTCATGTTCCATCTAAGCAAACCAGCGTTATAATAATCTACTATTATAGACTGTTATGGAGTAATCAGACTTAATTAGTAATCAGTAATCAAACAGTAATCAGGTTTGCCTATTATAGCAAGCATTTGAATTTTGGGAAAAAAATGATATCATCTTCAAAACCTTACAGAAATCTCTGCTTTGTTAATCAGTCCTACATATTTTCTAGAGTAGCAAATTCTTATGTTTAAAGTAAGAATTTGTACGTTTTTGCTCATAACAATGACAACGACAGCAGGAAACTTTAAAGGACACAAAGCGCATCAATGTATAAAATGTCAAAACATTTTACAGTTCCACTTGGAAACCTGATGGACACAGATGATAAGTATCTGTCATGCATTCCAGGGAATGTTGCTTTGAAATGTTCTGAATCTACATAAAATATATAGCGAGTGTGTGAACAATGTCGCTCACGTAGCGCTGTCAAAGTATAAAGCAGGCTCCTTTGTTTCACCCCACACTGGCATGAAATATTTTCCACTAGACTAGTCAGTGGAAGTATACCTCTATACAGAGGAGTATATCTCTGTAACTGACGTAACAAAATGTTCAAATGTTGCAGTAGTCCTTTAATCCAAAACATACACGATTATATAAATCATATTATAAATATTTATGCATTATTATAAAGTAATGTAGGGCAAGGCCTGGGGTCGTTTAATAATTGCATTGATTTATTTTATGATAAATAAAAATTTCTGATAAGCTCCTGAGCCTATAATAAAATGAATTCCAAGTATGAAATAAAATCAGATTCGAGAGCAGCACAAACAAATTAGCCAAGAGTTATTATCCAGTGCCGGACTCCCTGCTGTCATCAAAGTAGCATTCTCTTGGCTTTGTTGTCACCAGCTGGAGTGCAGCAGAATGTGACTGTATTTTGATCAAACCTCCAGCTCAGTCGTCCATTTCCCAAGAGTCAGCACCAACTGGAAGTGTGGATGATGAATTAAACCCCAATACAGTGAGGTGAAACAGAGTGACGCAAACTGTGAGGTGTCAAAGTTGGGAGGTGGCACATGGTAGGATCCGGTCCATGAGATAGATTAGTGTTCACACACATTCAGGGCAAACGATCAAATGGCATGATTTGCCTTAGTGAATAAGAAAGTGCTTTACCGTGTCCACAGTCCTCTGCTAACTACAGTATAATGACTATGAATTGAAGAGAACAGTGAAAGTACATCAGCGAAAGTGCTTTATTCTTTCACGGAAAGACCTTGAAAATTTCAGAGCTTGTCTGCTGTGTTATTAGGACCTTGTTTGCTCAAAAGAATGCAGGCTTGACTGCAGCGATTTTAATTTTGGGGTCCAAGTATTACATACAGTACAGAGAAATGTCATAAAATCCTCATTCATAACTCCATATAACTTTATTTCTATATTAATGACCTCTTGTCAGTGAATATATATTAAAACATATATATTCACCTGCCTCTTAGATTCTCCGTACAGCTATTATTGCACCCTGTATTCAAAATGGGAGCTGCAACAAGAGGCCCACTGGGGCAGGATTTATCCTACCCCTTGAACAAAATGACATTACTGTAAGTGCCTGTATCATCCAATCGGACTTGTTTTATAGCAAATTCTCAGAATAAAATCCATAAGAAAATAAGATCTAATTTGCAGACAGTGTATCTATCATTATTTATATTGTTAGAAAGATTGAGAGAGGGAAAGGCGGATTATCTGTAAATGAGAAATTTGCATGAAATTTCTTAAATTGCCCATACATTTTTATGGGTTTACTGAAATGAAGCTTTGATGAAAATTGAGCTAAAACTTCTCAGATAATAATTTAATGACATTACCTTCAATATAGCTGTTAGACTATTAAAAAATTCACCAGTGTAGGAAAGCCTTTCCCTTTAATTGTATTTCCATGCTTCACCACTAGAGGAAATTTTTACAGTGAAGTCATAATAAATTATCTCTGTGATGTCACAGTGCTTAATCCCTGTGATGTCACAGGGGGCGCTCATGGTCGTGTGCTTAAAAGCCAGAACAGCAAACAGCAGCCCTCAGAAAAGAAGATGTACAACCACACACCACCTATCGATTATCAAATTTCTCGATCACGCAACCAACAGCGATCTATTTCATCCACAGCAAAAAAAAACAACACCAGTATGACTACACTCACTTACCTACACACCACACCCATATACATCAATACCTACCTACATCTGTACCCAACATAGCAATTAAGTTTGTATGGATATAACTCTCGGAGCTCGTACTCTCTAACTGGAGTCACCTGTTTTTTAAGGACTATGGGAACCTTTCTGAAGGAACGCTTCTTTATAACGCGATATAGCAAATTAAATGTGATATTATATGATATATGAAGTATGAATTGAATTTGGTTTGACTTTGTTGTTATCAGTCATCATGCTCCCCAAATATATCCATTTTAGGTCATCTTTTAATAATTTTTTTATCAGTGCTAATTAAGATTTAGAACATTGAATGGATTTGTGAAGCTACATGTGACAACTATCATTTTAGAGACTTTAGCAAAGCAAACGCCATTACAAATATTGTACATTGCTATGTCAAACTAATCAATTAAATGTTGGTGAGAGTGTGGGCTAAGATTTCCCATCTAATCAATAAGTACACCCTATAAGAAAGCTTTGTCATACTCAACCAGGTCTATAAACATCGATATCTTGAATATATAAATATATAAAATCTCTCAGCTGCAATTGATGTTCCATTATGTGATCAAAGTTCTGCTGTGTGATGCCAAACTAATTTATTAAACTGCACAGGGGAAAATTTGAAATAAATACTGTATTGTGATGGATAAAAAAACCCGTTATAACAGGCAATAACATATTCTGCTGATACTGCAGCCTCCAGCCATCTGTCCTATTCTACTAAGCAAGGCTGCCACTTTCTCATAATAATCCAGTACACTGAAGTTATTGGGCTCCTGCCAGCCACTCAGTGAATTATGAAACACTAAGATTTTGGACCTGGAGGAAACCCGGCATGGGCACAGCAATTCAGAGGTATTTTATATCTTCCTTGGCCAACCCCTGTCTAGCCCCAAGTAATACTACAGTATGCAGCTGGCTTCTGATTTGTTAAGGTTGTGATCTGAAGTAGCTTTTTTCCCCATGAGCTGAGTAACACAGAATTTCCGGAGGAGGTCTGCCTTGCTGTTGTTGTTGCATTTCTGTTTCAGCCCGACTCTATGGAAGGGAGGATGTGCAGCTGAAATTATACTGACAACCCTGTGAGAAAGCACTGAGGGATTTGTCCAGAACACACACATGCATACACACACATGGAGACGTTTCTTAAAGAAGGTGGTTTATATTCATGTTTACAGTATGTGAATTTAAACAGTATGTGGTCTGTCTCTATATTTCTGCTTTAAAGTTTTATATTTCTGCTTTAGTTTTCCCCAAATGATGGATTGCAATATCTTTACATTTGTCCACTGGAGGTTGTTGGTGATGCCACTGGCTGTTATTTTTGGATTTTTCTTCACAGCTCTCACAATATTTCTGGCGTCAATTGCTGTTATTTTCATTGGCTGACCTGTTCAATGTTAGTACACCAGTGGTTTCTTTCTTTTTCAAGAAATTTTGATTGTTTTTTTTGGCTATACCTAATGCTTTTCTATGGCTCCAGTTGTCCCTTTTTTCCAGATTTGGTCTCTTTTCTCAGCTTAAAGGCTTGCTTCACTGGCTTGCCTTTTGTCCCATAGACAGCTCTCTAGTCTTCATAGTGGTTTATCCTTTTTAACAACAAATGCAGTCTTTACAGTTGAAAACCAGAAACCCAGCATTCAATCCCAAGAAAAGACATTAAAAGCTATATTCATGTTTATGTTTAAACAATTGGTCTAACAGGGCAGCACCAGGGCTGTGAACAACACCTGCCAATCACATGTTTCAACATATATATTTCAATAGTCAATATATTGAATCACATGGCAAATGGAAGGGATAAAACGCAAAAGGAAACTCATTCAACACATCTAACTGTTTAACATATAAGGAATGTTCAGATATAAAGATATGTTAATATAGACATGGATAAGATCATAAAGATAAGACTGTATTCATCTTTTGCTTTCAAACCTAAATATTCTCTGTGTGTAGCACAGTATGATACGTTCAGCAGCATCTGGTAAGAATTGTATTTCGTTTCAAATTATCTTTCAGTCTTTTTTATTTCTTTTTTTTTATAACATTTTAATAATGTTGTATTATTTTAGATATATCAATTTGACAAAACTTTCACACAACTGCTCTCTGCACAACCAGTGGCACTCCTTTTATCACTGTACAAAGATGACAGGTGTGGATTGTGTCTGACGTCATTTCGCCATGCCTGCTCTGCCAGCTATTTGCCTCAAATTTACCTAACTCTAACGCTCACTTCACATCTGTCATACAAAGCCATGGGACAGTGGTGTGAAGAAAGGAGGACCACAAGAAGCAGTTGAACACGAAACAACAAGAAAAACAACAACAACATACACAGTAATAAACCATTCTTGGATATTTGCCCCTTTTTGGAGAATGGATGACGGGGCAGAATCGTTTCTATCGAACCACTTGGAATCCCCCATGCCACCGTAGTGTGATTAATGTTCTACTCTCTAAATGTTCTTTCATTAGACGACATTAGCTATAAGTCTTAGCTATTTGTAAAGAAAATGTGGGGAATTAGGGAAATTAGGGGTTTTGGGGTTGGGGGTTGGGGATCAGATTCATAATAAGAATACTTAATTGAACCCACAGGGAAATTGTTAGGTGGCAGTTGCTCACAAATTACAGTAAAAAATAATGTATAATATAAGAAATGTAAAATAAAATATAAATTTTCAATATACATATATATATATATATATATATATATATATATAAAACTATATAAAAAAAATCTTAAACTTCAGCCTAAAAACAGGTATATAAATGGGTGAAGGTGGTGGTGGGGCAGCTCACTGGCACCCCCTCAGCTGGTTGCGCCCCTGGCGACCGCCTAGTTTGCCTATGCCTAAAAACGGTTCTGTCTATATCGTCTATATCTATGTTGTCTATATGTTTATGTGTTAACAAAGTATGTTTGGGAACCACTCCAGGAAGGTGTGTAATAAGTTTTGTTAAGCTATTAATCTGATTTCATGCTCTAAGGTAAATCCTACACCTTATAGCATGCATTGCCAGAACAATAATCTCTTTGTTTGCTGGAAGACATTGTAGCTCTCTGGAAGAATCAATTCGAAAAGACAATTAAATGACCGCCACGACCCAACCCCTGTCCTTGTCATAGCAGCCAAGAGCAAACACCAAGGACTCCTCATCATGGCACAGCTAATAAGATTTCCAATGCTTTTTCCCAGCAAGCCACATGAGATCTGTCTGAATCGAAGGTCTGGAATTATTTTCGTTTACTGGAGGCAGGGGCTCTGAACTGGAAATTGTACACATTTTAAATAGCTCTGCTAATTAAACAAAGCATCTTAACAGGCTGTTTGCAACAGGGGGGTTGCGTGAGAGCCATTGACTGCTATATTTCTGTCTCGGGGTTTGCATGGCTGCTGACTTTATCTTAAAAGTGCTGTTGTGGCCTTTGATGGATGATGAAGAGCAGGATGAAACATTGTGTACAGTGCTGGTACCATTAGCTGTATGTGCCCAAGGGGACCATCGAAAAGCAATAAGTGAATTTTCGAACGGCAGCCAGCTTATTCAGACACTGGTGAAACGAAGGAGAATGAGGGCTTATTCACAAATGATGGAAAGGGAGGAGTGGTGGTCTGTGAGGATTTCAAACAACAATGGACAAAAAATAGAAGATAGACTTCGAGATGTGTTATTAACTCAGTGGTAAATACAGGAGACAGCTCCAAAGAGAGAGAGAGAGCGAGAGAGAGAGAGAGAGTGTGTGTGTGTGTGTGTGTGTGTGTGTGTGTGTGTGTGTGTGTGTGTGTGTGTGTGTGTGTGAGAAAGAGAGAGAAAGAGAAAGAGCATAAGCCACAATGTAATTCGGACGGGTCGAGAAGAATAGCAGAAAAAGTGATGACAAAAGGAGAGCGAGAGGGAATTGTAAGCTGGTGAAAAGGGAAATCAGACAAAATTGCACAAGAAGGAGAAGAGAAATGCAGTGAAGGATTACGACAGAGATTGAAGTCAGTAATTACGGAGAACAAAGACTCCTATAGGGTGTGTAATTAGAAAACAAGGAGATGAAAAGAGGCAGCAAAGATGTTCAATGAGGAACAAGCAGCCTCCGATCCAGACCGCATGTACACAAGTGACATCCTGACGAATGAGAGTTGAGGGAGTAGTAGATATGCTACCAATAATAAGACAGGAGGAACAGACAGCAAAAGAAACAGCACCGTCTGCCCTAATGCACAAGAAAGTGTGTACAGGCTGAGTTCTGAGAATGGAGATAATGCAAACAGCCTACGGCGATGCATAAACCTTTAACCTTTGCCCAAGGTGGTAAAAGGGTAAAAGGTTCGCGAAGAGGCTTTAAAAACGAATCTCCGCATCCTGACGAGAGAAGACAAAGCTGTGTGAAAGAGTCATTTGTCAGAGCAATTATCCTGCTGACACGAACATTAGGTTATAGTTAATGGGCCCGGGATTTTCTTACACCTGCGAACAACATGCGAATTACAAGTTCCGAGCTAATTATTCACAGGTGTGTACAACTGCTCACACAAATCTGATAAGGCGCTAACACGCTGCTGAGCATTTCAAATGAACTAAGTTTTGTCTTTAGGTGAAGGTTAAACTTAAATAATGTTTGATTCTGGGCCGAGGTGGAATCAACAAATGCTCCGTGTCCCACTTTCTTGGTGACTGGAGCGTGTTCGGCTGGTGCTCTTTTGATTATCTAATCTTTGCTGCATCCTCTTCAAAATATTTGCATAACACTAGTTGATGGAAATCCATAATGGTTCCTATTTTCTTTTCGCATGATGGGCTTTTTTTATTGAAAGCCACGGACAGTTCTATTTTTTAAAATGCCACACTGATAATAGCAACGTACATTAGATGAAAGATTCCAACTTATATCCTGAGACATATCACCTCTGGGCTCTGTGAGACATCGCAAATATAAATCGGCTTCACTCCGAACAGCTAATAAAATGCGTTTGGCTTGATGTGTCATGACAACACATTGTACATCAGGGAATTAAGACTTCATTTTGCCTTTTTGGGGAAATGTATTTATTTTACACGTTCACAAAATGAGTAACCATAGCAACAGAACTGCAGGCTGAACGGTTCCTCTGTTCACTGTCGGTCATTCTTTTAAATTTTTTCCCTTTTTTAATCTTTCTTTTCTTTAATTTATTATTACCAGTAAGTACTCGGATTACACTGGGTCATAGGCCATAAATAATTTTCCCCGTACACATGTACACATGCATTCAGACACACAAATACGAAGGAGAATTTATAATGTGATTAATAAAACGTCTAGTCAAAGAATTCGCAGCTTATATAATGTTCACAAGTGCAGGGTGTACCCAGGTCTGCCTTTTTTATGATCAATAGCACCTATTCAGTAACACACACACACACACACACACACACACACACACACGCACAGACAAATGCACACACAAATGCACACTCCTGGCCAAGAAAATGGGCCAAAAATGGCAGAATATTAAGCTTTTAATGGTTATAAAAGCTTCGTATGATTACCAAATAATCTATCTATCTATCTATCTATCTATCTATCTATCTATCTATCTATCTATCTATCTATCTATCTATCTATCTATCTATCTATCTATCTATCTATCTATCTATCTATCTATCTATCTATCTATATGCAGCATATATGCAGCATAATATACAGTATACACATAACATTATGACCACCTGCCTAATATTGTGTTGGTCCCACTTTTGCTGCTAAAACAGTTCTGACCCATCGAACATTAACAGCATTACCATCCTCAGCAGTTTGAGCTACAGGAGCTCATCTGTTGGATCGGATCGGGCCGCACTGTCCAGCCTTCGCTCCCTACGTGCATCAATGAGCCTCGGCCGCCCACGACCCTGTCGCCGTTTTACCACTGTTCCTTCCTTGGAGCACTTTTGATAGATTCTGACCACTGCAGACATAAGAGCTGCAAGTTTGGAGAAGCTCTGGCCCAGTCGTCTAGACATCACTATTTGGCTCTTGTCAAACTCATGCAAATCCTTACGCTCGCCCATTTTTCCTGCTTCCAGCACATCAACTTTAAGAACAAAATGTTTACTTACTGCCTAATATACACCACCTACTAACAGGTGCCATGATGAAGATATAATCAGTGTTATTCACTTCACCGCTCATAATGTTATAATGTCATACTGTTATGCCTGATCGGTGTATATCAAAGCAGTGGGGGGGATGATATAGAGATACAGACCAAATCATAATAACATGGTCGAGCTTTTGTGTCTCAGAAAAGTATATATAAATGTGCAACTGTATCTACACAATAATACACATCACTCTACATGTTGATGGAATTTATTGGTAACATGGAATAATGGAATAAAAGTAAAACTTATTTACTTTTAATGTCCGATTGATCCGATTACAACATCATATTTTCTTATTTATGAAAATGCCCAGTTGAGAGTATTTTTAACAAACCATGAATGTCATGAATTCTACAATGACCAGCTGCAGTACGATTGTGGCACAGAGCTGAAAACAATCGTAGCAACCTCTAATAACAGGGTAACGTTTAAGCCCTGGCAGCACGTGTCCATCTGTAAGGATTGGTCGTAAGGATATGGCCAGGCTGTAAGACAAAAAAAAAAAAAATGACATACCCCGGGGATATACGAAGTCTTGAAGGAGAAATGTCATGTCAGATTTGTTGACCTTTGTGCTTGGTCGATGCTATCACCTTACAGATTTTACAGAGCAAAAGGACACCGTAAATACCATCACCCACAAGGTCGCACACGGCTCACACCCTCACACCACATGTGAAAGCCTTTGCATTCAAACTACGTGTAATAACAGGATTTGTATATATGTGTGTGTCCAGCCATACTAATAATCTGCATGCTGTTATTAATGAGCTTACCGAGCGGTATATTGATATCGATCATTTTATGTCACACTCTTTTGAAGCGCATTCATTAATAATATCTTACAGCCTACAGCTACACTATTGTGTGTGTTGTTTACACCATTGTTACCCTGCTCTTGACATTTTTGTGTGTGTGTGTGTGTTTCTCTGTGTGTGTGCAACCGCTCTATTGTACTCACTTTGCTCAGCTGAAAGGCAATTCGTTTTGTTTTTTTTATTACCCAACCTTCTATTATTCAACCGATCCTTCTTCTATTGTGTATGTATAGTCTATAGTCTATGTATTATTGTGTGTATAATGCACATGTCATAGGCAGTATATTGTATGGTATATCCATTTCATGGCTATGATTGTAATCTCTCTGGACTTTGTGTTATGGATGTGCTTGCTGATTAAGTGAAGGCTTGTTGTCTCTGTACTTTTCTTCACTGAAAAATGATATCTGGTAGCTGCCGTAGGATGTTTGACAGCTTTTGTATAAAGCCATAAACGCAGATTGCAGCTTCTCTTGGGCCACACACACCAAGTACAATTAACAGCTCTCTTTTTCTCGTACCAGAGTATTGATTTGGACACTGAATCAGACGTTGTGCCTGAATCTTTATCTCCCACATCGTTCTGCGTTTCTAAAGACTGACTCCTTTTCTCTACTTTGTCTCTCTTTCCTCCTTATTTGTTTTCTGTTCCTTATTTTGGTACTAGACTTTTTTCTCTGTTCTACTTCTTTCTGTCCTACTTCTACTCTCTGTTCTTCCGTTCTCTATGTTCTACTTCTTTTTTCTTTTAGACCAGTTTCTCTGTTCTATTCCTTCCTATCCTACTCCATCTCTTTCTTCTTCTGTTTTTGTTCTCCCTTCCTGTTCTTCTCCTTCCTTCTGTTCTTCCCCATTCTCTCTGTTATTCTCCTTTCTGCTCTTCTTATTCTCTTTATCCTTCTCCTTTCTGATCTTCTCCTTGTGTCTGTTCTGCTCCTTCTTGTTCTTCTCCTCCTCTCTGGACGTCTCCTTCCTGGTCTTCTCCTGCTTTTTGTTCTTCTCCATCCTGTTCTTTTGCTCTTCTCCAATTTTCTCCTACCTGTTATTCTCTTTCTTTCTGTTCTTCTTCTCCCTGTCATTGCATCTGCTCTTCCCCTTCTCCTCACTGTTCTTCTCATTCTTTCTGTTCGTCTCCTTCCTGATTTTATCCTTCACTCTGTTCTCCTTCTTTCTATCCCACTCCTTCCTGTTGTTCTCATTCTTTCTATTCTTCTTCTTCTCTCTGTCCATTTCCTCTCTGTCCATCTCCTTCGCTCTGTTCCTGCTCTTTCTCTCATTTATGCTCCAATACTTTTCTTATGTGTATGTTATCATGAGAAGTATAGTGATGTCCCTTTTAAAAAAGTGATATGAAACAATTCATTTCAGAATACAGCAGATGCAGAACTTTATGCCTCAGTAAATGGGGTGTATTATGCTACTGGTTAGGCAAATTCATGGAACACTTAACGTGGGTGACAACCTAAACATGACACAGAACTTCTGAATGCATGTCTGACAGAATCAAATCTTTTTCAATTATGATTTAATGATAGTGAGGATCCAGTTTAGAAAGTCACCCACACATGTATATCTGAAACTTGTTCCTGCTTTTAACCGCTGCCTACATAGTGATGTCAAAGTTCTTCAGTGTGTTCTGCGTTGAAATACTCGATTCTGCTACATAATCATGGAACCACTTCATTTGTTGGCATGTGGCTTTGTGTGTTCTGCTGCCATCTTTTTCTCCTGGTATTAAAAAAATAAATAAATACAAATTAATGAGCCAGTTGTATTCTCCCCTGGATTCAGACCACACACAGAACACATAGGATATAAAAATAAAGCCTCTGCACTGCCAAGGCAATACCTTGTCCAGGTTCAGGACTATAAATACAACAGAAATTGCTAACTGAGAAACAAATACATCCGACAGAAACCAATGGAAGAAGAAGAAGGTTTGAGCCCCGGGTTGCCCAAACGCCACCATGGACCCATAGAATTTAATTGAAATCTGTCACCGTGCTTCCACTAGAATGATACGCACAAGTTTGCACATACACCAGCTTCTGAACACTCCATCTATATAGAACAAATCACCTGCATGTCTTCTCTCACCACATCCATAAACCTCCTCCTTGGCCTTCCTCTTTTCCTCCAACCTCAGCGTTCCTCTCCCGATAAACACTAAACCATCTCCTGTGTTTGTGTCAATGCTACTCTCTCTAAGGTTTAAAGACTGTAGTGAGACCTGCAATGTTGGTTAGTTTAGAGTTCAAACTCTAAAAGTTAAGAGTCTTGACATTGCAGGTCTCACAGTGGTCTTATAAACTTCTCCTTTCACGTTTCCTTTCACTCTAGCAAATCTATTACATTCACCCTTCTATCACATTTTAGTATACACTGATCAGGCATAACATTATGACCATCGGCCTAGTATTGTGTTGGTCCTCTTTTTGCTGCCATAACAGTTCTGACCCATCGATCATTAACAGCATCAACTTCTTCAGTAGTTTGAGCTTCAGGAGCTTTGTTGGATCGGACCACACGGGCCACTGCACACTGGGAACAGCCCATAAGAGATACAGTTTTGGAGATGCTCTGACCCAGTCGTCTAGCCATCACAATTTAGCCCTTTTCCATTTAAATCCCAACACGTGCCTATGTTTCCTGCTTCTAACAAATCAACGCTGAGGAAAAAAATTAAAATAAATAATAATAATAATTTTTATTATTATTATTATTATTATTATTATTATAGTAATAAAAAAGAAGTCTTGTCCTACTGTTAGAGCATCAATGAAAACAAGCAGTAAAAGTAAGGAGTCATGAATTATGAATGATGGAAACTACTGGAATAATTTAGAAGTCACAATTATTACTAAAATATACTATATATCCAAGAAGAATAGGTGGGACATAAAACAGTGATGTATGATAAGTTTTTGGAAATCATTGTGCTCAGGGATAATTCGCTGGAAACATAGGCTTGCACAAGTATGATAAATCAGGCTTCACACACTAGTGATGAGTTGAGTGGGAAAAAAATCATTTAGAATTTAGTGGCCAAGTCTGTGTGTTGGCATTACAGCAAGAGAGAAAGAGAAAGAGAGAGAGAAAGAGAGAGAGAGAGAGAGAGAGAGAGAGAGAGAGAGAGAGAGAGAGAGAGAGAGAGAGAGAGAGAAAGTGAGAGAGAGAGAGTGCTCTGATTGTTTCAGATTGGCTTAGATCGGTCCTTCTGATTGCACTGTAACTAGACACTCCTGAGGCTTTCATTTCCACCAGATTAAAAAAAAATAAAAAATAATAATAATAATAATTAAATACAAAAATTCACCTTAAAAAATTCTGAGCTATGATGGTAATCCTGTTATCTTAAGAAATGGAAAAATTTTTCCTTTTTTTTTTTTTTCCTTTGACATTGCCTCGTGCATCTGAAAGGGCCTTGAACGGTCAACATCGAGGAAGCAGATGTGTCAGATGTGAGATGTGTCACTCTTGAGCAGTCTTTGAGTCGCCCCGGGCTTTAAGCGGCAGATGACACTCTGAGGATGTGCCGATCTCGACCTGCATGTTAGTCAGGCTTCACTATGCAGCTCAGACATCCAGCAACCTCTTAATAAAATGCAGAAGATGGACAACAACAAGAACAAAAAAATGAACCTGCACAATAGAAGTTCTCCCTCCACCCACCCTGTATGTGAGCATAGAGGTGATGGTGCTGATTAGCATCCTCTGCTATGCAGCACCCTCCAGTCACACACCCACACATGTACACTCAAACTCTAATGCTAAATACACGTTACATGTAAATGAAGGCACACACACACACACACACACACACACACACACACACACACACACGCAAATTGTACGGTTGCACAACATGAGCAGAACAGAAAATGTCAGCACTGGGGGCAAGAAAAAAATCCTTTCGCTCTTCACAATATCATCATAGATCAGATCATAATAGGCTTGAAAATGCCTCCTCTTAATAATTTGCACAGAATTGACAGATACCATAATCAAATATGGCAGCGCAAACGTGATACACATCAGTCACTCAGTCAGAAAGATTGATCGTGAAACAATGATTCAAATTTAGGATCAATCTGCAATATCCTTTACCCGGAGGTGGCCATGTCCTTTATTACTACACTTAACTATCATATTCAGGGATTTGTACTTTACCTCAATGTAACAGAAACAGATTCCCTCGAGCTCCTGTGTACGACTCGTTTCATTCAGAAAACCGTATTTCCGCTTACTGCAAGGATTTGTGCAAGGAGTGTCTGTTAAGCTCATCTACTCTTCATACTGTAGACTGTTTTGAAAAATTGAACAAATTCAATTTCGTATGGATGATAGTGATATTGTTCAACTTTATTGCATTAAACTGTATTTGGGGAAAACACTTTAGAATTGTAGTGATGAAAATCTATTTAAACTCAATTTAACTTAAAGGTTAAATACATGAGTTTATTTAAAATTCACAATACGGTTTCCTAATTATGATGAACCTCCTGTTTCATATGTATTAATTGTGCGAGAAAAAAAAAATTCTGAATGATTTGATTTTGTAGCTAATGGATGGGGCGATCTATTGCTGTATTAAACTATATTCATCAATAATGATGAATCTCCCTGGATAGAAGAAACTCAGAATTACAACATATTCATTCTCTGTGCGGTATGAGGTATGAAATGTGGGGGAAAAAAACATGAACAAGTTGGCAAGCTAAATGGGACAATCCAATCTGTATAATGGAGTAGTGGAAGCTAATGCTTATAAATACAGTATAAGTCACTGTGTTTTAAGTAGCCATGTTGGTTTGACTCCACTTGCTGAACTCAGGGTTGATAAGACGTCAAGAGCTTCCGAGTAGGAATTCCGAGTTGAGGAGGCACGTTGTTTTTTCCTTGTTTGAGGTCGAATTACTATATTTAATCGAATGCAGCATATAACCTAGGCTATAAATTCTGAGATAATTAGGGTACAGTGCTGCTTAGTTAAATGGTACATTTACATGTATGGCATTTGCAAACACCCCCGATCCAGAGCAACTTACATTTGAGCAGTTAAGGGTTAAGTGCCTTGCTCAAGGGCCCAGCAGTGGCAACTTGGTGTTGGTGGGATTTGAACCTGTGACCTTCTGATCCAATTCCTTAACCACTGAGCTACCACATACCAAGTACACCTAGTAAACCTTCTGAAAGCAGACTCACCCATGGTTCTTTTTAAGTGAATGCACTCAAATACACACACCATATGGATGTGCAATGACTTGAGCAAAGCAGCTACTGACATAATATTCTACTTGCTGCGACATCCACGCTTCATTCTTCCTCTGATGGGTTGCCCTCAGAAAGGGCAGGGCAGGTAGAGTCACCACAGCTGCACTAATACCTGAACCATAACACCTGTACGTGTGGCCTGTGGCCTGCAGCCTGGTATAAGTAGCAGTATCCTGATTCCAGTAAGCCTGTAGTTGGGCACACTCCCATAAGCCGGCTGTGTGTGCCGTCTGTGCACAACCTGGCAGGAAATAAGCCAGGCTCTGGGCCCTTCACCTCCAACTGGCCTCTCACTGTGTTCCTTTATTACTGTGTTACTGTATTACTCCCCTCTATGCCTACAGCTGGTGTGTCTGTGGAGATGTACAGTATGTGCACCGTACAACAGCGACATGCAAACGCAAGACACTACACCCACACTCATTCCTCTAAGAGAACAAGAGCACACGATATTTAGAAGTGATATTTAAATAAGTGTGAGAAGCTGTAGAAATGTATACGGATGTCTGGCTTGTGCCAAGAGCTGAGTTGTGAGAACTGAATTTGTAGGCAATTCAACAGAATTCAAACCATCCATCAGTGTTGGCATGTGATAACCACTCAGCAATTGATCTGAATGTTAACATGAAAGACTGCATGATAACATAATAGCATCACACTGAATTAATTGACTCAATTCGATTCAATCCAGTTCTACTATCGTTTCTTTTTAGCAAAGCCTACACATAACACACACATCATAACCTTGTGCTCCAGAACATTTGATCAAATGCACATTATCAACATGTTCTTTTAATAGCATGAACAGCAGCTATGCTAATTTCTCTCCACTGCTTCTCTTTCTCTCCCCATCCCGAGCCATCCTGAGGTTGCTCAAACCCAATAACGTCCCACCTCATGAAGATTATGGACCTTTATAGAAGTAGATGCCGACCCCGCGAACATCCCGAACCATCTAGAGACGTACCAGTGCCAATTGGATCCCACTTCATGTGTGGAGTTTTGACATTAGACCTCCTTGAGTGTTTAAAGGCTCTGGCATGGAGAAGCTGGTGTTGGATCTGTGATGATCGCAAATGTTGAGCTATTTTATGAGTTGCTCAGTAGCTCCTAGTTTTATAAACCACACTGACTGTATAAGACTGTAGAAAGAACATTACTTATAATCTTATACTCCAGTGCTCATGTTAGTTCTCACTCTCCAGTGTTCTGTATTGGTTAAAGTCTAAAATCACACTCTTGATGTCACCCAAATAAGGATGGGTTCCCCTTTTGAGTCTGGTTCCTTTCAAGGTTTCTTCCTCATAACATCCAAGGGAGTTTTTCCTCACCACAGTCGGCATGGCTGCTCATCAGGGATAAATACACATCGTTCACCTTAACTGTTAATTTCTGTAAAGCTGTTTTGAGACAATGTCTGTTGTGAAAAGCGCTATAGAATAAACTTGACTTGACTTGACTTCTATTTGTTTAGTGGTTTTAACAATGGACATTGTCCAAGAGCAGCTTTACAGTGATAAAATGCTATGAAGTTTGAATTTATGAGTTGAGTGCCCATAAGTTGATCTCTATTGAGCGAGAGTGGCAAGATCTCTGAGATGGTCTAACGAAGAAACCTGAAGAAGAACCAGACTCAAAAGGGAACTCACCCTATCTTACAATTGTGTAGTTTATCAAATATAGTGGGCTCATAGCTTAATGTAGCATGCTGTTAGCTAGATTCAAACCTGATCACTTTACTTTTGAAAAGGTCTTGAAAGGACTTCTCAAAACATCTTGTGCGTTTGCCCTCAGAGACTTTTTTGGATCAACTGAATGCATTTGTTTGAGTAATAAAAAACTGAACAAATTCAATTTTGTCGTGATGATAGTGTTGTGCAATGATGATGTGCAATTTTATTGTAATAGACTGTACAGGAGGAGGTGGTAGCTTAATTGTTAAGGCATTGGACTTCAAGTTCACTGGAGTTCAAATCGCAGCCATACCATGCTGACATTATTGGGCCCTTGAGCAAGGCCCCTACCCCATAGCTGCTCAGATGTCTGCCAAATGCTATAAATGTAAAATAACTAATGCAAGTATAAATGTAATTTAGTAAAAAAAAACCAATGTACTTTAATTGAACATCTAATTTAATAAATAAAGAGTTAAATACATGAGTAAATTTAAGATAATTGATTTATTTTTAACTATTAAGTTAAAAATTAAGAACACGTTTGAAATACACAGTCACTTAAATATGATTTGATTATGTTTTTGGAAGCCTCCTGTTTTGTATTTTAATTGTATGTAAGAAAATGTCAGATCCTGAGTGATTGGATTTTGTAGCTTTTGGCGACTTAATGTTATTTTTCAGCTTGGAAAGTCGGAATTACATCATATTCATTCTCTTGCCATTTTAGCTACAAAGTGAGGCGAATAAACTTGGAGAAAAAAACAAGTGACTCAGAGGTGGATTCCCAAGCAAGAAAGATTTCAGTTTTTCATCTACATATACTGATAAAAACTTGATCTTGAGGAGATAGGGCTTTTTCTCTATAGAGTTGTGTAGAGTTGCATCATCATTAAATCATTTCTAGTTCAGGGATCCGATGAGAACCAGATGATGTCCCACATATTTGTGTATGACTATGGAATGGAACTTGAACTGACACTGGGAGGGAGTCGGGTATGTAAAGCTAAAGCTGAAGTGTCAGTCACTCTGTGCGCTCTCGGTTCTCAGTGCGCATTACTTTGGAGAACCGTTTCGGCCCTGTTACGCGTTCCGGGGAGAACCCGAAAGCACGTAATACGCAAACCCGTGAGCCGTGTCTTCCCTTACCGTTTGTTCCCAGCACAGTTCCCGGTTGATGTGCTTGTGGTACCATGGAAAGAAGATGGCCAGGACATGCGGGACTTCTTGAGACCGGGCCGGTCGCTCGTGTCCATGGCGTCGGCGCGCTCCATGTGCGGGTGATGATGGCGATCCGTGTCGGAGTAGCCGCGGTGCTTGATCCGGATCGGAGTTCGTGGTTGTCTCCAGAGGTGTTGAGGAGGCTTCAGGGTCGCCTGACCTTCCCGAGGCACCGGCAACGAGAGAGACAGGCTCTTCTTAGAGCACGGCGGCACTTCCATGATAGTGCAAATAAAAAAAGACCTGTTCCAAATCTAGGGTCTGTAAGAAAAGCAATTCCTTTATGACCTAAATAGTCAAAAAATAAAACCGGTTCCGGTCCATGGCTGGCTCTTCTCCATGTGCGGCAGTGGAAATATATTCTCAGTAACTAATGTCCAAGGCAGTTTGGATAATATTATGTGCTTTCTTCTTTCTTTAAAAAAAAAACATAAACAAGAGACAGTATCAAAAAATCACACAGACGTATTCAGTCAAATAAATGCTGGAACTCATCACAGTGTGCGGACAACAGGTGAACACGATCTGCTCTCCCGACTCCTGACTCCTGAACATGTGCACGGGGTCGGAATTCAGAAGTTGCGGATTCGGGGGTAGAAAAAAAGCCCCTCTCACAAGCGCCGGGGCAAGACGAAGACGCGGCCACGGTCATTTACACGTAGGCGCGCGCGCGCGGACACCAGAGCGCTCGCATGCACGCACACCCACTCACCCCCACACGCACACACGCACATACACGAAATCTCCACTCAAGTTTGTCTCCTGGAGCGACGAATCTCGTTCATTCACGGCGCAGAAGAATTTTTTTATTGCTTCTTTTTTTTTTTTTGTACTAAATGTTGGTTATTGCAGACTCGCAGTCAGCGCGCTCGCGCTGCTCCGCTGGCTCCGGTTTTATTGCTGCTCACAGAACACGTCTGCGCCGAATCACTCCATCAAGTGAGGACGTTACAAAAAAAAGAAAAAAGAAGGAAAAATATTATACAAAATAAATCAATACAAATTCTGTTTGGAGCGGAAACGAGAATAGAAGTGGCGAGATTAAGAGGGGCGCTCGCGCTCCGCACGCTCTCCGTGCACCTCCGCGCGAAAGCTCCGCGCGCGCAGGTTCGTGTCATGAGCGACTCGAGATGTTCAGCGTGGGATGTGCAAATCCATCAACGCCTTGTTGTTGTTGTTGTTGTTGTGTTTTTTTCTATTATTGTTTCTTGAATTTAAGATTTAAAAAAAGACAAAACATCTGAAGGTTTGGTGAAAATGAAGCATGATGCCAGCTCGTGCACTTCTCACTTCTGTGGCTATCTCGAGCTTTTCGCTCAGGATTCAGTCTCTCCCTCTGTGTGCGTGCGTGCGTGTGTGTGTGTGTGTGTGTGTGTGTCTGTCTCTCTCTCTCTCTCTCTCTCTCTCTCGCTCTCTCTCTCTTTGTGCATGTGTGTATGAGTGTGTATGAGTGTGTCTCCGCCTACTTGAGTGAAATTGAGCATACATTAGGACGTGCCATCTATGCATTTTGGATTTTCCAGGGTTAGGCTGAAATCCACTACCAGGGGGATTTGTTCTCTCTCTCTCTCTCTCTCTCTCTCTCTCTCTCTCTCTCTCTCTCTCTCTCTCTCTCAGGTGTGCACTCTGCAGTTTAGGGTAGATTAAGAGTGATTATATATTATTGAGCACTTTGAATTTGCCCGAAGACTTAGAGACGCATTGCTGAAACAGATAGTGATGGGAAATGACTGGATCATATCTGAAGGTCAGGAGTAAAAGCCCAGCGTGTTGCCATGTTGTTGGTTTTGTCGCAGTGTTGTACAGTAACGCGATCTGCTGCTTCGCCTCCTCGTCTCTCAGCACGATCAACATTCCATCTTTATTACAGCAAACAGCTGTCGCATCTGCATTCTGCATTCACAAAGAAACCAGGAGATTAACATAATTACATATTTATAGAGGTGCACTAAATATCAGGGTCCCTTTCCCTGTACCGATACTGATACTTCTGATATCAGACCATCGATATCCATCCAGCCATATATAATAATAATAATAATTATTATTATTATTATTATTAACTGTGTGATTATAAAAAACAAAGCACTTAAATAAATATTATTACTGATATTATTTTTGTAATATTTTTATTATTACAATTATAATTTTAATAGAAATCAAGCAGAGTGGCAGAGAGAGAAAGTGAGAGTAAGAGAGAGATTGCAGGTGAATTTCGTGCATCTGTGCCATAATAAAGCTGTTGATGTTTACTCCTTGTGCCATTTATTGTTATATTTCTCATTTTAACATTTCTCTTTCCCAGTTTGCTAAATTGATCCATGGCACATTTATCAAAATTGCCCATTTACATTAACAATTACATTTGCGGCATTTAGCAGACGCCCTTTTCCAGAGCGACATATAAAAAAGTGCTTTGAGACTCTAACTCTAACTAGCCCACCTGTACCTATTGAACTAAATAAAAATAATACTGGGTCTTTTGCCAATCTTGGACTGTCCACTCATTCAGGCTGATTCTGTGCCAATGATCTCGCCAGATGATCCAACTGTTATGTTTGCTCATAACAGTTGCAAAGCATGCTTATTTGAGTTACTACAGAATTCCTGTCAGCTCAGAGCAGTCCAGTCACCCTCATAACCTCATTAAGGTGTCCATGTTGTAATTTACAATTCATTTAAATTATAGTACTGGAGCAAAGTTCTGTTGAACTTGAACTGAAAGTAGGGGGCGGTATGCTCCTCAATTTAACCCCTGATTATCATTCTGAAGTGTTGAGTTTGTGCAGCACATCAATAGATTACACCCAGATACAATATCCGTGCAAAAGACACTTGACTTTCCCAACCGTATGTGGTTCTTTCCCAGACTGTAAACACCAAGTCGGATGCACATAATTGTATTTGGGTGTGGTAACATCACCAAAATCTGTTCCAGCAAAAGATATGAAGATATGGTTTACATGGGCTATACAGGAAGATCTTGAGTTGCCTGCTATAGAGCTCTGACTTCCACCTTATTGAACACATTTGGATGAATGTGAATGCTGACGGCACCCCAGGCCTCCTCACCTCACATTGATCAGTACCTGAATTTACTAACACCATTGTGTCTGATTCTGCAAAAATCTCAACAAACACACACCAAAATCTAGTGGAACATCTTTCCGAACATCTCATGCGAAGGTTACCATAACAGCAAATGGGGACAAAATGTGGAATGGGATGTTAAAAAAGAACATACAGATCTTATGGGCAGGTGTCTACATATACGCCCTTATAGCATATTCCAGATGAGAACATAAGGGTGTGCTGGAAAGTGAATAGGAGCACTTATTCATACTAAGAAAGGGCAATGAAGTAAATGTTTCGGACTTTTATCTCACATCGAGTTGCTTCTGCAGTCTATAAATATTGGAATTCCTGTTTAGCAAAAAAAACCAAATTACTATCACTTCAAGAAACCTAAACAAAAGTCTAGGTCGACCTTCAACGTCACTGGGACATCTTTGTTTTGTTTAAACTAATGGGAAAAGAGTGGTTGCTTACCAAACCCAGCTGCATCTTGTCAGAATCAGCTGTTTCTGAAGTCATTCTTTCATCCTGGAAACATGGGATTGAATACAGCTTTAAATTCAACAATAGCACTTCAGTGCTATCGACTCGTCCCTCCTTCTCTCAGGGTAAGAGTTAGGTATACAAGACTCCTTTCTGTTCTGGCACAGAGGTGGTAAAATAAACCTCCCCTAGATGTCTGAACATCTGGGTCAATACCTATCTTTAAAAGATGGGTGAAGGCCTACCTTTTCCTTTAAAACTTAAACAGAGCTTTTTTTCACAGTTTGTTTTATATCTTTATGGGTTTTTTTTTTTAACATTTGCTATTATTCCTCTCAAAAGAGTTTGGGCTGATGGGATCCTAAGTCTGTAACCTAGCGAACCAGTGTTGATTTATTCATCGTCAGAAAATCAAAGCACTTTTGTACGTCTCTTTAGATAAGAGCATCTGCTAAATACTGCAAATGTAAATGTGACAATATGTCAATTTTTCTTTCCCACAAAACACTTTTTGTAACTTGATTTTTTTGTCCGATCCTACCAGATTTCGGTGCTGTACTGTAAAATTAGCATTCATCTCATTTAGTTAGGCAAGAGACTCTCTTGCCTCTAACGCTCTCTATTTTGTAGAAGAGAGACCAAAGGGAATCCTCCCCGTCTGTCTGTCAGATAAATGGCATAATTAAAGTATCAAGGCTGATGAGTTTGCTTCGCCAGAAGGTCACGAAAGACGCTTTTTTACCAGGCACTGTTTTCTGCTCTGCTATCTTCAAAACACTATTGAGTGCACTTAACGTCTGCAAACTGCACAAACACGAAAGGTGATCCACCCTTGCAGTGCCAAGGAAGGTTGTTCCTGTCAGTGCCTTCCATTACACAACTCCAGACCTGACATCAGGAAATGATGGGTACTAGAACCTCCCTCCTTCCCCAGGGAAGGCTGAGGAGGGGGGATTAAATATTAATCCTTTAACTTTTTGCCGACCTTGAAGAACGGGCTAGTGCATAAAATGGCAAAAGTGTCGATGGAGGATTCAGTGCCAGCGTGTTTTCTCTCGGTGCTCAAAATAGACTGACGATACTGACAGTTGAATGCAGTCATGCTTCTGAATGGAGCAAATGAATTGGTTCCTAGCGGAAAATTTTCCCTGGTTTACAAAAAAAAATGACACCAAATATAGCCTGTAATGGAGGAGCTTGTGCTCAGTTACTTAAGTCACAAGGCTGCAGTCGAGCTGAAACATTTAGTTTGTCTCAAATGCAAGTCCATTAACTGCTCGTTCAACCCTCCTCCCCTTCACCTTCCCCCAAACTAATCTTAGACAGCGTCTGCACGTGTGAAGAAGTAAAGAGCAGTTTCTGGAGGAGAGAAAACGTCAGGCCATCTGCGGTTTTCAGGAGGAACAAGCTAAGTGGCCTAATTGCTCTTTGATTGAATTGAAGACCTTGTGAAAGCCCTGGATTTCTGATGGTACTTGATGGAGCTGGAGACAGGGTCAAGTGTCAGTGTGACCACACACCCGACTGAGCAATGCTGCAGTACACTCAACACCATTACACATCCAATCCCATTGGCTTTTAGTCCATTATCATATCTCAAACCCTGTGCCTTCCCTTAGGCAGCTCTATGTTTACTGTTAAGCCCTTGGAGTGTGGAATAACCGAAGCTCAGATGATGATAAAAAAAAAAGAATTTAAAAGAAGCAGGCGTTATTTATGAGCAAGAATAACGATGCGTTCCTGCATTCTGACGTGTGTCTAGTGAGGAAAGCGTAGATGTTGCTGCGAGCACCTTTTAAAACCTTCCGGTGGCTTCAGCTTTCTGCCAGTGGGTATTTTGGAAAATCACAGGTTCTGCAGCAAGAGGCAACACGGGCGGTGTGCAGGGACTGTGTGGGTGGAGGAAGGACGGGTGGGGGTACAACATGAAAGGCAGAAATCTAAAATGTGTGTGACAAATATGTCCACTGTGTTGCCTTGGTTTCCCTCTGGGAGAATCCAGGATATAAGAACAATCTCAGGCATATTTATAGCAGTAGGGATGTGAGCATGAAAGCATGACATGTAATAACAGGCATAGACATCTTGTTTTAGATCTGGTTTTATTTTATTTTCGATTTCTTCTTTTGTGTCTGTGCAGCCAGCAAGAGAAAGCTTGGACATTCATTTATTAATTTGCTTTTTTTTTTTTTTTTAATGGAACTTATTAGAAGGCAAGGCAGCACTGCCTGCCAATGAGGTCATGCAAGCTAGAATTTAATATTTTTATATGAACCAAAATAATATACAGTACAGACCAAAAGTTTGGACACACCTTCTCATTCAAAGAGTTTTCTTTATTTTCATGACTATGAAAATTGTAGATTCACACTGAGGGCATCAAAATTATGAATTAACACATGTGGAATTATATATGGAATTATATACATAACAAAAAAGTGTGAAACAACTGAAAAATGTCATTCTAGGTTCTTCAAAGTAGCCACCTTTTGCTTTGATTACTGCTTTGCACACTCCTGGCATTCTCTCGATGAGTTTCAAGAGGTAGTCACCTGAAATGGTCTTCCAACAGTCTTGAAGGAGTTCCCCGAGAGATGATTGGCACTTGTTGGCCCTTTTGCCTTCACTCTGCGGTCCAGCTCACCCCTAAACCATCTCGATTGGGTTCAGGTCCGGTGACTGGAGGCCAGGTCATCTGGCGCAGCACCCCATCACTCTCCTTCTTGGTCAAATAGCCCTTGATGCCTTCAGTGTGACTCTACAATTTTCATAGTCATGAAAATAAAGAAAACTCTTTGAATGAGAAGGTGTGTCCAAACTTTTGGTCTATACTGTATCTTATTAAAGCTGATCACCTTTTTGGTTGTATTTCTTCTTTAATTTTAATAGATGGTTCTAAGCGTTCTGTCTTTTCAATTAATCGTTCATTATGGACCCGGTGTCGCTTAGAGCCTTGTGCTTGTCTAACTATATCTGCTCACTGAGGCAAATTGCCAAGTCTGAATATTAGTCAGAGGTTATAACCTTTTTAAGTATGCCACTCAATGCTTGCTAATGAATAAAGAATAGTTGATTTAGCCACTTTGTTATAACTTGCTAAGTCAGTAAGTGTCACTACACCTGCTCACAGACACAATATCGCCAGTCTGAATCTTAATCAGAGGATATAACCGTAACCGAATATTCTTTAAGAAGCTGCTCAGTGCTCGTTCATGCATAACAAATAGGTGACTTTGTTATAACTTGCTAAATCAGTGATAGTAAGAAATCAGAAGGTCCCAGACATTGTGCACTATGCTCCATCCGTTCATGAGCCTTTGGTATGTACTGTCCTGGTCATAGAGTTGTGTTAATACCAGACTACATAATCTATAATATATAAATGATTTCAGGAAATTTTAGGGTTGATCAAGAATTTGACATTTATTTGCCAGGCAAATATCAATAAACAAATGCCAAATCTAAAACAGATAATAGTAAAAAGTTACACAACATGATCAGCCTAAAACCAAATAGTTTAGCAATGCAGTTTACAACAGAATTGTTAGAGTCACTGTACCTGGCAATAGAGACATACAGAGACTGTGTGGGAAGTTCTGACTACAGAATGATTTCCTAAGTGTTTCACTAAATGTCCTTAAATACCATCATAAACACTCGTAAATTCAAAGTAATAAAAGCTTTGCAACCCCTTTATTGGCACATGAGGTGACCTAAAAACCAAATACCACCTAGAGTAAAAACCAACACCTGATAAAGATCTTCTCCAGGACAACTCTCACATCAGAAGTAGAGAATCTTTTCCCCAACCTGAGATCCTTATTTTTTGTCTGTTTTACCTGAGATCATATTTCCAATCACATTGAGACCTTTAAAATGATACCAAACATGTAAAGGTAAAATTCATGCGTTCCTAAAATGTAATAATTACAGTATGAAATTATATAGTAGCTTAAATTTCAAGAACTTCCAAGTCACCTCTCCATGACCCAGCCATATCCCCAGGAGGGAAAGAGGGGGGCTCAAGGATGGGTGAGAGGGCAGCTGAACAAATGGCTTTCTCTCCTCAGATTAAAGAGATTTCCTCTCCTCTCCTCAGGTCTGGCCTCATGAAGATCCATGGCAGTTCTCAGAATCTGACCTCATGGAGAGATCTGACCATCCCTACAACCTCCACTCTTCTGGAAAGATCCACTAGATTTTGGAGTGTTCCTGTGGAGATTTGTGCTCATTCAGACACAGGAGCATTTGAAAAATCAGGTACTGATAAAGGTGAGGAAACCTGGGGCGCAGTCAACGTTCACATTTAGTCAAATGGTGTTCAATAGGATTGAGGTCAGAGCTTTATAGCAGGTGACTAATGATCCACTCCAACCCATGTAATGCAGATCTTCATGGAGTTCGCTTTTTTGCCCATTTACTGTATGTATATATATTTTTTTCTTCAGTTTGAATGTATTTATTTTTATTGTTTTACAGCACAGATCAGGTGTAAAAGTCCTGTACTGTGATGTTTTCTTTTTGTGACAAATAAAATATAAATCTTAGGACTAAAAAATAAAGAGGTACATTTGACTACATCTGTTTTCTAAGGAGTCATTTTGGGCAGCATGCAGTGAGAATCTCACTTTCAGAGCCACTTGTTTATCTCTCTGATTTGCTTACATGTCACATCTACAGCAGTCCTGCATCATAAGTCGGCTTGGCAGTGGTTAAGCAATCAGTGTGGCACATTAATCTAATTAGAGCCAAAGAGCACCAGTTTCCTGAAGTGGTCCTTGTCCTCAATTAAACCGTATAAAAGGCGTCGAAAAGACAGCAGACATGAACAAAGTCACTGTGAAAGTCAGGAGATGAAGAACATAAAGAACATGTGGCATTTAATGAAATAGCCAATCCAGACCACCTGCCATTCCACTGTAAATGTTCAAATATCTGTGTCACTTAGGGATTAAATCAGATGGAAAATCTTTTTTTTTTTTTGCTTTTAACATTTCTGATAAGCTCTTCCTTTGCCATTTAGGGAGGAAGGAAGGCCCTAGTGGAGAAAAAAAGGTCATTTAAATTCCATCCGCATCACGCAGTTGCCCTGCTCCCATCAACATTTTTTTGCTCCCTGCACAGATACACTATCACCATGAAAATCTCAGCCTTTGGTGCTGACAGCAGGGTGCACACTGACTTTTTCCCAGCCAGCTAGATCTCTGTGTGATGGCCTTTTCTCACCAGCCAACTCTATTTCCCTGCTGGTCCAGAAGCTCTGGCCAACCACATCAGCCAAAACACACAGAGCTGCACAGCAAAAAAAAAAGCTCCCTCCATAATTTACTCCCGATCAGGGAATTACAGCTAAGAATGAAATAATAAACATGACTCCCTCTTAATTCTTTCTGAATCCATGAGAACCAGAAAAGAACAAAACAATTATAACCCACATCAAGACCATTATTTATTTTTAAACTAAGGAAAGAGATTTGTAGTTTAAACTAAAATCTCACATGGACATCACACTGAACATAAGGTTCTGATTAGTATTCCCACCACACTCCTATTACACAAACAAGGAGTACTACAGCGTTGTTGAAGCCTTACATCAGAATTTATTTACTTTCTGTAATCCTACTATGACAAACTCACAGTACGGGAAATTACAGGTTTATATCAACACTATCGTTTCTATAGTAATGGATAATTCACAGCGACTTATTCGTCATTTTCTTCAAGGAAATGTTTGATTTTGTGCAGTGAATGTCTGCAGGGTGAAAAACATTGCTGGTTCTTGCTTATGTTCCATACCTCGGCCGCCCAAAATATTTGTGTAAATGTTTTAAGGTAATTTTGGTATTTTTAATTATGTAAATCAGGAACCCAAACTGAGCTTTTGTTTCCACACGGGCAGTTTTAAATGCCGATTTTTTCGGGGGTTTACTCATTAAAAAAAATTGTTGCAGGTTTTAATTTCGACTTTATATTTTTGTAGTAAAAATGATTAAACAGAAATGTGTGCTGCTTCAACCACGCCTTTATGAAATTTGCAGTAAAAATATATAATCGTTATATATAATATAAATTTGTTTTAACAGTACAAATCAAATTTTTTTTTGTTAATTACCATGTCATACTAATTTATTAAAACTGCCCCAAGACTTCCAGCAGCAAAAAAAAAATTGTAAATGGTCTACAAAGAAAGAATGACCACAATGAGGCATGAACTTATACAACATTTACTTGCTGAAATACAGGTCACAAAAACATGGCATCTCTGTAAAAATGATGGTGCGCAAGTTAGTCATTTTACAGATGAAGTCCATTTGGTTCTGTACGATACAGCAGTAGTCCGTATAGCATTAGAGACCATCTTTATCTTCATCTTCCAGAAAGATGCTGCAATTTCACTCAAAAAAAAAATACAATAATTACAGCAGCATTTCCACTCTAATTACAGACAAGATAAAGGAAAAAAAAAAAGCCAAAAATTCCCAAAGAAAATATACAAGCTCCGGTATGTACACAGCAAATAAACAGGCTAGATAGAAAATGTGGGACAGATCGGACCTGACACATCATGAGTTAAGACACGAAAGTGATTTGTAGAATCCATCGTGAATTACAATACAGCGCAGAGAGAGATTAATTTACCACAATCGAAATGTCAGACAGATTAAGCAAGTCACAGATCTGGTGCTCGTAATCAAGCCATGTTCTAGTCAGCGAGAACAACTCCCCCACAACATGGAGTTGGCACAATTGCAGCAGTAATGGTAATAATTATACAAAGAATTAAAAAAAAAAAAGGAAATAAAATAAATAAAAATATGTTTGAGCACAGGTCCGGCCTGCACCAGACTGTCTGGTGTTCAGTAATAAAACATTATAAAAAAATGAAAAAAAAAGGAAAGGAGATCAGTTGTCAAACTGTACCAGCTCCCTCTGCTGATTGTACAGGGGCAAGTACTGAGTGAAATGGGAGAGGATTGCGGGTGGGGAACAGGAACACACCGAATAAACAGCAGGAGGGGAAGACAAAGTAAAGTTTTTGAACAGGGTGGAGGGGGCACCAGGTTCAGTTTAACCCACATGGTTAGTGAGAAAAGGACACATTGAGGAAAGCAAATTTCATGTGACTCGCATCCTCCAAGTGAAAAACAACACAGTGCAAGAAAACTGGATCTCGTGCTGAATAAGTGAGAAGGCGGAGGGACGAAGAAAGGTTCAACACAAATACTAATCTAACATGGTGCCCAGCAAGAGGGGTGTGGGTGTGGAAAGAACATGGATGAGCAGAGCAGCCTCTGTTGCTGCTGCCGCTGGGACAGATGACAACCACCTGAAGATCTAATCACACAAATACATGACGCAACAAGACGGTTTCCAAGAACCAAGAGAAAAGGAAGGCCATTCGTCATAAATGCTACTCAACTATATACACAACAGTTCATCAAAACAGGAGTCTGATTAACAAAAAAGAAAAAGGGGGATTTTTTTTTGTTGCTTTGTGAGGTACTCGCGGTCTTGAAAAAGAAAACTTAAAAATGTAAATAAAAGTTGAAAATTAAAAAAAAAAGGAAATAAAATAATTTACAAGCGCAATGAAAATTCATTCACAAACAAAACCTCCCGCTGATGGAACAGAACAGGATATTAGGATGGATTTCCACACGTCCTTCACAGCCAGCCAGAGGGGCTAAACAATGGCACAGATGAGCGAAGGGGGTTTAAAAGATGCGCTTCCGTTTCAGGTAGGAGTCAGCGTAGTGACCCCCGAGGCCCTGAGAATGCTGGCCTACGTAACCACCCTCTGGACTGGGCTCTGGAGATGGAATCAGCCTCGAGAAGAGACGCTTCTGTCCTCCTACAGGAGTCTAAAGCAGGAATAAGAGAGACCGTGAGTGCACATAAAGACATCACCTAAGGGGATTAATCATTTGTGGCTCGAGGATGGTGCAGATTCTGAAAGCTAATGTACCTTGATTCCACTTCCAGGAGCAGCAGAGAAAACACTGGAGTGAGACATGGGAGGCATTCCAACAGCCTGCTCAAGCAGCAAAGGGAAAAACGTTTAAAAAATTTTGCAATAAGGCGTCATTACTTATGCTTATGATTTACACGCTTCTTTCTCCTATAGAAACAGTGAGGTACAAGGCTGATGGTATTGGCAGCTAATCAATAAACAAGGCGTCACTCTGCAACTGGTGGAGTCCCCCCCACCCTACATGCTTTAAGATCTAAACATCATTACAATAATGCAGTTCTGTACCTTATTGAGCTGAGTGGAGGGCACGGTGCCAGGGGCACCAAAGCCAAAGTAGGAGGAGCCAGGAGGGCTAGATGGGTAAGGAAAGGAAGACGTTCTCTCATTGAGGGCCCCATGTCTCGAGTGCTGCAAAGAACGAGGAGACGTTAATCTCTAAACTACAGCATATTCCTCATCACTGCTGAGCTGGGACTAATGTTTTATTCTGTAAATTTGCTCTGTAACCACAATAGATGGAACACGAGTTCGAGGCACGGACAATTTTTCCGGTTTCTGGTGGTTTGTCATTATGAGAGCGGCCTCTAGAGGCGAATCACTGACGCCACATGCTGTTTGTTTTTACATGTGAGACAACACACTGCATGGAAAGCGCTACTATACTTATTAGGTGGTGGCTCAGTGGTTAAGGCATTGGAAGGTCACAGGTCCAAATCCCACCACCACTGAGCTGCTACTGCTGGGCCCTTGAGCAAAGGCCCTTAACCCTCCCCTGCACAGTTGTAAGTCGCTCTGGATAAGCGTGTCTGCCAGATGCCTTAAATGTTATTTTGTTATATTTATTAATTAATATACTTATTCATTTCGTTTCACACATTCTCATGATCCAGTACACTTATTTCTGTGATGTTCAGTATTATTTAACACGGAGTGGGTGTTCGTTGATTATCGTTTAAATCGGCAAATGCGATCCAACCTAGCTATCGGTAAAAATCCAGGATCGACTCGACCTCTACAGAACACCACTCAAGAAAAAACCCTTGCCAACACATCCCTGTTGTACATGCACATAATGCTCTCGTGCTACTGCGGTTGTTATAAGGCTCAGTACTCAAGAGAGCAATCGAATCGAATGCAACAGAGGTGAAATATTTCCAACACCAATCCATGAAGATTGAAGTACAACGCTTTATAAAATCAGGAAGCTTTTCAAACATTTCCAGATGAGCAGGACAGCTGGTTACACACTGAAAATTCCTGCTACAGATCTATTTCAAATGGTCAGAAATGCCTGTCAAGACAAAGCTGATAATCTAAAACGTGTGTTTATATATAATACACAAACCAGGTCAGTCACTTCAGGTATGAATCCAGTTATTAAATATTTTTTGAAAAGAAAAACACGATAACTAATGTGGTGAAGCTTTCGATATGGAAACTGTCAGTCGTAATATGAACTACTGTTTATAGGCATTCTGACAGCTCCTCTTATCACTTGCATCTCGTAACAGAAGTCACATTTAATATATTTCTTGCAGATAAACAGGATGTTGAATTTGCATTGCAAAAGCACCACACTGTTTTCTCCTTTCAATTACAGCACAACAAGCTTCATTCGTTACTCACTCGATGATTAGCTCCGACTCTATAACATCATGAGCACGAATTTCTATCCGTACTCAACACCAAGATCTGAGATAAATGGACTATAGCCTGAGGCAGTTTTAACCACTGGGGTCAAAAATAAGGGCAGTCACCATTTGTTAATTACTACTTTCTATTTTTACCACATTTAAATTATTCAGTTTGGTCTATGGCAGACTAACGCATTCATCTAACTCAGCAGTGCATTTATCCAACGTCCGCGTGATGCAGGAATCGCCGGCACAGAAGCTGGGATAAGGTTGTCCCGTTTCAGCCAAACACTGGGACTATATTCGCCGCTATGCTGTGGAGCTGGCTAATGAAGCGTACAGACTAGCTCAGCAAAAACATATGAATTATATATAAAATCACAGCTGTGATGTTATTCGCAGGAGCACACTTGTGCTTTGGTGCTTAGGCAGGATATTATTAAATATAAAAATCATAAAGCTGGCACTAATAATATTTGCATATAAACAAGGACTTAAAGTAATTCAGTGGTTTTGGCTAAGCGGTTTACGCAATTTTAGACTGGATCTGACTCATTAGCAACATCATAATGAGCTATGAGGCTAGAGATAAGCACACCACATGCAAATATAAATGCATAAACTCAGAGCAAATAAACATTTAAACTGAGAGCAGATACTGACAAAAAAAATTAATAAATACAACCAGACGTAAGCCAGTGGGGGTCCACTTTCTTTTAGTTTTTGTCATCCTTTCTAATTTTCCCCTAAACATCAATCCGGACTGAATGAATGAAGCAAAGCCATACCGTTGCTCCATAATCCAGATGTCCTGTGCTGTTCATAGTCTCCAGCTGCTCATAGAGGTGAGAGAGGGGGTCCTGTCACAAATCGGGTGGAAAACATTATTACAGGCATTATGTGCATGCAAGTCCACACCAGGGTGCTGTGATGCGACAAGACACGCCAGTGTGGATTACTGCACAGTCTGGAACGTGGTAATCTGCTTATGTTATGACAAAATGACTGTTGAACGAACAACACTACGTATACTAACACTTAACGTTGTGGAATGACAGACAAGCAAGATCCTGTTCTCATTTATTAGGGTTAAATTATGAGCGCCTGCCTTCCAAGTCGCTGTGCATGAGCTGTTCCTATAGATGGATGCAATGTATAAGAAAGAACAAATAACCAACATTTATGGTACAGTCAGAATTACTGTCCAAACCGTGTAGAAATAATGCAAAAAACCTCGACCAATCAAAGTGAAGTATTCAATTTAATTTATGCTGACCTGGTGAACCCCTGTTAACTCATACGAGTCTTGGCAGCGCAGGTTATAATTATAGTTGATGCTCTGGAGAGGCCGCTGGTTAGCCATTCCACCTAGCACTGGTCTCTTCCTGTACGGATGGGGCCTGGAGTTGGCTACACACAAATGCAATATTGACATTTAAAAACGTTTAAGGATCACAAAAAAGAGGAGAAATAAAAAACAATGGCATAGCTTACCAGAAGATGGAAATATACTGGGTGCATTCAGAAAGGGGTTTGGGGAGACTCCAATTTCTTTGGGTGGCTCTCCTAATAAAGATGCCTTCACAGAAAATGGAAGTGATGATAAGCCTTTGATCAAACTCCACAGTATACAATAATCCTCACAGTTTATATGTAAACCAAGTATTAATCTTATTACTACTATTAATTAATTTGGCATTTAAACAGACATTTGTTTCATTATTCTACAGATGGTAAATATTAGATATAAATATTAGACCGATTCAATGGCACAGAGTTGATTGCTGGAACTATTGGCTAAAATCCATATCGATAGTTTTTCCGGCCTGCTGTCATACAAGAGCGGCCTCTACAGGCGAATCACTGACATCGCGTGCTGTTTGCTTTTAAACGAGCTCTGCACAAAGTGTGCAATATCAATAATTTTTTCATTATACTTATATTCATATTTATTTCTCTTTACCCATTTGTGATTCTATTTTTAAATTTTTAAGTTCAAAACTATTTTACATGGAGTGTTTTTAACCCAGTGTCCATATAAAAAAATTAAATCAGTTGATTAATCCGTTATCTGCAAATACAATCCAACCTAGCTATCAGTAAAATCCACTATTAGTCGACCTACAACAAATATAGCCGCTACGTTTAACTGGACCACTGGATGCTTCTCATTTCGATTCTATTCCGAGCTCTACTTTGTGTTAGTTCCAACATGTCACCCAGTCAACAGAGTTTTAAGGAAAGGGATAGGACGACGTCAAAATTCTACTTGTACGATTGAGTAGTAGACCTTGTTTAAATCACAACATCTGATGCTTAAACATCTGAAAGAAATCTCTCACCGATGTTATTGTGGACACATCTCCTCCCAGCACACTGCTGAGAAGCGGAATGCCTTGTAGTGCAGGAGAAGGGTTTGTGGGAAAATTATTTGCCGTAGTTGTGGATTCTGGCTCCCTCCCTAGTGTCCGTCCCAGGGATGGCGGCTTTATGGGGCCCATAGGCTCAGTCTGCATGCCCAAGCCAGGAGCCAGGGCACCTGTGTCAGACAGAACAGACAGAATTAACACCACTGCCACAGGCAGAAGAAAACATTTTTGTAACAAACGAACAAAAATATTATGCATGGCCCAAAGTCAAAGCAAAATGGTTAATACGTTTTCTATACCGTGAGATAGATCTCCCAGCATGTTAACGCCATGTTGAAGAGGAACAGCAGCCAGAGGATTTTCACCAAGCAGTCCTGTCTGCTAAACAACAAAACAGGAAAAGCACATTAGCATCTCTGAACAGAGCCAAAGTGCAAGAAACCAAAACAATTTCACTGCAACAAAGTGCACCAAACACTCAACAACAAAAGAAACTGTGGTGCATCTTGTATCAGTACTTAATGAAGTGCGCTTCTGTTTGCAAGCAATCAGCATTTTCTCTCATCACACTTGACGCAAAAAAAACGTGATTAAGAAAACTAAACCCAGTTTTGAATTAACATAGCATTCAAGTGTGTTGCAAATAAATCAGGGTATTCAGCATAAAGAACAGTTTCAGTGCTGTGACTACACCTTTGCTTCCACTTGTTCAGCCAAAAAAATGAATGAATCCTTGAATCTGATTAATCCTGAGGTTGTGTGTTAAATCTTTAGAACAGACCGAGTTGTAAATACAAACACGAATATAATTGCGACGTCACCTAATGAGTCTCTATTAAAGAAAAATAGTTGAATAGTTAATCTAAGATTTAGAGAAGGAGTCTCAAGTGGCAACATTTTGCAAAATTTCACATAAATCTTTGGATATTATGGAAAGAAGTCTATCGTTTCTGGTTTCCCAGTAAAATAAGACAGAAAGGAAAAGAAAGCGAGAGGAACAGGAAGGGGTTGGGGGATAAACTGTCTTTCTACAACATTAAATCCAACTATAAAGTGGTAAATTGTGTGATGCATCGTTCATTAATTAATTAAACATACCAATTAGTGGCAAATTGGAGCGGTATGGGGGAAACAAAACAAAAACTGAGTGTGATTATAGAGTATAAAAATAATTCACTGATATTATTGAGCTTCAAGCTGTTTATGTTGAAAAGATCCTAACAGAATAATTGATTGTCCGTTTCATAGCACAGAGCAAAAGTTGGGGCCCCCCCCACATCACAAGCCTTTACACTTCAATTTCACAGACATAACTAGGATAAATTATGCTTAGAACACCTGAGGGTAGGCCGTGTCTGAGCTTATGAAGATGGGTCTCTATCCAGGCAATTCATTACTGCATATAAAAGGTCTACCTGTTACAAATGTTGAGATCATCATATGAGGATGTCCCTGTCTCTAACTAGTATGCAACACCACAATCTCACACAGCACCACTCACACAGGGTGGTAGACGGCTTTCTGTACTGTGCAGTACCTGTGCCCAGAGAAGGGGGTTTCCTAGAAAGGCTTGCTAGGGAGAATAGGAGAGTAAGGACTAATGAAACTATAATAAAAAGAGCAACATGGATCATAAGAGGCAGCAAATAAAATGTATGAGTTAAGAGGAATAGACAGTAGTGTCCAATATTATTGAATACCTGCTGGACTTGGTTCTGAAGCAGAAGCTGCACCAGAGCAGCAGAAAGCGCGGGGTTGGCCAGCAGAGACATCGCCGGTGCTGCACCTAGCAGACCTGCATACACACCCACACCTTTACGACAGGACCTTCATATGCTGAGCAGATATTCATTAAGAGAACATGCATCAGGATCAGTACCTTGTTTGTGTCCCTGATTAAAAGGGGTCAGCAGCATTTTCATGGTTGCCGGGTTGCTCAAACTAGAAAGTATTTGCATGGCACTGGGTTCGGGAAGGAGACCCTTCCCTCGGTTTATAGCCTATATCGAGAAAAAAAATTATTGATGAGAGTCGATAAAATTGAGAGGGGAAAAAAATAGCAAGGTTGAATTATTGCACAAAAAGAGGCAATACCAAAGTCTGAGCAGCTATAAGCGCTGCCAGCATGCTCCTGCCTGGAGGTCCTGGAGCACAGAAGGACACACGAATATGGCTACCTCCAACCGGCCTTCCGTCAGTTAACTGCTGCACCTCTTCAGCCATCTCTGGTGTGGAGTACTCCAAAATGGCAAACCGCCGAAAACTGCCATCTTGTCCTTGAGCAAGCTGAGAAAACAATGGGCACACAAACACGTAAACCAACACAAAAACAAAAAAAAAAAACAAAGCACACATTCACCTGCCAGCTGAAAGAAAAATTTGGGTTTGCTAATGAATTGTGGGATCATGCTAACTTGTGATGAAAGTGAACGAAGGCAGCACATGAATCAATGTAGACCATACAAAAAAATAAATAAGTAAATTTTTTAAAATATTGGCAGATTTATTGGTTATTTCATCATAAGAATTTACTTTTTTAAAAACATTTAAAGGATTTGAATTGAACTTTCTTTAACCGAGCCACAAGCCTGGGTAAATGGGAAGGTTGCGTTAAGAACAAAATAAAACGTGCCAAATCAAAAATGCAGACAACAAACCTAAATCCCATACAGGGTCGTTCCAGGCCCGAGTTACCAATGGCTGCTACAGGTATTGTTGGCCAACAGGGTACCGGTAGAAATCGGGCTACTGTTGGCCAAAGAAGGAGAGGAGGAAGACTGCTACAAAAAGGGGAAAGGAGAAGTGTAGGAGAGTGGAGGTTTGAATGGGCACTTTAAATGTTGGTACTATGAATGTTAAAGGGAGAGAGGTAGCTGATATGATGGAGCAGAGAAACAGTAGACGTGTGTGTTCAGGAGACCAAGTGGAAAGGAAGTAAGGCCAGGAACATTGATGGCAGCTTTAAACTGGTCCATCATGGTGTGGATGGAAAGAGAAATGGTGTATGGGTGATCCTGAAGGAAGAGTACAGTAAGAGTGTAACAGAGGTGAAGAAAGTTTCTGATAGGGTGATCGACATGAAGCTGGAAGTTGAAGGGGCGATGATAAATGCCATCAGTGCTTTGGCTCCACAAGTGGGTTGTGAGATGGAGGAGAAGGGAGAATTCTGGAGTGAGTTAGATGAAGTGGTAGAGTGAACTTAAGAAAGAAAGATAAGTGATTGGGGCAGATTTCAATGGCCATGTTGGTGAAGGGAACAGAAGAAGTGATGAGGTGATGGGTAGAGAGGGAGGTGATATGAATACATATTTTAAAAAGAAGGAGAATCTTCTATGTTCTATGATATTCTACGTAGGAGATGCAACCTGAAGGAGATTGGAGACTGTAAGGTGTTGGCGGGAGACAGTGTAGCTAGACAGCATCAGATGGTGGTCTGTAGGATGGTTTTGGAGGTAAAGAAGAGGAGGAGGAGAGTGAAGACTGAAAGAAGAATAGGATGGTGAAAACTGAAGGAGGAAGAGTAGTGTGAGATTCAGGGAAGAGGTCAGACAGGGGCTCAGTGTTAAGGAGATGCTGGATGATTGGGCATCTACTGCAGAAGTGAAGAAAAGAGTGGAGACAGGGTGGAGAAAAATGATAGCAGGAATGATTTGTGAAGGAAGGGTATCTGAGTGAAAGCAAATGTTTGTAGCACTGTGGTGAGACCTGCAATGTTGTATGGTTTAGAGACAGTGGCATGGATGTGGGAAGACATGCAGGTAGGTTTTTAAAGAGGCAGATGTAGAGAACAGTAGTATGGAGACAGATGATCTGCAATGGCGACCACTAATGGGAGCAGCCGAAAAAAGAAGAATTAAACTTTAATTATTGGTTTCATTTTTTTGGTAAAAAAAAAAAAAAAGTTTAAAAGATGTCTACAGATTAGATAAATTTATTTTATTTTAAGCCTTTTATTAGAAAATACTAAATATATGCCTTAATTCAAGATGTAACTGTTCCTTTCAAACTACTAAAATTTTTTGGGGTCAGAAATAAAGAACAATCGCAGCAGGCATGAAGCCATACATGCTTTTCAGTGTGCGTTGTGAAAACATGAAAAGGCAGGCTGTGCTTTCGTTCCAGAAAGAGCCATGGGCCAGTGGGCCTGCTGACTGACAGCACTCCGCACAGTCAGCTGATCATCTCTGTACAAACTATCAGCGCTTATTACCATAGAAACTGAGAACAGCCTCTGAAAAAGCAGGGTAAAGGTTACGGCCCACCTAGCAATGAGAGAGATCATAATTACAAATAAACAGAAAAAGAGAGGGACCATGTTAACGGCAGGATTATATAAGGGGCTGTGATCCAGAACAAAAACTGCCAGATGCCAATGTACCCTCACCTCTGAAAGGTCATCATTAGCTGGAGAAAAATCTAATTCAGGCTCTGAGGGGTTCTAGAAAACGATAAATCTGATTTCTACTTAAGGTCGAAACTCCTGAGCTCTGATGGAGGGGGATTTAGAATTACGCTGGAACACACAAGTTCAGCAAGCGGCGTCTAATCAATATAACTACTCACAGCATAGAGCAGTACATCTGGTGTTTAAATTAATTATATACACTCACGTGTTACATCCAACACTGATTATACAGTACACCTTTGTGTGGAAAAAAAAACATGGAAGCTTCCATGGTTTTAACCCCATTCTTTAGCTTAAAGCATTGAGGTAAAAAATAAAAATAATGCCATTTCAAACATTCAGACTCCCTCCTTAAGAATAAAGAAAGACCTGTAAGAGTATTTGCATGGTCAATTAGCACCTATTATTAATGAGGAACCAAAATGTTAAGGGGAGGAGGCTGAAATATGACCTCATCCAACCAGTTTCAATGAAGCTCTGCTGGTCCATTTTTTGTAATATTTTAAAATAACTATTTTTCCCCATTCTAACCTGACAGAAGATGGGCTCAGGCAGGTCAGCTATAGTGTGCAGTAGATCCTGAGCAGTCAGAAGGCTGTTGGGAAGGCGGTCCACACAGAGACAGCGTGAGTGCAGCATGGGATAAGTCAACGAACCCACTTCGGTCCAGTGCACATACAGCATTCGCGAGCCGAGCTGTTTGCCCAACAGCTCTGATTTAGCCCGGGCGGCCGAGTCCTTTTTCATGTATTCCACGAAGCCGTAGCCCTTGGAGTGGCCCGTGTGTGCACTGTGTACCAAAAAGCAGCGCTCCAAGTTGCCAAAGGGCCGCACCAGCTCCTCGAACTGCTGCTGGGTGAAGGCCCGTGGGAGGTTGGCAATACACAGCAGGGCATCTGTAGGCTGCAGCTGCACGGAGATCTCCCGTTCACGCAGCACTTGCTGGTGGAACTCCTTGATTGCGCCCTGGGCCTGCTCGCCATTCAGCAGAGTTACAAAAGCTACAAGAAAACATCAAGCGTGCACAGACAACATGAGCGTTAGGATCTACTGAGTGGAGATGGCTACAAACACCACAGCTCCAGGTTTTTATCAAAAATGCTAGGTTTATAAAGGACTGTGAATAACAAATTACTTGCCTGTTCCTTTGTATTTGTCCACAAAGCAGTACTTCAGATCATAATTTCTTAACAACTCGTGCACCTCCTAGGGACAAAAAAAAGAAAAGGTGAATATAAAAATGATGCAGAGCATGAACTAGTGTGTACAGGTGCAGCACATTAATTGCATCTGGTTTAAAAGGATCGGCATGATCTCATGTGGTCTTTAGGTAGGACCGAATGTCAAATGCCGGCACAAATCAAAGAAAAATAAATAAATCAAGAGACTGAGATGACCAATACTGTTCCCTTCTTTGGATTCACCACTGAAATGTTAATACATTTAGAGACAATTTAAAACCAGTTTCATTTAACTCTTATTTTCAAAACCAGTCAATTCAACTCAAAGTATTAGCCCAAACAGTGACCGAGCCAGACTTTGATAGAGTGGGTTTATTGTGATAAGGCTATAAAAATGTATTTAAAAAATGCTTTTGTTAATTTATTTTAAGCCAAATGTTAAGGCTTTGTGTAATAAAAAAAAAAAAGGTTGAGGGGGGAAAAAACTGCTTCAGTCGAGCACTTTCCTTTAACTGGATCTGAAACTTGTTGTTAAAGCGCTTTTGGCCTTTTGTCAACCCAGGAGTGCGCGTGCCCTTAGGCGCGTTCAGGAACAAGCCTGCGTGCACGTACAGCCAATCAGGACTCTATATATTTAAATTAGATTATATATTGAACGTGAATATTAACCTTCCTGAAAGTCTTAAAAAAGACTTCCCCCTTTTTTAAAGCCTCATTGAGTTGTGATTTTGCACCATCTAGGAGTCTCTTGTGAAATATTTAAACACACCCTAGACAGAGTTTGTATTTGAGAAAGCAGCCATATGGATTCAAATACCGGTTTATTCAGCACTCGGGAGCGCGCACGCACACAGATTTGTGAAAGACGAGAACGCGCACCAGAATAGTAACGAGGCGTTAGCTAGTTTGGCTTTAAATATACTTTCGTTTGTGTGGGAAATGAGAGTTCCTTTGGTCGAGAAATCGTTTGTCAAGCTGTTAGAAAACTTTCAATAAAACTTTAGTCGTATTCAGAGGCTTTATTTTTTGCTGCCTAGCTGATGTCGCTAACTCGCTGTAGAATAGTACTGGGGTATTAAACCGGTTGTATTGGAGGTTACTTGCCTGATTGCTGATATCAGCGGGGAGGTTTTTAATGATGATTTTGCGGCGGTTGTAAAACTCTCTCCGAGTTCTCTCCAGCCGACTGGCCACCTCCTCGGGACTCAGGGCTGTCAGCTCGTCCTCAGCCCTGCGTTGATACTCGCTCCCGGGTGGAGGCGACCCTCCGTCGTACTGCTCAGCTTCGGACTTCTTTTCGGCCTCGGCTTGACCTTGGCGCTCAAAAAGCGCACGGTTGGAAATGCTAGAAACGGCGCAGCACTGCTCTTCCTCTCCTCCTCTGCTAACGGACACGGCGGCCGCCATCGCTCCGTGTGCGTGTGGAAGTCTGGCTTAGAGTTGCTGCGCTCGCTCTCGGCAGTTTAAACAATACACGCGTGCGACAAACTCGGCTGCTGATTGGCTGCCCAGGGAACTGGTTCCACTACAGCGTCCGAGGCGGGGCTAAGCGGGTCACGTGATTATTTGAAATCAGCAACGAGTAGGTCTGTAAGAATTCTGTAGTACTTCCGCCCAGCCAGTAACCTAACCGGAAGCCCAGTTAATTTCATACATAGATCAATAGAGTATTAATTATTGATATCAAAACAAAATCTTATCACCAGTGTAAATTATTTACTATACAGAATTATTATTTTAAGTATTTTTTGAAATTTATCAATTATTTATACTTTGTACTATTTTTTTATATTATTTATATATTTGTACTTTGAAGTTCAACACTGAAAAATAAAATACTTATTTTTAAATTTATTATAAAATTATAGAGAAATAAATCTATTGATCTAATGGATATAGTAAAATTTATTTCTACAAAAAAGCAAAACTGTTTATAAAAAAAAAAAAAAGCTTAAAATGAGTAATGTCCAGAAATAGGTTCCAAGATATTCTCTTCGGTTTACAATAAACTCATAATACCACTTGCTAAGATGACTTTTTTGAGGTAACGAGAAAATGTAACCTTTTACACCTTACATGTTTATTTAGACCTTAAATAGTACTACACATCATTAAGTTTTTTTCATGTTTTACTTTCACACAGCAAGGAAAGTAGCATTAATATCAATTACATAGGTTCAGTTTTGCATCTAACATTCATCACTGCACAATGAAATAAATAAAAATAAAAAACAAACATGTTTATGGCCTAACAAAGACGTGTGTATGAATGCAAGTCAGACATCAATGTTATTTCTCTAGAAGTCTTGAGTTCCATCTAATTTCAGAGTGCTCTAGGAAAGTTGAGTTATACTTTACAATCATTGAATCATATACATAAAAAAAGAAAAATGAAAAAAAAAAAAATGAATGGAAAATATGATAACTTACAGGTGCTGAATATGATTGAATATGATGATTTTAAGACAAAACATTACTGTGGTAAAAAAAAAAAAAAAAAGTAAAAATTCTAGCAATATAAGTCAATGGTCTTCAACATTAGGTGATAGAGAAATGGAGCAGAGAACCCTGAAAAAAGTGTGTGAAACATAGCCACTAATATTAATAGAAACGAAGCATATTACGTTAGTTATATTAAGTGAAGACAGTTAGAACGATGTTGTACATGCAACATTTTCTGTATATTTTCATGTTTTCATACATATTTGGAAAGTTGTATTTTATTTTAATAGATTTGCAGGTGGACTATTATACATTTACATAAACTTCAGCTACAATTTTAGAACCTAATATTTAGTTTTACTGTCCGATGGACAATTATACATTTACATGATCTTTAAGTTTAATAGAACTTTAATGCAGTAATTATATTTTTTCAATTAAATATTTTATCTTTGATGTTTTTCCCATGTTTGTTTATTTATTTATTTTTTTCAAAAACTATTTATTACACAACATTAATTAGCGGACCCTCTGCAGTACTGCTTTGGACCACCTGTTGAAGACTCATGATCTAAGTAATAACATTTATTTTACCCCTACACAAAAACAAGATTTCCTCAGCTAAAATCATTTACGGTAAAAATGGAAAACAAATGTTTGATTTTGACTTTGAAAACTGAATTGAATATCGGTGACTTCGTTCGTTGGAGTATTATTATTCGGACAAACAATTCTCCTTTGCCTTTAAGTATTATCAGTGATTTCAGGTCACAACAAAAATAGTACCCTGAGATAGTATTAAAATCATTATTATATGATCTATATGGATTTCTATGGTACATAACATTTAACAACCTAAAACTTTTCAAAGGTTTGAGAAACAGACTTTTAATTAAGCCATGTTGGTGTGTATACTCCATCCATCCATCCATCCATCCATCCATCCATCCATCCATCCATCCATCTCACAATGAATCTCTGAGCATTCTATATAATGCTGGAATCCACTGACTATTACATGTAGAATTACTCATTTTATAAAAGAGGAAAATAAATACAATTAAAAAAAAAAAAAAAAGCTTTTAGCATAGATTAACCTTTCACAAAACCAATAACTAATAAGGTGCAGAGAGGCAAAGCCATTAAGCCCTTTTACAACATATTACTGACTTTGGTTTATATTTGCATTTACATTTAAGTTTGTAATAAAAAGAAAAGAGATGACAATAAAGAAAAAATAAAAAATAGAAGAAAAATAGTCTTTATATACTTTCTGTATATCGGTTTAAGGCAGAGCAGTAAATCATAAAAATAAACATTTAAAATACCTGTAATGTATCTATTTACAACAATTAGTCACAGCAAGATATAAAGTTTCATTGCTGTACTAACTTTAGTAAACACTCAATTTCTTTAACACAAAAAAACATAGACCAAAAAGTGCTTAAGGATCGGAGCGGCCTGACTTGTTACTAGAACACTTAAGCAATGCCTGTTTTAGAGCCAAAGCTGTCAATCTGCTCACATCATCAAGAAATGGCATAAATAGCTCTGTAAACGTGGTCAGCGATGGTTAATCTGAGCAAGTCGCAAAGCAGGTTCCTCGTAGGTACGACGAATTTCCTCCAAAGACTCCGCCAGAGACTGGAATGTTGGACGCTGCGCTGGTGTGAAGTGCCAGCACTGCTCCATCAACATGTACACCTAAAATTAGAACAAGGCATGTAGTTAGTAGTGTCTGAGATGATCAGCAGAGCCGGCTTGGTAACGAGCTTTTGGAAAGGTTCACGCTACCTCGTGTGGACAGTCCCGAGGGGACGGCAGCCGCCTGTGTTTCTCCAAGAGGCTAATCAATTTCATTACAGTCATCTGACCTTGTACCATCCCCATCATGTCGACATATTTCTGTAGCAAGTGCAACAAATTGTGTATTTAATAGTATACAGCGAGTAAAATAAGCATTGACCACGTCACCATTTTTCTCAGTAAATATTAAGGTGCTATTGACAAATTTTTACCAGATGTTGGTAACAACCTATGCAACCATACAGGTCCATAAATTATGTATAATAATGTAAAATGACACAGAAATGTATTTAATAGTTCGTACAAAAGCCTTTGTTGGTAATAATGGCTTCAAGACGCCTCGTGTATGGAGAAATTAAGAGCATGCATCGCTTAGGTATGATTTTGGCCCATTCTTCCTCACAAACATTCTTCAAACCTTAAAGGTTCCGTGCGCCTCTATAAACTCTGATCTTTAGTTCCTTCCATAGATTTTTAATGGGAAGTCAGGTGATTGTCTGAACTACTCTAGCAGCTTTATTTTCTGTCACTTAAACCATTTGAAAGTTTTCTTGACTGTGTGTTTGGGTTTGATGTCTCGCTCAAATGATCATCATCCTGGTTGATGGCAGCAGATTTTAATCAAGAATGTCTCGGTTTTCTAGTCATCCTTCCTTCAATTATATGAAGTTCATCAGTACCTTATGCTGAAAAACAGCCCCACACCATAATGTTCCCACCTCCAAATTTCACTGTTGGTATGGTGTTTTTGGGGTGATGTGCAGTGCCATTTCTCCTCCAAACATAGTGTGTATCATGGCATCCAAAGAGTTAAATTTTGGTCCCATCTGACCAGACTATATCCTCCCAGTATTTCACAGGCTTGTCCAAATGTTGTGCGGTCAACTATAAACAAGCTTCAGCATGCTTTTTCTTCAGAAATGGAGTCGTGCGTGGTGAGCGTGCACACAGGCCATGACGGTAGAGTGCATTACTAATTGTACCTGCTATTTCCAGGTCTTTCTAAATCTCTTCAACAAGCGGCCCTCGACTCTTGGACAACTTTTCTGATTATTTTTTTCGCTCCTTTGTCAGAAATCTTGCGTGGAGCACCTGGTCAAGGCCGGTTTATGGTGAAATTTGTAACCTTTATACAGGCCATTAGTTGAGACTGAACCAGCTAATATTAATTTGCACTGACATGGGGCAGGATTGCCTTCTAATTACTGATTGATTTCAGCTGGTGTCTTGACTTTTCACCTCCCTTTCTTCATGTGTTCAATACTTTTTCTGTGTGTCATTTCACATGATTACACATAACTTGATTTATGTATGGTTTGATTTCTGCATGTGTGGATTGCATAGGTTGTTACCAACATCTGGTAGAAATCTAATTGCGATAGCACCTTTAGAAATATATTTACTGAGAAAAATAGTTCAATCCTTATTATATACAAGTATAATACACAACAAATCCTCTGCACAAGTATACAAATACTGTATAAGGAACAATAATTATGATGATAATAATCATTATTAGTGTTAATAATAGTAATTATTATTAAAACAGAGACTGAGATAGAATAGATTCTGACCGCAGGTGGACTTTGACGATGGTCACAGCGTGTCAGGATCTCATACAGCGTTACACCAAAAGACCAGACATCCGAAGAAAAGGAAAACTTGCTTTCTTTCAGACACTCGATGGCATACCTAAAAATAAGGTGAAAATACAACAATCGGAACAATCAAGAATGTGGTATATTGTGGTACATTCACAAATTTCACAAAATGTAGAATATCTAGAGTTAATTTAGTCTGATCATGAATTCATATAGTGATTGGACAAGTCTCAATGGAGATACTGTGCAGGCAGGATACTCCATGCCTCCTGACTAATTAAGATGTTCCTGGGGAAAAAATACTCCCTTTTCAGCTCATATTGATGCGTCTGTGTCTGAATGAAGTCATTATTTGTTGTGTTATTTTATACTGTGAGAATTATAAGCATTGTGGGTACAATCCTGGTAGAAACGGGAGAAGTTCATGTCTCAAACAGTTCTTCTGAGTTTAAATTTAAAAGAGCAAATTTCAAGGAGTGGAAACTGCATTAATTTTTCGACATACGCCCCTGCTACATTTATACACTTATCCCAGCGTTTCACTAATGACTGGAAAGATTTGGCATAGAATAATTAGTCAGTATACCTGAACCGTCCTAGGACAGCCTGCTTCACTTCATCATCAGTGCTGAAACACTGACCTTCAAAGAACTTTTTAAGTGTCCAAATAGGCCTCAGTGCGCTAACTTTTCGAAAATGCAAATGTTTCTGAATGACTGTGTTCACCATTCCCACATAGACAGATTTGTCTCTCGTCGACTATCCAGAATCAGGTGTTCCACACGCTGAATGTTCACAGGAATGAATGTTGTGGGCTGGGAACCAGAAACGACCAGGATCGTCACAGACAGACATCTTTGAAACCTTTACACCATTCAAATGTCTTACTGCGGCTGAGCGTCTCAATACCGTCCTGTGCTTAATGTCTTCTGTAGATATCCGTGGGTCTTACTCTTTGTTCAACAGAAGTCAGCACACACTGTTCCATGCATGCAATAACACTGTTTTCTGCCTACTTGATAACCGTTCTGTGGACTGGCCCACGACATGTGCGCCGTCTATCAGTAGTTGGACAAACTAGCCTGTAGTACTTATCCTGTAGTACCACCATTTTTATACCTGCAAAATTAAAAGTCCCAGTTAGACTTGAACACCACTCTTTAAAAGAGAAACCTGAATAACCCAGAAGGTGGTAGTTTGGTGGTTAAAGGTTCTGCGTTATTGATTGGAAGGTCGGAGTTCAAGTCCCAGTATCGCCAAGCTGCCACTCTTCAGCCACTCTTCAGCTCCAGGGACATTGCTGGGATATATAAAGAATTTCACTGTGCTTTAGGATACATGTGACAAGTAAAAAGCCTCTTTCTAGTGTATTGACCTTTAATTAAAATGTGGTCTTTTCTGGCTTCTCAATTTCTCTCTGGTCTATTTTCATTTTGGGTAGCAACATTACCCACAGTGCAAAAAACGTAAACCCCAAGCTTGCACACAAATTCAAGGCTGGCTCAGGATAATACCTTACAGTTGGACAGGCTACAGCGATCAGTTGAACAGTTCTGGATCTTGATCAATGATCTGGTGCTGGGTGCAGTGCTGGGATTTCAACTCACATCCTTTGCAACAGTGGCTCAGTGACAAACACAGAGTACTGGTTTCCTGACCACAAGGTTTATAGATTCCCAGGAATACCAGGTGTGCGATGCATAATTCACACTATAGCTGGCAAAATCTCCGATCTTTTTGTGCTGGAGTGTACCGCTTTCACTGCCTAGTGGTCACCTTTTTTTCCTCAGCTGTACACTCTACTGTTGCTTACAGTGCTGCCAATACACTACAGGACAGATCGCTATTTCAGTCCCCTACTAACACCATGATCATAGTGTGATAATCCTTATTTCTCTCTCTCTGTCGCTCCTCTACTCTCCTTCTCTCCTGTTAAACATGCTCTGGAGGTTCCAGTGTCCAGTGTTCCTATCCCTTTCCTAGTTTTCGGATCTGAGAGATTCAATTCCCTACATCTGGATGGAGTTCTCTTGAACTGGAGACCCACTCTGTGCAGCTGAGGGTGGTTCCACAAGAACAGGCTAAAAATCCATTAAGTTACTGAGCGACTGAAAACGAACGGACAATCAGTGAGAATGACGACGGGTTCCATTTTGAGTCAAGGTTTCTTCCTTATACCATTTCAGGGAGTTTTTCCTTGTCACAGTCGCTACTGGCTTGCTCATTGTGGATCAAATTAGGGAGCAAACTTAGGCAATACCCGTATACATTTCAACTTTATCTCTGTAAAGGTCAAACATTTGCCATTTCACTACTGCTCTTTTGGATTTTTCATCACTAAGACACTGGAAATATGGTATTGAGAAAAGAAGCTCTCCATCTCTTGATTTAAGGCACTAAAAGTGAAATGCGAACTACAGGTAGTTCCCAAACTTACGATGGAGATGCGTTCCGATAATTCAATCGTAACTTAAAAGTCGAGACATTTTATATATATATATATATATATATATATATATATATATATATATATATATATATATATATATATATATACATATACATACACACACACACAGTGTAATATATTATATATATATATATATATATATATATATATATATATATATATATATATATATATATATATATATATATATATACACACACACACACACACACACACACACACACACACACACACACACACACACACACACACACACACACACACACACACACACACACACACAGTGTATATATATACACAGTGGAACCCACTTATCTCGACCTCGGTTATCTCGACAACCCTATTAAGTCGACGTTTTTGAAGTGGAACCGCCAAATTCTCGCTTTGTCTTAGCATTTTTTTATCGGTTATGTCGATTTTTTATCGGTTATGTCTTTTTTATGTCGCCGAACCCTGATATCTCGAGCACAAGGGGGGAAAAATTTGCCATTTAACATCAGTTATGTCGATCAGCACTGTGCAGCCACAGAAGAACTCGCGAAAGTGGCGGAAAAATCAAGCCTTACAGCTGCTACAGGTGTTGTATTGTATACTGGTGAATCTCTGCTGTTAGTTAGTGCACATGTGCCTTTTGTTGTTAAATGTTATGCGATGAACGGGAGGCAAAAGTAGAAGCGCGGCGCTGAACAGCACACGGGAGAACGTGGGATGAGCAGCAAAAGCATGGAATTAACACCGGCAGGATCGGGGGGGGGAATCCGCGATGCGCATTGGGAAGAAAAGAGCAGCCGTTGCGAGAGTGCCGGTGGGAAGGCACGTACCGGGATACGCATGAGAGATAACAACGACCGCCGTGAACCAACATATACCAACAATAACGAACGGTGAGAGTGTGGAAGTTTAAATGGGAGCTGGTGGTGATGATAAACGAGCACCATATGTGCGCGATTGAAGCCGGGAGCTTCAGAGAAAGCGGCCGAGAAAGCACCTGACACGCCGAAGGGGGGCGCCGAAGGGGGCGTGGCAGGTGACAGTTAACAAACATGTACTGTATGTATTTTTATAACATGCCTTCATCAAACAAATCGTGGTAACGCTGTTGTGTAAAAAAACAGCGTAGCAGCAGGCGTGTGGACCAAGTGGAGGGTGAAGACTATTATACTTTTACTGCATCCTAAGTCAAACTTCGTAAAGCTGGGACCATCTGCATTATGCTTGGGATCATTTACAGTTTTTCTCCTATTAAATGACACCGTAACTGCGGTAACTATTTAGTCAGTGTTGTACAAACTTCTCATAGGTGACAAACAAAAATGCAACTCCATCCGACAACCTAAAGCATTATTCCATAAAACAACATTCCATGTGCCTCAGAGTTGAGTTTTCCTCAAGACGCACATAAATCCTCTCTAACTAACCAGAACACAGGGCTGTCGCCATCCTCCCGAACCCGGTAATACACCTCGCCCTCAGGAATGTACTTAGTCAAGCCGAAGTCACCGATCTTCACCACTCCCTCATTCTCCAAAAGAACGTTGCGAGCAGCCAAATCCCGATGGATGTATCGTTTCGTGTGCAGGTAATCCATTCCCTATTGAGAAACAAGCAAACTCTTTAATCCATGCGATTTCCCTGATGAACCAGTGAACACACACAGAACGTCTTTGATTACCTGGCAGATCTGTTGGGCGAAGAGCAGATTCTGTGTGAATCCCAGGCGGTGTTTGGGCAAGTAATCGCGAAGGCTGCCCAATGGAAGGTACTCCATGATTAGTTGGACCACCTGACCACCTGAAATATCATAATCACTCGAGATCATACGAAAGAACAACCGGCAATCATCCGAGACAGTGAGCTTGAGTCATTCTTCTTGAAGAACAATATCATTAATAGAATATGTACAAGCCATTAGATTGGAAGGGAATGAGTTGGAGAGCTGAAGAACTCACCCAGTTCAGTGCAGCAGCCTTTATACTTGACAATGTTGTTATGATAGAGAGATTTGAGGATTTCAATCTCCTTCATCCAAGAGTCGTGGAGGTGATTGCCCCCTTCTTGCTTGAGGGTCTTCACTGCCACATACTCTCCAGTGCCATCGTTAGCAGGGTCATACACGTACAGCATCACTTTACCAAAATGGCCCTGGAAAAAGAATGAGAGAGGAAAAAAAAAATTGTATAGGAAAATCAGGATCTTCAGCACAACTTCAGACAGACGCAAACTAACCTCTCCCAGGTCTCGGATCTTCTTTAGGTGCCGCTTAAGGAAAATACTGGGATCTCTGTCTGGAAGTGCCTCATAGTCAGAAGAAATGTCTGGGTCTGTTAGTAATAAGCAAAACCATTAATGTTTACTGGTGTCAGGTCCTAATAAAATGGACTAATTACTCGTAATGCGGTTCAAAAAAAAGTAAGGAGAAAGAGAGCTCACTCTTTATCTGTATTTCTGTTAGTTCCCGTAGAATAGTCCGGAATGAAGGCCTAGCTGCTGACTCATAAGTGAGACACATGCTGATAAAGCTGGCCAGCTCTTGAGATGAAGGGACTGCCAGGCGGCTTTGGGTTTCATAGAAACGCTCTTTCTGTTGAAGGGCGGTTAATGCAGTGTTTTATGTCATTTCACAAACAGTAAGTGGATTGCACATCATTTAGACCGATGGTGTACCTCAGGCAAAGTACTGCCACTCATGACCAGATCTCCATTGTTGCAGATTTCCAGCAGCGTGGCTCCAAAGCCCCACTTATCCGCAGCACTGCCTATTACAGATCCGCAAGGCACACACTCTGGTGCGATCCACGGGATGCGCTCCACCCGTTCTACAAAGTGGAACACACGAACGCAAATCAACCCAATGATCACAAAACAGACAAGATGCCTTCGGTGCTGCACCACTCTTTGACCTTATTAAACACAAGGAAGTAAACACAACCACCAGGAAGTGGTTAACATTAGGCTTCCTGTTTCACCATTGACTATGAACTCAGATAAAATACATACAGATATCTGAGAGAAACTTTTAAAGAGGAAAAAAAAGGTTCACGGCTGTCTAGATTATCGTTTTTGCTCGAGTCTTTAGTCAAAGTTGCAATAATCAGTTTTGCAATAAATAAACTATACAAATAGCCTGGAAAATAGGCATAGGATGGAAATTGTGTGTGGGATGAGAAGAGCTTTAAAATACAAATGTTGGAACGCTACTTTCTGGCGTTCCAACATTTGCATTTTAAAGCTCTTTTCTCATCCAGAATGGCGAGATAGATAATATCTTCTATTTATTTATTGTCTATATACACACACATCATTTGGTCAAAAGTATTGGGACTCCTGACCTTTCCAGCCATATGCAGTTCTTCCCCCAAACTGGTATCCGAAAGTTGGAGGATCATAATTGTATAGGGTCTGTAATATGTAATATGGCATTAAAATTTCCCTTAAAAATTTTTTACATGGTTTAAAGTGGAATATCTTGAGTAGCCTGTTATAGAGATCTGACCCTCAACCCACTTGTATCAATTGGTACAATGACTGCACCCCAGGCCTCCTACCTGATTTTACTAACACCCTCGAGCACAAAACCCTACATGCACACTCCAAAATCTAGTGGAACATAGGGACTAAATGTGGAATGGGATTTTCACTCTTACACAATATTATACCATAAAGTCATATAGTAAAGTGTTCTTGTTCAAAAAGATGTTCAGCAACAAGTTGTGATGTCCTGTACCTCCACGTGAGAGTGCAGTAAGAGCGATGCCCGGGTCACTCAGCTTCACGAACGGAAATGTGCCCTCCTCCAGACCCTTGCGAGCAACCAGAATATTCTTCGCACACACATTTCCATGAACCAAGCGTTTCGTTTCCTAAAGGCAAAGACATTTGTTTATTTAGGAAAATGGTGGTTTAGAACTCAACTGATCAATTCTATAACATGATATGAACTGTTTTATTCTCACAAGATAACAAAGTGCACTGGCCAGCTGTTTGGCCACTGTAAACTTCCACTGAGGAGTCACACGAGCCTTCTCTTTGTGCAGGAAGACATCTAATGGGCCGAACTCGACAAACTCCTCCACCATGATGTCTGTTCGAACACAAAGATGCTCCAGATGTAAGTAAACTGAACTGCATTCATATATAAATAACTAAAGAAATATAATATTGGACAGACAATAAAAACATTAGTGCAGTTAGAGAACCGTGAGAACGAAACAGGTGCGTTAGCAAAAGAGGAAATCCCGAATAAGCTCGCGACTCACTCTCAGATCCTTTGACTGAAACACCATGCACAAAAACCAGGTGAGAGTGAGACACCTGACTCATGAGGCTAGCAGTCTCAAAGAATGCCTGCAAAACAGAAGTCAATATAAGTATTTATCGTATTACTGTAATGGGTTTAATTATCATACGATAACCGGAGTTCGTAATGAGACATCATCTCTCACCAGCGCTATGTCCTTGTGGCTCTGATCCAGGATCTTCAGAACCACACGAATGCCTTTTTCATTGGTGTGATTGTTGTTCCACTCGTCCTCATCGTCTTCCACTCCGCTGCGCACCAACAAGCGACCAGAGTATATGTTGGTCCGGGTGCCACGACCTAAATGCTGTTCCTGAATATTAAAACGAGATTAAATGAAATTACCGACGTAAAAAAGCTGTGACAAAGTTAAAGCAGCATTTAAAAGGACGTCTGGGTGAAACTAACCTGTATTAGCTCCTTGTCTTTAATTTGATGGAATCTCAGTTGGCTCAGATTGAAGCTTTCACAGGTTGAAGGCTTGGTCTTGTTTGTGTCCTGTCTAATCACTAGGAGGTTTGACAGCTCTGAAACCATGCAAAGATAAGAAAGATCATGAACATGAAAAAGATGCGCATTATTCTTCAGGAGATATCAGAAATATTCTTAGCTGGAAGTGTTTGCTTTATTTGGATCCCACTGTACTGCTTCCCACACATGGCTGGTACTTTGGTGTGTTGCCCAGGACGTTATTGATGACCAGCCAAGTATATTTTGTCCCATTTAAAACGCATTTTATTTAGTAATCTGAGAACTGTTGGAGAAATCGACATACATTGTGTCTAATTTGGCAGTGGCATGAATACAGCTCAGGATCTGGGGGGTATAAGTCTATGGGGCTGCTAATATTATTGCACTCCTACTTCTTGAACACAAGCAAATTAACAAGTCATTATCAACAAAGTAAGCTTGCTCTAAAAACAGTAGCATGGGTGATCTACAGGCCTGATATATAAATTAAATAGCACATAAGACATCCTGCTACACCTTTTAATCAGCGCATTATCACGAAACGATCGACAAAATAAATTCTAATCAATAACGGCTTCCTTTTGCAAACACTTTCAGCTGAACAGAAACTGACACAAAAGATGTGAGACTGAGTCTAACTGCATATATTAATCTCACTAAAAATATCTGTAAACATACAAGAAAGGGCATCGGAAAAAAAAAACATCTTTCAACCGTCAGTACATCTAAACAGGTAGATTTCATATTGTATACCATTGAACTTTCCAGAATATAATCAACTCTTTAAATCACCTGCAGGTCTGGGCAGGCAGCACTTCTTCACAGTGAAGCAGTCTTGGCCAGACTTAAGCACAAAGGTCTTCAGGCTGTCAGTGAGCTCCTTCACATTCGAGAACTCTCGGTCCCAGCCCTCTAGCGTAAACACAGAGCCTTTCTGCACGATCCTGAACTGCTTATGTGTTGGAGCCTGTCCATCCTAGAGATACAAATGTTCAGACAGAGTATTAGAATCCAGAGGCTTATTTATAAACGTACAATAATATTATACAAATGCACCAAAAAGATCATGGTCTCAGTATTATAATGTTTTGGATAAAGAGCCTTTTTAAGTTTCAGTACTCATTCAGCAAAAGTCTACAGTACTAATCATACAAAATATATTATATATATATTATATATATATATATATATATATATATATATATATATATATATATATATATATATATATATATATATACACACACACACACACACACACACACACACACACACACACACACACACACACACACACACACACACACACACACACACACACACACACACAGTGGTACCTCGACATACGAGTGCCCTAACATACAAGTTTTTTGAGATACGAGCGGTCACTCAGTCGATTTTTTGCTTTGATACGCGAGCAAAAACTTGAGATACGAGCTCGAGACGCTGCTGCTAGATGGCGAATCGAAGCCAGAAAGCGAAGATTGTGACGAAAATTAAGATGAGCAAAGAAGAAAAAGTCAAATTTTTAAAGTTTAGGGATACGTAGTGTGCAGCAGTGATAGTAAAAAAAAACGAGTTTTCCCTCCGCCTCTGCTTATCGCCGCCACACACCCCCCGCACACTCACTCTTACACACACACACACCCACCCCACCGGCGTTTTCGTTAGCTCAAGTCGTCTCATCCCCAAGGAAAATACACTGAATAAAACCTTATTATATCTTTACATTCTCTTTTATTATGTTTTTATACAATATTTGTCATTTATAAATAAATTTTCTCATTCAAAAACACGTAACAAAAACAACTGGGGTGGCATTTTGGGGCTGGAACGGATTAATTCAATTAATTTCAATTTTGCTTTGAAATACAAGCAATTTGACATACGAGCAAGGTTACGGAATGAATTAAACTCGTATGTTGAGGTACCACTGTGTGTGTGTATATATATATATATATATATATATATATATATATATATATATATATATATATATATATATATATATATATATATACACACACACACACACACACACACACACACACACACACACACACACACACACACACACACACACACACACACACACACACACACACACACACTACCAATTTGGACGTCACGACTGTGTGCTTTTGAGGAGGAAAAAAAAAGGAGCCCTCGCCACTCTTTTCGTCAACATGCATCATTGCTGTTTCTTCGAAATGACACACCCAAGTTGTAATCACATGAGCGTGACAAAATCATGACGTCCTGACTGGGAACGACGCTGAATTTCCCGAACACAAAGAAAAAACTAAGCCCTTGTACCCTGAGATCATATGCTGTGCTGACTTTTTCCTCTTAAATAACTGGGACTGTTATACTAATTTTATTGTTCATCCTTAATAATGACCTTGTACAACCAAATTTGTCCTGAGGTTTGGATCACATGACACCAACAATGAAATACCAGCACAGGAAAATAAAGTCCTCTACAGTTTATGACCAGTCATTTAGGCAAATCTAAGAAGATTGATACAAATGATACCTCGGTCCCACTCAGAACTGCTAATATGATACGTCTGTAGTCCAGAATGCTCCAGCGAACTAAATATGCGCCGTCTTCGACATTTTCCTTCTTCAGCTTCTGCAGGACGAACTCATCGCTGCAAAGAAAGAGCAAAGCAAAGAAAGAGCACGTGAGCATGGTAAAAGAAAACTTGTGCAACTCGATTATAAGAAATGTCACTCGGACACCTACAGTATTGGACCGTGAAGGCCGTTGGCCTCGCTCAGGACCACTCTGGGTGGTGCCACCTCATGGCAAAGGTAGTGGTGAGCGTCAGCCGTCAGGCGGAAGTACCCATCGAGCAGAGACACCAGAGAGCGTGCCTCAAGAGCAGATTTTAAGCGCAAGTCCTGCATGACAACACATTTGGAGACGCACCATACAATATTTCACACGAAAGTTGCTTACATCATTTTTAAAGCGAAACAAGAAGTGTGTCTCCAAAGAAGAAGTCAAAACCATAACATGGTAATTATTAAAAAAAAAAAAAAATTATATATATATATATATATATATATATATATATATATATATATATATATATATATATATATATATCATTTAAATTGAAAACGGCTAAGATCATATTATTCTATTGAAAAAATAAATAAATAAACCATTTTCAAGTAGATCTTAATTCATTTCTTTTTTGCCCTTTCTACCCGAACAGTGCAGTACCAGTATAATGTTCAGGGTCTCACCATTGCAAAGTTGTCTTGCTGGCTGATGCAGACATTTGCTCCTGTTATAGCAATGTGGGAGATATCAGGGAAGTCACAGAACACTTTCCAGCTCTCTGGAGTGGTATTGTCTTGTTGGCCAGCGTCATGCTTTTCTCGTTTCTTCTTATTCAAGTAGTCGTTTCCCATATAGCTGTTTTCCTGAGCCTGCAAATAAACCATAATTAACCAAAAAAAAAAAAAAAAAAAAAAAAGTCAGTGCTAAAACACTCCATGGCAACATAAAAAAAACACAAAAGGTACCCTCTGGGCCTGAATCTTCCTCCATTGGATGCCAGTGTTGCCAGACACCATGACCTCGTGTGTGGGCTGAACGCAGGTCATCTCCTCAGCAGGCTCGCTCGCTCGCGAGGCGTTCAGATACGAGCCGCTGCCGTCGCTGTCCGGCCTCAGGGTGTGGTGGAAGATAGAAAAGGTCTCGGTTCCAAAGCGGGGAGCCAGACGCTCCAGAGTGGACAGGTACTTATACATGACTTCCTGAGAGCAGAGCCTGCCCTGGCCCACTGTATGCTGCTGGAAGCTTCGCACAAAGTCGGCAAACACGCGGCGGATGCGTAACTTCGTTAGAAAGTTGTCTTGGGCGAGGTTGCGAGAGAATGAACGGGGGATACAGCGCAGGAAGCTGAAAAAGTATTATTTTTTTTTTTTTATCATCAACACATCAGGATCAGAATTCATTTTACTTTACTCACCGGGGAATTACAATTGGATATCATCCTTTTACATTCAGCATAACTTAAAATAAACACATGCAAAAACTGTCTCAAGCTCACACCTGGTCTGTTTGGCCACTTCCTGTAGAGAGGTTCCATTCTGCAGAGCCTTGTGAGATAAGTGCAGCACAGCCATGCCCAAGCTCTCATTTTTAAAGCTGCTGATCTCCTGCTCACCCGACACATCATCCAGCGACGTCACGTCGTTCACAAAATCACATTTTGCCTTCACGAGCGAAAAAAATAAACAACACAACAGTGATTGGAAAATATAAAAGAAATACATTTCGAATAAAAAAGGAGGATTTCTTGGGACTGACCAAAGCCTCAATATGGAGACTCATAGTAGCAAAAAGGAGATATTACAAAAAAAACAAAAAAAAGAATGAGGATTAACTACTAGACTTTTGAACCTCACTTGAGCAAACAGGTACTCCAGAGACGCGAGCTCCAGCAGAGGTGCGGCTCCATGATTGCTCCCTGTCTGAGTTGCGTAACGCGTCACCATCGGCTCCTTCTCGTTAAGTCCATGCCAGTTCCGGAAATAGAACCTGCATATTTTAAAATACATACATATTTGTCCAAATAGTGCTGTTAGAATATTCATCATCAAGCTCATATAACAAAAAAAATCCCACACTAACCTCATGCGGAAGTGAAGTATCAGGTTCGACTGTTTTTTTGGGTCGAATCTGTGGTTAGGACTGTACCAACAGGAGCACCCGGGGTCATAGAGCGCAAACAGAACATGGCATACTGGTGTGATCCCTGAAAAAGACAACAAACATGCTATAAATCTTTTACGTCTCCTTAGCGACCAGACCACTCAGGTGCATGCGGACGATCTTACCGACAACTTCTGCTGCCTGGATCGAGAGTTCCTCTGCTGTCACCTCACCATCCTGGTGAGTCAGATAACAATCTCCATTTTTGGTCCAGAACAGGTAAACATGAATCCCTGACTCCTGAGGCGCCTCGCATTGCTCTGTGGACGCCCCTTTCTTTGAACTCTTGAAACATCCCCGTCTAGACATCCTCCATTCGCATTCACACCTGCCAAACACAAACTCTCAGTTTATCATGTAGGGTAGAAAAATCCTGTTGAAACATGAAAAAGGTTCAACTTCCTCTTCAATGACCAAAGTCAGAGTCCAACTTGTTCACACAGGAATGGTCACCTCTAGTACCTTCATAACAGCAGGGAATGTGTTTCAAGACCGTCATTAAATAAACAATCACAAGAAGTGTGCTAAACTTGGTGACTTGGTGTTTTTATCTAGATTCCTGTCTATATAAGGTCTAACATCTGAAAATGCATAAGCAAACTAAGAAGAAAAAGCAAAACCGAGCCTGGAAAAGCTGCAGAGCTCAGAGACAGGATTGTGTTGAGACAAAAGATTAAGCTAGAAAAACATGCCTGCTAGATTGAAAATTTTGAAGAAAACTGCTGAGCACTGTCGAACTGTTAATCTTGGAGAAACACGGGACACATCCTATAACTGCCTGGCCAAACCAAGCAATCAGGGGATGTGTGATCTTAAAGGATGGTCAAGAACCTTATAGGCACTCTAGTTGCTTTCCAGCAGCTCAGGGGAAATCTGCAGAAGGTCAACCACTAACCACTGTAAAACTTTACCAATCTGGGCTTTAAGGGGCAGAGGAAGCCAGACGAAAGCCTTTCCTCAGTGCAAGACCCTTACACTCTAAAATTAATACATGAACATATTGAATAATTCATTATTCTACAAAGATCTTGAGGAGGTACTTAAAACCACCAGCCTCATATTAATATTAATATTAATTTATGAATGTATTAAAGGACACTTGGATCAATAGTATTCAAGGGTTATGGTTTAGTAGATTTTTGTGATTAGCGTGTCCGATTTCTCATATCTAATGGATGAGGAGTGCTGTTCTGCTGATGGACACCTGAATGAAACCTCAATGCTCAAGCAGTGCAAACGGAAAATGGCATCGTGCATCGTGTGTATATATTGTGTACACACGATGCACGATATATACATGATGCCATTGTGCACTAGCACTACTTCAGCATCGGTTTATACACACGCATACATATACACGCACACACTCCATATAGCATATACACACATACATAGATACATGCACATCCACACACATTTCCAAAGAACTTAATGGAAGGAAGTCTATGGCATCAGATTTCCCAAGCACTACCCACACTGAGGTCAAGAAGCAGTAACGTAATTGCACTTAAAACACACTCATTGGGTGAAAGACAGCACCAGTTCCTTCCATCTATTTCATTAATAGTCAATTTGATTTACTGTTTCAGACAAGTACAAATAACTGGGTAGAAAAATACAATCGTAAATCAAAACAAATTATATTGTGACTGGGAAAAAAAAAAAACAAGTGGAAAACTGCCATACACTCCAGAAGTCCTGTTTATGTTTGGTTAGAACTCTTGTCTTTGTTTTGTTTGTTTCTCAAGAAAAAGGAAAGTGACAGCACTTGTAAATCATTATGAATTAATATTTAAGCAGTTAACCATCCAAGTGGGCTTGAACGCCTGCACGACGGCCAAATGCAAACTCTAGATGAACTGCCGATCTTAGGGTGGAGCTTTGCATGCATGGGCAGGAATGGGTGTGGGCTCAAGGATAAAAAAAAAAAGAAATCAATTTCGCTTATTCATTTCAATCAAATCTTGCATAATCTTCTGCGAAAAGTCTGCCGAGGTGAGTTGTTATTAATAAAATCAACTGAGTGAGTGGAGTAATGAAATTACTAGATTGTAGCCCTATTTGGATGGGATTAAATTATATGGGATTCTGTGGAAATGTATTATCTTACAATTGCTGCAAAATAATGCAATTCTGTGATTTTGTTTTTTGCGCCGTCCTCCATCCTTTCAGTCCAGAGCACATGCCAGTGATTTTCTTTGCAGATGTCGTGTTGCGGTGGAAAATTCAAGTTCGTAGATAAAAAAGATCCATTTGAAATCCAATCCCGAAAGGGCTATTATCTTCCTCTGGATGAACACAGGAAACAAACTCGGCTTGATCATCAGAAAGTAAAACCGTTTAGCATAGTCAAATGGGCTGGCCAGTCGTTTCTCCAAAACAACACCTAATTAGAGTCGGTAAATAAAAGGAAGCAGATAGAAATAAAAACAATTTAAAAACTAAACGTAAAAGTATATTTGCTTCATCACTGTACTTAAGTATACATGTGCTTCATCAGAGTAGTTTCTTACTTTGAACCTCACTAGATTTTAAAGTGCAATATCTTCCTCTTTACTCCTCTGCTTTTCAGAAATAAAAACATCCTGTTCCTCACTACTCTGAAGTAAAGACATGAACTGTGTAAAATGAGAAGCTACTGCAAGACCACAAGTATAACCCAAAGGTCCTGGTGAGAATGTGTGTAGAGTAAGTGTTTTCTGACTGTGTGTCTGTAACTTTAGAAAACTCTCTACTTATAAAGGTCTTTTATAATTATATATATATATATATATATATATATATATATATATATATATATATATATATATATATATATATATATATATATATATATACACATACCTTTATAAGGAGAGAGATTTTTTTTATAGAAATATATAATGATTAGTTTTTACTATATATATTTTTATTTATTTATTTATATATATATATATATATATATATATATATATATATATATATATATATATATATTTTTTATATATATATATATATATATATATATATATATATATATATATATATATATATATATATATATATATATATATATATATATAATTTTTTTTTATTGTTCTGCAGCAAGAAGAGGAAGAGAAAGAGAAGGTTCATGGTCTGTTTACTTCATGCTGATGTTCTGACCAAATGATTTGTTCTTAAGTCCATTAAAAATATTCATATTCTGCCATTTTAGGGTTGGCTTTTCTTGCCCAGGATTGTGTGTATACACGTTTATACAGTTGTATGCAAAAGTTTAAGAACCCCTGACAATGTCCCTGATTTTCATTTATAAATATTTGGGTGTTTGGATCAGCAATTTCATTTTGATCTATAAATTAACTGAAGGACATAGTAATATTTCAGTAATGAAATGAGCTTTATTGGATTAACAGAAAATGCGCAAAATGCGTCAAAAACGAAATTTAGACAGGTGCATAAATTTGGGCACCCCAACAGAAAAATCACCAATATTTAGTAGAGCTTTCTTTAGCAGAAATAACAGACTCTAGATGCTTTCTATATTCTGTAATGAGTGTTTGGACTTTGGATGAATGTATTTTGGATTATTCCTCCTTACAAAACATCTCCAGTTTAGTTACGTAGGTTTGATGGCTGCCGAGCATGGACAGCCCGCTTCAAATCACCCCACAGATGTTCAATGACATGGTGACAGGTCTGGGGACTGGGACGGCCAGTCCAGAACATTGTACTTGTTCCTCTGCATAAATGCCTGATTTTGAGCAGTGTTTTTGGGTTGTTGTCTTGTTGAAATATCCAGCCCTGGCGTAACTTCAACTCTGTGACTGATTCCTCAACATTATTCTCAAGAATCTGCTGATATTAAGTAGAATCCATGCGACCCTTAACTTTAACCAGATTCCCAGTACCGGCACTGGCCACACTGCCCCACAGCATGATGGAACCTCGCCCAATTTTTACTGTGGGTAGCAAGTGTTTTTCTTGGAACGCTGTGTTCTTTTGTCACCATGTATAACGCCCCTTGTTATGACCAAATAACTCAATATTTGTTTCATCAGTCCACAGCACCTTATTCCAAAATGAAGCTGGCTTGTCCAAATGTGCGTTTGCATTGACAACATCTGCAGCAAATTGATGTTGTAGGTCTTTGGAGGTGGTCTGTAAGCTCTTTTTGACCATTCTCACCATCCTTTGCCTTTGCCTCTCCAATATTTTATGTGGCCTGCCACTTCTGGCCTCAACAAGAACTGTGCCTGTGGTCTTCCATTTCCTCACTATGTTCCTCACAGTGGACACTGACAGCTTGTATCTCTGCGATAACTTTTTGTAGCCTTTCCCTAAACCATAATGTTGAACAATCTTTGTTTTCAGGTCATTTGAGAGTTGTTTTGAGACCCCCAAGTTGCCACTCTTCAGAGGAGAGTCAAAGAGAACAACAACTTGCAATTGGCCACCTCAAATACCTTTTCTCATGATGGGATGCACCTGTCTATGAAGTTTAATTCTTAATGAGCTCACCAAACCAATTGTGTGTTCCAATTAATCAGTGCTAAGTAGTTACAGGTATTCAAATCAACAAAATGACAAGGGTACCCAAATTTATGCACCTGTCTAATTTTGTTTTGATGCATTTTGCGCATTTTCTGTTAATCCAATAAACCTCATTTCACTACTGAAATATTACTGTGTCCCTTAGTTATTTAATAGAGCAAAATGAAATTGCTGATCCAAATATTTATATATGAAAATCATGGACATTCTCAGGGGTTCCTAAACTTTTGCATACAACTTGTATATAGGTTGTACACATCTGACCGTAAGATTATCTTTAGAAAACATCCCATTCCATATTTAATCCACATTTACATATTATAATAATAAACTCCACTTCTCTGGGAAGATGTTCCACTAGAGATCTGTGCTTCTTCAGCCATGAGGGTGTTAGAAAGTCATGTAATGATGTTTGAGGTCTATAGTTGAGTTCTATAGCAGGAAATCTTCCACCCCAACCCATATAAACAGTATATTCATGGTCAGTAAATCACTGTCACAGTAACTTAATAACAAATGTACAAACTTAATGTATGTTATAAATGAAACTAGTAGGTATGTATCCTGTACAGTTGAGTTCCTCCAACATTGTGGTAACAGTTTTGGAAAGCACCACATATTTCTGGGAAAAGTCATGTGTCCCAATACTTTGGCCATATAGTGTAGTTCCGATAGAGCACCACTTTTACTTTCTTTTCTCAAGTAGGTTTAAAAGGAAGCGCTTTTTCCACATTTACTTGAGTGGAAATTTTACTCAAGTACAGGAATTATGTACTTCGTCCACCACTGGCTCCAACTTGAGCTCCAAACATTCCCAAGTGCTCCTGGTTAAAATAGAATCTCCCAAATGTACCTGTTAAGGATTAATATATGGGTGCTTTGATTTGACTTGATTTTATATTTCATCAAAAACATTTGATCAAAATGTATAAAAATAGAACAAAACCTTAAATCCACATACCTACTAATTTGCCTAAATTTACACCGTCAACTTCTTAATAACAGATAACAAGGTGTCAAGTCTCACACAGTCTCTAACCCCTCCAAAAAAAAAAGCGCTTTTGGAAGCATTTTCTAAGAAAAAAATGTTGTATGAGGAAGTGTAAGTGTACACGTAGTTCATTATACAGCTTTACTCTGGCTCATGAGTTTTGTCTGCAATTTGCACAGTGAGTTAATCTGCAATCTGTATGCTGTGGTCTAATATACAACGTTACACACTTTTTAGGTTGTGTGACAAAAAAAAGGCAAACATCTGATGTGCATCCCTGACCATTACACCCAAATGTGCTCGTTAAACATCCAATTTCAGACTCCTGCTGTTTTAATTAGGTCCACTCTTCTGGGAAGGCTTTCCACTCGATTTTACGGTGTGACTGTGGGGATATTTTATATAGATCTAGGGTTACTGATCGGAAGTTTGGGGATTCGAGTTGCCACTTTTGGGCCCTTGAGCAAGACCCATAACCCTCTGTGCTCCAGGGGTGCTGTATCATGGCTGACCCTGAGGTCTGCCCCCAGCTTCCTAACATCAATGGAATATGCAAAGAAAGAATTTTACTGTGCTGTAATGTGACATGTGACAAGTAAATGCATCCATCATCCATCCATCCATCCATCTAATAATCTATCAATCTGATGTTAGGCAGGGAGGTCTGGGGTGAAGTTGTTCCAATTGTGCAATTTTCCTGCACAACTTTTGTTGTCATTGTTCGCTATGCAAAATATGTGTGAGTGTGTGTGTGTGTGTGTGTGTGTGAGACAGAGAAAATAACTCCCCACACTTTTCTCCTGAACTTCGTTTTAATATCGATCATCTCTTATCCTTTCAAATGTACATCACACCAACACTCTTCTATTCTCAGCCGACGGTTTGTTCAGTGTATCTGAGCTGATGATGACACTACAACTTTTTTGTTCTTATGATTGACGCATTGAAAAAAGCGAAGCTTAGCGTTCAGCAGATAAAGACAGGACAAGCATGACCGTATGATTTTGGAAAAAGAGCAAGTCTTCTGTGAGCATGTGATTTCTGGCAGCAGAGTAATAAACAAAGCTGTCGTTTGGTTTAGTTTTTTGCATGATTTGCATATGGGAAATGGCACCAGTGAAGAGTGAGGACACAGACTTCCTAGTAAAAATGACACAGCGATTCAAATTAATTCCACACCACACTACCATGGAAGTATCAACATCATCAGGAATAAATAGAATCATATGTGAGCAGGTAACACACGCAGGTAACACACGCACACACACACACATGCACGCCTGTGCACGCACGCCCACGCACACACAGACACACGCACACGGAAGAGACTAATAAAGAATCATAAAGAATTGAATGTTGCCAAGCTGTTTACTCCAATCATGTTTTAAAGCCTAGAAACACTGAGAGGGAACATTGTGTAAATCTAAAAGTGCCATAATATACCATACACTAACCTCAAACTACAACACTAACCACAAACTACACCATACATTTACCACAAACTACCACAAACTACACCATACACTAACACAAACTACACCATACACTAACCTCGAAGTACAACACTAACCTTAAACTACAACACTAACCACAAACCTCAAAGTACAACACTAACCTTAAACTATAACACTAACCAAAAACTACAACACTAACCACAAAATAGCCAAACTACAACACTAACCACACCTAACACCAACCTTAAACTACAACACTAACAACTACAACACTGACTACAAATTACACCTAACACTAACCACAAACTACAACTTACACTAACCACACCCAACCTTAAACTACAACACTAACACTATTCACTAACACTATTCACAAACTACAACACTATCCTTAAACTACAACACTATCCTTAAACTACAACACTATCCTTAAACTACAACACTAACCTTAAACCACGCCACAAAAACTAGGCACAACCACAACACTAACTGCAACACTAACCACAACGACAACACAACTATAACACTCGCATTAAACACAACTACAACTCTAACCACAACTACAACACTAACCACAACTACAACACAACTATAACACTCGCATTAAACACAACTACAACTCTAACCACAACTACAACACTAAACATAACTGCATAAATAACCACAACATACACTAACCACAACTCCAACAATAACATACACTAACCACAACTCCAACAATAACATGCACTAACCACAACTCCAGCAATAACATACACTAACCACAACTCCAACAATAACATACACTAACCACAACTCCAACAATAACATACACTAACCACAACTCCAACAATAACATACACTAACCACAACTACAACACTAACAACTACAACACTAACCACAACTCCACCAATAACATACACTAACCACAGCTCCACCAATAACATACACTAACCACAGCTCCAACAATAACATACACTAACCACACTCCAACAATAACATGCACTAACCACAACTCCACCAATAACATACACTAACCACAACTACAACACTAACCACAAACTACACCATACACTAACCTCAAGTACAACACTAACCACACTCCACCAATAACATGCACTAACCACACTCCAACAATAACATACACTAACCATAACTCCAACAATAACATGCACTAACCACAGCTCCAACAATAACATGCACTAACCACAACTCCAGCAATAACATGCACTAACCACAACTCCAACAAAACATACACTAACCACACCTAACACCAACCTTAAACTACAACACTAACCACAGCTCCACCAATAACATACACTAACCACAACTCCACCAATAACATGCACTAACCACAGCTCCACCAATAACATGCACTAACCACAGCTCCAACAATAACAAACACTAACCACAGCTCCAACAATAACATGCACTAACCACAGCTCCACCAATAACAAACACTAACCACAACTCCAACATTAACATACACTAACCACAAAATAGCCAAACTACAACACTAACAACTACAACACTAACCACACTCCAGCAATAACATACACTAACCACAACTCCACCAATAACATACACTAACCACAGCTCCACCAATAACATGCACTAACCACAGCTCCACCAATAACATACACTAACCACAACTCCACCAATAACATACACTAACCACAACTCCACAATAACATACACTAACCACAACTCCAACAAAAACATACACTAACCACAACTCCAACAATAACAAACACTAACCACAACTCCAACATTAACATACACTAACCACAACTCCAACAATAACATACACTAACCACAACTCCACAATAACATACACTAACCACAACTCCAACAATAAACACTAACCACAACTCCAACTATAACAAACACTAACCACAACTCCAACAAAAACATACACTAACCACAACTCCAACTATAACAAACACTTACCACAACTTAAACACTAACCATAACTCAAATAAGAACACAAACACAAACCACGACTTAGTCTGCAAGTCACTGCATTAGTGAATACTGCATGTGGTGTTATGAGCACATCTTGAGCATGATAAAGAGGTTTATCCTGAGTTCACATGCCATTTATCTGACAAACCATGAAGAAAAACTCATACAGATAAAAACCCACTTATTGTGAGTCATTTAAAAAAAAAAAAAATTGTCATAGATGTTGTGCAAATGCACCTGGAACTGCAAGTCAGCTTCTTACTTATCTATAGACACTGCCAATTTCAATCTCCTTTCTTTTGTAATGTCCTATTAAGTCTAGTAGATCTACACTATACAGCCAGTGGGGATGGGCATCTGACCATCACACTCACAGTGCTTTTCTTCACAAAACTTTTGTGAAGAAAGTGAAAGTGCACTCTTGCAGTGGACGTCTCTGTAGACATTCTGTAACATTCTATACCATTCACACAGCCAGCTCTATAGGCATGGTGTTATGGTGGAGTGAAAGAACCCATATGTTCTGCTGAGGGCACTGACCGTAAACCCCTGAACACTGACTGTATCCCAGAGCTCCTCACCCTGCATCAGTGTCTGATCTCACTAAAGCTCTTGCAGCTGAATAAACACTAATCACCTCAGCCACACTCCAAAATCTAGTGTAAAGCGTTTCACAACAGTGGAGACAATTAGAAAAGGAAACACATGCAGTTGGCAAACACAACTCTGTCAACACAAACAATCTCAACACTCACCATAACCATCTCAACACAATCTCAACACAACTATCTCAACACTAACTATTCCCATCTCAACACTCACCATAACCATCTTAACACAAATCATCATCACAACCATCTCAACACAAACAAACAATCTCAACACTCACCATAACCATCCCAACACAATCTCAACACTCACCATAACCATCCCAACACAATCTCAACACTCACCATAACCATCTCAACACAATCTCAACACAACTCTCAAAACTAACCATTCCCATCTCAACACAACCATCAACACAACCATCTCAACACTCACCATAACCATTTCAACACAACCATCATCACAACCATCCCAACACTCACCATAACCATCTTAACACAACCATCATCACAACCATCTCAACACAAACAATCTCAACACTCACCATAACCATCCCAACACAATCTCAACACTCACCATAACCATCGCAACACAACCATCTCAACACTCACCATTACTATCTCAACACAATCTCAACACAACTATCTCAACACTAACCATTCCCATCTCAACACTCACCATAACCATCTTAACACAATCATCATCACAACCATCTCAACACAACCATCAACACAACCATCTCAACACTCACCATAACCATTTCAACACAACCATCATCACAACCATCCCAACACTCACCATAACCATCTTAACACAACCATCATCACAACCATCTCAACACAAACAATCTCAACACTCACCATAACCATCGCAACACAACCATCTCAACACTCACCATAACCATCGCAACACAATCTCAACACAACTATCTCAACACTAACCATTCCCATCTCAACACAACTATCTCAACACAACCATCATCACAACCATCTCAACACTCACCATAACCATCTTAACACAACCATCTCAACACAAACAAACAATCTCAACACTCACCATAACCATCTCAACACAATCTCAACATTCACCATAACCATCGCAACACAACCATCTCAACACTCACCATAACCATCTCAACACAATCTCAACACTAACCATTCCCATCTCAACACAACCATCTCAAGACTCACTATAACCATCTCAACACAACTATCTCAACACTAACCATTCCCATCTCAACACAACTCTCTCAACACTCCCCATAACCATCTTAACACAACCATCATCACAACCATCTCAACACAAACAAACAATCTCAACCCTCACCATAACCAAAGCAACACAACCATTTTAACACTCACCATAACCATCTCAACACAACCATCTCAACACTCACCATAACCATCGCAACACAACCCTCAACACAACCATCTCAACATTTACCATAACCATCTCAACACTCACATCAACACAACCATCTCAACACTCACCATAACCATCTCAACACAACCATCTTAACACTCAACACTGACCATAACAATATCTACACTGACTCTAACAATATCTACACTGACTATAACAATATCTACACTGACTATCTCAACACTTACCAAAACCATCTCAACACTCACATCAACACAACCATATCAACACTCGTCACAAATATCTCAACACAACAATCAGCACAACATCTCAACTCTCATAGCCTCTCAGCAGCTTCTCCAGACTGAGTCCAGTCTTCTTCAGTGGAGCAGCAATGAGGAGCAGAGGAGCAGAACGGTTACTTCCTGGTTCCCGACACCAGACTTTACTGAATCTCTGTGTGTTCGGCGACAGTGGAATAAAGGAAGATGCGGAAACTGAAACTCCTCACACTTACCGTCCAACACTGCAGACTGGAGAAAAGCTGGCCAGTGATTCTGGGGGGTTTTCAGGTGTTTAGGTCACATCTCCTTCCGCCACCTGCGACTCTCTCACACTTCCGTCGTGCTGCTTAAGTCGACCCACGGGAGGGCGCGTGAGCGCATGTACGCAAACGAACTGATGTGTATACACGCGCGACGGTATAAAAAATAAAATAAAAGTCTAAAATGCTGAAGAGTTTTTTTATGACGATAATAATAATAATAATAATAATAATAATAATAATAATAATAATAATAATAAAATAATAATAATAAAATAATAATACATGTATTATTATTATTATTATTATTATTATTATTATAATGATTGTTGTTAATAATAATAATAATAATAATAATAATATAATTGTTGTTGTGTTAATAATATTATTATTATTATTATTATTATTATTATTATTATTATTATTATTATTATTACTAGAAATAACACTCTGCTAAAATAAAATAAAAATCAACAAAGGCTGATACCAGAAACCCTGGTAAAGTAAATCCTTGCTATTTAATCTTACCTACAGTGTGTGAGGGTGTGGGTGTAGGTTTTCATATCAATAAAAGCAGAAGCCACACCTGAGTGCACTTGCTTAATAAATCAGTCTAAGCTTTCAGTACACTCTTGTGTGCATGCACCATTTTAAAAAGTTTTTTTTTTTTGTCATTCTTTCTCCAAAAGTAGCATCATATTTAACCAATGAAATACTGTATATAAGATTAGATTAAGAACGATTGATAAGAACTAAAAGCCCAGGACACAGCAGGCTGACGGTCGGCTGTAGGGCCACGTCGGGTAGATCGGTGGTAGTTTTTTTCGGTGTGTTTACCACCGTTGGCTCTGAGTTGAGTTTGGTCTTTTAATAAAACTGTCAACTGCGATAAGCCACGTTAAGTGTTTTCCTAAATTGTCTATAGGAGAAAAAATGCTTATTATGTATTTGAACATATTTACGTTCATATTCTGGACTCATGTGCTCATCTGTACATAGTATTAATTATTATTGTGTTTACAAAGTTTGGAAATGTAAAATGCTGTCTAATCGTATTAATCCACGTTAGGTGTTTTTCACGTTCTGCATTTTAGAATGTACCCAAACAATAACAGAGTAAAGAGAGAACACACAGACACTTGATGTCATTCTTGCTCTTGTCTTTGCAACTTAGCAGACATTTCTGATAAAAGCTACGAATCCAGCAGTAATGATCGTGAAATGTCATGAGATGAGATGAGATGAGATAAGATGAGATGAGCAAATCCGCATTCATCTGGGTTGAATAACCCAATCCTTTATATTTTAGATTAGATTAGATTAGATTAAACTTTGTTGTCATTACACATGTACAAGTACAAGGCAATGAAATGCAGTTTGGGTCTAACCAGAGTGCAATATCAGCAAGTGCAGGATATACAGTGTTTACATGATTTACATAAATTAAATAAAATGGTATTATAGGACTATAAACAGTCATTTACAGATGTATATGTACTATGATTATAATATACAGATGAATATATATATGTACTATGATTATAATATACAGATGAATATATATATATACTATGATTATAATATACAGATGAATATATATATGTACTATGAACATAATATACAGATGAATATATATATGTACTATGATTATAATATACAGATGAATATATATGTACTATGATTATAATATACAGATGAATATATATATGTACTATGATTATAATATACAGATGAATATATATGTACTATGATTATAATATACAGATGAATATATATGTACTATGATTATAATATACAGATGAATATATATGTACTATGAACATAATATACAGATGGCTATTACTATAGACAGAAATTTACAGCAGGATATGAACGGTGAACATAATATATTGCTATTAGTGTAAACAGAAGACAGGTATATATAAACAATGGTAATTAGGTAATGGTGACAAGCAATGCAAAGAAGAGCAAGTGTGCAAATGAGCATAGTTTTGTGTAAACAGTCCATTAGTGCAATAACAAAGTGTAAGGTGTGTGGGGGGAAATGTAGCAGTGTATGAAGGGCAGTAGGATCAGTGAGGGGCAGAGTTCAGTAAAGAGACAGCTCTAGAAAAAAAAGCTGTTCTTTAGTCAGCTGGTCCTGGTCCGGAGGCACCTGAGACGCCTGCCGGAGGGCAGAAGAGAAAACAGTCTATGGGTTGGATAAAAGGAGTCATTAAGAATGCTGCGAGCTCGACTATGCCTGGAAGTGGAGTCCCTGTGATGCGCTGGGCGGTTTTCTCCACCCGCTGCAGTGCCTTACACTCTGCAACAGAGCAGCTCCCATACCAGACTGTGACACAGCTGGTCAGGATGCTTTCTATTGCGGTTGAAGTTCACCAGGATATCCGAGGAGAGCTGATTTTTCATTAGTGTCCTCAGAAAAAAGAGGCACTGGTGAGCCTTCTTGACCAGGCTTATATGACACAGGATTCAAGAATCCTTCTCTTCATTTACTCTGATCAACTGAGTCTATGGGCTGAAACAATTCTTCGAGTAATTACAATTTTTTGTATCATCTGCCTCTTTCACACCAACTACCTGCATGTCTTCCTTCACCACATCCATAAACCTCCTCCTTGGCTTTCCTCTTTTCCTCCTTCCTGGTGGAAGGAGCAGTATTCTTCTACCGATATACCCCATGTCCCTCCTCTGAACATGTCCAAACCATCTCAATCTCGCCTCCCTCACCTTGTCTCCAAAAAGTCGTACATGCCCTGTCCCTAGAATAAACTCATCTATAATCCTGTCCATCGTCGTCACTTCCAACAAAAACCTCAACATCTTCAGCTCTGCTACCTCCAGCTCCACCTCCTGCCTTTTAGTCTTGTATATTTAGTATTACTCAGTAATAAAGAAAGTGTTTCTTATCCAATTACTCGAATAATCGTTGGAATAATCGGTAAAATACACGATTACTAAAATAATCGATAGCTGCAGCCCAAATGAGTCCTTGGTTATCTTGCTATTGACAACATATATTAATTGTAAATTACAATGCAGAAGTTACTCAACTAACCCAAGGACTAAATACAAACTGTAAATTACACCATTCAGTTGTTTAAAGTTTTTGTTAGCAAGTAAATGTATCTTTAGTTTTGGAAACTTCCTGCATGGTAAGAAACACACATGACACGTGAGATTCAGCTGATCTGTCGGAATAGTAGCAGGAAGTGAATCCAAGGGACATGTGAGTGGTGAGTCCAAGGAGTTGGTGAATTCTAAGGATTCGGCGAGTGCCCTCTAGTGGAAATCCATGGCAAAAACAGACAGAATCCATACTGACTCAAGTGACTCAAGTGACTCAAGAGACTCGGTTCGGTTCACTGAGTGATTCAGAAGGATTTGAATCTGTAAACGAATTTCTTGACTCTAGTGTAAACGCTAATTATTTTCTATATTCACCGTTCTAGCTCTTCTATTTTTCCTGTTTGGATGCCGAATACAGACTACTGCCCTCTGCTGGTATGAATGTGTAATGTTCTCTTACACAAGCGCAGAACGTTCACGCACGGTTTGGTGTTCCAGATGCGCCTGCCTAATAATACTGTGTATAGCAGGATGAAGGTAGCAACATTTAATTAAAAATGAAAAATAAAAATGGCAATGCAATATTTAAAATGGAGACGTATTTCTTTGTATATAAATTTACGTTTTCTATTACCATATGTGCAAAGTACTTTGCAAAAGGAAAATGAAATTATATAATTTATGACCCAAATTAATTTAATATGTCTAACATGTCCAAGCAGAAATGGTAGAAAATGATCATTTAAATGTTATTTGCACAAAATGCATTTTGCAGTCTGATATTTGTATATACATTTCAGTGTGTATTTAAAATTGCATTCTAGTATATGTAAAAATGTAAGAGGTAAAAGGTAGCAAAATAGTTATTTGAATTGTCTTTTTTTAATGCACTTAAGCAATCTCAACTCAAAGCCAGATCATACAATGCTCAGAGAAAATGTAAAAAACTCAAAGGTGCATTTCAGACTCTCAGGTCTCAGTAAGAAGGTTAAGTGTTGAAGTTCAGTGCAGTCCAGATGGGATGGAATTGCATGATATGGATTTTCTATCTTTAGACCTCAGTGAGGATGGGTTACCACAGCATGCCCATATGCAGCTTTCAAAACTTGGACAAAAAACAAGTAAGATACACCTTATCAACCAGTAGATGGCGCCAAACGCCTAATTGCAGTACACTCTATACATCCCTGTTTGTGTCCTGCTTTAAAACTGATTTCTGAAGTAAATATGTAAAGTCAATATTTCATGCTGATTTTTACAATGTTTACTTCGTCAATTATTATTTAAAGTCAAACCATACGGTGGATGATGTCTATAGGGCAATGGTGCGAAATCAATTTTATTACTAGACACTGAGTAATATTGATATCATGTGAATCAGACCAAAACTCACTTTAGTACAACATTTATCATAGACTGCAACTGAACATTTAAGTTTTTGTGTCTGTGTGAACATTACAGGAGAAGTGAATACGTTTGATATTCTCAGTACACTGGCAACTGTTAAGGGGTCAAGAGTTGGGATTCTATTCTGGGCTGCAGGTGAACATATAGTGTTGATGTGTTGAGGTGTTGTAAGCAGGAAAAACGGCAAGCATCGGGATGTAAGTGACTAACGTGTCTCCTCTTCTTTCCATGCACCATTTTAAAAGTTTTTTTTTTGTCATTCTTTCTCCAAAAGTAGCATCATATTTAACCAATGAAATACTGTATATAAGATTAGATTAAGAACGATTGATAAGAACTAAAAGCCCAGGACACAGCAGGCTGACGGTCGGCTGTAGGGCCACGTCGGGTAGATCGGTGGTAGTTTTTTTCGGTGTGTTTACCACCGTTGGCTCTGAGTTGAGTTTGGTCTTTTAATAAAACTGTCAACTGCGATAAGCCACGTTAAGTGTTTTCCTAAATTGTCTATAGGAGAAAAAATGCTTATTATGTATTTGAACATATTTACGTTCATATTCTGGACTCATGTGCTCATCTGTACATAGTATTAATTATTATTGTGTTTACAAAGTTTGGAAATGTAAAAATGCTGTCTAATCGTATTAATCCACGTTAGGTGTTTTTTTCACGTTCTGCATTTTAGAATGTACCCAAACAATAACAGAGTAAAGAGAGAACACACAGACACTTGATGTCATTCTTGCTCTTGTCTTTGCAACTTAGCAGACATTTCTGATAAAAGCTACACGAATCCAGCAGTAATGATCGTGAAATGTCATGAGATGAGATGAGATGAGATAAGATGAGATGAGCAAATCCGCATTCATCTGGGTTGAATAACCCAATCCTTTATATTTTTAGATTGGATTAGATTAGATTAAACTTTGTTGTCATTACACATGTACAAGTACAAGGCAATGAAATGCAGTTTGGGTCTAACCAGAGTGCAATATCAGCAAGTGCAGGATATACAGTGTTTACATGATTTACATAAATTAAATAAAATGGTATTATAGGACTATAAACAGTAATTTACAGATGTATATGTACTATGAATATAATATACAGATGAATATATATGTACTATGAATATAATATACAGATGAATATATATGTACTATGAATATAATATACAGATGAATATATATATGTACTATGATTATAATATACAGATGAATATATATATGTACTATGATTATAATATACAGATGAATATATATATGTACTATGAACATAATATACAGATGAATATATATGTACTATGATTATAATATACAGATGAATATATATGTACTATGATTATAATATACAGATGAATATATATGTACTATGAACATAATATACAGATGAATATATATGTACTATGAACATAATATACAGATGGCTATTACTATAGACAGAAATTTACAGCAGGATATGAACGGTGAACATAATATATTGCTATTAGTGTAAACAGAAGACAGGTATATATAAACAATGGTAATTAGGTAATGGTGACAAGCAATGCAAAGAAGAGCAAGTGTGCAAATGAGCATAGTTTTGTGTAAACAGTCCATTAGTGCAATAACAAAGTGTAAGGTGTGTGGGGAAATGTAGCAGTGTATGAAGGGCAGTAGGATCAGTGAGGGCAGAGTTCAGTAAAGAGACAGCTCTAGGAAAAAAGCTGTTCTTTAGTCAGCTGGTCCTGGTCCGGAGGCACCTGAGACGCCTGCCGGAGGGCAGAAGAGAAAACAGTCTATGGGTTGGATAAAAGGAGTCATTAAGAATGCTGCGAGCTCGACTATGCCTGGAAGTGGAGTCCCTGTGATGCGCTGGGCGGTTTTCTCCACCCGCTGCAGTGCCTTGCGCTCTGCAACAGAGCAGCTCCCATACCAGACTGTGACACAGCTGGTCAGGATGCTTTCTATTGCGGTTGAAGTTCACCAGGATATCCGAGGAGAGCTGATTTTTCATTAGTGTCCTCAGAAAAAAGAGGCACTGGTGAGCCTTCTTGACCAGGCTTATATGACACAGGATTCAAGAATCCTTCTCTTCATTTACTCTGATCAACTGAGTCTATGGGCTGAAACAATTCTTCGAGTAATTACAATTTTTTGTATCATCTGCCTCTTTCACACCAACTACCTGCATGTCTTCCTTCACCACATCCATAAACCTCCTCCTTGGCTTTCCTCTTTTCCTCCTTCCTGGTGGAAGGAGCAGTATTCTTCTACCGATATACCCCATGTCCCTCCTCTGAACATGTCCAAACCATCTCAATCTCGCCTCCCTCACCTTGTCTCCAAAAGTCGTACATGCCCTGTCCCTAGAATAAACTCATCTATAATCCTGTCCATCGTCACTTCCAACAAAACCTCAACATCTTCAGCTCTGCTACCTCCAGCTCCACCTCCTGCCTTTTAGTCTTGTATATTTAGTATTACTCAGTAATAAAGAAAGTGTTTTCTTATCCAATTACTCGAATAATCGTTGGAATAATCGGTAAAATACACGATTACTAAAATAATCGATAGCTGCAGCCCAAATGAGTCCTTGGTTATCTTGCTATTGACAACATATATTAATTGTAAATTACAATGCAGAAGTTACTCAACTAACCCAAGGACTAAATACAAACTGTAAATTACACCATTCAGTTGTTTAAAGTTTTTGTTAGCAAGTAAATGTATCTTTAGTTTTGGAAACTTCCTGCATGGTAAGAAACACACATGACACGTGAGATTCAGCTGATCTGTCGGAATAGTAGCAGGAAGTGAATCCAAGGGACATGTGAGTGGTGAGTCCAAGGAGTTGGTGAATTCTAAGGATTCGGCGAGTGCCCTCTAGTGGAAATCCATGGCAAAAACAGACAGAATCCATACTGACTCAAGTGACTCAAGTGACTCAAGAGACTCGGTTCGGTTCACTGAGTGATTCAGAACGATTTGAATCTGTAAACGAATTTCTTGACTCTAGTGTAAACGCTAATTATTTTCTATATTCACCGTTCTAGCTCTTCTATTTTTCCTGTTTGGATGCCGAATACAGACTACTGCCCTCTGCTGGTATGAATGTGTAATGTTCTCTTACACAAGCGCAGAACGTTCACGCACGGTTTGGTGTTCCAGATGCGCCTGCCTAATAATACTGTGTATAGCAGGATGAAGGTAGCAACATTTAATTAAAAAATGAAAAATAAAAAATGGCAATGCAATATTTAAAATGGAGACGTATTTCTTTGTATATAAATTTACGTTTTCTATTACCATATGTGCAAAGTACTTTGCAAAAGGAAAATGAAATTATATAATTTATGACCCAAATTAATTTAATATGTCTAACATGTCCAAGCAGAAATGGTAGAAAATGATCATTTAAATGTTATTTGCACAAAATGCATTTTGCAGTCTGATATTTGTATATACATTTCAGTGTGTATTTAAAATTGCATTCTAGTATATGTAAAAATGTAAGAGGTAAAAGGTAGCAAAATAGTTATTTGAATTGTCTTTTTAATGCACTTAAGCAATCTCAACTCAAAGCCAGATCATACAATGCTCAGAGAAAATGTAAAAAACTCAAAGGTGCATTTCAGACTCTCAGGTCTCAGTAAGAAGGTTAAGTGTTGAAGTTCAGTGCAGTCCAGATGGGATGGAATTGCATGATATGGATTTTCTATCTTTAGACCTCAGTGAGGATGGGTTACCACAGCATGCCCATATGCAGCTTTCAAAACTTGGACAAAAAACAAGTAAGATACACCTTATCAACCAGTAGATGGCGCCAAACGCCTAATTGCAGTACACTCTATACATCCCTGTTTGTGTCCTGCTTTAAAACTGATTTCTGAAGTAAATATGTAAAAGTCAATATTTCATGCTGATTTTTTACAATGTTTACTTCGGTCAATTATTATTTAAAGTCAAACCATACGGTGGATGATGTCTATAGGGCAATGGTGCCGAAATCAATTTTATTACTAGACACTGAGTAATATTGATATCATGTGAATCAGACCAAAAACTCACTTTAGTACAACATTTATCATAGACTGCAACTGAACATTTAAGTTTTTGTGTCTGTGTGAACATTACAGGAGAAGTGAATACGTTTGATATTCTCAGTACACTGGCAACTGTTAAGGGGTCAAGAGTTGGGATTCTATTCTGGGCTGCAGGTGAACATATAGTGTTGATGTGTTGAGGTGTTGTAAGCAGGAAAAAACGGGCAAGCATCGGGATGTAAGTGACTAACGTGTCTCCTCTTCTTTCCAGCACTTCCCAGCATTTGACCTCGGCAAACCGGTGCAGTTTGATATTTTTTATGATACTTTAGCACTTATAAAATTCCAGTGGACAGCCAATTAGTACAATTTGAAGAGATTTCTTATTAAAAGCTGAAAAAAGGAAAAGCAAATTAGTGTTGATGACTAGTATTTTTATTATTAATTTTTATTTTGCAAGTTCTCCCACTTTGAAAACATGGAGGGGTCTGAAATTGTCATCGTAGGTGCATGTGAGAGACATAATCTAAAAAAAAAACACCCAGAAATCACAATGTATGATTTTTTTAACTATTTATTTGTATGATACAGCTGCAAATAAGTATTTGAACACCTGAGAAAGTCAATGTTAATATTTGGTACAGTAGCCTTTGTTTGCAATTACAGAGGTCAAACGTTTCCTGTAGTTTTTCACCAGGTTTGCACACACTGCAGGAGGGATTTTGGCCCACTCCTCCACACGGATCTTCTCTAGATCAGTCAGGTTTCTGGCCTGTCGCTGAGAAACAGAGTTTTGTTCCCCAAAATCTCGCAATACATGGCCCCAGTCATCCTCTCCTTAATACAGTGCAGTCGCCCTGTCCCATGTGCAGAAAAACACCCCCAAAGCATGATGCTACCACCCCCATGCTTCACAGTAGAGATAGTGTTCTTGGGATGGTACTCATCATTCTTCTTCCTCCAAACACGTTTAGTGGAATTATGTTCTATTTTGGTCTCATCTGACCACATGACTTTCTCCCATGACTCCTCTGGATCATCCAAATGGTCACTGGCAAACTTAAGACGTGCCTGGACATGTGCTGGTTTAAGCAGAACCTTCCGTGCCATGCATGATTTCAAACCATAACGTCTTAGTGTATTACCAACAGTAACCTTGGAAACGGTGGTCCCAGCTCTTTTTAGGTCATTGACCAGCTCCTCCCGTGTAGTTCTGGGCTGATTTCTCACCTTCCTTAGGATCACTGAGACCCCACGAGGTGGGATCTTGCATGGAGCCCCAGTCCGAGGGATATTGACAGTCATGTTTAGCTTCTTCCATTTTCTAATGATTGCTCCAACAGTGGACCTTTTTTCACCAAGCTGCTTGGCAATTTCCCCGCAGCCCTTTCCAGCCTTGTAGAGATGTACAATTTTGTCTCTAGTGTCTTTGGACAGCTCTTTGGTCTTGGCCATGTTAGTAGTTGGATTCTTACTGATTGTATGGGGTGGACAGGTGTCTTTATGCAGCTAACGACCTCAAACAGGTGCATCTAATTTAGAATAATAAATGTAGTGGAGGTGGACATTTTAAAGGCAGACTAACAATCTTTGAGGGTCAGAATTCTAGCTGATAGACAGGTGTTCAAATACTTATTTGCAGCTGTATCATACAAATAAATCAAAATCATACATTGTGATTTCTGGATTTTTTTTTTTAGATCATGTCTCTCACAGTGGACATGCACCTACGATGACAATTTCAGACCCCTCCATGATTTCTAAGTGGGAGAACTTGCAAAATAGCAGGGTGTTCAAATACTTATTCTCCTCACTGTACATGTATATATATACATATATTAGGGTAACGGTACACATATTCATAACGAAAAATCTTCGGTAAAGGCATATCAGTTTGGTACACACGTGATAGCAAATGCAATCCTTTTTACGTGCGGAACATAGTTAAAATCTTTTCCCTCAGGAACGTGTTAAGAGAGAGAGAGATGGTTTGCTTTTTTAATTTTTATTTAAACAGATAGAAAATCACTGACTTCTAGAGCATCTCCCTTTCGTAAAAAACAAAAAAACAAAAAAACAGATGTCTCTTCCTGTTCGGTCTCTAGGAAGATGCAGCTCTACCTATACCATGTTAATCTGTATTCTATGTGACTCTCAGGACACGCCTCTGTCTCTGTGTTGTGATACGTCATATACATGTAACAGCAGTGGTGCTGAGAGAATGTGCTCAAGAAACAGTTTAGTGAAGAGAAATCAATTGGTTATTATTGGTCATTTTCTATAATAATAATACAATTATAGAAGCTTCACTGTTCTTAACCTGCGTGCATTGGTGGGTTATTGGCTTTGTTCTGCCGATCGGTTTAATTGAACATCAGTAGGTGAAGCAGATACATTAGTCACAGTGTATTAAAACAGTGCATCTCTCTCTCTTTCTTTCTCTCTACACTCTCACAACTGGTTTGGATACAAATGTCAAATGACTTTGTTAATTTTTACACCGATGCAAATTATCTTGCCATCACTAATGCTGCATTCGAATGGAGTCCAAAAGGACATGACATTTATATCACATAAAAGACGTGGTGTTTTATCTCTCAGTATATCGGTGTGGTTTGGAAACTTTGCAAATGAGACACACAGAAATAAGAAACTGCTGCTTCAGATATACAATGTTCAGGGTCCAACTACTTCTTTATAGAGTGCTTAGGTTTAAATATTTACTTTCAAATACTGATAATATTTTATTAGGCTAGTGTCTTGATTGGTTATTTAATACCAGTGGAAAAATACTATAAAAAACCAATTATTGACAAGTTTTTACAGACTATAAATGGTCAGCCAGAGAATTGGCATTTGATGGAACACAAATTAGTGTGAAAAAATGTTCTAGGAATATAGCAGGAGTTATTGAGGTGACATCCTGGGAAACTGCAGTGAAAAAGAATGCAGCAGGTAATGAGAAAGTGAAACAAAATGCTTTAGAATTTTCAAGCTGTTTTCTGTTTCTGTTCAAATCGTCATCATGTGATAATGTCTGTAATTTTTTCCATTGTTTTGAAACAAACTTGTTCTCTGTTAGCTGCATAGCTTAACCACAGACCACAAACTCAGATATTTGAGTAAGAGTACAAACCCCTACATACACAAGAATGTACATTTGCACCTTACACAGTCAGATGTTTTCAAATTATATTCACCCGGCTTTTATATATATATATACAAAATCTGTTCTATATTGCACTGACTGCCTATAAAAACTTTCTACATTGCTTTGACGTTGTAAACACTTGATGAAAGAGAAAAGAATCGGTATTGCGATTCCTCTGTATGCACATTGACACACTGTGCTGACAAATAAGAACCTTGAACCTTAAATACGACACCACTAAAATAAAAAGTAACTCCTTTTACACTATTTTTTATTTTGGATTTGCTTTTAAATGTACATAAAATGTAAAGTACTGCTCTATAAGACTATAATTGACAAAATTATGCAGTTCGGTGTTGTAAGAAATGATGAGGACAGCATGAAGTATGAAGGAAAAATCTGTTACAGAGCAGCAGTGACAAAATACACTTCAGGTTCATTTCTTAAGAAGGATACAGGATAATTCCTGCTCAGATATTATTTTCTGTACTGCGTGTCATGTAAATGGGATTTAGTTTTAAATGATAATTAAGTGTATGATTTGAGAAATGGCCCACATAACCCAGTGATACTATTGTCTAGCCGGATGTCTGTAAATGGTAATCAAGGTCATGTACACCTTTGGTCAATTAATTTATTTTTATAGTGCGCAAAACAGCTTTACATAGAAAAAGCAGTTATGAAGTTGTATGAAAAAAGTGTATACGCTTAGTGCTTATAAGTATATTCCTCATAATTGTAAGTTTATCCCTAAAGTAATGGTCAGAGATGGTCCTTGATGTCCCACTGCCACTCCCATATTAAGAGAGATTAAAGGTTATTCACCTACTTTTCTGCACATATGACATTACAACTACCTCTATGATATTTAGGCCATTTTGGGAGGCATACAACCTTTATAAGGAAAGAGTTTTCTACAGTTACAGACACACAGTGAGAGAACCCTTACTCTACACACACAATCTCAAAAGAACCATGGGGTTACCATGCAACAGCTTCTCTTATAACTCTAAAGTCATAACTGTTTTCACTCTAAAGTGATGGTGAAGAACGGCACGTATTTCAAAAAATCAATGGAGTGAAAAGTCAGATGTCGCTCATTAGAATGTCAAAGTAAAAAAATTTCCAAACGTACACATGCTTAACATGTGTTTTCTTAAGTAGAAAAGCTTCGTTATTGCTGTACACATAGCTAATTAAAATACTCAGTGTAGGCTTTATTAACTTTCCTGATCTGGAATCATAATTGCAACTGAATATGTGCTGCTCTGCTCCTACAACAACTCCAACAGCTTTCCACTGCACTTCAGTTACTTCAGCTACTGAAGGTCAGCATTTATACACCAGTGTAAATTATTTTTAAAAAAGTGTGCATAAGTGTGAGATAATAAAAACTGTCCTTAGTGAATTAGCAACGATTACGCCATGATTATCCAATCCCTGAAATAAATATTAATATATATTTATACATGTAAAGGCTTTGTTGCTGCAGACTTGTATGTGAATGTATATCGTAGTGGAGAAGACGGGCAAAAACTCATACATTTATCAGACAAGTGCTTTCATGTCCTTATCTTTTGTTGTGAGTATATCATACTACACATCACAGCAAGGAATTTTGTAAAACAAACATTGTGCAAATGATAAAGCAGGGATGTCTGAGGAAGTTTGTCAAGTGAGGTCCATTTGTAGCTTAATCTAAGGAAAAAAACCTCTATGTGACATTATTCCTGCCAAAAACTGTTTGAGTCGGAGTGTTTGTGTAGAGTGTTGCCATAGCGAGCTGGCCGTGCTAGGGACATTTTAACCCAACCGGCCAATTCACATAATCTCGGTTAATAGAGAAGACATGACACAAAAAAATCTATCTTACCATATAAATGCACTACTCAAGTGACTCAAATGAAGGAAGCCATTTCCTGCTCTGTTCATGCATATAGTCAGGCCAGTGAGGTTCATGCAGCTGGGCTGCATTAAAGTACAAGCAACAAGTCAAAGGGGACTTCCCTCTACTGAAATACTGCTGGTGTGCTGCTCTGATGAGAAGTGAGCTGAAGTAGAGTACCATGTGCTTCCTTTCTAGCAACACACAATTACATTTAAGTAGATATTGCTCCCAACTGGAAAAAATGCAAGAAAAAATGTAAGCATAGTGAGAACATTTTCCTTAACTACTGCCCCTGATTTGAATTCAAGCTTTGCAAGCTTCCCTCGAACCCTCTGCAACGTCATTAATAGCCAAGAGGGGTGCTTACAATGATTGTTTTCAGTGTAAAGAAGGTTTGCTTTACTGGGGCCCCAGTCCCTTCAGGTCCCCCTTCAGTCGAACTATGGCATGGACAAGAGCAGCAATGCAAAGCAGAGCTTTTGTTAGAAGTCACAGCTCAGTTTTTGGGTTGCCAAGCAGGATCAAGTTGGAATTCCTTTCGCCTCTTCACCAGGACTGTGTAGATTTTAATCTAAAAACATGCTGCAGAATACACTGAAATGCCTTATTTTTTTCATCCTCCAAACAGGTAAGATAACACAGTTGGATGTACACTGAAGTAGAGATGATATGCACAACTCGATATTTAATTTATAAAAAGCTTGTGTTTAGCAAAGGCAAAAATTTGTTTGTTTTTTTAACATAAAATGAATGTTCTCTGAATTAAAAGTACAGTTTAATGATTTATTTACATTCAAGTAATCAAAGATAATACATAAACTAATGTTCAATCCAGGAAATAACAGGCTGAGGGAAGGTTTTCTCCCCAGTGCAATGTTTATTTTCAGTCAGAATACTGCTAATTTATATTTGAGGGCAACTTTGTTAGTGTTAACTCGTACACCAGTGCACTCGATGTAGAAATTGGAAGTTATTCCAAACATTGTATGAGTGTGTACTGAGATCCTGAAAGCATGTCACAGAAAAGCACTCAAAACACTGATGATTGGAATGTAAAAAACCTAGAACCAAAAAAAAAAGACCATGAAACCAGTGCGCTCTCTCTATGTTCGTTGATTGAAATTTTATTGCAGGAACCGAATATGACATAAAATTCTACAAATAGCTTGAAGCTATTTAACTGATAAAGTCAGTAGAGTATTTGGAAAACTGTATTATTTTTTAAATACAACCGAGAAAAAGAGAGACTTACGAGGAGTTTCTAATGTCAGGCTTTTGAATTTTATAAAATGAGCATAATATAATAGAATAAAATGAGCATAATATAATAGAATACAGCATATATATATATATATATATATATATATATATATATATATATATATATATATATATATATATATATACTCATAAGGCAAAGAGCTACAGCAGTTTTGTCTTTTTTGTAATTTAAAGAATAGTACATACTGTATCTTGATGTAGTTAAATCTTGCATGCAGTAGATGTTTATAAATATATATTTTCCACTGTCTTTAGCATCAGGTGATGATTGCTCTCTTGAGATTTCTCCCTCGAGAGCTGTGGTAAGGTTCGGAGAAGCAGTTTCGGTCAGCTGTATGGCATCTCGGCCTGTGCGTGTTTTAGGATGGGAATCAGCCATCGGGGCATCATACACTCAGCGTGACCTCGCAGTCCAGTGGCAGGTGGACAGTTTGATTGATTGGATCGAGGAGCCGATCTGCTACGGGGTTTTCTTCACTGCACCCAGACAGTGTGAAGAGAAGCTCAACCTTGTTCTATACAGTATGACAAAAGACCCTGAATGTATTACTGATTAGATAATATGACTTAATGTATAAAAATAGTAGAATAGAGGTAGAGAAAATATTAATATTATTAATATATTAGAGGTAGTGAATATATTTTTGGTGTTATTGATTTGCCAGAAACTCCAGACAGCATCTCCATCAGCTTGGTGAACCACACCGGAGCCATGGTGGAAGGCAGAGAGTACCAGCTATTGTGTGAGGTACAAAACATCGCGCCAGTCCAGTATCTCACCCTGCGCTGGTACCGAGGCCAGACTGAAGTATACAATAACACATTCTCTGAGCTGTCACCTGCTACCCCGGTACAAGTGTCTTCCACCCTGCTAATCACTCCAAGCAAGGCAGAAGATGGAGCTCCATACAGTTGTGAGGCAGCACTGGAACTGGGACTAGAAGGACCTCAACCTCCCCCTAGAGTGAAATCAGAGCCTCTCAGCCTTAATGTTCATTGTAAATACATCCAGACATTACCTACAAGCACTGTCTATAGATCAGTATTAATGTTTTTACAAGAACATTGGTAAAGATGATTTTTCCTGATTATTTTCCTTTAGACCCGCCTGAATCATTCGACCCACAGCAGGAAGTCGTCGAACTCGACGATGGCGACAAGATCATGCTTAATTGCTCAGCGGGAGGAAATCCGGCACCTATGTACAGCTGGAGCTCACTGCAACTGCAGGAGATTGATGATAATCAGCCGCTTATTACGACATCTTCCTCAGGCACCTACACCTGTACTGCATACAATTTACTGGGCAAATCGAGCAAGCAGTTCATCATCAAGCTCAAATCCAAAGGCAAGTTTTAATGATGCTCTGAACACATGAAAACATGGGAGGGTCCAGAACGGGAGTAGGCTGAACTCCCTGAAGCAGGACAATAATGACTGCAATTATGAATTTTTCAAGATACATTTATGATAAATCTGAAGTTGAATGAATTCACTGAATGAGGTTTAAAAATATTTTGTAATTATACTAAAATTACAGTAAAATAAATGTAAAAAAAAAGTGGAAAAGACTAAAAATAACTAGATGATAGATAATATGGATAAAGTAAATGCTACATATTAAGGCAGAGAGACAACAGTTAGGGTTCAAGCATACATACAGTACTCTTATATACAGTAGTATGTGGGAGCATATGGAAGTAAAGGGCATATGGAAGTGAAAAAAAAGACATGTATGGGTCTTTTCCTTTTTTCAGGTATTTAGTTTCACATTGTGTTTTTTAACTGGATGGATTTATGCAGTTATATAGATGGAAAACGTTTACAGTCAAAAAACAAACATTGCTACATACAGTGTGCTGTATTTCATGTTGCCTTTGCTGTACTCACACTTTGCCCTTTCAGGTGTGAAGACTTCACCGATATCCAAAACGTGTCAGAGCACTGCTATTTTTTATTTTTTTCAGACCAACAAATCGTCCAGTTTCTTCTGTCACATACATGAATATTGCATGCATGAATATTTCTAACATTGTGTGTAATGTCTGTGATACTTGATTAATGCATCAACTTGTTTAACATTTAAAATCGTATTTTTAAAATAAAAACAATCTCACACACACCTGTTTTTATCTGTTTTGTTTGGTAGAACTGGGTTCACTGTTTTTAGTGAAGCTGCTTCGGGTTTCCTAGGGTTGACTTAGATCAGGGTTTACCAACATGGTGACCAGGTAGCCTGCAAGGACCACATGAGTAGCCCGCGGGCCTTTTCTAAAAATAGCTGTTCCCTACTTTGTTAAATCATTGTTGATAATTATTATGAGAAATCATTACCATGATCAGTGTTTTCACATAGATGAATATCATTAATTATTAATAATAACATATAACTGGTAGCCCTTCACGTTAATCAGCACCCAAGAAGTAGTTTCAAAAAGGTTGGTTACCCCTGAATTAGATGCTTCTTGATTCAGGGCCATCCCCTAAACACTTTTACTAAAAACGATAATTTAAAGCACTTAAATCTACAGATAAAGTACAGATATTGTGTAAAAATCTTAATTAAAAGAGGAAGCATCCAGCAAAAAAATGTGCTCTTGTAGGTAGTTGCTTTAAAATGTATTCAAGGAGAAAAAAAAAAGATTTTAACTGATGAAATTACATCAATGTCCTGCTTTCATGTAAAAAGTAATTTTTATACCTTTAAACTTTGGATTGGCAAAAATTGTGCTATTGGAATAGATGCTAGTCGATCCTGGCATTAAACAAAAACAAGCTAGCTTAGTCAATTGACCCCAGTTAATGTTTGAATGTATTAAAAATGACGTCAACATGCATTTTAAGTTTAAGATTTATTATATTTAAGCTAGTTCATAGCTCCTGAAAAATGAAAAGAGACACATCATTTTACAAGTCTTTGTTACTTTGTCTTACTGAAATGTTTTTCTGGGGTAGGGCCAGGTCTATTGGGCATCCTCAACTTCCACACTGCAGAGTAATGGATTATCAGTGTTTAAACAAACACATGATTAGCTGTAGTACATTGTGTAGCATAAAAAATATTACAACTAGTAAACAATTGTTGATTAGACTGAGAAATGTAGAGGGGGTTTTATTATTTTTTCAGGTCAGGAATTATGGGTTATGAGATTAAGTGTGAAGGAGCACTTTGATTTTGAGATTCTTTGCGGTATTTTTATTGCAAATGCGCAAAAGGCAGCAGCAAACTTCAGTCCTATTGTTTGCACTTATATAGTGATATCATTCTATAGTAATAATAAGAGTAATACTATACTCCAATCCGATGCACATACTCATATTCTCCAGCTTTTACTGTAGACCGAAGCAAGTAGTTAGTACAATGCATTATTCATTACACACACAGACAATGAAATACAATGCATTACATGTTTTAACTGTAATACAGTAAATTACAATGTACAATGTAAAATCATTTTGCTACACAAATTTCATTTATAAAGCCGCATAATATAGGATACATAATTCACATCTGCTCATTTAAGTGATCATGCACAGGGCAAAAATTAAGATCAAAAACAGCACCAAAAAATTGCTCCAGACTTCTACCACATACTAGAACACAAACGATAAAATCTAGTCAAGTCAAATTGAATTCTATAGTGCTTTTCACAACAGACATTGTCTCAAAACAACTTTACAGAAATCAACAGTTAAGGTGAACGGTGTGTATTTATCCCTGATGAACAGTCATGGCGACTGTGGCAAGGAAAAACTCCCTTAGATGAGACAGTCTCATTATAATAAAAATGTGGTTCTTCGTCATTTAATGCAATTCCAGTGAAAAAATGCAGTCTGTGTAAAACTAACTTGAGTCTGTTTGCAATTGCACAAAATTAAATGACTTTTACAGCTTCGTTCTTGTGAAGTGAAGCGTTCTCAAACGAAAATGTTTGTGTTAAAAAAAACTTTGCAGATCAGCCATACTATTAAAACCACTAAAAGATGATGGGAAACCTTGTTAGGTCTTGTGGGCAGCGGTTAATATAAGTGGTCAAAAGTAAGACTACTGGTCAACCAGTGACAATCGCATGTTTGCCTGAGGGTCATTAATGTATGTGGGTTTACACCTGCTAGTACGCCTGCTGAAAACCCACAACAGAGCTACTGTAGCACAAATCCATAGCTGAAAGCGGGCTTTTTAAAATTATAGCCAGTATTATGATTAAATAACTGTGAGAAAAAAGAGCAAAAACACACACTGTATCACAGCTTGAGGCATTTTTATTTTGAACATAAATAAGCCGCACCTGTCTATAATGTCTACATTGAAACTAATGAACTTTACACGGGTTTTAACAAAAGACAGTGCCTGTAACACGACTTGTATCTAAACAGTAGCCTACCAAGAAAGTCATTGTTCACTGTCTTCCTCCTTCCGTTCACAACTATTTCTCTCGGGAGTTTATCTTTTGGTATCGTCGTGCGTTATCTTTTGGTATCGTCGTAGCTGATTTAATATAAAGAGTTTAATTGGTTCACTTGAACCCGTTCGGCAATTTCATTGGTCTAGTGTTATGGGGCTCAGTCTTTGGCTTAAAGCTTGGAAAACAGGGAAAAACCCAGGAAAAATCCATATATTAGCCGCTTCATTGTTTAAGCCGCAGGGTTCATAGCGTGGGAAAAAAGTAGCGTCTTATAGTCCGGAAAATACGGTATATAAAAATGCACAGTATATTTAAACTTTCAACATACAACATACTACACTATGCGGGCAAAAGTGTGTGGACACCTGACCATAACGTTCCAACACATCCCAAAGGTGCTCAATAGGGTTGTGATCGCATCCTTTGTAAGCCAAATCTTAATATGGTGCTCACATTATACACAAGAATGAGTTTGGAAAATAGAAAGCCATCACATCCAAAAACATACAAAAGGCCTTTAAATTTGTGAGAACAGTTCAGAGAAGAACCACACAAGTCCGGTGTCCTAATACTTTTGTCCATATAGAGTACACAAAAATAAAAATAATACATACACATATGTACATAAGGATCAAATGTATCAATGAAGATAATCAAATGTATATGTCTAACATTTAAAAATCCGCACCGTTACACTGATTGGACAAGCGATGTACCAAGAATGTTGATATTTAGAGACATTTAATTGTGTTTCACTCTGCTTGTCCGTGATCGCTACAAACACAATTCCAACTCTAGTAACAGGTCATGATAGTGAAATGTTTAAACAATTCGGTCACAATGAGTCAATCAGTCCAACAGCACATCCTCGTGTGGCTATGCTAAATTATGTACCAAAATAACAACGTGAACTAGAACTAGAAAAGGGAAATGCATATGAACCAAATATATCAGAGATAAATAAAACATAAATGAAATGAGTAAAAATGAAGGTTTAACCGAAATATTAATTCCAGTCATTAGGCAAAATGCAGGGTTTCAAACCTATGTTTGTCTAAACCTTCAGTAATCACAGTCACATTAAAAACAGACAAAAAACCTACAAAAGAAACATTTCTGAAACCATAACTCAGAAACCCTTTGCCACTCATTGCTGTATAAGATTTAGCATCAGTGTAGAGCAAACGGTCCTGGAGCACCAGAAAACAAAAGAGCATGCATTCTAATTGAGCTTATTTTTTAACTAACTCTACATCTTCCTCTTTCTGATCTGCTGGAGATGGGATGCTGTTGTTAGCCGCCCTTCCTTGCTTTCTTTTCCAGTGTGTGAATATGACTGCTGCAATCAGCACAAGAGCTACAAATATTCCGATCAACAGACAAACTAAAAAAACGGTGTTGGGATAAGCTGTAAGAAAAAAAGGTATTATGAACCAAAGCAGAATATTACTACATCTTTAACACCACATCAGCAGAATTCAAGGAATTCTATAATTTACTATTTATTTACATTTTTAGCTTAAAATGAATACATGACATAGTACGTTCACAAATATATAGCTAAATATAGCGTTTGTCTGATAGTAAATAACAGAGGTGTAACGGTACACGTATTTGTACGAGTCGGCCACTTCGAGTTTTTTGACGGTCTTTTTCATTTTTCAGCTTCAAGAATTTCTCTTAAAAGCAAATCCTGACAATTCTGCATATTAAGGGAGTGAATGAATGAAGGATGGAAGGTAAGCGGCCATTTGTTTAAGTACGCTGAAATAACTAGAACAGTTACGTAGAACACATCTTTAGAAAATTACTATAAAATGTAAAACACACATTTCTTCCCCTTAAATGTACTGAAGCTGAACCGAACCATGACTTAAAAAACTGAGGTACGTACCGAACCGTAAATTTTGTGTACTGTTACATTCATAGTAAATAAATTAAATTAAGGAAATAAATACAGGAAATCAACATCACATGAAAACAAAATAAATCTTTAATACTCACGTTTGACGATAAAAAGTTTCGTTGCGTTGCCACGTTGGTTTGATGCAGTGCATTTGTAGTTTCCTGGATAAGTAACGGATAATGTGGGGCCGTAAAATGTCTCATCCAAATGTGGCGCCTCCCAAGTGTACACAGGAGGGGGATTTGCTTTGACAGTACAATTTAAAGTGGTATTTCCTGCTTCTATGGTCTCTGTATCATTAGCAAACCGTGGCTTGTCTAAAGAAAGAAAAAAATATAAAAGGTGTCAGCTGATCAAAGTTAGTCAGCAGCACATGAATTGAAGGAATCTAAGCAGTGCTGAATGTGTAAACAGGTAAACAGGGATGTGGACAGGTCCTTGAGCACAGTGATACAACAGCCTTAAAAGAACGGTTAAAATAACAACACACATTGCCAACTTTTCTCAGAAACGGACCGACAAGTTTCAGTAACAGAAACATTATAACACATTAGTATTAACCAAGAAGACAGACAATATGGGAAGGAAGTAATGATACACAAAGTATGATAACTCATGCTAAATCAGAACTAAAGTACAATCTCCAAGTACCATGGATCTGCCCTGAAATTATTTTGGAAATATCCCAACTTACAGTGTACTGTAATCCTGCGAGGTTCCGATTTCTTTGTAGGAGGAGGCTGTGGTCCCTCTGGTCCCAGTTCCAGCTTTGCTTCACACCAATACTCAGCTCCATCATCATTTCTGCTGGCCTGGATTGATCTGTTCAAATGTTTCTCAACTGGACTCATAGTATTTTCATTAAAGGTGACATTTTCCAGAACAACCTGTTGTTTGTACCACATGACTTGAAGGTTTTTAACCGGAGCAACACTTTTAATATCACACTGAAGCGTACAGGTCTCCCCTTCGTTTAGTGGCTCTGAGCATTTCTTCACATCGATAGAATCTGGAAGCTCTGTGGAGTAGAAAACCGTCTTAGTACAACACAAATAAACAATGATAATGGCTAGTGATAAATGAATGAAAGCTAGTGTTTCTAACTGGCAGCTGTCCATTCAATCGAAGCCATTTCTGAGGCATCATTTGGATGAACAGTGTCTTTATATTGGTTGCATGCAGAAGACTAAACAGAGTGGACACACACAAGAGTGTGTGTCCGATGTACAATCTAAATGTGAGCATGTTTTATTTATTTCGTTGCCTTATAACATTTATGTTTCATGCCACAACAAAAGTAGTTCTAAGTTATGTCATTTAAAAAGGCAAAGAACCTTTGGACACTATAAATAAACTTGATCACTCAAAGACAAAGAGAATAAAAAGATATCAACTTAACTGTAAATAACAATGTTGAGTTCCTTTACCAATTGTTCAACATTTTCAGAGATCATGTAGCAAATTGGCTTTAAGTCCCAATGTGTAATGTTTGGCACTGCCCAGGTGACCTGCTGGACACCCTCAACAATATCCACACCTCCCTCTGAAGCTTCCCAGCCCATTCCTCCATGTTTCTGTTCGGTAGTGGAACAGGTAGCTGAAGCAGCATCTCCATACTTCACCACCAATTTAGAAGGCGTAATCACCATTGATTCAGCAGCAGCTAGAAACATATTCAGTAACAAATATAAGTTAGATTACAGGATAATTATCTGGATCCTGTTGTAGTCTTGAATAAATTCCTCAAACAATAACCAGAAGATTTAATAACAGTGAATCAAGGCAAATAAGGTAATCTCCATAATTATTGGCACCTCTGTTAAGGGTAAAAAAAAAAGCCTTTGTATTTATCAATCTCAAATTGAACATAGAGAATTTAACCTTTAATCGAAGTTAATTTACTATAAAAAAATAAATAAATACATAAATTCAAACATCAGGCCAGCTGTTTACAGTGTGAAGAATGAAAGTATAAGACAGAGTTCAGTAGGAGAATAAGGATCAAAGATCCTAAATCGTACCTTTGAGTATAAACCACGCGGAGAGACACACTAACCGATATAATCCGACATGTCCCATGGTCAAAAAATGTCTAAAATATAATCCGTGAAGGCGAGCACAAAACGAATCGAGAAATTGAATAATCCCGGGGAAAAACCGCTAAACGCACACAGCACACAAATACCAGGTCTGAGACGGTTATGCGCGTTCACACCATTTACAAATACTAGGTCTGAGACTAGCTTTCACACCAGCCACTCCCTCTTTGCGATATCCTTCCGCAAAATGAGTCACTTCAGGCGCGCTGCAAACGTCAAAACTGTATTAATTCCAGAGGAAGTCTGTCATGGTCATTTTCAAGTGGGAGGGGCTTGGGCTTGAGCTAGGGGTGGGCGATTTATCAGTATGAACGTGACCACGATATATATTTATACCGATATTTATATAGGCTATACCGTGAAAACTGTTACATATTCCTTAATTCTAATTTTACATACATATAGTTTTGTTAACTGTGGTACTCCTTACTTTTAACACTACTAATGCCGATACAGACTCGACTCAAATTAATAGAGCACAAGCTGCCTACTCAAACACTGGCTAAAATATTTATCTCAAATCTTGACAATCAACTTTCTGAAACCTTCTTCCTCCAAAGTTTGAATAGGTACCATGTCCTTTACTTTGTGATGTGTTATAGCACTCATCTATTCATCTGAATAGTGGAAAATAATTTTTATATGAATTTTAGCGTATATCTAACACCCCTTGCTTGATCCCCCAACCTTATGATCAATAACCCAGATTCCTAACCATTGGAACACAAGTGCCCCAGAAGCTGGGGTCAAAGCACAGGTACGCACACCTGGAGCAGATAGTGTTAAGGGCCCAACACTGGCAATTTGGCGGTGCTTGGGACTTGAACCCCCAACCTTATGATCAGTAACCTCTGAACCAGAATTACCCCAGAAGCTAGGGACAGAGCTTAGAGTATGGTATGATATGGTATGATATGGTATGGTATGGTATGGTATGGTATGGTATGGTATGGTATGGTATGGCACCCCTGGAGCTGATAGAGTAAAAGGCCCAGCAGTGGCAGCTTGGCAGTACTGGGGCTTGAACTGCAGACCTTATGAGCTTGGTTATTTTTTATACATACTGTAAATGGAAATTCATATGCAAGAATCGTTCATTGTCAATTTTATTTGAATATACTAGTTATATTATGTCTTAAAATGTACAGTACTCTTACTATATAACCCCACATAACTTTTCCCTCTCTTTCTTCTGTTCTTCTGTATTATTCATTTTATTTAGTTATTTGCTGATGATGAATTTTCATGTAAATTAGTGCAATAAAACACATTTAAAATATGGCTTGAAATATGCTACCATATAAATATTTATATAAATATTTTGGAGTTTCCTTAGGTTTTAATTTGACTTAACTTTTAACAGGAAGATTATTGTCAGTGTACTTATTGTCTTAAGACTTTATTGTGAGTGAACTTCTTTACAAAACAATACGATTATAACTACTGTGTATAACGATACAGATTATAATGATAATAATATAGAGTTCTTCAAACAACTACATAAAGAAGAAAAATAAAATACAAATATATAGTATTTAAATATAGTTGTAAGTTAAACAAGTGATATAGCAAGGCATTGGGGCAGATAATAGTTCAGACTGTGTTGTGCATTGGTTTTTGTTAAATATTTATTGAAAGTCGTCATTAGGAATTGGATGTGAATGATGTGCATGTGACATTTTTTCCAATAGTCTCAGGAAGGCATTGTTTAACCGGAGTCACATGCCTAACTGAGTTCATTGACAAGTCACAGCCCTTACTTACACCAGGCTGTGCTTTCTAAAGCTACTTTTACTTTGTCACAGTAAATCATTTCCTCATTTACACATGGGGGATCTCACCATTTTTGGCAATCTTACTTCCTATTGGTTTAAACGCAGTGACCTACAGGGTAGCCATGAAACCTGTGACCTTTATACACTTCATGTAGACTATTTATGAACTTCATTAAGTATGAGGTTTATAAATAGTCTACACCAGATTTATTCTTTACATACTCTGACTTACTACTAGCTATTCATCTACTTATTTATCCACATGTTTCCTTTTAACAGTATTAACAATAAAAATTCACTTGAAGTTATGTTTGGTGAATCAGCTGTAAAACAGAAAGACAGGGATTTATTTTCACTGGTACTTGTCTTCCACTTTGTGTACAGCTAAAGAATACATATACTATACCTACGTATACAAATACATATACTATACAAACTACAAATACATACAGTACAGACCAAAAGTTTGGACACATCTTCTCATTCAAAGATTTTTCTTTATTTTCATGACTATGAAAATTGTAGAGTCACACTGAAGGCATCAAAACTATGAATTAACACATGTGGAATTATATACATAACAAAAAAGTGTGAAACAACTGAAAATATGTAATATTGTAGGTTCTTCAAAGTAGCCACCTTTTGCTTAGATTACTGCTTTGCACACTCTTGGCATTCTCTTGATGCCTACTTTGAAGAACCTACAATATGACATATTTATAGTTCACTTTTTTGTTATGTATATAATTCCACATGTGTTAATTCATAGTTTTGATGCCTTCAGTGTGAATCTACAATTTTCATAGTCATAAAATTGAGCAGGTGTGTCCAAACTTTTGGTCTGTACTGTGTGTATATATATATATATATATATATATATATATATATATATATATATATATATATATATATATAACGTTTGGTCTGTACTGTGTATATATATATACACAGTACAGACCAAACGTTATATATATATATATATATATATATATATATATATATATATATATATATATATATATATATATATATATATACACAGTACAGACCAAAATTTTGGACACACCTGCTCATTCAAAGAGTTCTCTTAATTTTTATGACTATGAAAAGGTGTGTCCAAACTTTTGGTCTGTACTGTATGTCACTTCTTTGTCCTGTTTGTAAATAACATTATTATTATTATTATTATTATTATTATTATTATTATTATTATTATAAATAATATGGATTACAATGTTATTAACTAAATTTAACAACTTTAAGAATTGAGTTAGAATTAATAAATTGAGCTTCTTAAAAGTAAACCATTCAGAAAGCGTAACTGTGTAACTAATAGCACACGCAAACAAATTTGGTGAAATTGAAGCAAAAAAATATTGGGTTTATTTTACAAACAGAACTAGCATGCTAATAAATATTACATCATTAAATTATTTTGTACACATAACACAATCAATATTATTAATGTTTTTGAGTTAATTCATTTCAATTATTTAATTTACTTAATTAAATGTGTTGGTACTGTTATAATTAACAAACACACAAGTCTCTATAGTTCTTAAATGTATACATAATGGTAAACACGGCCCTGTAACAAAAATATTTGTGGTTTTAAAGCCATCAAATTAAAATGTATTTATTTATTTATTTATTTTTTTTATATAAAATATAGTGCTGTCCAGGCAGGTACGCAGGACATTTCGAAAGATTCATTGGAAATGCTGACATTGTGGAAGAGCTGTAATTTGCGAGTGTGCTGTTTTTTTCTAAAGAATCAGGAAACTGATCCAATATGTTTGCAAAATTTTCCATTATGTTCGCAGTACATGTAAAAGAATGTAAAAGGCGTACAGGAAAGTGTTGTAATAAAAAATATTGTGTTGCCTGGGTTTAAACAAGACTTCTAAGTATAACTTGATTTATAATGTTAATGTAATAGTTTCGGGGAAATAAAACGGAACTGCAAAAGATTCAGATGCTATTGAAAAGCAAAATAAATGATAAATTAACATTTATACATTAACTGTGTAACATCATGGAAGTGTGTGTGTGTGTGTGTGTGTGTGTGTGGGGGTGTAAAAGAGAGAGAGAGAGAGAGAGAGAGAGAGAGAGAGAGAGAGAGACTAACCCAAGCCTAAGCAACACTTTGATAAAGTACAGCAAGCATCACCTGGCCATAGAAATAAGTCAATACATACAGTCTAATTTAAACTGTCTTTCATCTCAATAAACTGCTCCACCTACTGGGGGTGCTGCACACTAGCAACACAAAATATGTGTGTATACAGTATATACCGACTAGGCATAACATGACATTATAACTGGTGAAGTGACTAACACTGATTATCTCTTCACTGTTAGTGGGTGGCAGCAAGTAAGGATTTGAGCGAGTTTGACGAGAGCCAAATTGTGATGGCTAGATGACTGGGTCAGAGCATCTTTAAAACTGCAGCTTTTGTGGGCTGTTCCTGGTCTGCAGTGGTCAATATCTATCAAAAGTGGTCCAAGAAAGGAAGTGGTGAGCTGGCGACAGGTTCATGGGTGGCCAAGGCTCACTAACGCATGTGGAGAGTGAAGGCTGGTCCATGTTGTCTGATCCCACAGACGAGCTCCTGTAGCTCAAATTGCTGAAAAAGCCCCATCTCATTCTGAGGACGCTATATGCATAATCAATATGGCTTTTTAAAAATGTTATTAAATAATCACTACTGCATTGTTGAACATATGCACATGTTTTTTATTAATTTTTTTTTTAAATCTTGATTTCTTTATTTTTTCAATTACTTGTCTGTTTTATAAGTCTATAACTAAACTAAACCCAAAACGTTAATATTTGTCATGCCACGAAAGCAACCTTTTGATCTCTTTGGACCAAGCTAACTTTGATGAATAAACAGTGAATATTTTAATTGTCAAAACACTGAACTTTGGAGTCACGGTTAAAGATTTAACAAATGATTGTGTCTAAATGCGGTTTAATCCAGGACTATTACTATAATGAAATCATTGTGTTGTGTTCCTCCTTCCCAGCCACCATTGACCCTCTCCAATTTGCATACAGGAAAAACAGATCGACAGAGGACGCCATCACTTTAGCGATACACGAGGCTCTCGCACACCTGGTCAAGAAAAATACTCAGAATGCTGTTCATCAAATACAGCTCTGTCTTTAACATTATCATCCCATGTAAACTCATTTCAAAACTGAAAGAATTAGGACTGACTCACTATGTAATGGATTTTGGACTTTAGGCCGTGGTCAGAATTGGGAATAACTACAGGTACTCCTCCACTCAGACTCTGAGCACTGGAGCACCAGGGTTGTGTCTTAAGTCCCCTCCTGTTCTCCCTGTTTAAACATGATTGTGTTGCCCAGCACAGTTCCAACATCATCTTTAAGTTTGTAGAAGACACCTCCATCTTGGGCCTTATAACTGATGGAGATGAGACGGCCTACAAAGATGAGATTAGAGCACTATCACAATGGTGCAGTGAAAGCAACCTCTGCCACAACATCAGCAAAACCAAAGAAATGATAGTGGACTTTAGAAGGGTACAGAAGGTCAATTCTACCCCTTTACACACCAACTGAACTATCCTAGAAAGAGTCAAGAACTAAAGAGAAAAGAAAAACTAAAAACTTTCGAGTTAACAACTCGAAATTTTCGAGAGAAAAACTAATATAATTAAAATTGTATTCAAACTGAAACAAGGAAATACTTATTTTTAGCTAGGAATCACAAGATCACCATACTGGATTTTTATTTTCTTCGTGTAAATTTGTGTTGTTTTCTTATTCTGAGTTTAAACTTGGAATTTTCGACTTACAACTTGAAAATCCTAAATTTTAAACTCGGAAATCCCCACCCCCTCCAGTTATTTTTTACACTTTGATATTGGCAGTGATACACCGTCGTATTATATGCATTTCCAAGTTTTAAACTGGATAATTTCGAGTTTTAAACTCGAAAGTTTTGAGTTTTTTCTCGGAAATTCCCTGCCCCTGCCCTTCCAGTTTTTTGTTTTATCCCATACTGGCCCTAACACGCCGTCGCACTGACATCTGAACACATGACAAATAAAACTTGAATCTTGAAAAGTGTGGTGTTGTTGTTGTTGTTCAAATGCTGAAGGGGGAGGCCATGTTGAATGACGTCACTTGCTGAAGTCGGGTGGTTTGGAGACTCCTGAACTGTACCGAGCTCTCAAGTAGGAATTCCAAGTAGAAGTTGAAAGGGTTTTCTTAGGTTTCTTTAGTGTGAAATTACGAGTCAGTCCAATATAGCAATAGATAAAATCATGTAAAACAGGAACAACGTGTTCATTGGTAGTTTTACATTCATTTGGTTGTCACTTGGTGTTTTTTTTTTTCTTGTACACCTACCATGGTTCTTTTTTCCTTTAGAGGAATGTGTTCACTCGGGCGTGTGGAGACAATGAAAGAATCCAAGTGTAAAAACTGAATACGTTGAATGCAGTGCAAATCAATCAACAAGCACCACACAGTAAAATATAATTATCACCTCATAATCATCCCCCAGTCTACATCAAAACATCCCATAGACTCTGAATACTTTACAACTGATATAGATTTGATTTATTTATGTTTTGACACGATTACTTGTGCGTGGTTTGCAATAGGGCGTTGGCTGTCACGTGTCACAGAGTCTCACGTTTGCGCTTCAACTCGTCCGTATATGTCAAGTTTGGGCAGGTACCTGAGCCACGCCCAGCCAGGTGAGGAACCCGGAAGTGCCCTGCTTACAACCTTAACGACAAGGGCTACTGAACACCGAATTACAATAACGTGCTTTCAAACCAATATGAGAGAGAAGAAGTCGTGATTACAAGTGGAATAGTGTTTCTTTGTGGAAACAAAATGAGTTGGCTGGTTTTTGGACTGCTCCTGGTTCTGACTGCAGGTGTTTCAGGTGAGCCAAACAAACACAAGCTATGACTAACTCCCAGTCCAACCTATGGCTCGTTTCAGTTTGAGCTTGGAGTTGAATTCTTATCTGTAAAAGCTTATAGGTATTAAAATTAAATTAGCTATAGAATGTATATATTTGGTTTCTTCTTCTTCTTCTTCTTTTTCTTCTTCTTCTTCTTCTTCATTATCACCTCCACCTCCTCTACAGGTTTGGGGTGCTTGCAACGTTTGTAGAAACCCCCCCCTTCAATATTAACTTTCTTCACCCATATATAATATAAATGTATACATCTGTAAAAATTCCACATTCAGATTTGTCAAAAATGCTGCAATAAATGTTCTCCTTAATAGTTTCTTGCAGCTTTTCCAGCACATTGCATGGGATCTTCAAGCTGATTCTCCTTCTGTTATACAGTTCTGATTATGGTGTTTGGAGAAAAGATGCTACCATCAAATGCAATCAAAATGATCTGCTAAGACATTTATGCATTGTTCTTTGAGCATGCATGTGGATCATTCAAAAATGTTCACTGTAGTAGTAGTAGTGGGGTTGTTATAGTGGTTCGAGTGATACACACATAGTAATGAGTCTCAGATTTATTTATATATATCTCTATATCTCTATCTATCTATCTATCTATCTATCTATCTATCTATCTATCTATCTATCTATCTATCTATCTATCTATTAATTATATAAACCAGCCAGGGAAATGGAACACTCATTAAATATGAACAGAGATATGTTCTCTAAATGCACAGCCACAAGGTGCAGAATAAGGTAGGCGTGCGTCTAAAATAAAAGTCCTTTCACTGAATACACAATGCTTAAAATAAAAGACAACAGTGCTTCTATACTTTTCCATAAAATACAGACTCATTGAAAAAGAGTGCAAACCTACAGGTGCTGTACAAGTCTGTGCACTATCTATCTGGCAGGTCTTGCTGATAAAAAAACAAAACAACAACAATATTGTAGGTACAAGGCAGATGTACTATCTAAATGCATAAACAAACAATGACATAAGTGTGTTATGTATACAACAAAGCTCCCTGCTCGAATGTTTTCTGATGATGTTTCGAGATTCACGTGTGTATGTGGTAATCCCGTGTCACAAAAGTTGTCAGACCGGAATGCCCGTAACGGCGATTGTGCATGAACAACACAAAGTTGTACTATTGAATGTCAAGTCTTCTTTACGGCTTGGCCCAATACAAACACAGTTATTGTAGTATAAATGGATCTAAGGTCTGGTTTGTTTGCCGTTTCATGTTTATTTTATGATTGGGAACTTATCTGAAGATTCATTTGGAGATATTCGGATTTAGGATTATTAAATAAACAACCAATTATGCATTTTCAGTTTTAACATAAAAAATATATTGTATTTAAATGTCTGGATCTGGTTTCAGTTAGTGATTTAAATGCTTATGTGGTGTTATACAGTGTGTAAATGTGTGAATATGTATTTATACACACAGCATATAGCATGAACTCCACAAGACTCTGAATGTGTGCTGTAGTAACTGGGACTAATGTGTTAAGAGGATGTGGTGACCTTATGGACCAGAATGTTTGCCCACAGATGCAAAGAAGGTGGCTTGGTCTGATGACATAATGGGGAGGGCATTAATTTTCTAGGAAAGACATGGCACCAAGACGAACTATGGGGAAAAAGGCAAGGCGGTTTGAAGCAATATGATGCTGTGGCAATGTTCTGCTGGGAAACTTTGGTTAGTTAACTCAGGTTAATGTTCCACAGTTGGGACAGACAGTAAAATTAGTGTTCTTTCAGGATCATGGTGCTACATAGAACAACATAAACAACATAATACACCTCATGGAAACTGTGTGTTTTTTAATATCTGTGGTCTTTTTCAGCTGGATAAAGCAACCTGGCACACTGCAATAATTGTTCAGGAATGGTTTGAATAAAATGACCAAGAGTTCAATGTGTTCACCTGGTCTTCAAATTCCCCCAGATCCCAATACGATTGAGTCCAATCCATAGAGGCCCGACCTTAAAGGATCATATCTAGATCTTAAAATAACACACCTTCAAAGATATTGTGGAGTCTATGCTTCACTGGGTTGAGGCAGTTTTGGTGGCACTAAAGGAACTATATATAGTGCTCTTAATCTGTATTAATCTTTTCACTTTGTTTGGAATTTCTTCCTGAATGTCTAGATGTGTGCCATCACAATTATGCAATATTTGCACAATCGATATCTCTCAAGCCTAGACTTGTGAGAAGTTCCAGCAATGGCTCAAGCTCATTTTTATATTACTCTGGTGTGTGTGTGTGTGTGTGTGTGTGTGTGTGTGGAGAATCATGTTAATGAAACGATCATCTAATCAGCAGTGTTGTTCACTCTATACATTTCATCCTTGTTTGTTCTTTCAGAGGCAAACGCAGTAACTGTAACCACTGGACCTTACACGAAGGTGACCATAAGCAGACCGACAGAGGGCCCTGACTGTTTCGTATGTGTAGGTGAAGGCTCCGCGCAGACTTGTAAATTACGAGCTGACATTAATCAACTTCAAACCCTTCATGTGTCCTTCAACTGCAGCAGACCTCAAGACATCTTCACTATCGAGATTAATAGGGACTTTGGTAAGTGGCAACAAGGGAGTTTACTAGTGGGACTAGTTGGATCTTTTCACAAAGTTTAAACTGTCTAAAAAGGCAGCCACTAAAGAGAGAGAAAAAGTTGTTTACCATAAAAAAGTTGTCTGCTGGTGAGCAGAACATTTTCAAATGTGTAGGCGTCTATTATTTACAGCTGCTTGTGTGATAAATGGCGGATTTCCATTTATCACACATGCACATTTATCACACATTTAAACTTTAGACCTTATGCCGGATGTCCCATTGTCAAAGGCCCCATTTCTCATATTTGTCATTATTTTTTCATTATCTTAATCATTTCATCAACACTTTCTGTTTTCTGCATCTTAGACTGTTCAATGAGCTGCAACTATGGTCCCATACAAGCCGACTGGTCCTTCTTCCAAGATTTCAAAAGAGTTTTTACATGGGACCTAAGATTCAAATCATCCACCAGGTCATTTCAGCTGGAGTTTCCAGGTCCAGGAATGAGACAGATCCAGTCATCAGAACAATGTCCGGACAATCACACATACTCAATCCTGATGTACTTACGGGCAGGACCCATGAACCTTGGCAAATTCTGTCAAAATGGCACAATCACTCGCATCCAGATTCTTTGGAAATGGCGCTTAACTCTGGAGGTTCCCAAAGAAACAACCCTGAGCCAATTCTCCTTCAAATACTCAGAGGTTGTCGGTAAGGAACAACAAAACACTCATTTAGTCCCTCAATTACTAACTAACTATATCCCAGGAACTTTGTGTATAATTAAAGAATGGATACAGTTTAATATTTTGTTTTGAATATTTACTGTGCAGTGCACCCACTTATGGTCATTGGTATTTTTGTACTGTGCTCAGATCAGCTTTATAGACAACATTCAGCTTTTCCATGACCATGGGATTCTTCCGACAGGGTTGTTTATGAAATGAGAAGCTGCACACTGTATCAGTTCTGGTTACAAGAATGATTTTTAGTTGAAACATATTTAAACACTTCAGTAATGATCCAATTGTCCTTATATGCTAATGTTCATTCACACATTTCTACATTTTTCTAATGACATTTACAAAGTAGTTCTCACCATATACAACAGATGAAGACTAAATGAATAAAACAAATCATATATGTTATCAATTTAATCATAACGCATCAACATGTCGATGTCTTTCCTGTAGGTTCAGTGTTTGCTGTAGATGCCGTCCTACCTCGTGGCATCTCAAACACAGACTTCTTCAGTGCCAGTGGCTTCCCTTTTGCGTATACAGTGATGTGGAACTTTGTTGTACCACCCAGGCATAACTTCACTGTTGATTTTGTGAAGTACAACAAGCCAGAGTGCCAAGGCAAACCAGTTAAAGTGATATACCAGCAGGCCAACATGGCTCCAGTGGAAAAAACACCAACTGATGAGCAGCCTGCTAATTATAATAGAAACTTCAGCTTGTCTCTGACAAATTGTGATGGCAAAACTGCTGGGGGTTCAAGTGATAGTGGGCTCTTACTCAACTTCAGGGTCTCTGTGTTTAGAGGTGGAATTCCAGGTTGGGAAATACATTTTTTTTCTCCTCAATTGCTTGTTAAAGTTGATTTGATTGGTCAAAATTCATGTCTATGTCTAAGTTATTTTATGAGTTATTCAATACAGTGAGCATGGTAAAGATTCCTTATTCGTGTCATTTTTGTCCTGTTCAGATTTGTGTGCAGTGGATCTTCAGAATGATAAAGGCCTGAGCCTTCAAATCGAGAAGAAGAATCAGGCTGAACTCTGTGAGATTGGTATGGATAAAGTAGTGAAGGAGAAGATCGTTGTGCCAGCCGGCTCCAAAGTCAGCCTGTCCTTTTTGGACTGCCTGAAGGACGATCTCATTCTCACAGCCACCAAGACCATTGGTAACCTTTAGTAACCTCTTATTTAGTTTCAGCAGTGAGTAAACATTTGTGTTTTGGCAGTCAGTAGTGGTGATAATCAAACTGGAAAATGCAGATTTTAAAGTTTTTAAAGTCTGTCACACACGGCGAGTTTATTTTTTTTATTAATTTATCTGAAATGGCTTAAATATTAATAAAGAGTTTTGACCCATTTGACCATGTTGGGTAAAAACTAATGCATAATTGGTATTGGCACTATGATAATAATAATAGCATTACATTAGTTGTATGATGTATGGGTTTCATGACAAGCTGCCAAAAAAATAGTAGTGTTTCATTTTAAGAAAGTACATGTATTTTATTTGACATACAGACATACAGACCGACTGAAGATAAAATTAGGACACGTTTTTATTCAATTTCCTTTAGATAAAATATTTTGATTACAATGGACATTGTCACAAAGCAACTTCACAGAAATAAATGAACTCCAAATATGAAGTGTAAATAAATAAGTTAGCTCCCAGAGAAACAGTATGAGGGGGAAAAAGCCTTGAGAGGAACCAGACTCAAAATCAGGGTGCTACCAGATAATCAGATTATAAATTCTTCCCGTCAACTGTATACTATAAATTCATAAAGTTAATTAAACAGGAGCTTATAAGCTTATGAATTTAAACATTAGAGTATTTTGTAAATCATTAGTTTTATTTCGTGTTGAAATAATCCACTGTTCAATGAGAATTTGGTGTAAAGCTGTTTGCAACAGTTGAAGTCCTCAAAGTCAGTCATTTAATGCCAAAATTGGGCCTAAGTGCAGTGACATGCAGGGTTTGTATTAAATATGGATTTGATCTTGCTTTGCACTGATCGTTTTCCCTTTCTCAATCTTTCAGAGTGCCAGAATTTGGCCTCTTGTCCTTCAGTTGCTGGGACTCTCCTTACTATACCGTTGGTTGACTCCTGCCTGCCGCCTTCACTTAGCCAGGTCACCTGGGTCTTGAACGTTCCCGAGCGGGGCAGTGTGGAGCTGAGTGCACCTCAGGGCAGCCTGTATCAGTCAGTGCCTGGAGATCAGGTGTGTGATCAGCTGCTGTCTGCACAGGTCTCTGCAGCCAATAACTTCAGCATTGGTGATTTCTGCTCTGCTAGTAAAGGCATCATTCAGAGGATTCAGATCTCCTCCAGCATCACAGTTACTACCAGTGCTGATGGGAATAAGGACCTGAGACAAGTAATGGCACCTCTTCTAAATGCATCCTTTAATTCAGAGATTGACGGTAGGTTTGAGCGCACTGATTACTTGGTATGATTTTCTTTCTATTAATCACAGTCTAACACCTCACTCTTTTCCTCAGAGACCTTGATCTACACTGTCTATCCACGTATCTCAACCTCTGCACTCATTATGACACCCAACTGGCCTGGGGAAATGAAGCCAGACTCCACCTTATCATATATTGTAAATGTTCCTGAGGATTACAGTGCTCAGCTGCTCTTCAGTAACGTCACTTTTCCAGAATGCCTAAAGAATCACGCTGAAGTCCATATTCAGGAGCTAGGCTCAGATCTGGAAGTAGGCTTCAGGGAGGATGAGAAGTTGGTTCTTGAGCACAACATTTTGAAAAGTTTTTACCTCAATATGTCCAACTGTGAACCTGAGAAAGGCATATTTGCCATTCTGAGCAAGATCTCCCTGCAGAAGAAGCCCGGTAAGTCTTTGTAGTTAAAATGTACTTGTCTTCTAGTGAATGAATAGTGGGTGGACACTTAATCAACACTGCTTATGTATCTTGTAGGCAAACTGCTGAGCATCATTTTGGGGGTGGTTGGAGCACTGTTGGCACTCTTGATCATCATTCTTGTTGTTGTTTGTGTGGCAGTAAGGTAATGCATAGCTTTTGTTCCATACAATAATATGATGGATTCTAATGGTGTGTATGTTTGTATGGTGTATATTCTCTGGTGTATAGATTTACAATATTGATATATGTAAGGCATTATTGGGTTTCATTTATCAAGTTGTATAAAAGTGTTTGTGTAGGCCAAATAGAACAAAATATTTTTGAAAAGTTTCCAGAAAAGTGTTGGAAATTGGGATGGGCATCTCCATAACTGAGGCTGATACAATTCGCCACTCGATGCATAGCCTACAATACGATACATTGAAGATCTATATGAAGCAGCTACCGATGCGATACAATTCACCCATTACGATGCATTGCAATCTGATTTACTTTCGATTCAACACGATGCGTTTCAATGCAATACGATTGAATAGAAAAAATATGATGCTATGCAGTTCAATATGATAGATAGTTCATTCACTTTTATTGCTTTGATTTAGACAGACAGCAAATCATACAATTACTTAAGGCCCTTTCAAAAACAGGCCTTTATAGTGCAAAAAAATAAAATAAAACCAGGCCCTAAATAAAACCAAGATACAGCTCTACCTCTGCCATGTTAATCTGTATTCTATGTGAATCTCAGTCCTCCGGCTCCGTTGTGTTGTGATACATATTCACGTAGCAGCGGTGGTGCTGAGAAACGCGCTCGAAAAACAGTTCAGCGAGGAGAAATTAATCTACCCATTAAATATTGGTCACAAGTTATTGGCCACTTTTTAAATAATAAAAGTACAGCGTGTATACTAATAATTATATATAAATAAATCTGTTTTACCGATGCAAATATGTTAAAAACAATGCATCACGATACAAATGCCAGATATGCCTTTTATCCGATACACTTTTAAAATCGATAACTTTGCATCACATCGTTAGCTTTTGCACCAAGGCGAATCGGTGAATCTTACCATCCCTAGTTGGAAACATTTATCTTCTTACACCTGCACATATGTTTATTTGCATTTGGTGACACAAAACCAACACAAGGTTGAATTTCAGACAACTGAAATAAATTAAATAAATAAATGAAATAAAGTACAGTACACAGCAAAAAACAATAACATTTTAAACAAAGCATCTTGGTGACCGATAGCCATTAATCTCGCTCACACCTGTGTGTCCACAGTGCTGATTTTCAGTTAAATGAACTGAAGCCTTCTTATCTGTAGATCTACACCCAGTGAGGAGCATGAGTAGGATGTTAATGTTTATCTGAATGTATGGGATTTTGCGAATACCAATTATTGTGTAAATGCCCCCTATGAACGATTTATAAATGAAGCCTTCAAAATTGTGTATATTAAGCTGTAGAGAGACTAAATCTGTTTTTCTCTGTACACGATTGGTTAGTGCACCTTAGTGCACCTTTAATATAAAACCCAAATACTGTTTTCTATTTCCAGGAAAAAGAAGCGGCAAATCAACAGGTCCTCTATCTACATTCCCAAAGGAAACGTTTCTCTACCTGGTGATGTCTTGTTCCCAAAAACACGAGCTGACAACGATTCCCACGTGTACACTTCTATCGATGATACCATGGTGTATGGCCACCTTCTGCAGCAGGACCTGAGCGGTCCTGGCCATTTCAACGGCCATCAAGTAGACGGCTATAAAGCATTTTCTGGCCCCGTGGACAAGACGATTAAGGATACTCTATATGACCCGACTGTGGAGCGAGGACCTGACAAAGATACGTACCATCCTTTCCTGGCTCCATCTGAAACTTTTATTCCATCCAGGCCTCGCACTCCACTGGGTCGTTTGGACTCCATGGATTATGAGGACCGCAGGATGGTGGATAACACACTGTATACATTCAAAACCCCAGGTGAACCAAATCAGATGAACCGCTCTGCTGCAGATCCGGTATTTTGCCAGAGCCTGATGATAATTCTTGGTCAGAGTCTGAGCTGGCTGATCCAGAATATGAGGCCACATATGAGGAGGATATGTAGGATTTATCTCATGGTGGAGAAAATGAACCCTGTCACACAAAGGTGGAATGTTCTGATCTAAGGTCAGGTGGTGCATTTAATTTCTCATGGGATGCTATGAAAGCGGGCTGTCCTGCTGCTCAGGGGCGCATGAAGGTCATAAAAGCAAGCCGCATTAGCATGTCTATACTGATCAACAGCACCATCACGATACACCCACACCATGTTCTCTATATACATGTGTTTTATGGATGTTTTACAGAGAAACGAAGCAGAACATGCTGCTTCTGTAAAACTCAGTGTTTTAGTTGTTTGTCTATATATTTTTATTCCCAAATCCCATCTACTGACTCAAAGTTGGATTCTTTACCTGGTTATTCATAGATTCTGTTCATGGTAAAGGGAATGAGAAACTTTGAAAGTTTCAGAAGTTATATTGACCTCAAATGAAACTTTGAATCTGGAATTTTTTTTTTTTTTAATGCAATAGCTTATTTGCCATGTGTGTTCTTAATCGTTGCCAGACTTCATCTGAAGAATATCGAATCATTTGGATTTGCAGATTTGTTAGAAATATTTTGTTTTTAGTTACTGTTCACATTTTTTTTAAATAAATTTTAAATTCTTGAAACCCTTGGGTCAAATTTCACTTTATCACAGTGTACGCTCTGCAGAAAAGATGATGGAAGATCAGCAGTGAAACGAATGAATCTCTGTTTGAAACAAAAACACACAGGTAGTGGACATGAAGCAGAAGAGTAGACATGTTCTGTGAAGGTGCTGTAGAAAAAGAATCCACCATTTAAAAATGAAAATATTTATTTGATTTTTGAAAATAGAAAAAAAATACAGGTGGAACAGAGTGAAATGCTATGCCAGGAAGCCCACTTTTGTTCTCTCTCTACCAAGACTCTCTTCTTTTTGCAGCAGCTCCATCAGTGGTGCATGAACCATCTTCCCCACTCGCTTTCCTGTCTAATCACACACACACACCAGAAGTAATCAGACTCAATTCCAATGCTTTAGCAAACTGTATATCCATTTCCAGGATTAGAGATTAAATATAAAACATAAATTACACTAATATAAACAATTTTAGATCTTCAAGTTCATGCCTTTTTAATCTGCTTACCTCTGTCATTTCAAAGATACTGTCTGGGTCCAGACTGCCTCCTCCAAGCTTCCGGACACAAGTTACTGTTCCTTTATGGGTGACAGAAATCAACAGACTGGCGACGGAGCAGGCTTTCTCCAGCAAAGTCGCATCCACTACGTGCCTGTGGCCGATCTGTTGCATACAAGCACATAGACACCAGTTAAAAAGTGCATCACTTTCTTTTTTTGCTAAACCAAACTTGATTTTACTTGTAGCTTTTGTGTGCTGAAACCACGTTTTAACAGCATTGTAAATTACATTTGTAACCTAATTATGTTGAAATGGCCCATTTTCTTAACATTATAAAACCACTGTGACAAAATACAAGATCAACACTGATCTCTATGGATAATAACATTTATTATAGTGTTCAGAGCGATGGTGGATTTGACCAATACAGATAGTTAGGATGGATCGTACTTGCTGATAATAGTTTTAAAAATGGATACTAGATAAAAAAAATTAAAAATATATATTCAAAATAAGTTGAAACAGAACACTCCATATAAAATAGTAGTGAATTTTATTACAAACATAAACACTAATAAATCGTGGAAAATGAAAAATTAAAATATATTAATAAATAAATGTAATTATATAATATAGAAAAATATAATATTAAATTATGAATATTACATATAATATAGAGCTCTCCGTATGGCTTGCAGTCTCGCGTGTAAAAACAAACTCAGTGTTTCAGTGATTTACCCCTAGAGGCCGTTCTCGTAATGACAGCGGACCGAAAGCCGGAAAAATCGCCAACTAAACAACTTCCACTTGTTCCGTTAATCGACTTCAGTGACTTGCCATACAAGTGTAACTTTGCCCTTTGGAACCGTGTTTTTTTCCTTCCTAAAGCACTTCCTGTGAAAGAATTTAGACTGAACATCTGGAAAATCGACTTGGATCTTCTGGTGTAATATAAACAGAAAGACTAAGGGTGTAATGATGCATCATGGTATGCAAATTAGACATTTTTTACCAAATTTGGAGCTCTGATTTCAATTAAAAACATCCAGGCGCTAATGTGCTCATTATGTTTTCATGGATCATTATCTCAAAGTGGATCATTTAAATTTTGTTCTGAGAATCAAACTGACCACACTTCTAGAATACACTACACCATATAGGACTGGAGGTAATTCAGGATATGGACGATGTAGAACAAATAAATGGCTGAAGCAGGAAGCGGTACTACGTACGTACCTTACACAAGGTCACTATGCAGGGGACGTTTTCCACGTTGAGGCGCATGCAGTCATAGGGGTCATCAGACAACTCGATCTCTTTTCCCCCTTCCTCGTCCTCCGATATGTGAACTTTGGGTATCCTGTTTAAGTCAAGTCATGATTTTTGTCATTTCATTGAGTGGTTTTATGCTAATTCAGAACACAAGACCAGGTAAGCTACAGCTTCCCTTGATTATAGAGGTTTCAGTCTGATTTAGTAAATATTACACCATTTCTCCTTCATTTCAACATTTGTCAGTAAATATTGTGAAAACAGGAGCGAATATTTTAGTCGGCACCTTTATGAGGTGGAGTTGAGATCAAGATGAGCGCATGAAACGAATGACTGTGCAAGTACAGTGTTGCATTTAGATACTTGCAAAAGATCATGTTTAGCATCAGAGTGTGAATCCTGATCAGCGTTTTCAGCCACGGGTTCCACGTAAGATCAGAGACTGTAGGAATGTAATAAAGTGTTGTTGCATACCGTGTATTGAAAAGAGCTGCTTTTATGGCGATGGACATTGCATCAAACAGGTTTCCATCACACTGGAGGAGCTGGGAACAGACATAAGGGCATGAAAATGCAGGATTCCAGTAGTACAGCAAGAGGTAAAACATACATACATACTTTAGATGGACAAATGTTTGTGGACACCTGACCCTTATATTTGTATGTGCTTTCTGAACATACTTATCCCTAATGAATACCTTCCCTTCTATCTCTACCCTTCTGGGAAGATGTTCCACTAGATTGTGCATTTGCTTGTGGAGATTTGTGCTCATTCAACATCAAGAGTGTTAGTAAGGAACATCAGTAACTGATTGGAACGCTGCCTGGGGTGCAGTCAGTGGTCCAATTCATCCCAAAGGTGTTCAATAAGGTTGGGGTCAGAGTTCCATAGCAGGCCAGTCAAGATCTTAATGGAGCTGGCTTTGTGCACAGGGACATTGTCATGCTGGAACGGGTTTGGGTTTTTCCTTGTTCAAGGGAAGGGAAAATGAATACTGCTACGCCAAAGACATCGTACACAATTGTGTTTCCAACTTTGGGAAAGAACCACATATGGCTGGAAAAGTCAGGTGTCCCAATACTTGTGTATATAGTGTATATATAGTGTATGTACACATACATATAGACAGACGCACACAATTCTGATTGGCTGGAGTAGTTCAGATCGGGTTATTTCAGCATTATACATTAGAGGTCGACCGATTAATCGGTTTTGTCGGACTAATCAGCACCAATAGTTGATTACTGGAACTATCTGCTATCCATACAGATCATTTTTCTGGCTTCCGTACTGTTGTCATTATGAGAGCGGCCTCTAGAGGCGAATCACTGACATCACGTGCTGAGACTACGCGCTGCACGGAGAGCTCTATATTACATTTATTAATTATAGAATTGTATTTATTGATGAATATATTCATATTTATTTCATTTAACACCTTATCATGATTCAGTTTTTTACTTTAGTAATAAAGTTCAGTACTATTTTACTTGGAGTGTTTTATTTTTTTATCCAGTATCCATTTTAAATCCATTTTGTCCATTTTAATTGGTTGATTAATCAGTTATCGGCAAGTATGATCCAAGCTAGCTATCCGTATTGGTAAAATCCACTATCGATCGACCTCTATTATAAATAAATGCTGTTTTTAAACCTCTGTAACCACAGTAACAATAGTCACAGATGCCAATGGATTGAGAATATTACTGTGCACATTTCCTTATGACCATATTTAGCTACATGGATTTGTCCTTCTCTCTCTGTCCCATCCAGGATATATTCCCATCTCATTCCCAATGTTCCAAAAATAGATTCTGGAGCTTGACCAGGTAAACGTGCTTAATAAACAATAAACGGACGTCGCTCCCCTACATTGTGAGTTATACACACCTCCAAACAGTGTTTGATATTTATTACAGATGTTCAGTCAATATCATGTTGAGAATCTAAGAGTATTCAGAATGTAGGGTGATCTTTATAAAATGCTAAAGTGCAAATTCTCACCAGTACATCCACGTACAGAACCCAGCAGTGTTCTCCGGGGCAGATACAGAGGCTGCGCAGATCCAGACTGTGTTTGTTATTAAAGACTTTATACAGATTGTTACTCAGCTCCACTCCTAGCTCCTCACCCCCGCGACCCTCAAACTCCGGTGTGGCGTTTGCTGAGCTGAAACAGAAGCGGAGAAAAACAGCGTACACGTCATACCACAGAAATGTCTAATAATAGTTGGGTCAGATCATTTTTTTTTTTCCAGATTTTCCACACATTTAATGACATTTTGAACTTATGCTGCATCTTAAAAGCCAAAAGATAAACAAGTGGATTCTAAATATTTACTTACCAGTCTACAAAAAACTCCAGATAACCCTCATCTGGTACCATGGGCTTCGGCTTCCCAATCTCAGCTTTTATTCCCACAAGAATATCTGTCTGTCCCTGTAACCATAGAGAAATCATTGCGACACTTCATCTGAAACATTGCCACGCCTAGTTTATTATCTACAAATACTCTCAAACAAACAAAATGCTAGAGTTTAAAGGGAATTCTAGAATTAAATCAGTTGTCATACACTTACATAATTGGGTGGATGTACCAATCTAGAAGGTCGTACAAGTGTGTCATTTATACAACAGAGCAGTTGATGGATAAGGGCCTTAGGGCCAATGCCTCCTATCCTAGAGGATAAAGGCTGGGGGGGCCAAGCTTGGCAGCATGGTGATGCTGGGATTTAAACTCAGAATCCCAATGTTGTAACCACTGAACTATGATTTATTTATGGGCCTCTTATAAGTGATCTAACATTCCCCTCAGAAAAGATGTTACCAGTGTCCATGCAAACATCTAGTGATCTACTGATTCAACCTGTGCATATCTTCATCCATAAATAGATAAATGTTTATTACTATGGATAAAGGCATCTGCCCAAATGGTGTCAAAGTAAATTTGTTACTGATTGCAGTGAAGCATGTGTGTGTGCGTGTCTGTGCGCACACTTGTGTTTGTTCAGAGCAACGCATTCAGAGTTTTTGAGTGTGAACAAATGTAGATCACAGCCACAAGAACGCTTTAACAGGCTGACTGGCAGATCCATATACTACTATTACTACTACTAAGATTAGAACTACCCAATCAGCAGCTTTAGATCCAGATATTACTGTTACTAAGACTAAGTACTAACACCATTACTACTACCATCACCTGTAGTACAACCACTATTAAGTTTAAATTGCTAATTACTAATACTAACTACAACCACCATCGCCAGCTTTACCAGGCTGACTTTGGCAGATCCAAATAATCTTTTACAAATATTATAAGACTGGTACTAATACTTCTACTACCACCACTACCAGCAGCATTGCCATCTACTTTGGTAGATCCAGCTACTCCTACTACGATGATTAAGGCTAGTACTAATACTACTACTATTACTACCAGGCTGACTTGAGCAGTACAGAGACTAGTACTAAGACTATTGCCACCTCTAGTACCACTGCAAATAAGACTAGTACCAATACTACTACTATTACTACCCCCACCAAAAGCAGTAGGTTTACCAGGCTGACTAGAGAAGATCCAGATACCACCACCACCACCACTACTACTACTACTACTACTATCACTAAGACTAGTACTAAAACTATTGCCACCTCTAGTACCACTGCAATAAGACTAGTACCAATACTACTACTACCACCACCACTACTACTACCAGCAACAGCAGCAGCTTTACCAGGCTGATTTTGGCAAAGCCAGATGTTAATACTATTACTACTACTACTAAGAATAAGACTACTACTAACAATAGTAAGACTATTAGTCAAGTCAAGTTTATTTTTTAGCACTTTTCACAACAGACATTGTCTCTAAGCAGCTTTACAGAATTTAATTTAGTTAAGGTGAACGATGTCTGTTTATCCCTAATGAGCAGCCGTGGTGAATGTGGCGAGGAAAAACTCCCTTAGATGTTATGAGGAAGAAACCTTGAGAGGAACCAGACTCAAAAGGGGAACCCATCCTCATTTGGGTGACATCAAGAGTGTGATTATAGTCTTTAACCAATACAAAGCACTGGAGAGTGAGAACTAACATGAGCACTGGAGTGTAGGATTATAAGTAATGTTCCTTCTACAGTCTTATACAGTCAGTGTGGTTTATAAAACTAGGAGCTACTGAGCAACTCATAAAATAGCTCAACATTTGCGATCATCACAGATGCAACACCAGCTTCTCCATGCCAGAGCCTTTAAACACTCCAGGAGGTCCAGTGTCCAAACTCCACATAAAGTGGGATCCAATTGGCACTGGTGCGTCTCTAGATGATTTGGGATGTTTGTGGGGTCGGCATCTACTTCTTTGAAGGTCAACAATCTTCATATGGTGGGGCTGACTGGGGCTGGAGCAACCTCAGGATTATTACTAAGCCTAATATTAATACTACCACTACCAGCAGCAGCAGCAGGAGAGCTTTACCAGGCTGACTTTAGCAGATCCATCAGTGTTGGACACCACGTCTGTCTCGATCTCCATATGTCTGTAGTCCTCACACCCCCGGCCGTCCACTCTTAAATCATCCTGATCCCAAACAAAACAAACAAACCGGAATATAAATACTCACAGCATGGACAAGTCTAATTAGCACCATTTAGTTCATAGTTGATCATGAAATTACAGTCCTAAATAAACTGATTCATGCTAAACATGATGTATAGCATTTCGCTTTCAAATCACAATAATCTTAAATGTGTAGTTAGATGTGTTAAATGTTTGATTGTGTGTTTACTGACCCGAACTCCATGCATAATATACACTTTCTCCGCTTCACCCACTTGCACGGTTGCCATGTTTCAAACGCACCACGAGCTCGGAGGCCGAAACCAAAATAAGTGCCTGCAGGACATATAGTGCACTGTGTAGTGCGCGCGAGCTGATAGAGCCAAACAGCAATGTAGTGTACCTGGTTAGGTTGCATGCGCTTGTTTTACATACCACCAGAACCGAACAACGTCATCAAAAAGCGCCTAGCTAAGGGACGCGCTGAAACGCATGGATTTCATTTAGTTAATAACGCGAGAGATTAATGTTAAAATTCATTCCGAATGGTGCTTATTAGTGTAAATACAAATTGTCAATAAAGTCTGCATTTGATATTCTATTATTGTTGTTTTAATTATATTAGAAATTATATAAAAAAACACTGTACTGCATTATAATTCTTATAGGAATTGGAGGGTACATATGTTGGGTTTGATATGTTTTATTTTGTAACTGTCTGTATATAACTCTAATAGATATCTGATAGGTAATGTGCTCATACAAACTAAAAATATATATAATTTAAAACTATATAACAAAAATAAAGAGGATTAAAAATAAGAAGAATCCTGACTCACACCTTCTCACTCCAGACCTGTTGGTGGCAGTAAAACACCGCCGGTCAGCTCCAAACCAGGGGAAGAAGTCTCCATCTTCCATGTGTTTCAGTCCTTCAGTAGGTAGGTGTATTTATTATGTGTTATATTAATTATGTGTGGTTCACTGTTTAAGTGGTAAACATTTTTTCTTTTATTATTGTTTATAGCCTTTACTTGTTATAATAACGGATGATCTGATATGATAGTAACGCGCGTGTCATTGATTTATTCCCAAAACCCACACTTATAGTAATTATAGTAGGATTTTCTAAAGAATGTTAAGACTATTACTGTAAAAACTACTACTCCTAACACCACTACCTATACTACTACAACTAAACCTTTTACTATAAAACTAACACCACTACCTATACTACCTCTACTAAGACTATTAATACTACCACCAACACCTATACTACTACTACAACTACTAACATTATTACTACTACCACTAAAACCACCACGTATAATACTTCAACTAAGACTATTACCATACTACTACTAAAACTATTACTACCACCACCACCAATACTACTGCTATAACAAATACTATAAAATTACTACTAAGACTATTACTATAAGAATACCACTACTACTAAGACTACGATTACTGCTGCTTGTAGTACTACTACCACCACCAATAATTTTAGTACTACTTCTATTATTACTACTACGACTATTCGTAAAACTACTACTACAGCTAGTACTATTTCTACCATGACTAACACTACTTTCTATTATCATCACCACTTCTACTACTATTACCAACTTTTATGGTACTAATATTACTACTACAGTTAGTACTAGTACTACCAGTACTAAGACTAGTCCTAATTCTACCACTAGTAAATATTTCTACTGTTAACACCACTATCACCAGCAACATAATTTTTACTGGTTAAACTACTAATATTACTACTACTACTCATGTAAGCATTATTAGAACTACCACTCCCAATAAATCTACAACTTTTACAAACATCACTATTACTACCAGTACTACTACTTATACTAGAACGATTACTACTCCTGCAACCGTTTCTACTATTCATGTACTTGTAGTCAGTGTTATCGATGGAAGGTGGAAGCACATTCTCAGAACGTGGCTTAAAGTCCCAAGTGGACCATATATTATTTGCATATTGGTTGGTTGTCCTGATTATTTGCATATCAAAGTCTGAAGAAAGTTTTGCTACAGGAATGAAGGAAGATATTTAGAACAGAACATAGAAAATTTTGAAATTTTTAATAAATCATTGGTAATGGCAGCAAAAAAGTATTATGTATTTTCTATGGTATGCATGAAACAGTCGAGTGAGTCTTCAGGGAAACAAAGAATTATATATTCTGATGAAATTATGCCCTTTTATTTAGCTTATTTATTTAGTTAGCTATTTTATTTATTTAGCCCCCAACATTGCACAAAAGAGACATTAAATGAAGAACAGAGAAGTGTGTCAGGTTTGACAGTATTGATCAATGTTTTTGCCAAAGTCTTATTACTGATCAATAGTGTGCCCTATGTCGAATCACTAATTACTATTATTCCCAACGTCCAATCACTGATCACTATTAGACTTTAGGAACAGTGGTGACCAGTGATTGGACATTGAGAACAGTGGTAAACAGGGATTGATCATTGGGAATGGTGGTGTCCAGTGATTGGATATTGGGAATGCTGGTGACCAGTGATTGGATGTTGGGATTGGTGGTGACCAGTGATTGGATTTTGGGAATGGTGGTGACCAGTAATTGAATGTTGGGAAAAGTGGTAACCAATGATTGGATATTGGGAATGGTGGTGACCAGTGGTTGGATATTGGGAACGGTGGTGACTAGTAATTGGACATTGGGAACGGTGGTGACCAGTGATTGGACATTGGGAACGGTGGTGACCAGTGATTAGACTGTTGTTGCTTATATTATATTCATTATTTGATGTTTTGGTGTAATCTTATCATCTGTGTATGTCTTTAGTTTTCCAGACACCAAGAGCTCATTAAAGCCTTTGTAATCGCATTGCCTGAACAGTCCAGTAGACACAATGCTAAGTGACACAGAGGCTCAAGAGCTCCTCTCTTTCCTCCGACTGGACACGAGGGCAGATGTTAAGGGCCAGGCAACGGAATACATACTTGGACTGACAGGAACACGTGATGGCTGCCGTTACCTACGGACAAAGCCTGACTTCCTCAAGGCTCTGGTCACGCTCACAGCAGATGTCTCTATCGCCATAGTGAAGGACTGTTACCATGCCCTGGTCAACCTCTCAGCTGATGAAACACTGCACAAGCCCTTGGTGAAGGAGACAGGCATTTTACCCATCCTGCTAACCCACCTGTTTGACCCAGAGTATGAGTTCTCTGACCGCATCTGCTCCATCCTCAGCAACCTTTCCAGGCATGAAAAGACGTGTGTGGACGTGTTGCACGAGCTGCAGAAGCAGCAGATCGGCATGGCCAAGATAGTCGAGATCTTCTGCACCGAGGGCTTTAATAAGAGAGCATCGCTTCATTACCTGGGAACACTGCTGTCCAACCTCACCCAGTTACCTGAGGCCAGGCACTTTATTCTGGACAAGGAAAGGTCAGTATTGTTCAGTGAAGCCGGTGGAAAAGAATATATATATTTACAAAAGAAATATATAGAATATAAAGAAAATTATATACAGGACCTACAGCAAAGTTTCTACTGTGCAATTTTTTGCTGCAGGTGTGTGATACAGAGGCTTCTTCCATACACACAATACGAGGCATCAGTGACTAGACGTGGTGGAGTTGTGGGGACTCTCCGAAACTGCTGCTTTGACTACAGTAGGTTTTTGAATTATTTACATTTCTTGGGTCATACACATTTCTAGAACCTATAGTCAGAGTATTATATATAGAGTACAGCAGTGACTCCGAATATGAAGTGAGAGTTGCTGTAAAACAGAGAAAAAACCATGCTTGTAGACTGCACTGCCATTTACACCCTTCTGAGAACCCATTTTAGCATGCTTACTCAATATTAGAGCTTTTGCTATTGATTATTTTAGTAATCGTTTATTCTACTGATTATTCCAACAATTAATCGAGTAATTGGATAAGAAGTACTTTTTAATTAAAGAGCAAATACTAAATATACAAGAGAAAATAAGATGGGTCTCGTAAATGAACGTCATCTGTCTCCTTTTTTGGAAAAACTTAAATTTCTATTGCTAAAATAAATTAACAAATTAAGTAAATGTAATTTTTATTCAATTATTAATCCAATTATGTACCTGTAGCAGGCAACGTTAAAACAGTATATTTGTTTTGTATAGTGCCTGACAAAAGTTTGAGACCACCTAGTTTTTTAATGTTTTTTGACACACATGCATGTTCCTTTCGTTCATATGCAACAAACTAGAAAAACTGGAAAACACACAAGAATTGAACTGTGAATGAGTGGAAGAAAATTCTGTAGACAGGTGACTCCAAATTGGAGATTTTTACTTCTAACAGAAGAACTTGTGTAAGATGGAGAACAGGAGAGATGATGTGATCAGACTGCCTCACCCCCACAGTCACACATGGAGGGTTGGGGTTGCTTTAGAGCAGGGAAGGCTGGAGACTTATTCTGGGTTAAAGGAAAACTGAACTAACATGGCTGCCATTCCATACTTTACCACCATGCAATTCCATCTGGACTGTGGTTCATTGGAACCAAATTCACCATACAACAAGTCAATGAGCCGAAGTGCATGTCCAAACTCTGTGTTATTTAGAGAGCAAACAGTTGTCTGGAGTGTCAAACTGCTCTGGGATGAACTAGATCACAAGCTCCAAAAGAAATCTCCGAAAAGTGAAGAACATCTTTGACAAGTTTTAGTGAAAATAACCTGTACCATCTGTACATTTTATATCCTTGTCTGGTAAATGTAAATCTTCCTGCCTTTTAAATTAACTAGTTGCATATAAACAAGAGAACATGCATGGTATCTCTCAAGCAAACTTCCAAACTTTTGTAGGTAATCTATGTACTGAATTACTTATTAATTTATTTGATCACTTTTAATCAAAATCTTGGAGCTTGTCAGTTAATTGTTTTTTATTAATATCTTCATTATTGGTTTATTTATTTATTGAATAGATTTTGAGGTTAACTGAAGTGTAAGACAGTGAAAAATGAGATATGGGGATCCCCAGGTCTCAGATTATTGAGGTCTTTCGATTATTTGTCTGTTTTATCCAAACCTCAGTCATCCCAGACTTGGATGTGTTTGGCGAGTGGAAAGTTCAGGACTAAAAATCTCTGGCTCCAGTGTAGTCACTGGGGAGGTCAAAATCCGTGGATTATATTGTTCAGTTATTACTATTATTACTGTGATGAAAGGAAGATTGCAGAGAAATTGCTTGAGGCATTTTTCGAGTGCTACGGCTTGCACTGTCCAAAAACCCAAACTGTTACAGCTGTTAAAATGAGATAAAGTTCATAAGGGTCTCCAGTTTGTCCAGTTAAATGAGGTGAACAGTATGAAAGTGTCCTCTTCAAGACAGTAAAGAAGGCTTCAGTTAGCCTATTTAATGTTTTGTAGCAGTTTGGATGTTATATCAGCAGGAGAATGTGGTGTATAACAGCAACAGATGAAGCATGGTGGTGGTAGCATAGTAAAATTTCTTAATAAAATCAAAAGAGCTAGCACTGTCCTTTTAATGACTTTTACTGGACATCCCTTTAAACATGACACTCCAAGTGTCCAAGTAGATCGATCGATCTATCGATCTATCTATCTATCTATCTATCTATCTATCTACCTATCTATCTATCTATCTATCTATCTATCTATCTATCTATCTATCTATCTATCTATCTATCTATCTATACAGGATGTACAGTATGTAAGGTGTGTATGTGTATAAAGCACACTATGTGTAGAGAATGATATAATATATAAGTGAATATATAATATGAGTGCACTCTATTCGTATTTCTGTCACAGCCCATCATGAGTGGTTACTGAATGATGAGGTGGATATTTTGCCCTTTCTGCTCTTGCCGCTGGCTGGTCCCGAGGAGCTATCTGAAGAGGAGAACGAAGGTAATTTGTAGTTTAGTGGTTTAACAGTTAGACTTCTGATCAGAAGGTGTGAGTTCATAGCCATAGCACTACCAAACTGCCAGTTCTGGGCCCCTGAACTGCTCTGTATACATGAAGTGTATACATGGGATAATTGCAAGTCACTCTGGATAAAGGCATCTGCCATATGCCATACATGTAAAAGTTCTATTTTTAGCTCTAAAGAACACATTCAACACATCAAAGAGGAGTGAAATGTTCCAGAATGGGTAAGAAGTGTTTATTTTTATTAGGTTTTAAACCAAATAATATAAATAATAAGTGTTTTATCAAATTTTTTTTATTTAATTAAAGTTTTATTTTTGTATATATATATATTTCATTTGTTTCCTTTTTCTGTCTGCTTGTAACATGTAAAAGTTTTTTTTTTTTTAATGTTCGCTATAAAATCTAAAATGTGTTTAGGCTTTTTCTTTCTTTCTTTCTTTCTTTCTTTCTTTCTTTCTTTCTTTCTTTCTTTCTTTCTTTCTTTCTTTCTTTCTTTCTTTCTTACCGTTTACACTTGCAGTTGCCTCTATCCGTCAACAGAGGGCAGTGTTTAAATATATTAAGATGTATGCAATCTTGCATCTTTTTTTTTTTTAAACGTGATTTATTTTGTAATGAAATTATGACGTAATTTTTTTTTTAATTCATGTTTTCTCATGTCTGCCTAGTGAAAAAGATTTAGAACTTATAGTTTCTGATTGGGACATTGTTCAAACAATAGGGTTCCAAAGCTTGAACTTTAATACAAATAGTGTCAAGCCGAGTCTCTGCTGTAGCTCACAACTAGAGTCGCGTTGCATTCTGGGACTTTGTGTCCAGCACTTGTTTTTTTTTTTGTTTGTTTTTTTTACTGTTTCTGTGCTTGAATTCCCATAATGACTGCTAAAGATAAATAATAGATAAATGGTAGCAGTTAATGTGTGAAATTAGATTGTTTAAGTGCACGTGTTTCAGGCCTTTTTAGTTTTCCTTTAACAGCACGTTAATGTGTCCTAAACAACAGCCAGAAATATTCAGTTGATTCTAATGCAGAATGAAACATGGTTTTATTTTTATACCATATCTTTGTGGAATATATTCACACATCTCCAAAGCCATGCTTCAAAATTAAGTAGGAAGCTTTCCCAGACGACTGGAGCTCTTTATAACAGCAAACACAGGAGGAAAAATCAGGAATGAGATGTTTAACAAGAGCATATGATGTAGGAGCATTGCCAAGGTAATAGCATTTCTAGTAGCCATGGTCCAAAGCAACAACCTAACAGAAACCAGATCATAAGAGGAAGCCTGTGTTGATTACTGGATTGTATGGGTTTTTTTGTGTGTGTGAAGGTTTGCCTGTGGATCTGCAGTACCTTCCAGAGGACAAAAAGAGAGAGGAAGACCCTGACATCCGCAAGATGCTTATCGAGACACTATTGCTGGTAGTAAAACAGCTTTCTTATGCTGCTTGATGTGATTTCTATCTTCAATGCTTCTAGTGCTTTATTCAAAGAATAAACTCGGTGAAATGTTGGTGCTGTAATGGTTTTTCCGAATCATCACAGCTTACAGCCACCAAAGCGGGACGGCAGATTATGAAGAAGAAAAACGTTTATCCCATAATGCGCGAGTTTCATACGTGGGAGAAGGAACCGCACGTGATTTCAGCCTGTGAAAAGCTTGTACAGGTAAAAACGAACGATATCGAGCTTAAAGTTCTGTCATGAAACCTTAATTCACAAAGTCCATACAACATGAATCAAGTTTCCGAGCTTTACCTTGCTTGCTCATTGGCTCACATGCCAACAAGTTTGTGTCTGGTTGTTGTGCTTGGTTTAACCCCAGACAGCAAGCAGACGGAATTCAGTACAGCCAAACAGATTTATTGGCTTGACTGGAAGGGAAAAAAAAACGACGGGATGCACTAAATTGGTGGAAAAACTCCTGGTTTTGTCACTGGGGCATGGTGGCAGGAGTAATATGAGAGCTTGGTTCCATGGAAAAAATGTCAGAAAGTCTTTTAATAAAGCTTGGTGTATTCTGTAATATGTGGGAGATCCCGTTTGATCTGAATCCACAAGCCTAGCTTAAGTCGTTTTTGGGTTTTTACCCAGCTGTTTTAATCACCGTCGTAAACCATTCAGCGTGCAAGGCTTGATATGAGCCTAATATTTACTTAGGATTAATGGTGTTTTACTGGCCTTGTGTTACAGGATTATACAATATATTTTCCCCGTCTTGTTAGGTCTGTCTAATTAATAGCAATCTTGTTAAACTGGTGTCTGGAAGCTCATGAATCAGGTTATACTGAACTCCTCCTGTATCCCACACTGTTCTCACTCAACTCAAATCTATGCTATTAGACATCATCGTGAAGTTGACAGGCTCCGCCCATATTTCTGATTCACATGTTTGTGGGTGTCCCAGGTATTGATCGGAGACGAGCCAGAGGAAGGGATTGAGAACCTGATGGAGGTGGATATTCCTGAGGATGTGGAGCAGAAGCTAAAGGACTTGGATGCCAAAGAGCAGGAGCAGATTGAGAAAGAGCAACAGGAGCTGCTTAAAGCGGAAACAGAGAGGTGTAGCAACTTGGAGCCGGAAGGATTGGAACGATGAACACCACACACACACACACACACACACACACACACACACACACACCTATCACTAATTCCTAACGAGCCAATTTTATAATCCTGTCACCCAAAAAATGAATTCCTGTCATGGCTTTGGTGCTTTGCTGTTTTAATATTATGAGCTAGTAAAGGGGATAATGTTGATTTAAAGGCACAGCTTTATGACGGCCCCCCGGAGTCTTAGGGAAAAACTGGATCTGGATACTAATTAGAATATCAGCTGTGGAGACAGAGCGCATGCTGACTCGATGTAAAAAAAAACAACAGAAAAGTCTTTTTTTTGTTTTCTGTACACAGATTGAATAATTTGAATATTTTATATTAAAATAATTTTTTTCTCTGTTTTGCTTTTAATCAATTGGTGTTTCGACTGGTGTTGTGACTACAACAACCACTTTCTCACATACTCGACATTGGGCATAGACTTGTCAAAATTGCCATTGCAGTTTATTATATATTAACAATATTTAATAGTAGGTCAGTGTGAAGTTATATAACTGGGTAGAATAAGATGGTGTACCAGAGTATATTTAAAAAAAAAAAACCCTGAACAATGAAAGGAAAAAAGTACATATGTAACAAGAAATTTAGGAATTGAGATTTAAGATTTCAACACACTAACTTAAGTAATAAACTCTATGGACAAAGGTTTGTGGACACCTGACCTTAAGATTCATATGTGCTTTTGGAAATTCCCATTTCACATTTCATCACCATTCGCTGTTATAATAACCTCCACTCTTCTGGAAGAAGGTTGGCTCGATTTTGTGGAGATTCATTCAGCCACAAGAGTGTTAGTCAAGTCAGGTGCTAATGTAGGTGAGGTGAGGAGACCTGGGGTGCAGTCAGCGTTCCAGTTCATCCCAATGGTGTATTCTAGGGTTGAGTTCAGGGTGATATAGCAGGTCATTCTTGATGTTCACAGGCATTCACTCACTAGTGCCATCTGCTGGACCCAAAATATTTCATCGTTTAAAAGGCAGTAAGAGAGTGAAATCCTATTGCATGTAGAATTCGTTTCCTAATGAGGAAAAAGAAAGAAAAGACAATCATTAGGTCTCTGTAATAAAAAGAAAAATGACCCAATAATCACTGTGTAAATCCTGGATTTCTGTTTTATTGTATATATTGCTGTAAAACAATTTTGCAGCTTCCAGGAAAAATAACAGTATAGAGGTGAAGCAAAATCCAAAATATGAATCTAGTAAAAATTGCCTATCATAGTGCTTATCTCTTTAACATAACCTAGTGCACAGAGGAGTGTAGTTAATAACTTCATAAACTTTATGTAACTCAAGGAAGAAAACAATCCTGGTTTCATTTATAGGTTTGATATGTGATATGTAATCGCAGATAATCAAATAAAGACATTGTGGAATATATTTTTGTTTAAAAATAAAAGAAAACAAATGTGGATTTTACATCAAACAGTCTCACCATTATCATGGTTTTTCCTTTGGGTACAAGAAGTCAATATAAATAAATAAAATCATTTGGCTTCTTCCATACAGTTCACTGCAGCAAAACACAGGAGAGACTCAGGAGTGCATTTGTTTTTTTCTTGCTTGTTTCCTAACCAATAATTTGTTGTTTAAAACCACTTAAAGCATAATATTTTGCCATTTCATGCTTTTTTGCAGAGGTGTAAAAGGCTTTTGAAATGTTGCTCATGCATGCATCATCGAGTGAATATATCCAGGAGATGGAAAACATGATTTTCAATCGTGCCTAAAATGTTAAAGTGATTAGTTGTAATTACACGTGTAAACGCCTGGCCCCTTCCTGACACGTCGAAACCGCAGGCCTGTGTGGAATGACACAGCGCTTCCTTGTGCACTAAAAGGCAGATGGCGGGAAAAGTAGGTTTTAACGTCTTTCACACGTGACAACAACCAGGTTAATGAAAGAAGAAGCACGGTGGGTAGACTTTGCGCAGGTACGCGACATCACATCATTCTTTCTTTTCTTTTTCTTTTCGTGTTTTCTTTGGCGCTGACAAACGAGAGAAAATGACAGTTTGTTTTAAAGTGTGGCGATTAGTAGCCTACTGGCTCTGGAGGCTTTCAGCGTATAACTGACAGGTACAGTTAATCTTCAGGCTGCTTTCAGCAATGGCTGCAATCCCTCAGCGGAAGACTTTCCAGCGGTCGAAAAAGGGGAAATTACCTAGAGAGATCTTAAACTTTTTGAGGGATATGGCTGGCTAATATATTCTTTTGACAGCAGCCAAAGGAGGCGGTTTGGAGCTGTCGAAAAACCAATTATCATCAGACTGCGAGAATGTGGTTTGGAACAGTAGCCGATACGAGCGGTTTGGTTTCCGGTGCAAAAAGATGACCTTTGAGAGAATCGTTGGAGAGAGTTGTTCTTTCCATGACATCCGGTTCTAACATGAACCTAAATCTGTTTTCAGTGAACATCTATTTTATTTCATGGCTTTCCTGAAGATCGATAATAGCTGGTCAAAACTCCTTCTTTGGCCCCATGATCAAGTCCATAGTGTCTCCACTAAGTTTATTATGTTCAGGGTATGTATCATCAGATCAGGTAATGGACACTGCTTCCACACTACTTCCACTGTCTTCACTGCCAACAAAAGTGGGAACAGGCCTACAATTTTATGTAGGAGGTATTCAAGCCTACATCGGCGATATAAAAGAATAGTATTGTAATGTTTTATTATTTAAAGTCCTGTCACGAGTGCTTCATTTAACTACCTCCGCCTGAGTTTTTTCTTGTTTGTCCAAAATTTCACGTAAAAAATATATTCAGAATGTCTTCTGGAAAAGAAAAATGAAAGGCGAACAAAGAAAGTAAGGCCCAGATACATGTTGTTCTGATCAAATGCATACACAGCAGGTAACAATTGCTTTCACTCTTGACTGAATAAAGACATTTTTGCAATAAAAGCCCTTTAAATCGTAATCATTATTATCATCCTGACATGCTGTAATTTGCATGTCCACTCATTTATCGTGGGCTGCACAGTGGCACAGAGGTTAGTGCTGCTGCTTCACAGCTCCAGGGTCCCCGATTGAACCCAGAGCTCTGGTTTGTGTCACATGTTCTTTCCATGTTTGCATGGGTTTCCTTCAAAGTTCTCTGGTTTCCTCCAACTGTCCAGAACATGCAGCTAGAAGGACTTGTACGGAATATTTCTTATTACTATTGCAATCGCAAGCAGTTCAAGGTTTGTGGGATTTATCTGGAATTTTCATTGTGTCCAGCAGATGGTTTGGAAAATATTTAAATGGGGTCAAGTTTAAATATCTGAAATAGTTTTTCTTATATAGCTTTCTCTGAGATTGAAGTATATCACAAGGTATACATACTGTATACTGGGCATTTGGTGCCAGTCAGATGAGGATGGGTTCCCTTTTGTGTCTCAAGGTTTCTTCCTCATGTCATCTCAGGGAGTTGTTTCCTGCCACTATCACCACTGACTTGCTCCTTGGCTTACTCATTAGGGACAAACTTACAATTATAAAGAATAAACGTATACATTTTATTAAAACTTCATCTGTGTAAAACTGCTTTTAGACAATGTCCATTGTTAAATATGCTACACAAACAAAAATATTTCCCTCAGGAATGTATTAAGTGGCAAACTGCAAGTTTATTTAGTCTCTGCCTCACACTTTAAGCGCATCTTTTAAATTATTATTACATTTGGAAATGTTATTGATCATTCAATTTAATCAATATGATAAAAAGTATTGCATTAATTTTATTTATTCTAGTTTTTTTTATAAAATATTATACAATATTTAACACACACACACATTATATATATATATATATATATATATATATATATATATATATATATATATATATATATATATATATATATAGTATGAGTGCGGTAGTACAGTGCCTTCTGTAGTCCCACTCCACACTCAGCATTCATTGGACAAAGTAGTTATTGACGATGGAAGAATTAATTTATATTACTGGATAAATCAACTCAAAACCAATGTTGGAAGAGTTCTACCCCCTGACCCCCTTCATCCCACTCCAGTCATTTACACTGCTACACTCAGTAAGGAAAATTCTCCATATGCAGTTTGAAACCTGAGGTAATTTCAGCAGTAATTTGAGGATATGGTTAATTATTTTAAATGAACTCATTTATCTCCAAAACCTTTCCTTTAGTAGATATATGATAGTTTTCTTTATTTTGGATAAAACTACAATATCAATTTCTCTTTCTGTATATACTTATTGAAGAATACTATAAATAGAGAAAGACTGTGTGTCAATCCTTCTCACTGCCAAAGAACCGAAAACAGACGTTCCCCTTCTTCTCTTCACCTTCTGAGTGATGATTTAAACATACCTTTATTACAATGAAAAAATCTCTACTTCAATGCAATTTAGCAGTGAAGTCACATGTGTCCCAGCCAGTATTACGTCCTCTGAACGTCCAATGTTGAATAAAAAAAGTTTAAAAGAAGACCTTTTTGTTTGATTAGGTGCTCTGGTGTGTAGAGTGTAGGAAGGCCATGGGGAGGTACAATGTCAAACAGGTGGTAAGAGTATTAACCAGGAAGCACACAGAAACCAGATGGACTCAGGCCACTGGAAACAGACTCCTACGCTTCATCCAGCAGGGCAGCCTAAATGAGGAAGAAAAACAAATTATGTGAAATCAGTCAAAATCAAGCTACTACTTAAATAAACGTCCAACTGGCGTATCATCATATACTGACAGATCTGTGGGCGAGAAAAGGGTCTTTGGGATGTTTGATATTTGTCTTTCCGGTTCATCTCCACACATGAGGTTACCTAGAAACCTGCAAGAGGTTACCTGAAATACTCGGAGATGGTCCATGAACATGTCAAAAACATCCAAACTATATGTGACAAGTATTTTTATGTATCTGTATAGATCTAACCTGTATGTGTGCAGGCCACAGACTTAGTCTTATTGCCTTATTCTTACATTGGTTTCCAGTCAGGTTTTGGATTGTAATCATTCTCATGCTGACATAGAAAGTTCAGGCTCCTCAGATTTGTCTAAACTCCTAATATTTTGCTTTTCTTAGGTCTTTTAGTTGTTCCTCAGAAACGCCTGTGCTCTTTTGGCAATAGAAATTTCTCTGTTTAAGCTTCTATTTTTGATTAAACTTTTACTTGACTGTTGAATGAATTTTGAATGGAGTTGTTGATGAATGAATTAAAACACCTGACTTTTCCAGCCATAAGTCGTTCAGAACATTGTGTCAGAATATAATTGTATGTTTTTGGATGTGTTAGCATACCCAAACCTGTTTCAACATGACAATGCTTGGTGCACAAAGTCAGCTCCAATGAAAATATGGTGTACATGGATTGGAATTGAAGATCTTGAATGGAACCTTTGGAATTAATTGGAATGCTCACTGCTTCTCAGGCCTCCTCACCTCACCCACATCAGTACCTGACTTTACGAAAACCCTTGTCTTTAAATGAGCAAAAAATCTCCATGATTAGATTAGATTAGATTAGATTCAACTTTGTTGTCATTGCACAAGTTATGGTACAAAGCACCGAAACGCAGTTATCATCTAACCAGAAGTGTATTTCGTAGCAGTGTAAAATATTTCCAAATATACAGGTCAGTAAGACTATAATATATGAAATATTTAAATAATGACTGATGAATAAACAATATGAAATGAACAATACGAATATAAATAAACGGTACACGGAAATGGGATTATATACAACGAGTACAATAAAGGAGATATGATATACAGTGTTTATGAGAAGGTTATATACATGTGCAAAATGCAGTGTTGGACAATAATGAAGTGAATGTAATTTGTTACCATAATTAAGTAGTTTTTTTCCCTTAATCATACACGCAGAAAGGATAGGCGGGGGTTGGGTGACGTCATGTCAGTAAGAAGTGCTGAACCCAAATTAAAACTATGGATGACTATGGACTATGAAGCCCAATTCAGAAAAAAAGAAGAAAGAAGTAGGGGGATACATGCAGAATAAAGGATAATGCATTTAATGAAATAAGCTAATAACTCTATAGCACTTAGTTTATGTTGTGTTGCCTGTTATGCTTTTACACATATACTTACATAAACACTATTTCTTTTATCTGCATAGCTTTATAATTTATAGTATGTGGTTTATCATAATGTGTGTAGCAACAGAACAATTACAGCCTGACTGGTCTAGTTGGATTGTAGTTAAACAGCATTTATAGATTTGGTTAAATCTAAAGGTTTTCTGGACCTGAACTGAGTTCAGTAAGGGGGAATCTCCAGTGCAGCTTAAAAGGCTCATGTAAAAGACATATATTATAAAGATATAGATGTTGTATGTATGTATGTATGTATCTTATGGCTACAATTAGCCAAGGAGTTTTATGGTTCTTGGTTCTAAGAGTTTTATATATTGTGCATGTATATTTAATTGTGCAATAAATGCATTTAGGGTGATATTTATTATTTATTATTTGTGGACTGCTCTGAGAGGAGCTTTTCAAAGCTGAAAGTAATCAATGGGGGAGACTTTGGGTCATGGCGTGGTTCAACCAGAGCGTCATTCAAGCGAGAAACGCCATTGCCGGATGGTGGTATCTACTCAGCACGAACATACAGTTCAGCATCAGTTCAACAGCAAGCAGAACATTTTGAGAGGATTAAATGATGGAATAAATCCCTGACTATAAGTTACCACAGCACCCGTGGCCTCATTTGTGCAATCTTTTTTGAAGTCGTAGAAAAGAAAGTAATGGGCTCATAAGAATTTATTAGATATCAATCAGTGTTTGACTCATTAATATCATTCTATTAATAGACTGATGTGCTGAGAGTTGCTTTAGAGTCTTTTTACATAAACTGAGTTGATTCAGCAAAGAGTCTTGTGATAAAAATGATAATAGGAATATTATAACCATAATAAATCGTACTAATTGGATACTTAAGTACTTCTGAAGGCAAATACTTGGAACGTTTACTCAAGTAAAAGTTTAAAGGGAGCATTTTTCCTGGAGTAATATCTTATACAGTATGTGCAGCATATGCAATGGTTATTATAGTGCAATCTTGAGTATTGCAATGTTTATAAAGTCTATTGTGAACAGTGCAGCATAGAGTAAGGTAGAGTGTACCTTACACACTGCGTAACTATAAACGACAATCTAAAACCTAGTGGAACATGTTCCCAGAAAAGTGTAGGTTATTACAACAGCAAATAGAGACTAAATATGGAATGGGATGTTCAGAAATTACCAGTCTTATGGGCAGATGTTGACAAATTTTGCCTTTACAGTATTTGTATGCTTATGTTTTATGATTTGTATTTATATGAATGTGCTGCTTGAGAAGCTACTTTTAAAGGCGCTATATAAAATAATGCTCGGTGTGAAGTTTTAATCTGTAATTGGCTTATAAAGGTCTGTAGTATAGACCTGAGCTCTTTACTTAGCCCATGAATAGTCACACAGCAGTCACATGGTTTGCCAAACCCAGCAAGACTCCACAACACCATGCTGACACAGCCTCTGCCTATTAATCACAATAAAGGTATTTTTTGTGCCCACAAGTGCAACTAGACAGGTGACAAATTAAAGGAAAAACCAACACTTGGGCAAGTAAGGACCTGGACCACCATGAGCTGTTAGAACAGCTTCAATGTGCATTGGCACAAATTTGGTCTCTGGAATTAAACTAGAGGGATTAACACCGTTCTTCCAAAAGATATTCCTGCAATTGGTGTTTTGTTAGTGGTGGAGGAACTGTCTGACACCTAAGTCCATAATCTTGCATTGCTGCTCTGAGATCTGGTGACAGTGAAGACATTTGAGCCCTTGTACCCTGTTGATGGGCGGAGTCGTCTTTCCTATCAAGATAAAAATGTTTTATCACAGTATAAATGAATGCAGTGTGTTTCTGTCTTCAAAGTGAACAAATAGACCCCATGACCCCACAGCATAACAAAGCAAGTAGAGTTTCCATGAATTTTCTATCCATCTGTATTTAATGTAAATTCTACACCCCAACTGCTTCAAGCTTTTAAGGAGCACCTCTACTGTTTCGATGATGGCTATAGGTTACATATAGTTACTTACAAATGATGGATAAATGTAATAAGAATGTGTACCAGTAATATCACTCAATATCTAACAAATTGATTGTAATAACCATAATTTACTTAGAAATATTCTTCGGTTTTACAAGACGTTTCTATGAAGTAAAAGAGCTTGATCTACACAGCACACAGATTTTTCAGTCAAGCCAAACAGCAGTGAATAAAGTTCTTGGAAAGCTGGATTTATATATTCAACATCCCGTGTGAACTAAAACCATTTTATGCACCACAATAGGTGATATATTTCTCAATTCCTTTTCACATTCGGCCTACATTTGACACATCCCATATCATAAACATTGCTGTTCATAAATCATGGTAACAGCAGTGTTTTGACTTTGAGATAGAGCTCCTGTTTCTCGCTCCATGGGTCTCTGCCAAACGCCTGGGCTCCACTTCATGGCTACCTCTGGCAATCACACAAGCACATCGATTCAGATAATCTTGCAACCCCAAAGTTTCAATCTTACTCCCCTTTTTTTTTCAAATGTAAAATGTTAACATTTGTTAACTATTGTATGACATTTCTCAGGTTCACTTAACACACTGGGGAAAAATGAAGAATTAAACAGGTTCAGCTCCCAACCCTACTCCTATCCCTCTGACTGGCTAAATTATACATTTATTTCCAAATAAATAAATAAATGATTACAATAATGTTGCATCTTAGACTTCTAGTTAAATGCTAAATGGTTACAATGTAAAAAAAAAGAAAAGAAGTCTTCTCATGCTTATCTATTTAATATAAATATAGTGTATTATCAATGAATAATAAACATTGTCACAATGAAGATTTATTGAAAATAAATAGATTCAGTATATAATTTAATTTTCTTTAAACTAATAAATCTGTCCTTGTTAAACAAGGCAGAGGAAATGGTGGCAAGCAAAACGTGAAGGCAAAACCTTGAGAGAAACCAGACTTAAAAAGAAACACACTCTTATCTGGGTGAAACCATATTCGAAAATTATATAATTCACTTTTCAAAAAAGTACAATTTGTTAAATATAAATATGTATATTCATAATCGATTTCATTCTGAAAACCATATGTATGTTAACATTTCACCTCTCTTAATCAACCTGCTGAGAAAGCTGAATCTTTCAAAGCCACTGATGAAGCAACAGATCTGTTCTTTGTACCCCAGCACAGTTTTAATAAGTCAGCTGTTTGGTCAGCAACTGTGTTGCTGGAAGGGTCAGTAGGAGGGCAAAGAAAAGTAATTGACATTATTGAGCCCAGTGGTGCTGTAGAAAGACCAAGCAACCTCTGTTTATGACATTCCACACAGATTCTCTCTTCTGCTTTTAAATGCTATCCGAACCATCAGATTAAAGTGGTGGGTGGAAGTCCCTTTCTATTCAGTCAAGCTCAGGTTATACAAGTGTGGAGCATTGAGCAGATCTATGGCAGGAAACTAGACTCAGACCACAAGAGCATTGATTCAGACCGTTTGAACGAAAGAACTGATATTTAGACACCAGTGCAATTTCCCATGATCTTAGACCATCATCCATGTCAGTCACCTGAGCTCCAGTCAGCATGGATCGACAACTTCCCTCTAGAAATTGAGAAGTAACTGATATTTGGTTGCTTGGACTAGACTGTCTATGTTATTTCTAGTCATTGAATTTTTATTATTCAGAGATTTTATTTCATATAATGTGTCCAGTACGTTCCACAGAAGTGATAAAACCTGATCTGTGACTGAAGAGCTTCTCATGGGAGCAAAGGTCCATACTCCACCATCATGTTCTCAGCAGGAACTGGTGTGACATGCACAGTGACTTATCAGAGAAGTGTGGGACTGTGACAGCTTTAGCGCGAGTCGTATTTGAGAACGCTCGGAGGGCACACGCCGGACGGGTGGTCACCGACAAGCATCTGCCTCCCATTTAGCACATAGCGTTCAACCGGACCACCTCGGACGTGATATTTGGTTTAACAGCCCTCTAGAGGCCACCAGAGCAGGGCTTGTTTCAGCACAGGTCTCACGACTCTCTTAAGATGGTCAGATTGATTGCCTTCGATATGAACTGTATTTCGTTTAACCATACATCAGGTGTTGGATTTCCATAAAGGTTTATGACTGTAGTAAATTTCAATAATTGTTGAGCGTTCTCTTGCTCTCATTGCTCTGTATCGTATTTATTTAAATCTGGTAAATGTATTGTTCTCTGTTCCTCACCCTCACCCCTCTAGTGTCAAAGTTGCTAACAATACACCTGTGTCTTTCAAAAAGACTGAAACTAATACCAATCTGATCCTTTTACCCTATTAGGATTAATGTATATTGAATGTATACTCATATTATAAAAGTGGGAAAATAAATGTCCCCATGTGCTCAAACACTTCATGAGGTAAATAATAAATTGAATACCTAATTTACTTGATTGGATTGGACTGCATTAAGGGATTTCAGAAACGCAAATGGATGGTAATTGGGAGAAATGATGGGGTGTTCTAGCATTAGGCTTTTAAATCCACTGAATTGCAGGATGAACAGTAATCTCTATAGTTACCTTATAATGTCACAGTGAACCCTTATATCTGGCTGTTACAGAACATCATGATGCAATATTAGACGTTTTTTCCCACTGGGATGCAAATTTGACAGTGGGTAATATGGCCCTGTAACCTTTGACATCTTTGATCAACTCCCACGAACTCAGTCATGATGGAGTGAAATGGGCCTTTTCCTCAACACTCCTGTGATTATAGCCAATTAGAAATTAAAGTGTTAGTTTGCCCCACTCCAGCTAATGTGCAACAGATGAGCTTTGCTGGGTCCTTTAAACACTTTTCATCCAGTTCATTTGTGCGTTCCAAGTGCTGGACCTGGAAACTGCAACTTATGACTGATGTGACGTCTGAGCAGGACTAATTGTGTACCAGCTGAAAGTCAACAACTGCATACAGTTTACTTCAGTCTTATACACAGCAACCTGTGATGCATTTCGTGTTCTGACACTGTTCTCTCATGCCAGTAACCTTTTCAGCAATTTATGCAACAGTAATTTTTCTGTGGGATGGAACCTTCTAATCTTTTTCCCCATGCATACTCAATGATCCCCAGGTGTCCATGACCCTGTCACTGGGTCTCTAGTTGTCCATCCATAGACCACTTTTAGTTTGTAATAACCATTGCATTTCTAGACATCACAATTTGTCTCATGTTAAAGTAGGTCAGGTTCTTACACCTGCCCATTTCTTCTGCTTCTAACACATCAACTTTAAGAACTGACTGTTAACTTGCTACCTAATATACCCCAACCCATGACAAGTGCCTTTGTAAGAAGATAATCATATTTTTTCTCTTTACCTATCAGTTGGGTGTAATGTTATGGCTGAATGTTGTATACATGTGGAGCAGCCATAACATTAAAACTACTGATTAATATTAGAATAGAATGTTTCTAAGTGAGGGTCTCACAAATATGCTGATTAGACAGAAGTTGAGTTTGACATATATACACTTACAATTTTCTTTACATTTATGGCATTTATCCAGAGCAACTTACAACTGAGCAGTTGACAGTTAAGGGCCATGCTCAAGGGCCCAAGTGGCAGCTTCATGGTGCTGAGATTTGAACTTGTGAACTTCCATTTACCGATCCAGTTACTCCCCTTCCAATCTAAGTATCTTCTGGATCTAAATCTGGTGCTTGTACACAAAAAAAGTGACATAATGTGAGCAGCCATGTTGATGACTTCACTAGCTGAACACAGCATTGAGAAAACATCCTGAATTATGAGCTCTTTGCAAGTTCTTCCTAGTTTTCCTAGTTCCTGTAAGTTAAGCAGCTGAATTTTTTTCTCAACAGCAAAAACAAACAAATAGAGCATGGATGTCATAAAAACTTTGCTTCCTGTCTTTAAAGACCTTCTGCACGATTCATTAGGAATCAACTCCCTGCAAGGCATAAAGAATCCTGAAGTTTGAAGCCTACTGAGACTCAGAATGAAAAGTTGGTTCCTGAACAACATCAACACGTCTGCGTGAGAGAATCTGAAAGCTTAGAAATCTGTCTTAATTCTATTTGTGTGCATGAAGGTGATCTCTTCAGCTGGGATTTTACGTGGTGTTACAGAGAGAGAAAGAGAGAAGCTCTGTACCGTCTTTCGCCTCCAGCTTCCTGTTAGAAGAACACTTTCTGAATAACATCCAGGTAAGGATTTAGGGGGCTTTTAGATTTACAGCCAAGGAATGGGGGGACCTCACAGCTGGGGTGGGGATTATCTTTGAGCCAGGGCAGGAAGGTTTTGGAGGGAATAAATCAGAGGGTCTCGCATCATCTAAAAAAGACAGAAAGGAAACAGAGAGAACAGGTTAAAGAAAAAAAAAACAAGTGATCATTGTAACAATAGTGATGAAGAGTGACAGACATGAGCTTTCTGGTGGGATGCAGTGTTTACAATGTTTAAAAAAATACACATTACACATACTGTACTGTTCAAATGTCTTATTAAGAAATTGTAATGAACCGCTTTTACATAAGCAAAAAAACAGTAATAAACTATACAAAGTCAAGATGACATGATAATCCTTCGTCCTTCTAGTTTTGAGTACATTGTGTTCAGTTTTATGCGGAAATTGTCTGCAAAGCCTTTTCCAAGTATTTCAAAGAATTTTACACGTTTTTTCTTTGATTCACTTTTGTTTTTTTCAGCTTATACCCGACAAACTACATTCATTTTTTTGTCTGAACGGTGGTCATTACATACTTTATATTAGACTAGATTCAACTTTACTATCATTGTGCAGAATACAATGCATCTAAACAAAATTATGGTGTGTATGTGTATATATATATATATATATATATATATATATATATATATATATATATATATATATATATATACAGTGAGGAAAATAAGTATTTGAACACCCTGCTATTTTGCAAGTTCTCCCACTTAGAAATCATGGAGGGGTCTGAAATTGTCATCGTAGGTGCATGTCCACTGTGAGAGACATAATCTAAAAAAAAAAAATCCAGAAATCACAATATATGATTTTTAAACTATTTATTTGTATGATACAGCTGCAAATAAGTATTTGAACACCTGTCTATGAGCTAGAATTCTGACCCTCAAAGACCTGTTAGTCTGCCTTCAAAATGTCCACCTCCACTACATTTATTATCCTAAATTAAATGCACCTGTTTGAGGTTGTTAGCTGCATAAAGACACCTGTCCACCCCATACAATCAGTAAGAATCCAACAACTAACATGGCCAAGACCAAAGAGCTGTCCAAAGACACTAGAGACAAAATTGTACACCTCCACAAGGCTGGAAAGGGCTACGGGAAATTGCCAAGCAGCTTGGTGAAAAAGGTCCACTGTTGGAGCAATCATTAGAAAATGGAAGAAGCTAAACATGACTGTCAATCTCCCTCGGACTGGGGCTCCATGCAAGATCTCACCGTGGGGTCTCAATGATCCTAAGGAAGGTGAGAAATCAGCCCAGAACTACACGGGAGGAGCTGGTCAATGACCTGAAAAAAGCTGGGACCCCCGTTTCCAAGGTTACTGTTGGTAATACACTAAGACGTCATGTTTTGAAATCATGCATGGCACGGAAGGTTCCCCTGCTTAAACCAGCACATGTCCAGGCACGTCTTAAGTTTGCCAATGACCATTTGGATGATCCAGAGGAGTCATAAGAGAAAGTCATGTGGTCAGATGAGACCAAAATAGAACTTTTGGGTCATAGTTCCACTAAACGTGTTTGGAGGAAGAAGAATGATGAGTACCATCCCAAGAACACCATCCAAACTGTGAAGCATGGGGGTGGTCGCATCATGCTTTGGGGGTGTTTTTCTGCACATGGGACAGGGCGACTGCACTGTATTAAGGAGAGGATGACCGGGGTCATGTATTGCTTTTGGGGAACAACCTCCTTCCCTCAGTTAGAGCATTGAAGATGGGTCGAGACTGGGTCTTCCAAGATGACAATGACCCGAAGCACACAGCCAGGATAACCAAGGAGTGGCTCTGTAAGAAGCATATCATGGTTCTGGTGTGGCCTAGCCAGTCTCCAGACCTAAACCCAATAGAGAATCTTTGAAGGGAGTTCAAACTCTGTGTTTCTCAGTGACAGGCCAGAAACCTGACTGATCTAGAGAAGATCTGTGTGGAGGAGGCCAAAATCCTCCTGCAGTGTGTGCAAACCTGGTGAAAAACTACAGGAAACGTTTGACCTCTGTAATTGCAAACAAAGGCTACTGTACCAAATATTAACATTGACTTTCTCAGGTGTTCAAATACTTATTTGCAGCTGTATCATACAAATAAATAGTTAAAAAAATCATACATTGTGATTTCTGGATTTTTTTTAGATTATGTCTCTCACAGTGGACATGCACCTACGATGACAATTTCAGACCCTCCATGATTTCTAAGTGGGAGAACTTGCAAAATAGCAGGGTGTTCAAATACTTATTTTCCTCACTGTGTGTATATATATATATATATATATATATATATATATATATATATATATATGTGTGTATATATCTTGTTTTTTATATGTACACCATTTTATATATATATATATATATATATATATATATATATATATATATATATATATATATATATATATAAATACCAAGTTTATATGTAATAAATACATGCACCTGCATACACTGAATATACGGTAAAAATGTCCAGTGACCATCAGGTGACTATACAAAGACTATACATATACAGTAATGATAGGGAGGTGATTACTTCCCTATAATTAAAGGGAAGTGGTTAGTGGTTACGATGTTGAACTTTGGAGCTGAAAGTCTTGATTTCAAATCCCAGTAGCCCCAAGCTGCCCCGACTGGGCCATTATACAAGGCCATTGACACTCAATTGCTCGGTTGTATAAATGAGATTAAAAGAGTTGCTGAATGCTGTAGATGTAAATTATACAGTAAATGAATTGACATGGAAACATTTTGCTTTAACATGACATTTTTGCTGTAAAAGTAATGAATAATGTTTGAATGTTTTTGTTTGTTCTGATCTGATCATTTAGAATTTATAAAAATAAACACCTAACACAAAGTGTGTATTATAAATTAAGATCCTAACATTTTTGCACAGTTCTTCTCCCTTTTCTTTTTCTTTTCATTGTGTAAAAAAAAAAAACAGTTGAGAATTAAGTGCAAAAGCATCTGCTGCATCTTGTTTAAAAAAAAAATGGGGTTCATGACCACATGTAGACACATTTTACTCACCTCCATCCTGCACATCCTTCACAAAGCAATGTCATCAAGATTTTAAAAATGCCTCTGAAATGGGGTCATTAATGTCATTACTCTTTCGAAAGATTCACAAATACGCTTTCTGCTATGTTTCTGCTTGTTCTGACACTCGATTAGCTACTTATATACTATACATGACACAAGACATGACATAATTGTATAGCATTAGCTTATAGACAGTATTAAATAAAAAGTCATTAGGAAATTAGGAAGGTCAAACAGTGTTGATATGGTTATCCCGTTTGGTATTGCGGTTAATGACACTGTAAAACTGAGTCCTGCACAGTCTTGCTTAAATAAAAACGCATCAATGAGCAGAACAGAGCTGGATGTGACGAGTAAAATTATCCTACCAGATCAGCAGTAATAAACCCAAGAGTGCTGCCTTAGAATCATAGAAAAACAAACCCAAACCCGGTCCTTACACTCACAGGAAACCAGCACAACATGTGTTAGTGTAGGTGTGAGGGTGTCCTGGAACTTTTTGTTAAAACACACGCACACACACATACACACACGAAGAGGTCAGTGTGTGTCCGGATAATAAAAGACTGCTGCTGGGTGCCGCCAGTACTCGTTACTGCACACGGAGGGCAGGAGTCTGCCTCTCTGGCCTCTCCTTCAAAGCCGCCCCTTTCCATATCAAATGTGGTGCTTAAAGTAACCAGAGAGCAGGCTTTTACTTTTCTCTAAATTAGCTCAGGCAACTCAATTTTGGTGCGGTTTCACTTCCACCAACGTCTGCACAGCTAGCGCACCATGATGTCATCGTTGGGTTGTAAGCACATGTGGAGGAAAATAATAAAAAAAAAAAGAAAAAAAAGAGAGAAGGTTTCCCTATTTAGCAGTAATTTGTAACAGATCTGAATTAAGCCAGTTGCCAAGAGTTCACAGAACCGTTTTCCATCCAATTAAGAGACTGTAAACTCCCAAAGTTTGGGATTTTTGCAGGTGCTCCAAATTGGGGTCAAAGAGTATCAAACCCGATTGCCTTACGCTAAATTTCAATAAGACAAACAGCGGCTTCAGTTTCTTTTGGCTATTCATAACTAAGTAGAAAAAAAAACAGACAGTTATGCAGGAGCGTGTTTTTTTGGACGACATCTGCCAAAGTCTTCAAAGCTGAAGAAGGGCTCCATTGTCAGGAAGGACAACGCAGTCAGTTGGAATAAGATTGAGGATCTGTGAGCGAGATGGTTGGCCTGCTTCTGCTTCTAGTGCTTTAGATTGTGTTGGCCACAGCATCCCTAAACGTCTGGGACAGCATCCTTGGATCCTGGTATCTCTGCAGTCTGTGCTTCTAAGCATTATTTCCTTAGTAGGAAGCATGGGGAAGCATCTGAACACCACACGTGATCTGAGCTCCTCTCTGAAGAAGTGGAGCTGTAACTCGAAAGTTTTTTTTATATATATCATGACAACTTTTATCACCGCTGGAAGGAAAGCCATTACACTCTGCTGCTTATTCAGACATTATTCATAGCTTAAATTGGTAACTGCCGTCAGCTTCAAGTCCACAGCATAACAAAAAAAAAAAAAAAAAAAAGCAAAGCCAGCTTAGCGGTATTATCAGGGGAGTGTGGTTATGAAGAGATGTGTGTCGGTTTGCTTCTACATTAACACTAAAAGCGTGACTGTGTCTAATACTCAGTAAACCTAGACTCAGACCCATTCAAAACCATAATTGTCTTGGAATTACTGTCATCCAGATTCCAAAGTGAAAACCTCATCTTTTGACTGTGGTTATGATTAAAAAGATACATTCAGTATGACTGTGTGTGTGTGTGTGTGTGTGTGTGTGTGTGTGTGTGTGTGTGTGTGTGTGTATGTGTTTTAGGGGCAGGGCATAGGGTTCCTCAAATGTCATGATAGGAAAATAATTTTAATGTGCCCTCACAATGTCAATAATGTGTTTGGCTGCTACTGTTAGGAATTACAAAAAAAAACCCTCTTGGCAATGAGTAGTTGGCTTTACGTTCTGCTCCGTGGATGCCAAATCCAGACTGTGTGTTGATACGTCTCAGTAGGACAGTAGCAGGATGCAACATTACTGCAGGTTACATCACACCAGATGGCAACACCAGTAAAGAATTTGGTTGCTGTTTCTGACTAAGACAAAGAAGGTCTGAAATTTGTAAATGGAAAAACAGCTCGGAGTGACAACGTACATAAACAACATACACGAAATTATAATGTTCACAAAATAAAATGAAAAAAAAAAATATTAACAAGGTAGACAGAAAATTTCGTGGATATTGAGCTTCGATTTTAAAACCACTTAACATAGAGAGTCCTATAATAAGTAACTCTAATTATAATTATAATTATTATATTGTTTCTATATAAACAATATAATATTTAATAATTATCATAATCAAAATAAACTAGTGAACTGAAAGAAAAAAACATAAAGTAAGTAATTTTGAATTTAATTTTAGTTTAGTTACTTGACTTAATTTCTATACTTCATAACCATTAATCAAGTTCTAGATCCAAACTATCTGAAACATTTTTACCATGTCACCATAGCATTTATCGATAATTGTGTAAACATGTGTTTATTAAAACCTGTGCTTGAAGTCTTGGGTCGAATATGTTGCATGCGTGTTGTCTCACATTGTCTGTATTGTCTTGTATAGTCCAAGCTGAATGTATAGTATTTATGTCTGTAGTTTGAGAGTCACTAACAGCTGGACCAAATTCCTTGTGTGTGTCAACACACTTGGCCAATAAAACGTTGGATTTTTTTTATCCATTGCAATTTGATGAGACTGAAACATGAACAAAGAATAGTTAATAAATTAATCTGCCGACATCTGACTAATAATGGCGAATAATTTCCTTATTTTATCTAATGAACATTACATTGTTATATACTAACATTTAGATATAAGATTACCTCATCTGGAATAATTTGACCTCTAGAATTGAGCTTGTTTTAGGGGTTTTTGTGATACATTTCTAATTTGATTATTTACAGCAATTTGAGCTTCATAGTTTAGAAGAAACCAGAGAACTTACTTTGTGCCCAATGTGTTCAACTAATACAAGTATCAAATGAATAGTTAACAGGGTGGACATTTATCTAATGTGCAAATGATGTGTTATGTATAACACTGTAGATCATTTTCATTTCAAAGCCAGCAGTTAACATGCAAAAGGCTGGAAATAGCAAGTTATTAAATATTGCAAATAAAGTCAAATGTATCTCTTGTATGCTGTTACATGATTTACATTAAAGCTCATTACAAGATTATCCAACCTAATTATATTTCTTTACTAATTTCAAGCTTGAAATTGTCTATTGGCAGATAATCTTTTCTATTAATCTAGTGAATCTTTTACATTTTAAATAACATTTTATGCATTTATTTTTAGAAGAAATATCAATAGTATAAAAAATATAAAGCTTGAAATGAGTAAAAATTTCAGTTTGGTCTATTATAATCTTACAATAATAAAAAAATGTGATCAAATAGATCATATTTAGGATGTTGGATGTTATTAGTCTAATCTTATTTTGTGACTGATTTAATAAAGAGTCTATCAGAACAGTGAATTCATATACAGTATATTAAATTAAATATATGCTATAAATGTAAGTGGGAGTTTATAGAATATGAATTGTGTCCCCCGATATTAGAAATTTGACCCCATTAGGTTTTTTTTAAATAGCAATAGTTCAAAATACATATAATGAACACATTAGAAAGATTTTTGAAAACTTCTTTGTACTGCTGATTTTGCTAATGGCACAGATAATGAGGATGAATTATGATTGCTAAAATGTTTTTCCTTTCATGTTTAGTCCCTGTTTCCTGTTAAAACAACCTCCACTCTTCTGGGGAGATGTTCCACTAGATTTTAGATTGTGCTTTTGGAGATTTGTGCTCATTCTAAAGGGTGTAAGTAAAGCCAGGTACTGATAATGGAGGCCCGGGGTGCAGTCAGCATTCCAATTCATCCCAAAGGTGTTTATAGGGTCGAGGTCAGAGCTTTGTAGCAGGCCACTCAAGATTTTCCACTCCAAAAAATTGTGTAAAGAATACTTTCATGGAGCTGGCTTTGTGTAAGGGGGTATTATCATGCTGAGCAGGGTTGAGTCTCTTAGTTCAACTGAAGGGAAAATGTAACATTTGAAAATTTACAGCATGTTTTTTCTATGGGTAAGATTTGACAGTGTGTAAATAATAGCGTGCATTAGCAAATCGAGTAAAATCCAATTTTGACAGAAAACACCATAATAAATACTTCAAGAAGGCTTTGGGTGTTTTGGCAAAGCTTTTTTTTAATGCATTGAAATGCCAGATCACATTTGAGGCACTATTTCTTCATGCACTAGAACATTCAAAAGCCAAAGACCTCTGGAGGAAAGTGAGAGTATGATACAGGCATCTTCTGCCAAAGCTCTTGTGTGAGGAATGAATACAGTGCAAGAACAGACCATTACCAGTGATTTGCAGCAGTTGTATGGTAGAAAATAAAGATATAGGATTTCTATAGGTAGGTAATGCTACTTAGTGGTGCACTCAGATGACTTCAGTTTTGGAAAAAAGGCAATTTTTTTTATCATATCTCTAATTAACAGCTAATCATCTCAACTACATTGCATCCCGGATTCTCAAAGTTTTTGTAGAGATGTACCGGGATTTATATTTGGGGAGAGTAACTGCTAGCTGTGTATATCTTTTTGATACTGTTCACTTTGCCAAATACAAGGCCACAAGTTAAGCTATTTTTCTGTCCATATAACTGATACATTCATCAACGAGATTGATAGTGGTATGTAATAACGCCCTTCTTTCTACTATTTCAAGCGCAGATTTCGTCACACTGCAGTCCAGCTGTTTCTACATCGTGAGTGTCATTTGTCAGAATGACAGCCTGCGTGGTGAGTCTTAGTCCAGAGTGTGGCCATGTGATGCATCATGCCTACTGATGGCATAACTCACACTCATTTCTCCTCGTTTTGCATTCCTATAGGGGGTGTTACGGCGAAACGGCCGATGACAGCGCGATTATGAGCCGTCGAAAACGCTCGGCCTCTTAGCGACGTTCGTAAATTAATTTATGGGAGCAAAAACGGCTAGGAGCTTTAGAACTCAGACAGGGTAGAATTGGACTCTAATTTTTTCCACTTAGAGTGGAATGTGGCTTTCCTCGTGCCCAGTTTCTCTACACCACATATTTGCTGTTTGTTTTGACCGCGCTCTCTGTGGGGAAAGTAAGTAAAGGAGGAAAAAGATTTTGAAAAAGCAATGGAAACACTTAGTTCCTGCCAAGATTGCATCCATTTTCCTCTAAAAGTATTCAGAGTGATGCAATGGGACTGTTATTGGGTTTCACTTACAGGAAAACCACAGGTACGTGTGTACACACACACACACACACACACACACACGCTTGTGGGCGAGACAGGCCATGACAGACATTCAAAGCCTCCAAAGGGGTTTCTTTGCAGACTGTTTCGGTGCCACTGTCTGAAGTCATACTCAAATCATGGACAGGCAAGATGCAAAATATGTGGTGCAACTTATGTATTTAACAGCACAAAACCCTGAATATAATAATAAAAAAAAAAACAGATTCATTGTACGCTGTCTAGCAAAGCTAATAAAAAGAGTTTTACAGCAGGGACAAGCATCAGTGATGGCCCGTCAGGCTGTACCTCTGATCGTTCAGCTGTTTATGCAAAAACGAGCCGACCAGAGGAAGTCATTAAAAGGTCACCAAGTCTTTCTGAGCGCTTACCATGTCATCTTACAGACAAACGCTTCGCCCCAGAATCTGTCTTGTGCCATTTTTAGTCTGTATAAGAGTGTTTAGCATGTCTGGACGTCCCGTCTCCGCTTTTCCAGATCGCGGCCTTGCACCTTAAACACCACGGCCTGTCATTTTTATTACACTAAACATTCTGATCCACAGACAAGTGGATGTTATTAAAAGCTTTACAATTTCTGTATGCAACCAATATTCTAAAGTAGTGACTGAATAATATTAATAATAATACGAGTTGTATGATTTCTTCAAGGCCGTTATGGCAGAAGCATGTTGGGGCAATGCTGAATATATCCATCTACAGTTGAGCAGTTTTCTTTTATCTTGGTGTTAATTGATCATTTCGGGTAAAATGATGGTCCCAGATTACATTTATACACACATTCATACACTGAATATGGACAAAAGTATTGGGACACAAGGTTTCCAGCCATATCTGGTTCTTCTCCAAATTGTTACTACAAAGTTGGATGCACACAATCGCTTCCCTTAAACTGAAAAAATAGAACTAAAGCGTGTTCCAACATGACAATGTGCCAATGTTAAGCCAGCTTTAAGAAGATGTGGTTTACATGGGTAGTAGAGGTTGTAGTGGAAGATCTGACCTCAACCCTACACACACACACACACACACACACACACACAGTATCTCACAAAAGTGAGTACACAGTACACTCCTCACTTTTCACACACATATACATGCGTCAGGTGCAGAAGCTGCTTCAAAAACAGACGCATGAGTGCTGCGGTATTGCTTTAGAGGTTGTAGAAGTGAAAGAAAATTTTATCTTGCCTGCAGTCAAGCATGGTGGTGGTAGCATCATGGTCTGGGGCTGCATGAGTGCTGCTGGTACTGGGGAGCTAAGGTTTATTGAGGGAAACATGAATTCCAACATGTACTGTGACATTCTGAAGCAGAACTTGACGCCCTTCCTTCAGCACCTGGGTCGAACGGCAGTTTTCCAACATGAAAACAACCTCAAACCCATCGCCAAGATGACAACTGCCTGTATGTCTCCAGACCTGAAGCCTATTAATCACCTGTGGGGCGTCAAGAGGAAGGTGGAGAAACGCCATGTGTCTAACATCCAATTAAATTAGATCAAACTAATTTAAACATTAGTAAAATATAACACAACTGAACACAACATGCACCACTTTTTCACACCACTGTATATATATATATATATATATATATATATATATATATATATATATATATATATATATATATTTACAGTATTGTTCAAAATAAAAACAGTACAATGTGACTAACCAGAATAATCCAGGTTTTTAGTATTTTTTTTATTGCTACATGGCAAACAAGTTACCAGTAGGTGCAGTAGATTCTCAGAAAACAAACAAGACCCAGCATTCATGATATGCACGCTCTTAAGGTTGTGCAATTGGGCAATTAGTTGAAAGGGGTGTGTTCAAAAAAATAGCAGTGTATGCCGTTGACTGTACAAACTCAAAACTATTTTGTACAAACATTTTTGTTTCTAGGATTTAGCAATCCTGTGAATCACTAAACTAATATTTAGTTGTATGACCACAGTTTTTTAAAACTGCTTCACATCTGTGTGGCATGGAGTCAACTAACTTGTGGCACCTTTCAGCTGTTATTCCACTCCATGATTCTTTAACAACATTCCACAATTCATTTACATTTCTTGGTTTTGCTTCAGAAACAGCATTTTTGATATCACCCCACAAGTTCTCGATTGGATTAAGGTCCGGGGATTGGGCTGGCCACTCCATAACATTAATTTTGTTGGTTTGGAACCAAGACTTTGCTCATTTACTAGTGTGTTTGGGGTCATTGTCTTGTTGAAACAACCATTTCAAGGGCATGTCCTCTTCAGCACAAGGCAACATGACCTCTTCAAGTATTTTGACATATGCAAACTGATCCATGATCCCTGGTATGCGATAAATAGGCCCAACACCATAGTAGGAGAAACATGCCCTTATCATGATGCTTGCACCACCATGCTTCACTGTCTTCACTGTGTACTGTGGCTTGAATTCAGAGTTTGGGGGTCGTCTCACAAACTGTCTGTGGCCCTTGGACCCAAAAAGAACAATTTTACTCTCATCAGTCCACAAAATGTTCCTCCATTTCTCTTTAGGCCAGTTGATGTGTTCTTTGGCAAATTGTAACCTCTTCTGCACATGCCTTTTTTAACAGAGGGACTTTGGGGATTCTTGAAAATAGATTAGCTTCACACAGACGTCTTCTAACTGTCACAGTACTTACAGGTAACTCCAGACTGTCTTTGATCATCCTGGAGCTGATCATTGGCTGAGCCTTTGCCATTCTGGTTATTCTTGATCCATTTTGATGGTTGTCTTCCGTTTTCTTCCACGTCTCTCTGGTTTTGCTCTCCATTTTAAGGCATTGGAGATCATTTTAGCTGAACAGCCTATAATTTTTTGCACCTCTTTATAGGTTTTCCCCTCTCCAATCAACTTTTTAATCAAAGTACGCTGTTCTTCTGAACAATGTCTTGAACGGCCCATTTTCCTCAGGCTTTCAAATGCATGTTCAACAAGTGCTGGCTTCATCCTTAAATAGGGGCCACCTGATTCACACCTGTTTTTTCACAAAATTGATGACCTCAGTGATTGAATGCCACACTGCTATTTTTTTGAACACACCCCTTTCGAATAATTGCCCAATTGCACAGCCTTAAGAGCGTGCATATCATGAATGCTGGGTCTTGTTTGTTTTCTGAGAATCTACTGCACCTACTGGTAACTTGTTTTCCACGTAGCAATAAAAAATATACTAGAAACCTGGATTATTTTGGTTAGTCACATTGTACTGCTATTATTTTGAACAATACTGTATGTACTTTCTCCCATATTGTGAAAGACTCAGTAGTGAGGGTATGCATATTAACATTTGTGTGGGTGTTTGAATTAAGGTCTACAAAGGTGGTGTAGCCTTAGAACTCCAGTCTTACAGCAATTTTTATTTTTATCATTTTTAAGACTAAAAACATGTAATTGTGGGAAGAGTACAGTATAACTTAAGAGGCATGACAATTTTCACTTTTTAATAGGAAGATACACTTACATTTACGGCATTCGGCAGACGCCCTTATTCAGACGACTTACAATTATCTTCTTTATCCAACTGAGCACTTGAGTGTAAAGAGCCATGCTTAAGGGTTTAAGAGCGACAATTTGGTGATGCTGGGATTTAAACACATGACTTTTGGATTAGAAGTCTAATGTCTTAAAATCTGTGCTAAGATATGTACAGCACATCTGATCTTAACTTTAGATTTAGGGGTTCAGGAGATGGTCTGGTTGAGCTGCAGAACAAAAAGTTCTTATCCAAATCAAATGCTGCTTACGGCTCAATAGCCACCAAATAAATATTTTCATTTAATTTTTTTGTTTTGGGTCGCAGTGCTGCTACAAGTTAAAATGTATCAGTATTTCACACAAAAAATCTGAATTAGTCATTGGGTGGCTCTGTAAACTAAGCAATGACATCTTTTGTATATTCTGGGCTGGGTATACAAAAATATAGTAGATATATGGTTTAATATGGAGCCACAAAAAGAAGCATTTAGGGCAGGCAACAAAACAAACACACAAATAAAAAGAATAGTGCATCTTGTGCTCATTTAAAGAACTTAAAAACTTCTACTCGCACAAAAAGCCAAACCAATACAATAAAATCAAAGACAAATAAATAGATCAGAGAAAGCCAAAAAAGGGTTGTGTGGTGATCCACTGAATAGTTGTATTACGCATTGAATACTTGAACAATAAATTATATTTTTTCTTATTGTATTATAAGTTTCACTGAACTGGACCTGCATTAGTTTAATTAAGCATATTACAGACTAATGTGTGTGTGTGTATATATATATATATATATATATATATATATATATATATATATATATATATATATATATTGCATTGTAAATTAGAGGAAACATGGCAACTTGAATTTTAATATATTTGGTATAATGCAAGATTTATTTTTGGCCCAAGGCACTCAATCAAGATTTATTTCTGGCTCTTCAAAGAAAAAAGCTCAGTTCAGTCAAAACATTTTTTTCTTTCTACTGTGGTAATAAATAACACCACTTTCTCCATGCTGTGTGTTTTCTACAGCATCCCAGCTCATAATTATTTGTACTAAAGTTTGTTTTTTTTTTTTTTTAACTTTCCTATTAATTTCTAACCAATCCACGTTAATAACTGTGGTCTTTGGTAGTCAGCGATTTTTTTATTTTGTGCACTTAAGTGTGTATAATAACATTTTTGTACTTCCTACAGGATCTAGTCTGAAACATATGCGATTCTGATCAAGCTTTTTTTTTCGTATCGCTATTTGTATACATATAAAATAAAATGATCAGGTTCGTAAAAAAAAAAAAAAAATCATCTTTTTATTTTCGGTACTCACACACACTATACAAGCAAAAGTTTGTAGTCTCACCTGTCCAAAACATCCATATGTTTTTATGTTTTTTTGGACACGAGATCTTCTTCTTCAGCCTTAACACACCACGTCTTGTGTACAGGAAATTGTAACACTACAACATAAGACATTTTATACAACTGTGTGTTTAAATGTTTGGTTAAGGAGCACATATGGATGTGATAGTCGTGTCCAAAAACTTTTGGCTGTATGGTGTAAAACGCTACACGAATCAAATGTTAGTGACAAGTAAATGCGACAAAGAACATTCCTTTAGTGGGCAGTATGGTTAAATCTAAGCTTACTTAAATAATGAAAATGTCAGCACCGTTTCTAAGAATAGGCAAACTATGCAGTCGTTATATAATTATTAAATCATTTTTATTTAAGATGCATTATGATCAATTACGATTAACTGACTAACAGTCTCTTTGGTGATAGTGGCTGCTGCTGTTAGGAAAGAAAAAGAGATGCAGAGGGTGACAGGGAACACTGTCCATGCTTAATATATGCTAAAATATGCAAAAGTTTATTTGAGTTGTTTACCAGTTATTTCCTTTTGAACATGAATGTGCATAGTTATTTTATAATACTTAATAGCTGATAACATTTAAATGCAAATAAAAATTTCACAATCATTTATGTTTTTCTGCTTAAGTTTTATATCCAGTAGATATTTACATATTTGCACACAGGTAATTATATGACTTCATTGTGTTTAACCTTTTTTATGAAAGGGTGAGAATAATCTGTATGGTGAGTGGGGGCGGAGCATTGTGGAGAGAGGGTTGACAATAAGAATCTCACCTAGGGTGCCAAAAAGCAGGAAACCGCCCCGGAACTTGTAACAATGTATAGACTTTGTAACAGTAACAGTGGATTTGTAACAGTGCATGAAGTGGAAGGCAATCATACCCCCAACACAACATCCTGCTCTTCAATAAGAAATAGAACTGAACACATCACTCAATTAGAACACGTCATTGATATTATAATGTATATGCAAATTATAATAATGTATATGTAAATTATATTAGAAAACATTACTCTAATTATAATGAGCCTCAAGGTCCATTTCTGTGATGGGGACAGAAACAAGACTGTAGATTTAATGCTAATTATAGACCATTTTGTACATGCCATGAGCAGAATGATCACAGAATCTAAATTCAATACTCATTCTTTCCAAAATATCAGTAAAGACATTTATTTGAGTTTGGTGTCTTAGACTGTAGAAATGGTGTGAACAAAGCTGACAGGTTTGCCCCCAACACTCCTACGAGATCGGCAGGCGTGCAGACTCGAGATTCGTGGTGAGAGACGCCTGCAGGTGGACTGCCTTGCTGAAACCCGATCTATAATACACACAGGCTTCTGATCGCTCACGTCTGGGCCTCCCCACACAGGAAAAGAGCCCCATTCCCCAGTCTCCTGCTGCATATATTTCAGGAGTTTTCAAATCACCCTTGCTGACCTGTGGCAATGCAAAGGAAGAAAAGACAGCAAAAGAAAAAGCCAAAAAAAAAAGGCCCTTCAAGGAACACCATGTTTAATTAAAAATAATGTTTCTCAGAAATTCACTCAGTCGATGTTTCACAACTCAACATGTTTAATGACTCGCTGTAACGTGCCTGATCACGAATACTGGCAAAGGACTTACACAGCAGTTCAAAATCAAGATGTAAAACGAGCTCGGGTTTAATTGAAAAATTAGCCTTGGTAAAGAAAGGACTTCTGAAACTCGCAGCCTGAACTTTATTCTTTCTTGTATCTTTTGGCATGAATAACAGTTGAACATATATATTTTTTCCATGAGTTGTCTCATTGTCCAAGGATTAGCGGTTCATACTTGCTTCACCGTGAGACAGCTGCACGGCCCGGTGTGGGAAAAGGCCTTCCGGATCTCTCACTGTTTAGGTTTGTAGGTAATTGAACACGTTTTTGGTTTATGGATGTGAAGCAAGTAAAAATACGTGTTTTTTTCCCTCATGTTTCTAATAAAATTGTGACAGACAGGGCAATTATACTGAGCGCACATATTTTCTGGGAGTAACAAGATGTAGATGTACTAAAAGTTGTACAAATGTAGAATAAAAAAAAAAAACAAGAAAAAAAACGTTCACTCCTTATCCAGTTAGCTACAGAAAACTTGCTGACTAGGTAAAAAGACGGACTGTTCCATCAGCCCCCGAGGAGAAGACCCAGGGTTGAGTAGGATGGAATGCCACATCGAGCACCCCTAGGTCATGTGCGATGGTATGACCTTTCAGAACTTTCACCGGGACAATGAGGGGATTCTGTAACAGGTCGCTGTGAAAAAGAACGAGAGAGCATGAGACTGGTTTAGAAAGTGGGAATAAGTGTTATCAAAAATGATGGAGGAGGTAAAATGGTGGTGAAGGTTATAGTTAATAAAGTCTATATTAATGGAACTATGATTTACACTATAAGCATCCTCTGGCTGGGTACAAACACAAAGCCCGACTTGATGCCTTTGGACCATGCACGGACCATTTCTCCGGCTCAAAGAGCCTTCTAACCATACTGACTGGATCAAGAAGATGAAGGGAGAGAACACTCACTTGTAGACCATCCCGTGAGAGACCACAACACTGCCATCATCTGAACCCGAAGCAAACAGAGGGTAGTGCTTGTGGTAGGCTACGCTCCTCAGAGCCTTCTTATGATGCCTGATTAAAGACAAAGAAAAGCATTACCATAAGAGCTACAAGTATTGGTATTAGCAAAATGTTCCTATTAGAGTTCCTTTGGACACCACAATCATCTCACCGGAGCACTTTATACGGCTTTGTAGACAGATCCAAGTCAAACCAAGCCAGTCGACAGTCGTAGCTCCCGCAGATCACATTGTCACCTGGCAAAATTAGAAACGAAGCAAACACATGGGTTGGAGTGATCTTGAGTGGCCTGCTATAGGGCTCTATAACCTTATTGAACACATTTGGGATCAACTGGAGTGCTGATTGCACCCGATAACCTCCTCACCTCAACGACATCAGTACCTGACTTTACTAACACCTTTGTGGCTGAATGAGGACAGATCTCCACAAACACACTACAGAATCTAGTGGAACATCTTCCCAAAAGAGTGGAGGATTTTATAATAGCAAACGGGGAGCAAATGTGCAATGGGATGATAACCACATGTTAAGGTGTTGACAAACTTTTATCCATATAGTGTAAGATATCAGAACCACACCATTGTTGTTAACTCAAGAAGTAATTCATACACAGAAGCTAATTTACATGCTAGAGACAGAAATCAACTTACAGATTGATTGTTTGATTTTTCTTTTCCATAGTTGGAAGATAGTTTGGTGTTTTGTCAACTGCTAACATCATTTTACTAAAAAACTGAGCTCTACATTTACGACATTTGGCAGACCACCGTTATCCAGCGTAACTAAAAACTGTCTTACTCAAAGGTCCAGCAATTGCATCATGTGGATTCCAAATTTTGAACCCCTCCAATCCAAAGCCTAACACCATCCGCTCAGCTATCACTTTACAAATCTGTGTACTCCTGAGAGATCCCGAACCCAGTGATGGACACTCACCTCCTGGGTGCACAGCCATGCTGGAGATCCACTTGCAGTTGGTCATGAGCTTCTTGGTGAGCTCCTGTTTGATGAGGTTGTAGATACGCACGTAGCGCTGTGTGGCCACGAAGAAGTAGGGCCGGATGGGATGGAAAGAGACGCACTGTACCATGCCCTTGTTCTTCCGGAAGGGGATCTGTGTGCGCCGTTTGCTCACCTGGTGGATCAACACCTGCAGACTACTGCCGTCGTCGGGCATAACGCAGGCCAGGTAGTCACCTTTGCTATGCCAAGTTACCTGTCTCACCACCTGAGAAGAGCGAGAGAGTGAGAAAGAGTGAAACAGAGGGGAAAGATGGCTGTTATGACCAGCAGGTCAATGGTCAAAGTCATTCTGCGGTAACCTTAACAATGTTAATCCAATTATAACCTCAAAGACACTCCGAGACTAAATTTACGACTATTAATGCTGGCTTTACCAGCCTGCCAGCTGGTGAGCCGGCGTTTCTTTTTCCAGTAGTTTTAATTGGACACTGGAGGCGTCTTATATTTCTTTCCATTTCAGGAAAAAGACAACCACAACCTTGTGGCTTTTGCCAATAGTTAAAAGCCTCCTGGCTGCAGCGCATGTGAGGGACAGAACGCACCACAGAGGAAAAAAAAAAGAGACATCAAAATTTATATCATTTCAGCTTTACACAGATATCATACAGACACTGCTAGAAACTAGCTGCTGTCATTAAAACAAACCACATGATTAAACACAGTTCATGTTAACATTCTAGTGAAATGACTTCAAGTGTGCTTGAACTTTGCTTTCTTTTCCTTTCTTTTTTTTTTTACCTTGGGGTGTGTGAGAATGAGCCGCTGGCCCTGGTCATGACCTTTGCCTTCAGCAACTGCCCACCGTACCGCCTGCTCCTTGGCCTCCTCAGGCTCCTCGTAGGATGAGAGGAGCTGATCGGTTGCACTGCAGATCAGTTTATCTCCAAGCCCAGGGTTTATCAGCACTACAGTCTCACCACTACATACACAGAAGAACAATCAATAAATCCAGGAGCTCTGAACTCCTGTATCTTATAGTTCGGATCATTTGTAAAGAAATCATGTTTTACCTTTACATATGACAGAAACTTTGGCATGCCGTTATAGTAGACACAATAAAAAGAAGTTTGAAGATGCTACAATGCCACAACATGTTGACATGCCATGGCAATAAATAGAGGACAAATACAGCTTCCAGGTGTGTGGCCAAAAAAAAAAAAAAAAAAAAAAAAAAAAAATAGATCACACAAATGATCCATTTGGAAAGTTTTATTTTCTATTATAGCATTTTGAAACTAAATTTACATCTACGTTTGTGCTCTTATCCAGAGCGACTTCTATTTATCCCATTCATACAAATGAGCAGCGATGGGGTTAAGGGATTTGCACAGGGGCTCAGAGGTGGCAGCTTAGTGTGGCTGGGATTTGAACTCACGACCCTCAGATCAAAAGTCCAACGCCTTAACCACTAAGCTACCAGCTCCCCCAACTAGCTTCATGCTTTCAAATTAAAAAAACTGCAAGTCTGTGCTGTTCAGCCAAAGCCTCCTCACTGTCTTCATTTGATCGGACAAAATTTTTCATGTAATGAGCTGTTGAAGAAATTTCTAATGGAATTTTCTTATACAGCATGACAAGGAAATAATCGCAAGAAAATGATCAGTGGAATTGTACAGCCAGTGGTGGACAAACTACACAATACATTTAGAGGTAAAGTATCGATACACTAAGTAAAATATGACTTCAGTTAAAGTAAGAACTTTCACTTGAGTAAAAGTACAGAAGTATTTGCCTTCAAATATACTTAAGCATTTAAAGTTCTATGATTTATTATGGCTGTAATGTTCCTATTATAATTTTTACTACAAGAGTCTTTGCTTAATCAACTCAGTATATGTAAAAAAAAAAAAAAAAAAAAAAAAAAAAGACTCTTAGCGCACCATATCAATGAGTCAGACACTGTTTGATATGTTAAAATTATTATGAGCTCAAAACCTTTTCAACTACTTAAAAGAAAAAAAATCGCAAAATGAAACCAGGGGTGTTGTGGCGAGTTCATTTATTCCTCTCACGATGTTCTACTTGCTGTTGAATGACGCTAAACTGTATGTTCCTGCTAAGTAGATACCACCAAGCGGCCATCAAAGCAAGTTCAATTACATTTACAGTAATGAATCACATTCACCTTGTTACTGTCCACCACTTTTATACAGCGTAATAAAAAAAACAGTGCTGTTAGTAATCTGAAGTCATACAGAGGGGTCACATGGGGTGGAAGTGGCGCACATTTGGTAGCAAAAGCTGCTCTGTGGCTGAACTGAATAGAAAAGGGGAAATGGACTTACTAACTGACGGCGACCAGACACACGGCAGGATTGGGACTCCACGCCAAGCTCTTTACCGCCCCGCTCATCTCCATCGTCTTCAAGCAGCGTGCTGTACTCACTTCCCAGAAGCGCACTGTGCTGTCATCCGAACCTGGGGTAATAAAGTCAAAGTGCAAACATTTGATCTATTTGATGGTATAATCAAACAAATTTATGCATAGATGCTCGTGCAGATTGTGTTAAGCTTGTGTGTGATTGGATATCTGTAATCACTCTCCTATGCTATTGGTTGTGCTTTAAAAAACAAACAAAAAAAAAAACAAAGGATCTGGCAACCGGCTAAGTGCTAAAGCCCAGCAAGATGCTGTTACTGGATGCACAACATTTTTGGTCCTACCACTGGGACAACAACTACCCTTCTCCTAAAAGTGTCCCATTGTGAAAATTGTAATACCTGCACGCTTCGCAAATGCAGGAAAAAAAAAAAAAAAAAAAAAAGACTCTTAGCGCACCATATCAATGAGTCAGACACTGTTTGATATGTTAAAATTATTATGAGCTCAAAACCTTTTCAACTACTTAAAAGAAAAAAATCGCAAAATGAAACCAGGGGTGTTGTGGCGAGTTCATTTATTCCTCTCACGATGTTCTGCTTGCTGTTGAATGACGCTAAACTGTATGTTCCTGCTAAGTAGATACCACCAAGCGGCCATCAAAGCAAGTTCAATTACATTTACAGTAATGAATCACATTCACCTTGTTACTGTCCACCACTTTTATACAGCGTAATAAAAAAACAGTGCTGTTAGTAATCTGAAGTCATACAGAGGGGTCACATGGGGTGGAAGTGGCACATTTGGTAGCAAAAGCTGCTCTGTGGCTGAACTGAATAGAAAAGGAAATGGACTTACTAACTGACGGCGACCAGACACACGGCAGGATTGGGACTCCACGCCAAGCTCTTTACCGCCCCGCTCATCTCCATCGTCTTCAAGCAGCGTGCTGTACTCACTTCCCAGAAGCGCACTGTGCTGTCATCCGAACCTGGGGTAATAAAGTCAAAGTGCAAACATTTGATCTATTTGATGGTATAATCAAACAAATTTATGCATAGATGCTCGTGCAGATTGTGTTAAGCTTGTGTGTGATTGGATATCTGTAATCACTCTCCTATGCTATTGGTTGTGCTTTAAAAAACAAACAAAAAAAAAACAAAGGATCTGGCAACCCGGCTAAGTGCTAAAGCCCAGCAAGATGCTGTTACTGGATGCACAACATTTTTGGTCCTACCACTGGGACAACAACTACCCTTCTCCTAAAAGTGTCCCATTGTGAAAATTGTAATACCTGCACGCTTCGCAAATGCAGGGAAAAAAAAAAAAAAAAAAAAAAAAGTTGAGCGGTCCTGGATGGAGGGTGGAGTGTAATACCTCCCTAAACCATAATCGCTTTTTAAGTAGTGAGCGCTATGGTGACGGATATAGCAAAGCAGGGACGGTCCCCGAGGCCGTGGCCCAGAGGTCCGTCTGGCACACATAGCTGTGGTCTCCTCCGTAAAGCTCTCCGACTCAGCCAAACACACACACACGCAAGCATCACTCTCTCTGAGGTGTATGTTTGCATGTGTGTGCACTTTTAGATTAATTGTGAATGGAAATCGTGGATCTGAGGTCTGATTTGCATCTAAACTCCATTTCATTCATTTTTGTTATTACACTGCGAGAGGATGAGAAAACTAATCAGATTTTTTTCACCAACAAACCAAAACCATGAGGAAGAGTAGAATACTAAAGAAAAAAACCATCTACAAATATTTAAGGCATCAAAAATCTTCTAAAGATACTCCACATTCAACTTAAAATCTAAAAAGCAAAACCATTTGATCAAATGCTCGATGGCAATCTGTCTGGACGTGACCCCAGGCAGGGCAGAGTGTCATGAAGGATGGTGTGATGTTTAGTGTGCACTTTGTGTGTGTGGCTTAGATCTGCCTGCTCTGACCCCTCAAATCTCCTGGCTCCACCCCACTAATTTGTAGTTGTGTTTTTTTTTTGTACTTTCAGTTTTACAGATATTCCTATATTCAGCTGAGGAGTAGAACAAAGATATCAGCCTATTGGAACAGTTAGTGTTTTAAAATGAAGTCCTTTGCAGCAGTTTGAAGATGTTACAGACGTTCTGTCCTTCCATCCTGTCCAAAAACATCAAGCAGGGGATGAAAATCTGCGCATCATTCTTCCATGGCGATACTGTTAATTACAAATGCTGGACAGGGAGCTCTTGCTCTGCCTGCATCAAACATCTAAGCTTGAGGTGCTTCAGTTAAGAAAAAAGGACTTAAACTCACTTTAGGTTTATGTTTTTTTTTTTTTTGGGTTATATCTTGTTAAACAAGCCAGAAAGAAAATGCTCTGATTCATAACACAAGAAAAGCATTCTGAAGTTTCCTGAAACATCTTTGTCTATTTGAAACCAAATTGAGAGTTTTATTACCACTAGCATACTATACTGCTTTCTCGAGACTTCCCAATTAGCCTGTAAATCACAAGCTAAGTGTTAAATCCGGGAGAACGGACTGACGTCATGGTTTCGTGGAACAAAACGGTCATGATCATACAACCCAGTGACATGGAAGACAATGCGATTTACAACGCTGCACAAAGTGAAAAACAAATGTTGGGTCTAGGGTGCTTTGAGGGTGTGTGTGTGTGTGTGTGTGTGTGTGTGTGTGTGTGTGTGTGTGTGTGTGGGGGTGTTTCAAGACTTAAGAGGGTTGGTAAAGCCTGGGAGGTTGTCAACTGCCTTTTTTACTGTGGGAACGGGCATTTTATAACTGGTTTAATATATTTTACAGCGAAGACAAAACAGCGGCCCTGACTCTAGCGGTTTTGCATATGGCTTTATAGAGTCCTTTGTTATGGACGGCTTAGCAGATACTGCCACTAAATTGTTACCAGCCTTTCTCTCTCTCTCTCTCTCTCTCTCTCTCTCTCTCTCTACACATCTGTCCCTCCCACCACATTATTCATAAGTGTACTTGTTTTCATTATCTCAGTACGAACTGAGTGTATGTATATATATTTATATATATAATTACCACACTATTTTTATAAAAGAAATCGAGATTAATAAATAAATATAAAAGAGGCAAAATTAAAACCTTCAACTATTAATGACGTCCATTCTTTACTCAGATAAATAAACTCCACCGAAAATCTTTTTTGAATCAGTAAACATTTGTTTTACTGAGGCATCAAGTCTCAAATCAGCACCAAAATCCACAATAACACACACACGTCATTTAACCCTCTGGGGTCGACAAACGCGCCAGTGCGTTCTGTGGCATTGTTTTCCTCATAACGCCGGAACGAACTAAATTTACTATGAGCAATACATCATTTGAATCTGTAAAGGGTCTTCTTTTATTTGTATACACTCAACAACAAAACGCTGTAGCTTTGTAAAATAAAGAAAACGGACAGAGGGTGCGCTTTGCCGTCTGTCGTCTCTCTTCACAGACACATAAATTAAACAACCTGAATCTCAGTGAATACTAGCCCTACAGACATAATAAATATATGTATAGAAGGCTTGAGAAGTCTACTTATAAGTAAACAGATTCACCAAGATTTCATCAAGGGAGTATTGTAATGTATAAGAAAATTCTTTTTTTTTCCTTTTTTTTTTTACCATTTAGGATTCAAGATTTAGGCTTAAAATGCACAGAGCACAAAAGAGAACGCTTTGGAGGGCACTCTAGAAGCCGAACAAGAACCAAGGTATTACTGTATAAATAAAAACACACACACATGGACACACTATATTAGAGCACAGGTGTGACCAGGTTGATCTTAACACAGAGTATGGGCTTACCACCACTTATTTGTTTCTAATTGATAGACTATTATTTACCTAGGCTTCCTCATTCAAATCGGCAGAAAGAAATGCGACCACATTTTCATACTGAAAGGGATATCATTTGGGTTTCGTGGCTTTGGGTTTCATGGCCACTCCCTTCAACAGAGCGTATTAAATCAGATTTGGGCTCGATGTTATTACGACTATTGTGTTCTACTATAGCTCTTTCATATGTTTCATACCAAGGCTAATGGCAATCAGATGCTTAATACTACATTAGGAAATATATCAATTATAGCATGTGATTATATACATACATATATAGTTAAAGAAATACCGAACAGGCAGAGCTTCTGAAGTGGAGAGGAGAAAAACCCTCGCTAATCATTTAAATATGTTTTATAGCATTATCTGGAGTTTAGTTTTGCTCCATTCAGGGTTTTGTAACTAAAGCAGGTCTTTTGATCTTATAGAAAGAAACATTCAGGAAAGAAGTAAAGAACACTCCCCCCCGATAAACAGCACCCATTACTAATTTGTAGTCCGAAATATTTTGAGGTTCCCCTTGTGACTTTATGAAAATCCTAAATGGCAACAACATAAGTGAAGTCTTTCCTGTTTGATTTCCCAGAGCAGCGAACAATGAAAGCCAAGCAGACAAAAAAAAAAAAAAAGCGAGTGGAACATAAAAAAAAACGTCTAGAGAAAAGAGACGGAGATGAGTTGTGAGTAAGACATGACTAATTTATCAGGTTCATGCATTTCCAGCAAAAAATTGTCTGCGCTCATCCTCACTCCAAGTCTGACGTCTGCAAAATGAGACGCTGGTCCTTTCATCACGAAGGGCTATTACATCATAGCAAGCGCTCTGGGGATGTTTTGAGCAGTCGTTCAGCTACCGGATAAAATAACAGCAGACGAGGGCTGGAGCTGAGCCAGAGATGAGCTACGGCATAAAGCCTCTTCCACAACGCACAATGACACATAATAAAAAAAGTGTTGGCTTTCTTTCACTTTGGTTGCATTAGATTGCTTAACAATCCTCCTTTCTCTCTCCCAGTCACCCCTCTTCTCTCCTTCTTTCTCTCTCTCTCTGTCGAGTTCAACATGCTCCTGAGGTACCAGTGTTCCTGTCCTTTTCTTCTCTTCAGATCTATCCAATTCATCTCCATGCCCTACCTAAATGGAGATCACTCTATGCAGCTGGGGATGAGGTTACTGAGCAACTCATGAACTATTAGGATGAATTAATATCTACCACAATGCCTCAGGATCACAAGCTGCATGAACAGTTTTGCATTGAAGTGCCCATCACTGCACACCTCAACAATGATGGACCTGTAATAAATGGATATTTGGTGCCACCCAGATGAGGACGGGTTCCCTTTTGATACTGGTTCCTCTTAAGGTTTCTTCCTCTAGCTAAAGGAGTTTTTTCTTGCCACAGTCACCACTTGCTCACTCATCAGGAATAGACTTACCATTATAAGGAAAAAACGTATTGGGACTAAACTTTCTTTTATACTGCTTTATAACCTCAATCTCTGTAAAGCTGATTGAGACAATGGCCATTGTTAAAAGTGCTACACAAAACAATTTATTGAAATTATTTGAATAAACTGACTTGAGAAGAAAAAAAAAAACATACCTGAAACCAGCCACTGTCCGCTGGGAGACACGCTGATACAACGAACTAGACTGGAGTGCCCACGGTACACCTGAGGAAGATCAGAAACAATTATTAGCAGTATTAAAATGATTTTAAATGTAAACTATGCACACACAGCTCTTGGTATTATATGCAATAACAGAGACGACATAGGCAAAGAACATACTATTAAACATGTTTACAAAAAGAAAAGAAAAACGTTTTAACTCTTAAGTATGTGTCACTTACAAGTGACATGTTCAGGTCTTAATAAGATAAAAAAAAAAAAAAAAAGTGCAAGTGAATAACATCGACTTGGCTAAGCACAATATAATCATAAATCCAGTGAGATCACATGGGGACAAACAAAGCAGCTTTTTCACACTAATTCCTTGCCGTTGCCCAGATGTTTAGAACTCCTCTATTTACAGTCATGAAAAATGGCAGACTAAACTTTTCTTCACTGAGAGTTTTACAAGAACGACTGTCTGTTTTTTTTTTTTCCCCCCAAAAAAAACAGCACTCCTCTGATCTTTCCTACTCCCGGAAAAATGCCACCCAAACAGACTGTGTTTTTCTCTTCCACTATAAAGCATCTATGAAATCCGACACCCTAAGCTCATTTCATGTTGTCGCTTGATCTGATGTGAGGATAAAGCGGTGAATCCAGTCTTCAGGGGAAGGTGTTCAGGTGAGTCAGCATTGTGATTGCAGATCCTTGATGGATGTTCACTTACGAGGGACAGGGTGGTGGGGAAGGGCTGCAGGTCCTTAGGTTTGGGCAGCTTGGGAATCAAATCCTCTGGGTTCACGTTCACCTGTGAGAGGGAGGCAAGAGAAGAGATACATGGGAACATATATGTATGAGAGAGAGAGAGAGAGAGAGATAGAGAACATCATAAGCTTTTTGCACATCCCATTACACACTTAAGCCCCATTTGCTGTTAAAATATCTTCTACATTTCTTGAAAGATGTTCCACTAGATGTTGGAGTGTGCTTGTGGAGATTTAGTCTCCATCGGCTCGCTCATCAGAAACAAACTTACACTTATAAAGAACAACATATTCATTTTTATTACCACATTATCTGTGTAAAGCTGCTTTGAGACATTTCTCCCAAAGGTGTTCAGGTCAGAGCTCTATAGCAGGCCACTCAAGACTTTCCACTATAACCCATGTAAAGCATGTCTTCGTTAAGTTTACAGGGGGATTGTCATGCTGGAACAGGTTTGAATCTTCTAGGTAGATTGGTGGAAAAATGTAATGCTGCCACATCCAATTAAATTCTATACAATTGTGTGCCTCCAACTTTGTGTTAATATTTTGGAAAACAACAAATGGTTGGAAAAGTCTAATGTCCAAATACATTTGTACATGTAGTCTATCTTACATGTATTTTTTTTATATGTAAAGATCAAGATATATATTCTTTCATAAATATTAGGTTTTTTTTTAGTTTTTTTTTTTTTAGATACAACAGTGTAATTAACCATTCTGTTACTACAACTGTCATACTGTTATTAGTGCAAATGTTACCTCACTGCCCATAGCTTATTTATGTATGTATCTATCCATCTCTCTAATCGATCCATCCATTCATCAATCAACCCATTTTTCTAAACCATCCATCCATCCATCCATCCACTCTATCTATCAAATCCCTCCATCCATCCATCCCTTCATCCATCTATCTATCCATTTATCCATCCCCTTCATCCATCTATCAAATCCTCCATCCATCTATCAAATCCCTCCATCCCTCCATCCATCTATCTATCCATCTACACACTGTTACGTCACTTATTGTGATATGATATCGGTGAGAAAACCCACTCTCATCTTGCGCTGACGGGGACACAGGTAGAGGTCGAGGCAGCGCTCAAAGCGCTCGTGGATGAAGCGTGAGAACGCAGGCACAGCGCGAAGACAGGAGAACTTCTGCGGCAAGAAGTTCAGCTTACGATCCTCTGGGTCCTGCTGTTCCCATGCCAGTTTCTGTTTAAAATGACATAGAAAAACATCGGAGTAACATTTATTACTGGTTTAAGTGCTTGATTTTGTGTGACACAGCAGGAGAAAGACTGGTTTTAGTGCAGCTTGCAGTGAGGATGCACCTGTATTGAGCACTCTCACTTTGTATGCAAACCACAAGCAAATCCCTTACAGGCAAATTTTACACACCGCATTGTAATGGACTATGTGGAAATGCCCTTGTGGAAATGTCTAAAGAAAATGGAAACAAACTAATCAGACAGACCTCTTCCTCTGTGAGCAGATATTCTGGAGGGGGGTTGTAGGACTCCTCGTGACCAGGCAGCCTCATCTTTGGAGCAGGAACGTGCATTTTGTGACGCCCCAGGATGGCGTTTGGGTCCTCTTGTGCCCACAGGTCGTAGTATTTAGGTGTGGTGTCTTTGGGCCTGCGTGGTTTGATCCAGCCCATTTTTATGGCATGAACCAGCTTGCTTACCTAATCAGAAGGGAATAAAGTGCAGTCTGATGGTCCTGCCCTGAAAACTCTAATATTACTACAGTAACAGTGCAGGCTATTTGGAGATTATGGTCTATGGAGTGACAAATCACCCATGACCAATTTACAGCAGGAAACCAAACTGATATAAATTACTGCAGAAATCTCAGCTTGACTGTCTAAAACCACCGCATTAAAAGAGACTGTGAATGCCTTTTTTTCCCCTCCTAATACTGTGACTAAAAAGGTTGTGGGTCTAATTTCTTTCAGCTTCCAATTACTGCAGTTTTAGACCTCATCTCCTCCTCCTTTTCTCCACAAAAAATAAAAATAAATAAAAAAAACACTATGTGGGAATCATTACCTATAATGCTCTACAGATGCAAACAGTTACAAGTCCAACTGGTCGAAACATGAGTCTTCAGGTCTAACCCCAGCTGCACAACACGCAGCATATACAAATAATGATTTACATCATAAGCTGGGAGATGAGATCGAGAGACTTGTAAGAAGAAAGGAAAAAAAAGGGGGAGGGGGGCACTTGCCTTCTCTTTCTCAATGAGAGACGGAATGAAGCTGCGTTTGTCCTCAGGCCTGTTGGTTACTGGATGGATCATCACTTCGTTGGAGAAAAAATCAATCGCGGGCTGTAGAGGAATAAAAACAAGATGGAGGATCAGACCTGAGTAAAATATAACTGATGTGGAGGGGTTGTGTTGGTGGGTGGGGGATAGTAGGATCGACAGCCAGAGTACAAACTGTTTTTGTTATGTTTGCTGCTAAACACACTTTTAGAATTAGGAACAGACATGAGTAAAGGACAGGACATAACAGAGAACAGCTGGCCGATCAACGTCTGCAGACAACACATAGATTTAACTTGTCACACTATGACCATGTCCCAGATGACAGGTGGCTTTTTCAGACACTTGTCATTACACAGTGTCTGAGGTTATTTTTCTTTTCTTCTCCTTTTTTTATTTATTTTTTTAAAACAAACTGATCACAGCCTGGGGTGACTCATTGCCTGTTTATTTTACAGGACAAGTTAATGGACAATTAGCAGTAACGCTAATAAAAGATCTCACTGATGGCATTTAGACATGTTTAGACATTGTAACATGTGGACTCCGCCCACTGGAACAGACTTTCCCTCCTAAATAACCCCAATGTTTGGCGTGTTAACATGCCGTGATGGGAGCTATTAGCTAGCGGTGAGCACCGAATGGCACTTTTTGTGGTACGAGGCTGTTCAAGTGAAGCTGGTTTGCGTTTCTCCTCTTGATGCTGCATACAGGAATAATCCAAAAATAAAAGCCCAATAAAAGAGACCAGACTACAGATGCTGAGAGTGTTCGAGACTATAAAACGTGTGTTCTTGTTTGTACCTCATACTCATTGAAGTTAACGTCACCAAATTTGCCTTGCTTCAGACGATGCACGAGATCCACCTGCTCGTCGGACAGACGGACATCGGTGCCAGTCATCTTGTCGTGTACAGTGCGCCTGGTGTAGAAATAGTAATATCAGTCTCCTTCTCATCCCATCAGGAGAGGTTTGTAAACTGACAGAAATCACATTGCATCACTTTATACTGAAAATTCGTTCAATGAAACCACTGGAACGAACCGGTTGGTTTTTTACAGCGAGTTCTAAACACCATGAAACCAGACAATGCAGTGTATCGTGATTTTGGCTCATCAAAACAGCAGTATCGTATCTCACACTGCACTCACCAGTAATCAGGATTCTCCATCTTGTCTAGGAACTCGTCTAGCTCATCCTTGCTCCTGATTGGCTTGAAGATCTTTTTGCCATCCAGGTCATAGCCGATGTGGGGATAATCTTTGTACCATTCCATTGGAATGTTGCCCACTGTGTTGCGGATGTCCTGAAAACAGAAAGAACAGACAAGAGTGGAGGAGGGGAAGACAGAGAGAAAGAGAGCAATCCATTATTCCAATATAATACAAATACAGGATTATACACTCGGTCCTCTTCCTTTCCCCTTTTTTTCAAAAGGTTGCCAGCAAAGCCCTGGCTATTGTCCCTATTCTGAAACTGCTCAGGCCCTTCCCCTTTCCTCATTAATACCCACGCCTGGATAAAACCCTGGGTCAGAACCCCGTTCTTAGGGCAACAGGTGGTAAAAACTAATTCAATGACATCAAACCCATACCCTGTAAAAGCTCCTTATTCCACTCAGTCATTTACAGCAAACTACTGTAATCCAGCCAATATTAAACAAATAAAGCAAACAATATAAAAAAGTGAGTATATGCACACACTATCACACAGCACAGACATACTTTCTACTATACAGCTAATCTTTTTCATAGGTTTTAAATGTAAGGCCTGCACCTGTGAGTGATTTCAATAAAAATACACCCCCCACCATATCCAATTAGAAATAAGCAGGCAGGCATGCCATGCTTTCTCTCTCACAGCCTCAAGCAGCTGTGGAACCCCTAATTCTTTCAAATTGGGGCATTAACCTCTGGCCTGGTTGCACAACCACGACTGAATAGTGAAATGTGTGCACTGATTGAGGACTGTAAGGCATTTATTGGTGAAAAGTAAAGAGAATGTGATACCAAATGCTTGCTGATGATGCTTTTATTGAAGCCAGGTTCTAATTCATTTTTTTTTGTTTGTTTTAAATGTATTGATTTCATTATTTATTTAGTCTTCATGTCTTGCTTCAGAATAAAATGTTACTCCAGTGGGTTTCCAAACACAAGTGGTCACTTCCTGTAGGTTTTTGTCCACTACATCTGAAGTACAGTATATACTCAAGTATCTCTGTGGATATTCTTATTCTTGCCCAAATAAATATGAAATAGTATTACAGATTTAGTGTGGAAACATTCGACAGTTTAATTCTGGACATTCAGTGCCACCCAGCTAAGGATGGGTTCTCTATTGAGTCTGGGTTCTCTCAAGGTTTCAATGTTACCACAGTCCAGAGTTAAGGTGTCCTATAATAGTGCAAAAAAGTTGTGCAGGGATAATTGTGCAGTGACGCAATAAAAGTTGTTAAAAGCGCTACACAAATAAAAACACATTGAATTTCCACACTATGTTTTTCAAACTGGCCCGATTCTTAACTATGTATTTAAACATGTATTAGAATCCCAAAGTCTTAATGTTAAGGAGACGCATGTTATACAAGTATATTTCCTGACAAAAAAATGTGACATGAGATAATATTTTTTACAAAAAGGTTTAGTTGAAACGACAACTGATTAATTGATCCCAAGCTTGTTTCAGGGACATCGTGTTAGCCAGTGCAGATATTAAATCCAGAATACCGGATTTGCCCATTTCTTAAAAAGAAATAAAGATCAAGATATCTCATTTCACAAAATTCTAGAAAGTAAATCAGTAAAACTATGGTAATCCTGCCTAAAACTTCATCCAACTCCTAATCGCACCATCAGCTTAAAAAAAAAAGAAAAAGCCCTTTAAAAACATCTCCTTGTGAACCGACAGGAGCTTTCAGACTTCGGCGACAGTCTGGAACGACACAACACAAAGCAGAGGGACACAGAGGTCCACCTCGACCCTGAAAGCTCTACAGCTCACCTGCTTTCAATTCAGCAGGCAAACACAGCCATTATGAAGTGTCTGGTATGAGTAAAGCTGCTATTGTGGGGGGGGTGGGGGGTTTGTTCGGTGGAGGAGGTTTGCACATAGAGGAGAAATCACAGAGAGGATGCTGACACTTGGACAGTTCTGGACCAAAGTTATAAACAGACATACAACCATGAATAAAGGCAAACAACTGGGGGAAAAAAAAAAAAATCTCAGGTAAAAGTTCAGCAAGTGACACTGAAAAAAACATGTCTGGTCACAACAGTAAACCCTGTAACACCTCTTACCTTTAAATGTATTGTATATACACAAGTATTCCCTTTAGATCTTTCAACATATATTACCTTACCTAATCTGTAAAACTGTCTCCATAGAAAACACAAAATCTACATCACTCCTCCAAATTACTAACAAAAGACAACAGAGGCTCCCTATCGCCAACCTGAGGTTATTTTCCCACTTTTGAGGTAACACATTTTCCCAACTTGGTTGAGGTAATGCCACGCTAAAGCTTTTATAAACTGTGAGCCAGGATACCACACCCATGAAATACTATCTTTATGAGAGTAGATCAAACACAGAGAGCCCAGATTTAAGAAGATGCCTCATCGTTCATGAGGCTGTAATGGTGAACATGACTCCTCATATTTTCATGAGGTTTATGCGTCATGGGGTCTGAGGAACTCCACAGAGTTCAGCGAATGACCTCTGGAGGACCGCTATATTTTTTTTTTTTGTACCCTGAACACCTCATTCAGTTCATTAACCAATGCTTGATGCCAATGATTAAGGCAACCTTACAAATTTGATTTCCAGAACAGTTCTTATAAACAGAAGATGTAAGTGTAAGAACTCAATTCTTCAGGAAAGTTGCCTGATAACCTAGTAGAAGACAATGACAGAGATGAATGCTGGATGATCTTCAGCTTACAGATGCTGGAACCTCTGTGCACTAGTGGTTAGCGTGATGTAGCACTGGCACATCAAGACACGCAGTGGCAAGCAAATGACAGGCTCATCCATCAAAACAGGTCGGGGAGCCCACAAAACTTCCCCCAATCACAACAAACGGAGCAGAAGTGCCGAACTGAGACTTCCCCTCTGGTTTGCTTTTTGTGGATCACTAAGCTGCCCTGTGGCTTTGGTTAAAAAAAAAAAAAAAAAAAAAAAAGGGGGGGGTAAAAATAAGTCGGTGCCACTGACAGGATAGCTACCAGTTTTAGGAAAGGAAAATCGCGTCGTCTTTGCCGCACGCTGACAGGAGAATGGCTCACATTTTCCACCCGGTCGTACCGCTGACCTCTTGGAATTCCTTGCCCATTTCAATATTAAAAGAATTATAAAGCAAAATTTAGCGGTGACGCACGTTTTAGAACAAGAATCCAAAATTTCAAAAAGAATGTTCTTCGTCTCTCTCTCTCTCTCAAAAAAAAAAAAAAAAGGACTATGTTTGGAAGTGTCCTTTCAGCTATATTTAAAGTATTGGCAAATCTATGAAATAAAACCACTGCAGAAGGAGAAAATTCCTCCAACGCTTCAAGACGCAAGGCAGAATAATGGGTTGCGAGGTACGAATCTGGTGTAGTAAGAATCTGGTGTAGTGTATACCTAGAAGGATATATTACCTTTGAAGAAATGAATTATTCCATATGTGGGAAGGGCTAAAGGACATGGGTTAAGGCATCTGATTAAAGAACAAATCCGCGTTTACAGTCTAGACAATAACCGCATGTACGATTTTTTTTTTCTCTCCAAACTGTTCACTACACAGTTTACTTTATGGCAGTGGAAAACAATCGTAGATTACTGATGAATGTCACGAAACTTTGGTTTTCCTCAGGACCGTCACTAATCTTGTCCATTATTCCTTTTCGTGGGAGAAAAATCACTTGACAGTTTTTTATTTTTATTTTTTAAATGTGCTTTTATAACCTGAGACTGTCTAGACAGGAGCGAAAAAAAACCTGACTGTCTCAATACAAATAAATGCAACAATGTGATCAAATACAAATTTGTTCCAGAAAATAGATCCAAAATCACAGTCTGGCAGATCTTAAAGGATCAACCGGGACAACGCAAACGGCACGCAACAGATGGAAAGATGCTTTAAATACACTAAAACCAAGTAAATTACTGTGAATTATAAAAAAGACCTCCCTGGCATATCTATATATCTGTATAAACGCCAGAACATCGATCTGAAAGTCATCGAGCTGGCAGGTTATTTGGAAGAAAAACATCGCAAGAAATGATGGATTAAGATCTTGTATTGAAGTGCAGGTTAATATGCACGAGAGGTCAGAAAGTCCGTCTGAATACTTGATTCTGATTGGCTGCAAGGTGTGAATTCACCAGCCAATCAATTCATTTGAGGAAATGGAGAAGAAACCAGAGATGAGAAATAGTTATTTAAAATCAAATGCAAGCTTATGGCACTATGTATGATTTAAAGTGGGCAGAATTCAAGACCTATTGATCTGTAAATTAAATAACTAACGAAAATTGACATTATCCATTCAGTCAGTTCAGCAATGCAAACTTCAGTGACTGCTTTAACTTGTTCGCGCTATTAAGAAACCATGATCTAAAACGAATAATTAACTACTTGCGAGCCGTTTTTACCATTTTAACACACTTCGCTTCAAGTCTTTGCCTCTGAATCGTTCATTAGAATTTGGTAACAAACACCTATCATTGGATGACCCCATACTTATAACAGAACTTGTAGAGCTTACTATGTAAAAGTACTATTACAATAGTGTGTAATGTTCTTTATCTGCTTGGTCTGATTTATACGCACACAAGAGGCTCTAGAGTTCACACAGGAGAAGAATGGCCAGACAAGTTTGCCTTAATGGTTGTACCATCTCGGAACTCAGAACCATGATACAGATGAGCTACAATAGCGAATGACCACATCAGGTTCAACTCCTGTTAAACAAGTACAAGACTCTGATGTTATCATGTTGCCACAGAAACTGGATGGTTAAGGAAAACCATTTGCATCAACAGCATGAATCCATGGATACCACCTACTAAAGCTTGTGGTGACCATGTGGGAAAGGTTTTCTTGGGGCGCACACAATAATGCCCTTCATCACAATCAATCAATTGAATTTCAAAGCTTATTAGGGTATTGTTGCTCACTGAGAATATTCCTTTATAGCCACAATGTACCTTCATATGATGGTTAAAAACCTAATCAAGTGCTTCAGGATATGATGTTGTGCCATGTCACAGAGCATCTCAAACTGGATTCAGGAACAATGAGCTCAGTGTACTTCAATGACCTACACTGAGAGAGGGAGGGAGAAAGGGCAGATGTAGAGAGGTCCCTGCTTTTTTCCTCTCTGCCAAATACCTCTCCATCTATCGCCATCATTTCTTGACCGGTTCGGGGTCTTGAAATGTGGTTCCGTACATTAGGAGTCATTAAAAAATGGAAGGTTCGGTCCACACTCTAATCGTCCATTAATCTTACTCTAATCTGATGGGTCATTTGGTGCTAATGTGATATATTTCTCCATACTGACCTGGTTCTGGATTAAAACCGTAGTCCACTGATAACTCGGGACGTCTTATCAAAGTAAAGCGGCATGGAAAAATGAAACGCGCCGAAAAAGGAAGCACAGTAAGGGTATTAGGAGAAACAGAAAAATCAGAACCAGACTCTGATAATGCCTTAAACAGCTGACAGGGTGTCGTTACGGATGTGGCGTATCCACTGCGAGTTCTGCGGTCCGGGCCTCTGGTCCCTGTGTGAGCGCAGCGGTCTATTAGTAGAGTGTGTGTGATATTTCAGACATTTATGGACGTGTCTGCGTTCTCGGGAAGATCTTGGGACAGGAGGAATGGAGATGGGGATAGGTGGCAGTGTAAGAGGGTGTATGAAGACAGGGCAGTTTCATCACCAATGCGGTCTAATACAAAGGCATGATGGAGGAAGCAAGCACTAAAGAAAAAAAAAACATGGGAAAAGAAGCCATACCCACAAATATGCTACGGTGTATGCTCTCCTTTTCCTGAGACATGCTAGGACAAGTGTAGATGTCATTTCTGATCTTCATAGTCCTATGGTGGTCTCTTTCCATTGTTGAACAATGAGGGAAGTTCACAAATGGTGCATAGTAACAGAGGGGTTAAAGTCAGTAATTGTATACTTACATCATGCAGTTGCACCCAATAAAATTGTCAGCAAGTAGCAATGAGGGGTCTGGGGTGAGGGGTATTGGGGAGAAAGGGGGCGTGTCCAGATACACAGAACTGTATGTGTGTTATACGAGGTGGTATCAAAAGGTTTCGAGACCAGCTCTGTTTACAAGAAAGTACTTTATTTATATACATATATATACACTTTATATACACACTATGACCTTTAAAATAGTCCCCTTGTACAGCAATACAGCACTCCCAGCGTTCCTGCCACCTCTGGAATGTGTCCTGGAAGTGTTCTGTCAAGCACCTTCTGTGATATGTGCTGGATCTCTGCAACAGTGTCAAAACGGCGACTGTTAAGATGGATCTTCATGGAAGTTCAGTCATTTTCAAGGAGTGTATAACATTTGCTGAAAGATTCCTCAATTCCAGATATAAAGAATCAGACATTTAAAGCTGAGCTGATGTATGAACTTAAGTTGGCCCTGCAATTTTTTCCAGCAACAGGGTCATTTGTGGCGGCACGGGCTGGACACTGCCGAGTGCAGCTAGTTCAGAACGGAGCGTTTTTCTTATTTATTTTTTTTCCAAATTTATTTTTTTTTAAAGGGGGCTGAGAGAGCGTTGGGGCACAAACCGAGACGGCAGAACTGCTTTAGCAAGGGGATTTATGGAAGTGGTTCCATAGCATACTCTCATGGAGCAAATTCAGCAGACTGTGCCTCTTTTCCACAAGTGTAGGTTCGCCTTTCCCTCTAATGGGATCATTTATAACACAAGTAATCTTCACCCCAACGTGGAATTCGTCCGCCGCTCCACTTTCCACTCGCCCCGTCCAAACAGAGTGATGTGTCTGCTGAGAGAATGCGTGTTGACGTTTCACGAGGTGCGTTCAGTCATACTCGTGTCTGTGTGGGTTTCGCGACTGGCAGCACGCGAGCCATTAGGAACGCCGCTAACGGCTACCACTAACAGCCCGCTGGAAAAAATCAGAAATTGGAAAATGACCATGGAATAATATCCAAAAACCCATTCAGGCCGAGAAAAGAATATTAGAAAATAATTCACTGAAAAGTCAATATTTTTGCAGATTCTGTTCTTTTTCTTTTTACATCCAATGTGCAAAAGACTTGAACACCACATTCTCCGTACCTCATGGAAGAATACGCTGCACTGCCCCTTTTAATATCAACCCAGGAGATGTTCGTATTACTTATTACAATAGAATAACTAAATTCGCAGAAGTCCTCCTCTGCTCGTTCCTATTTCCAGCCTGTTTATATGCTCAACACGGTGCAAATGGACCCAAGAGAAAACACTCCATTAAAGGGCTGGTGGAACAATGGAAAAGTCTCAATAAGTACGGTTTTAAACGAGAACTAAAGGCTGATCCAACTGCCTTCATCTTACGTCTCTCTCTGCATAAGATCTCACTGCTAGATTTATTTGAAGTTGTTGTGACCTTAACAGGTTGTGTGTGAGTGAGATCCTGTGAAATGAGTGTGTGTGTGTGTGTGTGTATGGGATCTTGGGTTGCTCTGTGTCTGGCTTAAATTAAGCTGACTATGTTGCACCCGCCTGAAAGTGATACAGAGGCCCATATCCTCAGGGCCTGTCCAGACGGAGACACCCCCGCTGAAGCCCACGCGCTCGTAGCAGCCGTGGCTCTGAAGGCTGGAACGCAGCAGATGTGGTCACGCACAGCACACGCCGAGAGCATAACCCGAGACTGACGGCGCTCTGGCCTGGAGACACATCCCCCAGCTGGAACCATGTCTTGGGAGAGGTGTGGGACTGAGAAAGAACTTTCGACGTGTGGAGGGACGGTGGTGTCCGGGGGGGGGGTACGGATGGGATTGGATGTCACCTCACGCTGGGGGGACGTAAAAGAACTTGAATGGCTGTCAGCTGAGAACCTCTGGTTCTGCTTTGAGGAAAACAAGCGGGCAGACCCCCACACGACAGGATGATAACAAGCGTTGTCATTTGTTACTCCAGACGCAAGGCTTTATGAGGTAACAAAACATTCCAGCTGAGGAAAGGGCCACCGTGGTCTCGCTTAACCCTAATGAATGTCGTCATATTACAGCCAGGTTTGACTTTTAACGGATCGTCTGCTGTATGAAGTTTGCTCCTTAATGCTCGCTGGGTTAAAGCTGAAGTCCTAAAGAGGGAGGACCGACTGGAGTGTCTGAAGAAACGACTGAAGAAAAGAAAGAGCTACGTTCTTTGACCCATGAGTTTTTGACCATCTCCTTTTGATGGTTCTTATACTGTAAACTCAAACATTTGACAAGTAATTCACAATTTATTTTTTATTTACTACTTTAAATGAATAATACAATAATAAAATCGTTTTCCAAACATTTTGATGTAATTTATTAGTACAAACTCTCTTTTGAAATGTTACTCCAAACTTTCGAGCCAGAAGCATCAGGTCTTTTTCGCGAGTTGCTCTTAGTCTGGTTCCAAATTAAAAGTGTCAAGGTCACGTGTGTCAAGGTTCCACTGCATATATATATTCATTTCACTGTCCTCCCTCAGGAATGAGCGAAAAAAAAAAACTTAATCAGATCAAAACCGAACGGTGGAAATGACTGTTACAAAAAATAGCAGCGATACTATTTAAAAGCACATCCTGCTTGGCCTGAATCGACCGATCCTGTCTCAAACATTAACCAATACGATCGCTTTCAAAATGTGTTTTGCCAAACACGTGAAAGTTTTTTTTTTTTTAAAGGCTGATTATACTACTCTCTACAGTATCACAAACAAAAGGGCTGAACTCCACTATTCTTGTGAAACCCCACAGACTCGGACAACTGATACTCTTTAGTCTGTTCAGAGAATTAAACCGGGAAGTGAATGGTAAAGCAATTCAGATATAAAACTAGTTTCAAGAGAAAAAAAAAACCTTTAGATTTTATTCCAGCGTAGTCAAAAAGTATATCCGATTTTTGTACGGACATGAGGAAACCATTATCTGAGTACAATAGTGTTAAAAAAAAGCCTACTAATGATTTACTGCTGCTAGTAAAGAGAGTCAAAGTTCCTACTTATTAGGATTAGGCAAATGAGTCGTCTCTCACTCCCCTGCATAAAATATAAATCTGTACACGACAATGTCATTTCTGTAATTCTGTAGTCTCACATACACACAGCCACTGGCCATGAAGCTTTAAGAAAGACTTGAAGTTGAGGTTTGCTTGAGCACAAGTTGTTTAGTGAGCACCTTAAGGCAGAAATAAAAAAATAAAAAAAAATATATATATATATATATAAAAAAAACGTATTTGCTGTAGAAAGAGAGAGAGAGCGAGAGGGAGAGAAAGCATTGATAGCTACTCATACTGATGATCTTCTTAAGCTCTTTGGGAAATGAGATATCCTGTCTGGCTGACCCAATGACTTCAGCTCACATCGCTCATTAATGAGGATATGGTTCAAGGCAGACTAAACACACAAGTCTGCATTTATAGGGATTTACTGTGCCCTTAGAACATCCGAGGCTGATAAAACATTTCTATCAGAGTCGATCTTAAGAAATCATTTTTAAAGTCATGGTTCAAACCACATCGTTATGCAGTCTGACCAGACTTGATCTTGTATCTTAAAAATTTGGATTCTCTCATTTTATCATTTATACTTTTTATAATATTTTCCAGAAATCCTGAACGCATCAACGAGATATGTAAAGCTTGCAAATTAAGTTGAGCGCTCTGCATCAGCTGCAGTTTAAACCTGGGATCTGGACTAAGGAACACTACACTGCTTGTGAAAAGAGTTCTACATTGCTTGCTTGAGGATTTTCAAGAGTTTGAATGGGAAAAGATCATGAAATAGGAGTCTGAATGGGTTTAAATGGCTGATGATAGACACATCAGCAGGGCTCAGTGTGAAACAAGGACATTACAGACACTACTACTCTATGGACTGCGACATAATACAACATCAAGGCACTTTCAAATAGTGTCTAGCCATGGCTTAAATTGGGCACCTTTTTTTTTCTTCTTTGTTTTAATGAGAAGTTTTTTTTTTCTTTCCAGTTTTTCAAGTGGATCCAAAGCAGAGGCTGGAACTAAGTATATCTATAATGAGAAAAAATGATGCAGTGCTGTCTGTGATATTATGGCAATTAAAAATTTTTTCCACCACAAGCTGCATCTAGAGACTTTCTTACATCAGGGTATGAGGGTATGGAGGTCAAAGCAATTATATTTAGTATTTCAAAAGGTCCCAGGATTTTGAGTAGATACGAGATGAGTTTTCTTCAAGAATCAAACATAAGTCATGCATATGATTTTCTGGTCAATCTAAGAGTCTGAAATCATTGTGAAATGTGCCGGATTGCTTCCTTCTGACTAAACCCCTTTAACGGAAAATATGTAAAAGGTAATTATAAAGTCCCAATTGAAAAATTGATAAAAATAAAAAGGAACGCACACGGAAAGGAAGTTCAACACAATACACAAACTGTGGATATACTCCATATGTCCAAAAGCTAACAACGTTCTACAAATTCTTAGGTTGATAATTTAAAAAATTGGGATATTAAGAAACATGCAAATTTGAAGTAATAGTATTATTCATTAAATATGCTCATATATCAGTCAGCACTGAAACCCATAATTCAACTTTGTAATATCTTCAAATGATTTCTATACCAGCAATCTCCCTAAAACTAAAGGTAGTGTTTAAAATGCTAATGTGTATTGAACTCTTGCATTCTGTTCTTTTTTCCTTCACATTATTCTTTTCCTTTACACTTTTCCCGATCGCATTTTTTGGAACCACAGATCTATTTAAAAATGTATAAACCGTCTATCTGACTTTTTTTTTTCATCGCACATTTATACAGTTAAAAGAAATCTACAATCTCACTATATCCTACTGTATTTTGCCTAAAACAGGACAAAACTATTTAATAATCCAAATATATTTGTTTTGAAAGTGAAACTGGCAAGAACATCCCATTGTTCCATAAAAGATTTGGCAGACAGACAAGGCACATACAGTTTTATGGATTCGGTGAAAAAAAAAGAAAGAAAAAGATTCACAAAATGACCATTTTCTCTGATTTGACTCGAACTAAATACTAAAATACGTTTTCTTTTTGGAAATTTGACAGCAGCCTCTGTACCAACATTTGTAGCACCTGCAGAAAGTGTCAAAATTTTCAGTTCGTAACTATTTTTCGATCAAATTTCTTAGCATGGTTTATCACATTTAGGGTGATTTTACTGGCGTCACAGGTCAAAAACGTCCCCGAAAAGGACAAACTTTCGGTTGAACACTGCTGCACGCAGTCAAGTGTCTTTCTTAAAACCCAAAGAATTATAGAAACGAGAAAAACCTGAAGTCTATGCTGAAGGATGTCCAGTAAACAGAGGGTTAAATAAGGGAGCTGATAGCTCACCTCAGCTGCCTGCCTCCACCATGCTGCCAGCTGGGATATTTGCATAAACAGTGAAGGAGAGAGATGGATAGAGTGAGAGAAGAAAAAAAGAGTGAGAGAAAGGAAGACTAAGAGAGGAGGGGTGCATTCGGCCCAGACACTCCCACAGCATATAAATCCAAACCATACTGAATTTCTCAGACAGAAACCACACGTGGAGCTCGATTCGAAAGGCACACACAGCTAGTGGCTGAGGCACTGAGAGCACGGGACAAAGTTTCGAGGGAGCCAAAGAAGCTGAGTGAGTACAGAAGGCATAAAGGCAGACAATATAGTCAGTGGAAGCCTTCGGAAAAAAGCAAGGAGGACATTTTTATGCTGCTTCATAAAAGAAAAAGGAAAAAGAAAAAAGAAAGACCAGAATTTCCATGAGGTTTCAACGCTGACGTGACAGCCACGCAGGGAAGGAATCAAAAGTGAGAAGTGAGTCACAATCCTGCGATTTTTATATACTGCGTGATTGCATGACCAACACTGCATGACTCTGGACCACGTCTGAAATCTGAGCCAAAGGGTGCTCTAGAGGTTTTTCTTCCACGTACAAAATGTCATTTGCAATGGTGCGTCCAGCCCCAAACCGCTACCTATATTCTGACATCTCAATGATGTCCGAGGACGACGAAAACGGCAGCGAGAGCTCTGGTTCGGATGACCGCTCCTTCCGAATGGACGCCTCTGGCTACGAGCTCAAGGTGGCTGGCAGGAAACGAAAACCAGGCAGTGGAGGAGGGCAGATCGGCGGCATGATCCCGAGCATCTTAAGCGGTCCACCAGGGGAGAAACCGCAACGTAATGCGGCCAACGCAAGGGAACGAGACCGCACCAACAGCGTGAACACGGCCTTTACAGCGCTCAGGACTCTAATCCCCACCGAGCCGGCAGACAGGAAGCTGTCTAAGATCGAGACTCTCCGCCTTGCTTCCAGCTACATCTCGCATCTTGGGAATGTCCTGTTGGTAGGCGAGGCCTGTGGTGATGGTCAGCCGTGCCACAGCGGTGGCCCTTCGGCGCCTTACTACCACCATCATGGATCACCTACACGCGATTCGGAGAATTCGCAGCCCAAACAGATCTGCACTTTCTGCCTCAGCAACCAGAGAAAAATGGTGAGTGGCAAACATAGATGTCTGCCCTGAAATATCCTGCAAACTTAACGTGCTGAAGGACGAATCTACTGCGTTCAAGGCGCAGCTGCATGACAGATACGTACGTTGAGTAAATTCTCCCAATGTTTAAGTGATTTTAAGAATAAACGGACTTCAAATTATAAGATGTGAAATCGAACATGGTCGTGATTTTGTCATAAATTGGAAAAGGAGATTTTGGGTGATGTCTACTGACCTCATGTTTAAGACCAAGCTAGAACTATGCATTCGGACATTAAATCTAGTCTGCACACATACTGAGCCACATTGATATATACTCCTAATGTGTACACACTCAGTCAAAGCTGTTAGCATTACTTCATTAAAAGTCTTCATTGATTTATATAATTCATTTTGATCAACAAGAGAATATCAGGCAGTATGCACATGTCTGTCCTGCCACCGGTCCTTTACTTAAGTCCATAACGCAGACATCATAGAGCATTACATAATAATATGTTAATCACATGCTAGCGATCAGCTTTATACACAGTAACACCAAACAAAAAAAAAGAAGAAAACGGTCACTCAAACCCTCACAGCTAAAGTGGAGCAGGTGTGAAATAAACCCGGGTCACCTGTATCGTTCATTAAGCTGGACAGGTTTTTTTTTGGTTTGATACAACCACCAGACTGTGCGTTTTTCTCCATTCAGAAATGTAAAGCACTCTAAAAACCCAGGTTAGTGAAAACAAATGAATGAATAGACTGAAGTAGAAATCACGAGTGTATATGCAGAACTTATGCTGAATTAAAAACATGAGCATGTATGAAAAATGGGCCAAAGGGAGATATAAATATGCAAATGTAAATGTTCCGTGAGCTAAATATTAGGCCCAAAGCATTGCGGGAACATCTGTCAAGCAGCTCAGCACCATCCGGAGCGATTTACACTCTTGTTGTTTTAAAGTTCTTCCGAACTGCTCAATTAATAACCCTGTCAAGCAAAACACACCGTGGAACTCACTTAAGACCAAAAAAAGAGAAATTTCAAAAAGTGGAGTGTGTGGAAATTTTTAGAATATTACACACACACACACACACACACACACACACACACACACACACACACACACAAAACCAAGTAATCTAAATCCTCTTCACAGGTTCTCATTGCACCAAATTTGTCAGGCAAAGCAGCACAAAACAAACGTATTGTACCACTCGAAAAAGGTCAAGACCACAGACATCCAAACCCACCCCTGACTGACCTCAGTGAGTGAAACGAGTACATATGTTGTGCTGAAGATTAGACAACTGTGTTGAGGATTTCTTTGCCACTGGGATATTTAAACCAGACCGAGCTCTGCCATGAGATCTCGCCAAAACCGCACGCCTCAGCCCGGCTTATTACACAGCAACATGCTGCTTGGCCAAGACTCACTACTTTATTGTTTCTAAAGGGAAATAACACGTTTATTGAAAGGAGGACACTAAGGCAATATGAATGTTTAATTGTTGGAGAAGTTCGGAATGTTGAGATAAACCACAGACAGGTCAGTGTGAAGCACCAAGTGAAGCAAATAAACTAAATATTGTGGCAGACAAAATAACATCTTAGTATTCTGGATGCAGGCTCAGTGTTAGATCAAATCTGAGGTAAATTCTATTGTTTGCTCAAACATATTTCCAGAATCGATACCTGATAAATCAAATTACTCAGAACCAAAAGCATTGGAAAGATGTAGACCAATGAATGTCACATGAAAAAAGTAATAGAAAAGCGATAATACAAATTTTCTGGAAAAACTCCCAACAAAAAACAGAAACATAGTAAGTGCTTATCCATAGAGTATAAAATTTCTACATAGAAGAAGGTGATCGCTCAACTGGACACACAGGATAGAAGGGTGGCGTGTGTGAAAGAGAGGAAGAGGTTGGAGTGGAGGGTTTTAAAGGCGTTATAAACGGGATTAAAAACGACACTGGCGTGGTGACGCTTTTTGAGGCACAGAATCGTCTTTGGGTTTCCTCTCTGAGGTAAAGACAGCTGAGCAGGTCACTAATCAACAAAACGAGCAAAGTCCAGAGCTGTGCAGTTTTTATGGCGTCCTTTTATCACCGGCATACGGAGAACTCCATTTGTGCGAACTTTAGCAAATGGTATCTTTTATTACATGTTTACCTTCAAAACAATCGAGGCATTACGTCTGTTTAGCACCTTTCCACAGCGGACTATTTTATAGAAGAAGATTGAAACGCTCAAACGAAATACCTAAAATGTGGCAAAACAAATGAAAAAAAAAAACTCACTTTTTTTTTTTTTTTTACTACTGGCCAGACACGCTAACAAAAACAGTCCAGCCTTTTAAACTCAGCAAATATTACACCCTCTATACGCTGCGGAGTCTATTAAAAGCTGGTGATCTAATCTTCGTCTGCACTCTGCCCCAGATACCGTGTATGACATCATTACCTGTCAACCTACGAACCCAAATATTTGTGTTACGTCTCAAGTCAAACGAAAAATACCGCTGAGGCTTCAGAAAAAATTATATATATATATATAAAATGTATTCACTTTTTCTTTCTTTCATCTGTCGCTGATTATCCATTTACAACAGACGTTAAAATGAATGCAGAGAAAAAATAAATAAAAATGCAGACAGAAAGAAAGACAGAAACAGAGATAGAGAGACAAGAGAAACACACAGACAAAAGAGATAGAGAGAGAGAGATATAGAAATTGAGAAACGAGCCTCATGAACGATGCCATTGCATCTGTTCTTTCTCTCAGGTGTCTGTGCGTTTGCGTGTGTGTACTACAGAGTGGAAGGTGAGCCCATAAAAACACCAGTCGACTTGATGCCTATTGAATGTGAAGTTCAAGAGCATAACGGACAATTTTCTCGAAAAAGCGGGTCAGAGCAAAAAGTAGAGAAGTGAGCGAATATTTTCTCAGCTGAATAACTGAATTAACCGAATTTCATGTGCATTTTATTTATGCTTCACGAATCTAATCAACATTTCTTCTCCGTGTCCTTCACAGAGCAAAGACAGAGAAAGAAAAACAGCGCTGAGGAATTAATTCCCGAGACGACTGAACAGTTGGACTCGAAGATTTGAGGACAATCACAAACTTTGGACTCGACTTGTGTATATATACATGCAAATAAAAAAACATATTTAATTGATTTTATGTTAAACTACACTCTGACCCTTATGCTTGGTCTGGAAAGCGATCATGGTGACGACCGAACCTCTCAGACTGCGGTGTGTGAGAAACAATTGCACCGCGGCCTTAAAGGTAGCACAGATTTCTCACTACCACTTAATAGGGACCCCCACATTTTCCAGTTTCAGCACAGAGCGGATGCAACAGTATTCACCAAAATGGAAATCTGGACAACAAAACCCCCCCACCACAAATTCGAAGATGAGCTGGTGAACATCCGGAAAGAGGAGCAGTGCTGCGGTTTAAACTGGAACTGTACCATCGTGACATAGTGACGAAAAGCGAGAAATGAAGAACAGATATAAAGTTGAAGGAAGACACTGTGAGCGCCTTCAATTTATTTGTTCGGGTGGACAGATGACGAGACGCGTGTCCTTTACCAAACTTCTCTGAAATGTGTCTTGCACGTTTACTAAAATGTGCATTTGGTTAAATTATAATAAGCCAAAAACAATTTCAGAAATTTGAACGGAATATAAATGTATGTTAAACGTTGCAAAATTCATATACTCACTGTTCATTCAATTAAAAAAAAAAAAACTTTTTTTCTAGTCTTTTTACTGTTATTTAGAGAGTTTCATTTTTATTTTATTTTTTCCTGTATGTACTGTCTTCACATTAGGCTTAAATGGTCTGTAAATCGCCCCTGAAGGAAGAAAAAGCAATTCATCATACCATCATCTTTCATCTATGACCTTCACAGCAGAATGGACTTTTCTTGTTTCTTTTTTTAAGAGCATGAAAAACCCGCTTAATCACAAGAAATAAGCTTTACATGTGTGGTCATAATTAAGCCTCCATTAACAGACACAATAACCAGTAGCCCTCGGAGGCGTTTCCTGAGTTGTAGGTAGATGAGGTCTGGACGGCTCAAATAACTTGATTTACTGCCCACAGAGTTTCCAAGCACCAAAGCTTTCAGCCCTCTCGAGATCACTTTAGACCGAAAAAAAAAAAAAAAAAAAAAAGAGATGACTTTCACCAGCATGGGTCAGGTTACAAGTACCAGTCTAGTCTCTGACTCCTACACACGATCCTGCTGAGAGTTTTTTCTCTCATGTATATACCTCTGAGAGGCGTGCTGTCAGACACTCATCCCTGATCAGCGTGAAAAGCACAGCGCCACATCCACACAAACCCAGTAACCTTCTCCACCTCCCCACAGGCTCTGCTCCAGACTCGTTATGGCGCTGACATAAAGCACAAGTATTACAATTCGATTAAACCGAATCGTTTTTTTTATGCACGAATCCGTTTCCTTGCATTCGACAGGCATGGTGCAGTTCAATTAATCACATTGAATGTTTTAGATTTAGAATCCAAATAAATGTAAATAAATGATAAACTATTGAAAAGTTCAAATAAAATTTCAAGTGCAAATGTGAGTACACTTTCCCCCTTTAGCCAGGATAGATTTCCATGGAGTTGAACATCATGTGCAATAATATCATTATTAGAAGTGCACGTCAAAATCCATCATACTCATATATACATATGAGCGATTAGTGCATGAATGTACCAAAGCGTTCCACCTTTATTAAGCTTTTCCTCTAACCAGACCGTGACCATCTGCAGAGACAAACCGGTCATACCATCAGGGCTCACAGGCCATTTTCAAGCTCCGACTTCACAGCAAGAGACTGGAAGTGACTGTAATAATGGTCCCAATGGCCAAGTTTCCTCTAGACCCGAGTCTGTCTGGAGGATGGTTAGCAGATGACGAGCAGACTGGTCTGGCCCGATTCTACTCTGCTTAGCATCAGCTTGTTTTGCTCCAGGCATCCCATCCCAAAAAGCATGGCACTTAACTGAGGGAGAAAAAAAAAAAACAATCGTACACTCCGTTTTCTCAGAGCTGGAACCTTCTAGCACCCCCTTATCTGAGTCAGCTGTGAGCCTTTATCACCTTTATCCCTGCCCCCCCCTCCCTTTACTTTCATCATCCTTTATGGCCCAAACCCCATAAAATAAATTCCATCATTATTTCTAAAAGACCAAAATCCACAATCCTGGAATAGAGGTCAATTAGAGGTCAACCAATTACTCATAGGAAAAAAAAAAAACCAAAACCCTAAAAGGCTGATGTTTGCTGTTGCTTCCAGCATTGACTTGCCATAGGACTCCTGATAAATAAATAACCTGGAGATTCTTGTACACAGGGCTTCAACCTTGGAAAATGCATGTGGAAAGTTTGCATTTTGGCAAAGCGGGTTTCAAATGGGTTTCCCACCTGGCCTCTGAGCATCCGGTACATCACTCAGAGAAAGTCGTTATTTATTGAAAATTAAATATCTAATGATGCCCTGAAGCTTTCCTCACTACAGACTCCAGTATTATGACAGAAGTGAAAGCCATTTAGTTGGGGCCAGGAGAGCAAACAGTTTGCCCTGAGATTGCAACTTTCCTCTCCTTAACCATTAACCGAAAACATCCAGATGTTAGTTGCATACAGATATTTTTTTTTTCCTCGTTACACACCAGGTTAAAAAATATGCATATCGGCATTTACGACTGGAAGGTAAACACTTCTTTCACAGAAAGTCATGGATAAAGTAAGTGTGCGATGCCAGGGAGAGAACTCGCCTCGGTTGCCTTTATTTCGGTAAAATGCTGGATAAGGAAAAATGAAAAGATGAAAATCCTTCATGACTGAGTGAACTTGTGTGTCGTTTATCTTTGTGATGGAGGAGAGATTTTTTTTTTGTCACAGGTATGTGTTCAGGGAAAAAGTGCTGAATGCTCCTTCCTCTAAAGCCTCTGTATAACCCCTTCTGACCCACAGCAGGATTTCGCTCCAACCCCCAACCCCCCGATGACAGCGCTCGCTGGCAGTTGGTTTCAATCAAGTCTTCTGGCCGGACACACGTTGGGCCAACAGGGAGCTGTGTTGAAGACCGGATGAAAAGGAAATCCTAAAAACGACGGAACGACAGGTGGCTAGTTTGGCAGAGGCTGAAAATTCATCTCTCCCCAATCCTTTCCACCCACCTACCCCCCCTCCTTCCCCCGCCTACCTCCACACACCTGCAAGAATCTGCCCCAACTGGAGAGCGGGGTGCTGCTTGCTCAGTCCGACCGGCGTGCGTTTCACAATCCACCTAGTCACGTTCCCCCGGACCACCCTCGTACTCGCTACCCCGAAGCCCAGACAAGTGCTCTAGATCAACATTCCCCCGTCGACTTAGAAAAACACGTCCCGGCTTCTCCTTAAATGGACTATTAAAAAGAGATTTCCTGCTGATAGCGCAGTGACGGGCCAAAATTCCACATAATTTATGAGCGAGCTGTCAATTTTATCACTGTATTGATTTCAGCAGATTGAAGAAGACTAAAAGCAGACCTTTGTGTCCTCGCGAAAGGAAAGCGTTTCGACTGTTCATTTACTGTGTGCACAAAAATCTAAATCTCTCACTTTCCTAGTTCATGGCCAAGTCTAGTTACTCTGGTATAAGGGAGGGTAGGAGATTCCCATGAAGAAGAAGGAGTTTCCCATGTGATCTCATGAACTTGTACGTGTGCATTTTAATTGGATAAACTACGAAGGTCAGTCTAACATGTTAGGTTGGAATTAGGTTTTGAAGAAAGAAAGCTGGAAGACATTCACTATATAGGAGCCTTTCATCACTCCTGGTCTCATGTCCCGATTATCCTCTTCAGTAGTGTAATCATGAGCTGTAGTTATTACATCATGACACTAGTTGCCTCTTAATTCTCATCTGCAAATTCACTGCCGGGATCCACTGCGACGGATAAGTGCGTCAAGCGGATTTTGTTGAACATTTGTTGGTTCGTTCAAGAGTGTGTTCAGAAGAATTTTTTTTATATAAGCAGTGTTAAAAATCTAATGGTGGAATCAGATTGAAATGATTTGAAGAGTGAAGGTTTGGAGCTGATCATACTGCATCATGGACAGGAATGCATTCAGAGTCCAGCTCGAACATTGAAGTCAATGCTTATTCAATTCTGAATGACATATTATTCAAATAATTTGTTTTATGGAGAAAATTTTGGGACATCTTCATTTTCCAGCCATTTTTCACAAACTGTGACCATAAAGTTAAAGGCAAACGATTACCGTATTTTTCGGACTGTAAGCCGCTACTTTTTTTTCACGTTTTGAACCCCGCGGCTTAAACAACGAATCGGCTTATGAATTTTTCCTGGGTTTTTCCCGGTTTCACAAACTTCAAACCAAAGATCTTGAGTGGTCTCCAACTGATCTTTTGAACACCCTTTAGGCTAAGGCTGGATATGATCAATTTAACATTCATACTGTGATAAACGGGGCCATGAAAATCTATATAATAACTATTTAAATGAACTTTATTATTATAAGACACTTATTATTACTACTTCACAAATTATTCATTGTATATATGAATTTTATGAAATACTTTGTAGGTTTAAACAAACAAATAAATACATTATTTGAAACTGTGCCTAATTTTAATAATTTATTTGTTTACAGACATCATTCAAAACTCCTATAAGGTTTAAACTGACAAACTGATTAATATACGGTGCAGGAGACTCCGGCTGACGTCATCCTGCGGGCTTTAGATCGTCGTGCCTCGAAAAGTACAAAGACTATGGGTAAAAACTTCAGAGCTCTCTCAGACAGTGGAAAATGTAGTCATCTATGGGTTATGCAGCACCAACTGCATTTTCTACACCGTTAATAGCTACATTGACTTCCATAAAGGAAGTTTTAGTGGTGCTTGAGGGCTGGAAATGATTATTTTATTCCGGTGTTAAAAAAACGAGTCTTTGGGCTGTTGAGGTTCCTGATCTGTGGCGTATTTATACCACTCTGGACTCTGGGCATTCTTAGCAAATATCGTTTTTCAATAAGTTTTAGGAGAAAAGAAGTAAAAATAAAAAAAAAAAAAAAAAAAAAAAAAAAAAAAGAAGACGACAAGGAGCAAAGCATACGCATTTGCATTTTGGGCACATAAGTACATCCAAACCTCTTCAAAAATGTCTATAAAACCTGCTGTGAGAAGCCGCCAAAGCTTATGCTCCAACGTTATAAAAGCAGATAGCAGCTTTTTGACAAAGTTCTGGCTCAGTGTACTGGTGATTATGCCTCTACCTGAGCTGATATGCTAGAAGGACAAAAGTATTGGGACAGTGTCCAGCCATAGGGGGTTCTTCCCCAAATTATTTTCACAAAAGGCACATAATAATTGTAGTGTTTTGGTTGCTGTAGCATTAGATTTTCCCTTCACTTAAACTAGGAGATCCAAACCATGACTATGCACAAAGCCAGCTCCATAAAAATATGTTTCACATTGGCTGGAGTGAAAGATCTCATGCTATAGAGCTTTGACCTCTATTGTACTATAAACACCTTTGAAATAAATGTGAATGCTGACTGCACCCCAGGCCTCCTCACCTCACCTACATAAGTAACCAACACCCTTGTGGCTGAATGAGTTCTCACAAATCTCCACAAGCGCACTCCAAAATCTAGTGGAGCATCTTAACAGAAATGCAGAAGGCATTATAACAGCGAATGGGGGACTCATTGTGGAGTGGGATGGGTCAGGTGTCCACAGGTGTCTTTTGTCCAAAGAGTGTGTGTGTGTGTGTGTGTGTGTGTGTGTGTGTGTGTGTGTGTGTGTCTATCTATCTATCTATCTATCTATCTGTCTATCTATCTATCTATCTATCTATCTATCTATCTATCTATCTATCTATCTATCTATCTATCTATCTATCTATCTATCTATCTATCTATCTATCTATCTATCTATCTATCTATCTATCTATCTATCTATCTAAACTCATTTACTCCTGCCTGCTTGCTACTGGTGATTCGAGTACTGAGGACTGGGGAAATCTGTTTCTCCTTAAAGGCTCAGAGTTTCAGATGAATAAGATACATGTAGCACTAAACCTGCTTTCTGTTAAATAATATTAGATTGATATTTAAACCATAAACTCTGAATGTCTGGATTTGAAATGAGGGAGAGAGCAAAGGCAGCTCTGTGTAATTCTCTATGGTCCAAGAACATGATTAATACAAACCAATACAATATAATCTCTATTCTCAGAGATAAAGACCAAGCACAAAGCTTTCTGCACAAGAACTCCTACTTATTTGTATTTTTTAAGCGTCACTTGATCTTAAATGTAAAAATTATCTAAATGAGTGGATGCAGCCACAATTTTCAAGAAAATTATCAAATAAAGGAAAAGAAAATATGCAGTAAAAAAAAAAAAAAAAAAAAACCCATAGGAATCTTATAGCCATTTCTATGACATGAACCTGCTGAATACATACCGACAGGACAATAAATACTTAACATTTATTTGCTACATTATATTGCATCTACCATAGCTTTATTATTATTATTTTTAATTAGAATAAGAAAAATAAAGAATATCATCACTTTCGGAATGGAAAAAAAATCTCCATCTTGTATTCCCTATACAGCCTGTATAGTCCAAAGCTGAACAATTCCAAATAAAAACGGTCCTCAAACTTCACTTTTTCATGGCATCAGAAGTCCAGAAATGCTTACAATACAATTTAAAAGTCAGCAGGTCAAAGGAACACCAGAGGCAAGAACGCAACATCCCTTACCAATGAAATGGTTCATTTGAAGCGTTTTAAGAGTTAAACTCGGTATGAAGTGGGACGAAGGCTTGATATGACATTATGGAAATCCACTGAACTGTGGGAGGGAGGTGAGGGATGGAGGAATAGATGGATGGACGGATGGATAAATGTGTGTATACTTTAGGGAACAAGCAGAGGTGGTTATTAGTCATGTGCAGATGATTCATCACTTCAACATAAAGTAATGGAAATCTCGGCCTGCTCTCTGCTGAATTCACTATATGATCCGCCTGATACCGAAAGGTCACCCGTTCAGGCGGGACATTGTTGTGTTGTGAACCTGCGATACGTTCCGATTTGACACATCGACGAGTGTCTAATAGCATCGTCTCCGACACGACGGCTCAGCAAAGATGCAAAACCACCTGGTTGACCTGTCTAGCGTGCGCTCATAACACATGCAAGCTGCTTCCTCTCTGAATGCACAATTTCTCCACATGAATACATTACTCCTTCATATGCATGCTCAGACAAACATTGCGAATGACCCTCCTGCCCTTGTGCGGTGCACAGCTCCTGGTAACGATCAGGTTATTTTTTTTCTCTTGCAGTAGCTGCTCGGTGGCCGGAAGACGGAGTCGCAGTCTGTCGTATTCCGTAATGTGTCTTTATTCATATTGCTGAGCACATGGAAAAGCCATTCCAAAGAAATTGGTGGTGGTGGTGGGGGGGGTCCTTTCCTGCTGGCTAGGCTTTGGACAGGCGCTGCAGTTGCCCGTATTCCCTCTTCACTCTGCTCACAGGAAATAGCCCATTATTACAAAGGAGGGTGGAAGAGGAGGAAGGATTGAAGCTAGGGATTTGAAAGTCTGGAGTTTTATTTGTAGACAACTTGTGGCCGAGATCCGAGAGGGACTAAGTGAGAGCTGATCTTATCCGCTGTCTCCGGGCAAAGAATTTAACGGAGCCCGAAAGTCACAAGAACTGTAGAACCACGTGCTAAACATAAGGTGAAAAGTGACAAACGAGAACAGGGATTGATGATCGACAAGAATTGAAGTGACAAACTCAAGTCTCGTCTGATAGAAAAGATGCAGAAACACAACAGAAGTGAATTGTGCAAAACCATTTGTGTTTTGCATGAACTGAAATGCATTTTAAAGACACTGGAGGTTAAGTTAAGTGTGTGACAAATGTGACTGAAGTGAAGCCTGAGATGTGACAGGATGAGCATCTTTAGGACAGGCAGTGTGCTGGAAACTCTCGCTTCATTTACTGCAGCTCATGTAGTTTCAAAAGTCACAAGCACTGACCCTAGGAGAGGGTTTTTCCTGTAAGAAACAGGACACATTATCCTATGTGTAACTCCTTCTTGAGCAAAGGAACTACAAGAGGAACAACAAAAAAAAAAAAAAAACATCTGTAAGATTTAGAGGTCGACCAATATGGGTGTTTCTCTGGCAGGTGTCAATATTTTTTGGGCCGATTTTCTTTTTAACCACCTTCATCTACTTAAACCCAACAGTTATTTATTAAGACATGATACAGGAAATTGCTTAAATTTTGTGTTTTGAACTTCTGTGAGCTTTAGTATTTTCGCGGCGTTAGCTTTTGTCGGGTGCCGTCAGCTGTTTTTCGCAGGTTCTGCATGCAGCGGAGCTCATGGGGCGAGAAAGAGAACACAGATTGGCTATTCAGCTTAGCTAATGAGCTAAAAAAAAAAACTAAACTGACAAACTGTCGTTTTTTTGGCCACTTGTCCTTGCAACTACATGAATCTATTTGTAATGTTCGCTGCAATTTAGACTTTAGAATACAGACTACTGCCACCTGCTGATATAGGAGAGTTATGTTCTCTCACACAAGCACAGAACGTACACGCATGGTTTGGTGTGCCAAATGCGCCTGCCTAATAATCGGCCGATGCAGATTTGTTCCAGAATTCCTAAAATCGGCCTGTTTAATCGGCCAGCCAATCAATCGGTGGACAACTAGTGAGCTTCCATGTGGGCAACTCACTATAATAAACATGAGGCTAATAATGATTTCTTTCGACTTCACCGGGCTTCATGCCAAAACAATGAAGTAAAAATAAATCATTAGGCGTTTGTAACAGCGAGTTGCCCACATGGAAGCCTACAGATGCTACAATATGTGGAAACAATCCTGCACAACCTCTGTATAATGTTCAGCAATTACAGGCAAAATGAGAAAGGTGGTCAATGACTCCGATCCACCCCCTCAAATACACAAGCACAAATCAGGGACCCCCCCCAAAACAAGGCCACTGTTAATAGTTCATTCCGGGTTGGTAAGGAACTGCCAAGAACAGTTTTGGATGGCTGACATGTTGTCGAGCCTGGCAGACGCTTCGGCCCTCTGTGTGCCGAGGTTCAATGATTTTCAATGGAGCATTTAAAATAAAGAGAACAGGAAGAATTCTTTAATGGCTCCACATGCAAATATGAGAAGTCGCAGAGCTCCTGGTAATGAAAGAAGTTTTGCATCACAACTCTGGAGACCTCTTAAAGTAAAAAACAAAAAACAAAACAAAACAAAAAAAACAAAAAAAAGGGGAAAAAAAATGCAACTGATTACAGCGTGCATTGGAAAGCAATAACTTCAGGTAGAGAGTTTGCCTGAACAATTTGGATTTGCAGCAACTCAATTACCTTCAATTAACTGTCTAATAAACCCATAAACAGCTAGTTTAAGGCTACTGGGTACAACAAAATAAAAACAAAATTGTTTTTTAAAAATTAGTCGATTGCCTACAGAATTAAGAAGGAAAAGAACAAGTCAAGAGGAGCTGGGTGTATTAGAGAAAAAGCTCTCGCTCATGAAGCTGGAGGTGCAAGTGCACAAGCTTCTTCACAAATGCTGTTAGGAATTTAAATTAAAAGCCCTTTTTTTCCCCCAATGTATATTCAACTTATTTTTCAAACCTCAATTTTAAAAATTGTAAAAGATTCCAATAATCCAAGGTGAAAATCTGTAGTCTTTCATCTGTTTGGCAACCGATTAATGGACGTTGCAATAATTGTTCTCCTCAGTTGATTCTCAAAAGGGTTTCAGACTCTTTCCTGCAGTGTGATATCTTCTATGACGACCGTCAAACCAAGAACCAATAGATGCGCCGACAACTTCAAATCATGGAAACGAGTCAGATAGATAATACAGAAAGATGAGAAACGTATCGAGTTCTTCTTCTTTTTCTGGCTGCTCCCAATAGGGGTCGCCACAGAGGCGCATCCGTTTCCAAGAAATGGAGGGAAAAACAGTGTTCGTATGCCGTTTTTAATATTCAGGCATATCATGAAAAAATTAACCCTACAGATTGTTTTGTTTGCTGCTAGCTACCATTTGAACAAGAACTATCAACTGCTTTACACAGATTTTCTACGAGACTGTCTCTGAGGTAAACTATACAGTAAATGTAAGTGCGTTAAACTATGCCAAATACTGACAAAACCAAATATTATCCACACCAGTCAAACAAGTAAATGCCCTGGAAAGCCAGCTCACCTCTTCATCTGAAGTGTCATGGTCATACTCATCCACCTGAGAAGACACATTAAGGCCACCGGCTCTGTCCGATTTCACACTTTTATCCTCCGTGTCATCCTTTTCAGCCGTACGATTTTCCTTCTTTGGCTTTCTGTTCTTGGCTGTTTTGTCATCAGTCTGCAGGGGTGAGAAAAAAAAAGTCACAACAAAGTCTGTAAGTATTTAAAAAGCAAAAACATGTAGTAGTAATCAAAGTTTTTCAGACGGAAACAAAATCAAACCTTAAAACATAACATTTCCCCTGGAGGACACGAGTGGTAAAATGTTTAGCAGTAAAAAAAAAAAAAAAAAAAGTTCAAAGGCAGAGATGTTCTCTACAGCTGGGGTTTAGGTTTATGTCCTGACTGGGGGAGTGAGTTTTCTGTCCCTGATTCTGCCACTTTACTGCAAGTTGGTTGGAAACGAGATGAAAAACAAAGAGGAGACGTGTCCAGTTCAGCCAAACAATCATGGTTTATAGAGCGTGATAGAGGATCCTAATCACTCCTCCTGTTTAAGGAAACATCTGGCACAAATTCATGGGGTAACCATAGCTAAAGAACAATACAAAAAAAAAATCCTATCACAATACTTGTTGACATTTGTATGATCCGCTATATGGACAAACCTGACTTTTTCAGCCATATGTGCTTTTTCTCCAAACTGTTAACCACAAAGCTGGAGGCACATAGGAATGCTTGTACAAGATGTTTATAGTATGTCTTTGGACATAAAACTTTCCCTTTTTTTCTAGCAAGGAGACCTGAACCTGTTCTAGCGTGACAATACCCTATGTACAAAAGGAGCTCCATGAAGAAATTTTATATGGGTTGAAGCGAAAGATCATGAGTGGTCTGCTATAGAGCTCTGACCTCAACTGTGATTGGATGAGTGTGAACGCTGACAGCACTCCAGGTCTCATCACCTCACCTACATCTAAATGAGCACAAATCTCCACAAAATCCTCCACCCAGAGGAGTAGAGGTTATAATAAAAGCAAATGGGGACTAAATGTGGAATAAGATGGGAAAAAAAAAATAAATAAAAATCGCATAACTAATGGCTGGTTGTGCACAAACTTTTGTCTGGATAGTGTCTAAGATATGGATCACAATATTCTATTTATTTCCTTTCAGATCGTAATCATTAAAAAGGTATATGCTGATAGTATTGATAAATTGTTATATAGCTTAGTGATAAATCAGCTATACGTCCATGAGGCACCTTTACATAAAAGAGTGCGCTTATTTATTCTGTACACATGAAGACGTTTCTGTAAAATAATAGTGAACAGAACCTGAAGTAATCATTGATGATTTCCCTCCCGATGTTAGCATAAAACACAGATCGGTTGATGAAAAGGTGAAGACGAGGCTTGTGTTTCGAGGTCACAGATGTCTCTAACCTCAGCTGATGAGGCAAGGAGCGATTTGGACAAGTCATAATCATAATAAAAACTCATGTTTCCCTGGCAGTGATGCTGTAATTTCAGGAGTCGATTAGGATGAAGATGGACAGGGTTATAAAATTCTATCGTAGTCGATTATTATAAAATGGGTTTCATTTGCCAGCAGGAAAATTGAAACCACTAGTCATTGTATCCGATAATAAAGAGTAGCGTTCAGGTTGCCACTGAGAACGTTTCTCGTGGAAATGCATGAGTAAAGAATAAATTACAGAAAGACAGAAAGGAAAGACAGAAAGACACAGAGAGAGACAGAGAAAGAAAAGAGAAAGAAAGAAAAAGTACAGCCAAACAATTGATTAGATACATTTACTGCATTTGGTAGATGCCCTTATCCAGAGCAACATACATTTATCTTAGCAGTTAAGGGTTAAGGGCCTTGCTTAAGGGCCCAACAATGGCTGCTTGGTGGCACCGGGATTTAAACTCGCAATCTTTCTATCTGAAGTCGAATGTTTTAACCATTGACCTACCGCTTGCTAGAACAGCTCTGATGAGGAATATGGTACATGCCAAGATTAGAAACCTTATTTTATATGCATCAAAATGATGAATAACTGTCACTCGATGCTTTCAAAATTGGGTAAATGAGGGGAAATGGATAATTATGTTACCCCCGGGTATGTGGGCGGTTCTTAAGTGGAACTGAAATGCATACGGTCCTTTTTCTCCTTTCAGGATGTAGACAGATTTTTAAATGACAACCTGCCTTGTGAGTGGCATACAATACATGTAAAAGAGAAACATATGTCAGTTCAGGAAACTGGATTTCAGCAATACATTCAGTTTGACCATATAAAAGGGCCAATACATCTTTCAAAAAAAAAAAAAAAGCACCACCTGAGAAATATTAAACATTATTCCCTGACTGAAGTTTAGAGAAATCTTTTTGGCTGGACAGTTGTCTCCACGATCAGGCAGACTGCTTGAGGATAATGGCAACAAGTGCAAGGATTTATGAAAAAAAAAACTGTTTTCTGAGCTTTGGGATGCTAATGGATTGCTGGTTCACGTCTAGGATATTGTGCAAGCCCAGAGTTGCTCCTGTGAATGGGGAAATCAGCCAGTCAGCCAAATCCACAAACACAAACGCCTCTGCAAGGTCGACCAGCTTTAATGGCAATTATTTCACTCACATTTTTTGGACAATGCACAATGTCTGGTCGTAGTAAAAAAAAAAAAAGAGAAAAGAAAAGAAAGCGCATGTGTAGGACGAATTATCAAAAACAACATAAAAAAAATCACGTTGCTTTCCACTTCCCAGTCTTAAATCCCGAAGTCCTGTGTGGCAGCATGACAGCACGCAATGTTTTACGGTCGCAAACTTCCTGCGTGCGATTTATGTACAGGGCATTTGGTCAGGGACGTCGTGGGGAAAATCCCACAACGATGACCCTTTATTCCCGTAAGTCACTTGGTCAGGAAAAGCAGGGCCATCAGACCCAAACATAAAAGGGACGGTTTAAGCTCCAGAATGTCCCAGGAGCTGGTGAATTTATGGCTCCGGGGTGTCCTGATATCTTTTGGAACGCAGCATTAAGTGAAACACTTCCTCCCTGATGTCTAGTTAAATCCACATCAAGCTAGCTGAGCCGTTTCAAAAGAAAAGGCCTCCAGAAACCTGGGAGATGGATTTTTTTTCCCTAGACTTCCCTGAAAACACAAAGAGAAAAGGATTTTTAAAGACTTTGAAAAAGAAAAAAAGTGGAACAGCCGTGGCCCGTCGTCGTGGTGTAAACTGTAGCCAAACGGAAAAGCAAAAGTTGTTGAATAAAAAGATGTGGTAAATATTCCCAAATGAGGCAGACAAATTATCCTTAACAATTCATCTGAATAAAAACGAATCTTTCCACTAAGGTAGATGACTAACCACAGAGAAACATCCACTTGTCAACATCTTTGCTCCTGAAGCTCTAAAATTCTCAAAAGGTTTGCTGCAAAATAATTCAATTAAATATTCTTGCAGACTAATGATGTGTAGCTGGTTTATTCTAATAAGGATTAAAAAAAAAGTACTAGGAACTAGAGCGTGAGGTGGGAATGCATCCTGGATGGAGTATTCCAGGATATCCCAGGACTTCATGCACACGTTTACACCAATTTGTCTAAGCCATGTTTTTGGTAAGTAAAAGCAAACCAAGAAGAAAACCCAAATATAGAGGAGGAAAACATGCAGAAATCTAAGCTCAGGAACAAATCTAGGAGCTTTTGATGCATAAAAATTCATAGAAATTCTGGCCAATTGGTCAGAATACAAATAATGTACATCTGCACTTGGCATTATCCAAAAAAGCCTTTCTCATGGGCCCAGCAGAGGTAGTTTAATGTAGAGGTTAACAGATTAGCAAAAAAACCCCATACCAATAGTTTTTCCTTCTTCCGGTCTGCTGACTTCACATCAGCGGCCTCTAGAGGTGAATTACTGACACCACATGCTGTTTGATTTTACATGCGAGACTGCGTGCTGCACGGAGAGTGTGCTATTTTATTTATCATCTAGACTTTATTAATCATAATTTTATTTACTAAGTAAGATAAATTTTTATTTCATTTAGCACATTTTCATGATTCAGTACCGTAATTTCCGCACTATAAAGCGCACCCTTGTATAAGCCGTACCCACTGAATTTTACAAATATTTTTATTTTTAACATAAATAAGCCACACCTTGTGTATAAGCCGCAGGTCTACACTGAAACTAATGAACTTTACACAGGCTTTACTGAAAGAGAGTGTCTGTTACACGGTGTAACGGGTGAAATATGTTGTGGCTCCTTTAAGAGCAGAGCGGCATTTTGGGTCACTGCATTCTGCCAGTATTACTGCGTGTGTGTGCGTGTGAGACTGAGGATTATGTGCTCATTATTTTCTGATGCTCATTTCTAAGTTTCTTTGACTAACCCATAACCCTGTTGCCAAGAAAAATAATAAAGCACGTGTTTTGGAAACCTGTCTGTGCTTATATGATTTCTGTTGCAACTGGAGTTAGCGAGCTCTCCCTTCACCCAGATACAACGCGTTACAACGGCTTGTATCTAAACAGTAGCCGACCAAGAAAGTCATTGTTTACTGTCTTCCTCCTGCCTTTCACAACTACTGTATTTCTCTCTGGAGTTTATCTTTTGGCATCGTCGTGCGTTTAAAAATCAACACTGGTGGAAGTTTTTCTCCCGAAGCCGTGCAGCTCAGAACACAGGTGAGGTGCGTTTTTTCGTTTCCGTTCGAAAATTTCATTGGTCTAATGTTATGGGGTTCAGTTTTTTGGCTTAGTTTGTGAAACCAGGAGAAACCCAAGAAAAATCCATAAATTAGCCGCTTCGTTGTTGAAGCTGCGGAGTTCAAAACGTGGGAAAAAAAGTAGCGGCTTATAGTCCAAAAAAGACGGTACCTTTTTTAAAATTCTTGTAATAACGTTCAGTACTATTTCACATGGAGGTTTTTTTTTATTTTTTCTCCAGTATCTATTTAAAAAACTATCGATTGATATCTGTTGCTTGCATCAGCGAGTACGAACCAACCTAGCTATCGATATCGGTAAAATCCACTATCGGTCGACCTCTAGTTAGATGGTGCAGGGATTTAAACTCATGACCATCGTAACCACTGAGCTATGACTGCCCTGCTGGTATGAACTGAACATGCTGACGATTTACATGTATATCCTTCTCCCTACTCAAATGCTTTCCCTAGATTTGCTCCATGTTCACTGAAATCAGCAGAGTACAAATATATGTCTATATTTCTTCTATGGGAGCAATAAATCGACTGTGTTGCAAGATGAAAAGCTGTGGTCTGTAAGGGGAAAAAAAATAAAACCATGTGGGGGGAAAATTTGAAACAAATGCCCATGGCAACTTGCTTCTTTTATAATTCTGAACAGTTGTGAATCACCTACACACTGAACGGCTAAACGTGGTTTGGAGCGCAGCACATGATAAACTGGAGCCAGTAATCTTCAGGACATCCGTTTCAAATCTGAGCACCTCCAGTGGCCCTTTGGGTGAACAAACAAACACCCACGCTGCCTTCAGACATGTGGGGTTAGCACACACAAGACACACAAACGCGCGTGCCAGACACATCGCGTGTTGGCTGCCTTACTGTAATTTTTCTTATGCAGGCCCTTCATTATTCTGTTGCTTCCTGTGAACTGCAGATGAGTTAGTGAGTCTGGACCGACAACATTACCCAATTAAAACAGCACAAAATGACAGAAGGCCCACAAAAACTAGAGGTCATAAACAGGTGAACTTCCATCAGCTGAAACTTCTCGCCCACAGTCGGCTCCTCATCGAATCGAGGCAGAGAAATCTGGTGTGCTGATGATGGAAGTAGACCAGACACGTCTGTGGAGTGGCACTTGTGCGTGGGAGTGTAATTTGCGGGAGAAAGAAGCCTTCCTGGTAAGATGAACCCCGTTTCGCCTTCCCACCCACTCACTAACACAGCGTGAATGTGGCCGCTGCTGGATCGGAGCCACAACTGCTGCGCCGACTCTCTCAGGGATCATAAAACTTCTCCGGCAGCTGCATTAACTTCTGCCTGGTGTGCATCATAGTCCAGACCAAGTGAAATAAAGAAAGAGAAAAAAGAAGAGCTAGATGGATTAAAAACAGTGAGGCCCAGTGACTGACCCTGACTCCTGACAAAGACTTCAAGGTTTCAGATTCGATACGGTTTCCTGTGATCACAGACACATCGACTACACAAAACAACCCTCCCTTCGCATCCTGTAGCACTCCAGGTGTACATTATATTAAGAGCTGATGGAGGTTTGAGACCTTTCCAGTAAAACCTTCAATACTACATTTAAATAAAGCAGATATGAAGGGTTTCCTTATTGTCGGGTTCCTACAATGGTTTATTGCTCACCATCAAGGCAAAAGTCATAAATTGGTACCAGGATTTAAAACATTTCTATAAAGCTGCTTAATGAAAAAAAATGTCTCCTGCTGAAAGTGCTATACAAATAATATATGGAGCTAGGCCAATCAAGCTGCAAATCCTAATTTGACTCAGAAGGTGACGAGTTCACGACTTAAAAGAATTATCATGTCTAAAACTGATGCCTGTACAATAGCGAACTACCCTGATCAAATGTTTCCTGAGCTAGAGTTTAACTGTTTTTACTCAAGCAACATGCCGAAATGCTTTCTCTATATAGCTACATTTATTCCTTCGCATCCTGGACATCATCAAAACACCATCTAGGCACCAGTCCTAGCAGATTTTGTGATTTTCTCGCAGAAAAACACTTTTAAACTGTTTAGACATGCTGTTGGAGCATGCAACTGGTCGCTATTTTTGTTCGCAGCCATTTTAAATACGTTACACACCAGCTCTATACAATCAGAATTACGTAGACAACTGACCATCACGCACATGTGCTTCTTCCCAAAAGTGTTGCCACAATGCACTCGGTTTCCCTACCGCCTCTTCCACCCTGCGCTCGGTTTCCCCACCTCCTCTTTCACCATGCGCTCGGTTTCCCCACCTCCTCTACCACCCTGCTCTCGGTTCCCCCACCACCCTGCGCTCAGTTCCCCTACCTCCTTCACCACCCTGCGCTCGGTTCCCCTACCTCCTCCACCACCCTGCGCTCGGTTCCCCTACCTCCTCCACCACCCTGCGCTCGGTTCCCTTACCTCCTCTACCACCCTGCGCTCGGCTCCCCTACCAACTGTACCACCTGCACTCGGTTCCCCTACCTCCTCCACCACCCTGCGCTCGGTTCCCTTACCTCCTCTACCACCCTGCGCTCGGCTCCCCTACCACCTGTACCACCTGCGCTCGGTTCCCCTACCACCCTGTGCTCGGCTCCCCTACCACCTGTACCACCCTGCGCTCGGTTTCCCTACCTCCTCTACCACCCTGCGCTCAGCTCCCCTACCTCCTCTACCACCCTGCACTCGGCTCCCCTACCAACTGTACCACCCTGCGCTCGGTTGCCCTAGCACCTGTACCACCTATACCACCCTGCGCTCGGTTCCCCCACCACCCGTACCACCTGTACCACCCTGCGCTCGGTTCCACTACCACCTGTACCACCTGTACCACCCTGCGCTCGGTTACCCTACCACCTGTACCACCCTGCGCTCAGTTCCCCTACCACCTCTACCACCCTGCGCTCGGTTCCCCTACCCCCTCTACCACCCTGCGCTCGGTTCCCCTACCACCTCTAACACCCTGCGCTCGGTTACCCTACCACCTCTACCACCCTGCGCTCGGTTCCCCTAAATCCTCTACCACCCTGCACTTGGCTCCCCTAAATCCTCTACCACCCTGCACTCGGTTCCCCTGCCTCCTCTACCCCCTTTACTTGTTTCCTTACCTCATCCACAGTGCCATGTGGGTGAATCTCAGACCTGGTTTGTGCTTCAGCAAGCATGTACCTGCAAGGGTCTCAAAACGTAATGTCTGGATGCTCTCACTGGATAAGGTCTACATACTTAAACATTACATAAATGGGTGTAATTAAAGATGCAGATGCATGAAGAACATCAGAATTTACAACATTCGACAGCAAAAAAAAAAAAAAAAAAAGCAAAGGAGAGTTTTGTGTTTCTCTGTAGGAATAATAAGAACAAAAACCAGAGCATGAGCTCGTCCATAAAAGACGGAAGTTCTGAATCCAATAAGGATTTTTTTTTTCTTGGTTACTAGTTGGCTGGAATGCCGGAAAACCTCACTACTATAAACACATGTATTATTACAACCCCAGAACCAATATAGCACCAGCATAATCCCAGTGTAACCATAGTGTTTTTCCAGTATAACACCAGGTTTAAATAATTTGCACAGAGAGATAAAAATACATAATACTCAACACTTCCTTTTTCATTCAGGTGATTATAAACCTAATGAGGGATGACAGTTATAACATCTTTCAGCCCTAACTGTGCTGGTAGACAGAAGTGTGCCAAGACAAGTCTCTCCAGTGCCTTCATAATGTGAGAGGTAAGTGCTTCTGGTCTGTGCTCACTGTGTGAACTGGGGCATGGCTTCTTCGAAACTGGTGTAAGTTAGTAGAATGTTTTAACAGACACAAATCTAACAAGCAAACTATTTCATACATTAGAGTAACATTTACTGTACAGCATTAAGGAAGATCCTGTTCATACAGAGCAGTGCTGCACTCAGAAACTGCCTTTATCTGCCCTCTTCCACATACTTCTATTCACAGCAAATTAGTCAACTTATTTTACAAAAAAAAAAAACACTAAGCAGTAAAAAAAAAAAAAAAAACACATTATTAACTAAAATAATGTGAATACACAAATAATTGGAAACTAAACCACAATTATAATGTCGACCTCCAATATAAAATAAAAATAAGTAGAATGTCTCATGTGCACTTTATGTTTTGTGTATTTCCTTGTTCTTGATTTATGTTGTTTGCTGTAACATCTGGGTGCTGAGTGAATGTTGTTTCGTGTCACTGTATACTGCACTGTATACGTATAAGCTGAAAACGACGAAACCTACTTGAACCTTATTTCAGAGTTTACATTTTGAGTGCTGTTGACCTGGTTTTGTAGCTTATTCATTAGGGCAGTCAATCGATTAAAATATTTAATCGCGATTAATCGCACAATTGTCAGTTAATTGGTGATTAATGGCAACTTAATCGCATATTTTTCAGTTCTAAAATGTACCTTAAATGAACACTTTTCAGGTTTTTAATCCATGGCGGATTTTGGTGCTCGATTTGAGACTTGACGTAAAACAAATGTTTAGTGATTTGAAATGATTTTTGGGTGGGATATATATATATATAAATAAATGGGAAAAAATCTCTCTGAGTAAAGGACTTTGTAAAAATGTGTGCTGTGTTGAAGGTTTTATTTTATTTATTTATTTATATTTTATTTGATATTTATTTATTTATGCATTGACCGTGCATTAAATGAATTTGCATTGTTAACGTTAACGCGTACTTTTTGACAGCCCTAATATATATACACAAGATATCTATCTATCTATCTATCTAGTACTTTTCAATATTATTTCTAGGCTATTGGAATTGTAGGTCCAGGTTAATTACGACATGTTTAAGAACACATTTCAGCCGTAATAAAATGTCAAACCAGCTCATTTCAACACCGACTGATCGTTTCAGCTTATTAGATTTAAGATATTCTTGTTGTTTGACCCTTTCATGCTACCTTTTACATTCTAATACACATTTACACAAATCAAGGTTTAAACAATATATTAAATATTAAACTAAATCTAAATGCAAACTAAAAGTTAATAAAAATAAAATCATCCATTTCTACTGGGTAAAAACAACAATAGCTCATAGCGTGTCTGGGTGCTGAACTGTCCTGGCCAAATGAAAACATTTCACTCGTTTTGAAAGGAAAAACACAATAAAAAAAAGTCCAGGACTGTTCAGCAGGTAGAATCCTGTATCAGAGAAGCATGGGATAACATTCCTCTCCCAAGACTCCAGTAACTGGTTTTCTCAGATCCCAGATGTATACAAACTTGTAAAAGAAGTAGGGATGCTACCCCGTGGTAAACGTGGCACGGTTTAGAATTTTTTGAAATGCGTTACAGCCATCACATTCATAATTACCTTATGCTTTCCTTAAATGTTACATTTCCACATTTCAAACATTTAATCTATGTTTTCTATGTTCTATTTGAAATCAAATTATGGATTTATGAGATTTGCAAGTCATTCTGAGATTTGCAAGTGTGTGTGTCCAGAACCTTGTAAGTGATGCTGTAATTGTGAGGCATAAACACAGGCACTGCTGTCATACACACAAACAAAACCCTGCTATTAGGTTCCTCCAGGATCACTAAATTACATGAGTGACAAGATGTGAGCATGACCAGCACCTTAATGCAGCTCATGTGAATAATAACCATCACACTGTAAACTCGAGATAAAGCAGTAGTAAAGATGATGCTCAGTACCACCAATGTCCTGCTAGAGGGCAGTATTGAGAGCTCTGAGGAATGACTAGAGCGAGAAGTTTTTAAAAGAAATCCACTTTATGTGTGTAAAAGTATGTATAAAAGTAAAAACTAAAATCTCTATCAGCACATTTGGCCACATGTCAATCTGATTTATATTCATCCAAATTTCTCATTATGGACAAAAATATTGGGACAGCTAATTTTTTATTAGCACAACTACTAGACTATTAACACAAAGCTGAAGGCACAGAATTATGTAGGACGTCTTTGGAAGCAGTAGCATTACATTTTCCTTTCATAACTATAAGACCCAAATCTGTTCCAACATGAAAATGCTGCCCTGTGCACAAAGCCAGATGCATGAAGATATGTTTTACATGGTTTGCAGTGAAAGATGTCCTGATATAGAGCTCCAAACTTACTACTGTACACCCTTGGGATGAAGTCCACGCTTAGGCCTCCTCACCCAACCTACATCAGTACCTGACTTCACCAAAAAAAAGAAAAGAATTCGCACACACATCTCCACAAGCACACTCCAAAATCTAGTGGAACACCATCCCAGAGAAGTAGAGATTATAATAATAAATGGAAGCTTAATAAGAAATGGGATGTTCAAAAAGCAAGAAACCAGGTGTCTATTTGTCCAATTAGTGTATTTCTGCCTAAAATAGCAAAACAATGCACCAGATTTTGATTTTTACAGCTAACTGCTAGCAGTTTAGGTCTTAGGTTTCTACTAAAGATCAGTAATAACATCAGTGCTATGAATTATTATACCACAGTCAGTCAGTATAATGATTCTGATTTGACTGGAAGCTCTGCAGTTTGTGGTCAGTTTAATCACCAATCTAAATGAATACGCTGCCAGTAAACATACATTTTTTTTTTAAAGTAACTGTAAACAACATAGTCAGTAAAAAAATGAGCTACATGGATGACTTTTGCACCTCATTTGGTGAAAACTGTGATTTGTGGTAAATGGACCGAGACGCAAGATGAATTGAAGGTCAAAACGAGACATCAGGAGTTAACAGCGACAGCGTCATTGTAGGAAAGACACAGCGAAGAAGCATAATTCATGTAATCACATGTATCTCCGTGTATGATTTAGCGACAGTTGATATAAATCATAACTAACAAAATTCAATTCAGTTAGCTTTGCATTGAGCAGCAAAAACAGCTTAAATGTATCAATGCAGGTAACTGAGCAGGGCGATTCCAACTGCGATCCAAATCCGAGACGTAAAACGAGTTACATTAAAAACACAGGGTTTTGCGATTGTGTGTTTATCACAGCTACCTATTGTATTATTATTATGATTATTGGCCCATTACCAACTGTGCATAGGCACTGAATTGTTCAAACCTTTTCTTCTTCTGGCTACATTGTGCATGGCAGCACAAAGAACTTCCTCTAAAACGTTGTGGAAATAATCACACGGTTTGAGAAGAAGCTGAGGAACATTCTCACCAAATTTGGGCCGAGTGCTACCTGCTCCACTAGGCCCAGCAGAGGTTGTACTTCCTTCGGCAACTGAGGAAATTCAACCTGCCACAGGAGCTGCTGAAACACTTCTACTTGTCCTGTGTAGATCTATAACTGTCTGCTTTGGTTCAGCTACCAAATCAGACATCAAGAGGGTACGGTCAGGACTGCTGAGAGGATTATTGGTGCCCCACTGCCCAATCTCCAAGATCTTTACTCATCCAGAGTGGAAAAAAATGGGCTATGAAAATCACTTTGGAGCCCACACACCCAGCCCACTCTCTACAGAGCTCCGTCCACCAGAACAGCCAGGTACATAACAGTTTTGTTCCTGCAGGCTATAATCAGCATGAACAATTAACTTGCCAGTCTGCCCAGTCACTGCAACTTCATCCTACTGAACTGCTCTGTGATGAACTGGATTACAAGCTCAGAACAAAATCTCCAACTAGTGAAGAACATCTTTGACAAGTTTTACAAAAGAGGCGTAACAAAGTATTGAAAATAAAGTCGAACATAAAGGTGCGTCTACACACTTGATTTGTTTAAAAGTAAAAGTGTAAACAAAAGGAGCATATAAGTGTCTTTCAAATTACAATAAAAGACTAATTCCAACAGTTTGACAGGCTGTGTGTGTGTGTGTGTGTGTGTGTGTGTGTGTGTGTGTGTGCAGTATTTGTGTCTTGCACACAAGAGATTCCTGGATTCCTATGTAACTGATCCTCTGTGTTACTGAGAACTAGGAAAGCCGCTGTATGTAAAGTTTGGCAGGTCTGTTAAATACAATCAACTTGGAATAAAAGTTGCTGCTGTTTGCTGGACAGTTCGGTTGGTTGACTGATTCTCAGGGTAGCATTTCAACATAAAAACCACAGCAGCAGCACCGGTCTAGTGGTGCCACTCCACCACTCCACTCATCTTCACCCTGTACAGCAGAAACATTTCCCCTGACCTTAAAGTTGCTGAATTTCAGTAGTTGTTCTGTGTACTACCATTTTTTAAAACCTGTAATTGTACTTAAGTATGTTTTGATGTGTTTTTGTGATAGAAGAGAATCTGTGAGAGTGAAAGGGAACGTTTATAGGACTGTGGTGAGACCTGAGATGGTTTATGGTTTAGAGACAGTGGCATTGAGTAAAAGACAGGAGGTGGAGCTGGAGGTAGCAGAGCTGAAGATGCTGAGATGTTCATTGGGAGTGACGACGATGGACAGAATTAGAAATTAGTTTATTAGAGGACAGCGCATGTAGGACGTTTTGGAGGTGAGATTGAGATGGTTTGGACATGTGCAGAGGAGGGACATGGGGTATATCAGTAGGAGAATGCTGAGGATGGAGCCACCAGGCAGGAGGAAAAGAGGAAGACCAAGGAGGAGGTTTATGGATGTGGTGAAGGAAGACATGCAGGTAGTGGTGTGAAAGAGGCAGATGTAGAGGACAGGGAGGTATGGAGACGGATGATCCGCTGTGGCGCCCCCTAATGGAAGCAGCGGAAAGATGATGTTTTGATGTGTTTGCAGTCCTCAGCTCTGTGATCTTTTCTTCTTATACACAACGATGTATATACTTGTATTATTTCTCTACTTTATATATTTGCACGTCTTTTCTTTGCTGCTGTAACGTATATTTCCCCACTGTGGGACGAATAAAGGTATATCTTATGTAGCAACAGGGTTTGGAGAAATGTGGTCTTGTTTCACTGTGTACTGCATCAGCTATATATGGCTGCAATGACAATAAAAGCTTCTTGACTTGTTTGAAGTATTGGACTTAATTACATTTTAAATCAAATTCATTAGAGTAAATAATAAATTGATAAATAAACAAATACAAATAATGCAAGGGAAAAAATTTTGCCCCGGAAATTCCTGCTGTGATCGATTAAAGGGTGGACAACAAACTCACAATAAAGAAAGATGGAGAGACATGACAGACGCAGTAATACAGACCCTGGCTGAAAGCGTAATGCCGTCGAATCGGAAAGTGTTCAATGCGTGTGCTCGCTGTCTGAATTTTGAATTAGTTTTTTTTTGCTGTGTAAGTGTATATATAACTCACATTAGACTCAAATCATGGACTGTAGGTTTTTCCATTTAATTACACACAGAGCATTGTGTTTCCCCACGGACTATTATTAATAACGCACCACCCGCTAAACTCTGGAGCGTTCCGGACAGGTAACGCAGAACACGCTGCATAATGAAACATAGAGGAACGGAGAGAAAACAGTGAGAGGTGAAGAGAAGATTCAGACTTTTCAAACCTTAAACAAAGAAAAAACCCTGCAGTGCGGTTACCTTTTTATCTATTCATTTTTTGGGGGTGATTTAAAATTGATTTCTGTATGTTTATTTATGATGTTTTTATATTGATATTTGCATTTTGATCTAATATGGCAATTAAATGCACTAAATGGCTTCAGGTTTTACAGATATTGTAAGCAATTGATGTGTGCAAATACCTGTCTTATTTTCTATTGTGTATTTAATATCGTTCGTTAATAAAGAAAAAGTAATTCTTATCCGATTACCAGATTAATCGATGAAATAATCAACCCAGCCATCAGGGTTGCACAAGTCAGTGCACTCTTAGTGCCGGTCTCAAGCCCGGATAAATGGACCTGGGTTACCAACGACCGCCGCAGGTACCGTTTGCCAACAGAGTACTGGTGGAAATTGGGCTACTGTTGGCTGAAGGAGGAGAAGGAGAGGAGGAAGACGTCTACAGAGACAGCAGGGAAAGGAGAAGTGTAGGAGAGTGGAGCCTTGGATGGGCACTTTAAATGTTAGTACTATGACTGTTAAAGGGAGAGAGGTAGCTGATATGATGGAGCAGAGAAACAGTAGACATGTGTGTTCAGGAGACCAAGTGGAAAGGGAGTAAGGCCAGGAACATTGGAGTTGGCTTTAAACTGTTCTTTCATGGTGTAGGGGTGAACCTGAAGGAAGAGTTTAGTAAGAGTGTAACAGAGAAGTTTCTAAAAGGGTGATTAACATGAAGCTGGAAGCTGAAGGGGCGATGATAAATGCCATCAATGCTTCTGCTCCACAAGTGGGTTGTGAGATGAAGGAGAAGGAAGATTTCTGGAGTGAGTTAGATGAAGTGGTAGAGTGAACTTAAGAAAGAAAGATGATTATCACAAAGAAAGTGATTGGGGCAGATTTCAATGGCCATGTTTTTGAAGGGAACAGAAGTGATGAGTAGGTGATGGGTAGAGAGGGAGGTGATATGAATACATATTTTAAAAAGAAGGAGGATCATAGGGTGATGTATAAGAGTGGAGGAAGGTGCACACAGGTGGACTATGTGCTATGCAGGAGATGCAACCTGAAGGAGATTGGAGACTGTAAGGTGTTAGCGGGGGACTGTGTAGCTAGACAGCATCGGATGGTGGTTTGTAGGATGGTTTGGGAGGTGAAGAAGAAGAGGAGGAGGAGAGTAAGGACTGAAAGAAGAATAAGATGGTGGAAACTGAAGGGGGAAGAGTGTAGTGTGAGGTTCAGGGAAGAGGTCAGACAGGGGCTCGGTGGTGGTGAAGAGGTGCTGGATGATTGGGAAACTACTGCAGAAGTGATGAGGGAGACAACTAGAAAGATACTTGGTGTGACATCTGGAAATTAAGGTTGGAGAAACAGAATTGGGATCGACAGAGTGATGAGAAAAGTAGGCAGGAGTACAAGGAGATGCAGCAGCAGGTAAAGAGGGATGTGGTAAAAGAAAAGGAAAAGGCATATGAGGAGCTGTATGAGAAGTAAGGAGAAAAGGATTTGTAGCGATTGGAAAGGCAGAGGGACCAAGCTGGGAAGGATGTGCTGCAAGTTAAAGCAATAAAGGATGGAGAGGGAAATATGTTGACTAGTGAGGAGAGTGTGTTGAGAAGATGGAGGGAGTATTTTGAGCAGTAGATGAACAAGAGAGAGAGAGAGAGAGAGAGAGAGAGAGAGAGAGAGAGAGAGAGAGAAGGTTGGATGATGTGGAGATGGTGAAGCAGGAAGTGGATAGGATTAGTAAGGAGGAAGTGTGAACAGCGATTAAGAGGATGGACCAGATGACATACAAGTAAAAGCATGGAGATGTTTAAGAGAGATGCAGTGGAGTTTTTACCCCGGTTGGAAAAGATGCATGAGGAATGAAGGAGTTTGCTGGTAATGTTTTAGGATTTTTCGACTGGAAACTTCTCCAAAAATTACTCAAATTTCATTGAACTAACAAAACTTTGACTTGAGTAGAATATTTTATTACTCCTTCCACCTCTGATCAAACACAGAAACCCCTCAAACAGTGAATGTTATCTAAATGGATTTGAGCATACCTGAGCTTTGCCCACAGTCTTCGTGAAAGACTCGCTGCTCTCTGCTTCCCTCGTGCTCTTTCCGTTTTCACTAACACCTGCCTCTTCTTCTGCCGAATCGATTTCTTCTGCCTCTTCATCATCATCATCATCGCTACTCTCATCATCGCTTCCTGAGTCTTCGAGCCCGGAGAAGACACTCTCCTCGCTGTCCGAGAGGTCATCATTCCCCTCATCGCTGTCATCCAGATGACCGCTGAGTGGAGTGAAGAGCTGTGAAAGAAATCAACAGGACATCTCTGAAACCTTTTTCCTTCACATTAGATTCAGATCTGCAGAAAGACGTTCAGAAGCACAAAGGCAGGAAACCGACTGCACATGCACCTTCAGTGCAGGAAAGAAAAGGAAAGGAAAAAGAAAGGAAAAGATAAGACATGAAAGGGAAGCTTTATACTTGTCACATGTAACAGCGCAATTAAATTCCTTCTTCACGTATCCCATCGATGTTAGGAAGCTGGGATCAGAGAGCCGCTTCATCCATGATACAGCACTAGTTAATCAGAGGGTTAGGGGCCTTGCTCAGGGGCCCCAGAGGAGCAGCTTGGCAATACTGGGGCTTGAAGCTCCGGCCTTCTGTTCAGTAACACAGAATCTTAACCACTGACCCTACAGAGGAGGATCCTGTGTCCTGTGATATGATCAGATCAGATATGATCGATCAGATCTGATCAGATCAATCTAGATCTCATGATGTCTGCATTTAACTCCCACCACAACCACAGTAACACTAACTAACTAACTAACTAACTAACTAACTAACACACACACACACACACACACACACACACACACACACACACACACACACACACACAGTTGTAGTTTTGAACAACTCTCCTAGCACTTATTGCTAGCATTTGTTAGCACGACAGGAACAGTTCCATGATCTGTATTGTATTTTTTATAGATAAGCTGCTAATTAAAATATATTAACGATCATACTTCATCCTCATCCTCCTCTTCCTGTACGTTTCTTTTCTTAGCTTGAACTTTACTCATAGCGACGTTCCGCTTTAATTCAGATCCAGACTCAGGCATGCCGGAGCTGCTGCTGCTGCTGCTACCACGTGGGTTTCGCGTGAGATCAGAGGTCACGTGGTAAACTTATTAAAAACGTTATTTAATTTTTTTTTTTTTTATTAGATATATATCATTCATAAATAAGGAAACGAGAAAATACATTTTGGAATATTTTTTTAATACGGATAATTATTATTTAAAAAACAATCGTTAAGGACAAAGTTCAAAGGTGAATTTTTTTTATAATACATTAAAAAATGATTATGTTTAATTATATTAATCTTGTAATAAATATTATGTGATACAAAAACGTATAAATATATCTGCGTTGAGAAAACGATTTATTTCTTAATTATAACGTTTAACTAAAACAAAAATCCGGTGACGTCACAGTGGTGCGACTCGCACGCGTTTGAGGACGCGACGCTTTTCCTACGCAGTTCACAGGAATTATGTTGAGGTGGAAATTTCCACGGCGGTGCGGTGCAGCGCGGGTATGAGCACAGGGGTTGTGTGACGGTGTCAGGTGGTGAGGTGTGAGCTTCGTGCCGTGAACCAGAGCATAGAACACGCAGAGAAAAACGAATAAAACCCCGTACTTTAACGCGAACGGGCGTCTTCGCTAGCACATCTTGCTAACAGGCTAATGCTGTGGCTCACTCAGGGCGGCTAGTGAGCGGATCTGTACTCGGGCATTAACTTCCAGAGACTTTATCCAGGACATGGAGTTCCACAGCGCCGGATCAGGGGCAGTTGTTATGACCGGGAGCAACGTGCCCGCGTTTCTCACTAAACTGTGGACGCTGGTGGATGATCCGGACACTGATCCTCTAATCTGCTGGAGTCCTGTAAGTTCTGCACTCATTAGCGTTAGCGCTTAGCCTAGGCAGCTAACAGCAGCGATCAGGGTGACAGGGGGAAGTGAAGGGAGTGAGGGAGCGAGTCCCGGTGCAGGCCTGCGGGGGATAGAAGCGATTCACTGCCCGAAAACTCACTCCTGTACCTGCCCCTGTTTCTATCACTGTTTCTGTATGTGTTCCTTTAGACACCAGCTGTGTGTGTGTTATAAGGTTGTTAAAGTGTAGTGCTGTGCCTTGTAGTTATATGTTGTCATGATGTGTAGTTGTGTGTCTTGTTGTTGTTGTTATTGTGTCGTTTGTTGTGTAATGATTTGTATTTATGTTGTGCAGTAGCTAGGGGTGTAACGGTACACCGAAGTCACGGTTCAATACGTACCTCGATTTTTAAGCCACGGTTCGGTTCAATATCGGTATTTATAAGGGGAAGAAATGCATAACATACAATTGCTTGTTTTTATTAAAGTTTATTATGATTAACATTTGTGAACATCATCAGTTTGCAGTTGTAAACAATTCTAAATAAAATGCCTGCTTGGTTCAATAGTGTAGAATAATATCTTGTAATTTTTTAATAAAAAATAAAATAGAACAAATCAAATGAATGCAATTCACGTTTTATTATATTTAACTGAGTCAGTTAAATTGGCACAAATGAATATTAAAATTAAATTAATGGAAATGTTATAGTTTACATTTGTTAGACCTTATTTGCATAATACAGATGCATGTAGAAAAGTGTGTTTACTATTTTAATATTTAATTTTCTAAAGATATGTTCTAATTAACTGTTCCATTTACACTGCCTGTCCCCCCCAAAAAAAAGTCACACACTAATATTTCGTTAGACCGCCTTTAGTTTTGATTACGGCACTAGTTCGGCGTGGCATCGTTTTAATAAGCTTCTGCAATGTCACGTTTATTCAGAGTTTTTCACCAATATGTTGTATTGATGGCAGAGAGTGTGCAAAGTCTTCTCCAGCACATCCCAAAGATTCTCGACGGGGTTTAACGTCTGGACGCTGTGTCACCAATCCGTGTGTGAAAATGATATAACTACACGTAGTATAGTTATAGTTACATTTGCGGCATTTAGCAGACGCCCTTATCCAGAGCGACGTACAAAAGTGCTTTGAGTCTCTAGTAATGAATAAATCTACACTGGTACACAAGATTACAACTTAATATAAATATAACTCTTGATTTCTACAAACTTGGAAAGTGCTAATTTAAGTATTTCAGGAAGAGGTAGGTCTTCAGTCATCGCTTAAAGATAGTCAGGGACTGTACGGACATCTAGGGGAAGTTCATTCCACCACAGAGAAGAGCCTTGAAGTGTACTTACCTCTCATTCTGAGAGAAGGTGGTACCAGTCGAGCAGTGCTGGAGGATCTCAGACAGCATAGTGCAGTGTGAGATGTAATGAGGTCACTGAGGTTAGATGGTGCTGGTCCATTTTTGGCCTTGTAGGCGAACATCAGTGTTTTGAATCTGATACGTGCAGCTACTGGAAGCCAGTGAAGGGAGCGCAGCAGTGGGGTGGTGTGGGAGAACCTGGGCAGATTGAACACAAGCGTGTGTTTTGGATCATTTGCAGTGGATGAATAGCGTTCAGGGGAAGACCTGCAAGCAGAGAGTTGCAGTAGTCAAGTCTTGAAATCACAAGAGACTGAACAAGCACCTGGGCAGCCTGTATGGACAGAAATGGTCGAATCCTTCGGATGTTATAGAGAAGAAATCGACAAGAACAAGCAACATTAGCGACATGTGGGAAGAAGGACAGTTCATTGTCTATAGTTACCCCAAGGTTACGAGCAGTGTCTGAAGTGGAGAGCAGAGAGTCATGAAAAGTTATTTGGAGATCTTGACCTGGAGATGAATCACCTAGGATGACCAGCAGTTCTGTTTTGCTGGGGTGAGCTTAAGTTGAACATCTGCTTTACATGGGCTGGAGTGGAAGATCTTCTGCTATAGAGCTCTGACCTCAACCCTAATAAACACCATTGGGATGAATGTGAACACTTGCTGCACCTCAGGCCTTCTCACTCTACATCAGTACCTCACTTTACTAACACCCTTGTGTCTGAATGAAATCTCAAACATCTCCAAAATCCTGTGGAACATCATCTCAGAAGAATGGAGGTTATTTTAACTCCATTTAATTTTTATATTTATCCCAATCATATTGTCGGGTGTCCACAAACTTTTGACCGAATTAGTTGTGAAACGATTTGAAAGGCATTTCAGTTTGCTGACTCATCCTGAGGGCAGGGTGTGAATCCGACTCGCATCAAATGCAGCGAGTTTGCAGCTGTTTGAATCGTTTTAATGTTGTAGTCCTTGAGGGAGGAAAGAGGACGTTGCCAGATGTTTATTGGTGTTGATCTTAATGCCGCAGACATTTAAATCATTTAATTATTTGGTTAATTGCTCAATAAACCTGACAATAACATTTCATTGTTATGTATATTGGTCGTATATTCCTGACACTTTTGTCAGTCTAAGACGAGTTTACTGTTCTTATTTCTCTCTTTTTCCTTGCAGTAGTCCAGAATACTGAATGTGGGAAAGCGGGTATGGGGAAGTAGCTCAGATGCGCTCAGTACAGCACTGCCATGCCGCCATTGTCGGCCCTTGAGCAAGTTTGTGAGAAAAGTGAGAAATTTGCAAGTCACTCTGGATAAGGTCACGTGTGAAATCCCCGCTTTCGACCTTCAAACGAGTAGCAATGTATTGAACATTACAGCTTTTTCTTAAGATGTTCATTCTTCGGTGGGATCTTCCATCTCCTTGGAGGACTTGAAAGGTTCCAGATGGCTCCAAACGTCTTCCGTTTCTCTATGATCGAGCTCACTTTGATTCTGAGACTGTTCAATGCTTGAAAACTGGTTTTATGTCCTCGTCCGGATCTGCGTTTTGACACCGTTTGATTGTGGAGGTCTGTTTTTCTTGGACTTAATGGCTTGGGTTTTGCTTTGATATGCACTAGGACCACACACACATACACGTGAGCTTGCTACGGGTCAACTTCAGTCAAGGTTTAAATACTTGTAAATGCTTAGCCGAGTGAGAGATTTCAGTGCTCAGTGACTTTACTGGATTATTGTGTGTAAAGTAATGTTCAAAAAGTAGCATTTCTTTGTGTTCGATAAAATATACAATGGTGTGAAAAAGTGTTGGCCACCACTTAATGGCTGAAGAAAAACAAAATGAAGACTGGAGTGGCCTAGTCAAAGTCCTGACCTGAATCCTATTGAGATGCTGTGGCATGACCATAAAAAGGTCATGCTTGAAAACCCTTCAATTTGGCTGAATTGCAACAATTCTGCAGTGATGAGTGACCAAAACTCCTCCACAGCGCTGTAACAGACTCATCGCAAGTTATCGCAAAACGCTTGATCGCAGTTGTTGCTGCTAAGGGTGGCCCAACCAGTTATTAGGTTTAGGGGGCAAACATTTTTTCACACAGGGCCATGTAGTGGCCTAAATAATAAAAACCTTTATTTAAAAACTGCATGTTGTGTTCACGTGTGTTCTGAAACAATGATCTAAATCATTGAAGTGTAAAAACAAAGAAATCAGGAAGGGGGCCAACACTTTTTCACACCACTGTATATAGTTATATTAATGTCTTACCCTCATATCACCCAGCTGGGGGCTATTGGGCCTTTGGCACGTTTCCCTCATGCACCCTTATAATAACTACATCATTTTCTCCTCGGATTTGTAGAGTGGCAACAGCTTCCATGTGTTCGACCAGGGCAGGTTCTCCAAAGAAGTGCTTCCTAAATACTTCAAGCACAACAACATGGCCAGCTTTGTTCGACAGCTCAACATGTGTAAGTCTTACCAAACCGGGTTACAAACAAGCCCTTTTATTAAACTAATGCACAAACAAACGAAATAAGTTTTTTACCCACAATTCAACATCATGAACCTCATAAAGATTTATCCTATTTATCCGGCAGATGGCTTCCGTAAAGTGGTCCACATCGAGCAGGGGGGTTTGGTGAAGCCTGAGAAAGACGATACAGAGTTCCAGCATCTCTACTTTGTCCGTGGACAGGAGCACTTGCTGGAGAACATTAAGAGGAAAGTGACCACGGTAAGCTCCTCTCCGAACCTCACAACCTTTTACAGAACTTCACTTGACTAATATTCAGATTAATCACCGTGCCTGTGAGAGAGTGCGAGAACCGACGAAAGTGCAGTTAAAATCTGTTTATTATTCACGAGTATTGAGCTCAGAGGCAGAGATTCTACATGCCCCAGGACTCCTTAGGTACAGGATTGAGTTTTGGTATTACAGAACACACCAGGCTTTATGTAGTCCACTCTGCCTCAAAATTCTGGATGTTTGTTTTATTTATTTATTTTTTTATTTGGAGTTTTATCACCGGATATGAGAATTTTGTGACTGAATCAGCTGGTGCTAAATGTCACCACCCATAAACTTCAGAAGATCAAAAAGACAATAATTGAAACTGAAACCTCAACACTGTCAACTCTGGCTTTGCTCATGAGGGACTTTATAGGGCTAAATTTTTCAAAGACAAATTAATAAATTTCAAATGTATTTTGTAAAAGCTGCTTTATTAAAATGTATCTTGAAAAAACGATTCTATACAAATAAAATGTTATTAATTTGAACAAATCATCGTTGGAATTTCGCATCGTAATGTGATCGGCCGTATTTTCTGCTTCTTGGTATTGTTTTTTTTCCTCTTTTCTTCTTCCAGTTGTTAGAATTGTGAAAGTAAAAGTGACCAAACTCTGAGCCGAAAATATCCCAAGCATGCATTCGGTGATTTCTCACGCTTTTCTGCTAAATACAGAAATAACAACAAACGAGGCCAAGAGTAAAAAATTGTCTCCCCCCCAAAATATTCAGTTTTTTCGATGACTGGAGCACGTTTCCTCAAAGATACACAAAGAACACAAAGATGATATTGTCTAAAATATCCATCATTTCTACACTAATTTGGATTTTATGCCACACATATAGTGGGATCGACAAACGACTGCAAACTTGTTTAACCACCTAAAAAGAAAGCAGCTCAAAAACCAGAAAGACAAGGGGGGGGGGGCACTCCTGGAGGGCAAATACTGAAAAGACATCACTGATACGATGACATGTTTTAATACTCCTCAGACCAGCCAGAGATTATTTGTATATTAGTATTAAAATTGGTATTAAAAGCAATCCTCTTTTTGATTTAAGAACGATGTTATCACCACCATTCCTCAGCCGTACACTCATGAGAGCACGAACATCTCATAAAAAAAATGCAAATAAAATGTAAACTTACGCTACAAATATATTCAGTATTAAAACACATTCAAATCATATTAACCTCTTCATCATCATTCTATTGATGCTGGATGATTTGGTGTTTTTTGACAGATTATTCACTCCTTCTTGAGAGTATGTGAGATATTTGTAACAGGAAGATCTGATCTGAGTATATTATTATATCTGTGTAGACATCACGATATCATGGGAGGGTACTATCATAGGAGCAAATTCAACTTGGTATAAAGCACAGGGACATTTCACTTTGTTTCACTCTGTATGTAATATTCATTACACTGAAATCGTTACTACATTACAGGTCTGTTTGTTACCTTGGCAACGGGGCACTTTATGCAGCTGTGACTTTGATAAGAAAACATATTTGGCTCTATTGCGTGTAACCTGTCCTTACCCGTCATATCATATCCTTACTCGTCATAACCTGTCCTTACCCGTCATATCGTATCCTTACTCGTCATAACCTGTCCTTACCCGTCATATCGTATCCTTACTCGTCATAACCTGTCCTTACCCGTCATATCGTATCCTTACTCGTCATAACCTGTCCTTACCGTCATATCGTATCCTTACTCGTCATAACCTGACCTTACCGTCATAACCTGTCATAACGTGTACTTACCTGTCATAACCTGTTCTTACCGTCATATCATATCCTTACTCGTCATAACCTGTCATAACGTGTACTTACCTGTCATAACCTGTCTTACCCGTCATATTGTATCCTTACTCGTCATAACCTGTCCTCACCCGTCATATCATATCCTTACTCGTCATAACCGTCCTCACCCGTCATATCATTATCCTTACTCGTCATAACCTGTCCTCACCCGTCATATCGTATCCTTACTCGTCATAACCTGTTCTTACCCGTCATATCGTATCCTTACTCGTCATAACCTGTTCTTACCCGTCATATCGTATCCTTACTCGTCATAACCTGTTCTTACCCGTCATATCGTATCCTTACTTGTCTTAACCTGTTCTTACCCGTCATAAACCTTTTTAGATATATTCTCACATGCCATAAACTGTGCTTACCTGTCATAACCTGTCATAACGTGTACTTACCTGTCATAGCCTGTCATAGCCTATTCTTATTTGTCCTTTACTGTCATAACCTTTTCTTACATTATTCTCATGTCATAATCTGCCTTTACCCATCATAACTTGTTTTTACCTGCCATAACCTGTTCCTACATATAGTTATCTGTCTTTACATGTCCTTACCTGTGGCTGTCTCACACCTGTATAGTTATTCATTGTAATAGACTGTAATAAGATTATAGACTGTAATAAGATCGCTTACGTAATTCAGACACGCATTTTGGTTCCTTGTGCTGCTGAAAGGCAGCCAATTAGTGCTACAAGAACGTTATAAATAAATGAAATCATTAATAAGACAATAACCACATCACTTCATTGAACTAAAACAAACACTTAGAAGGAAAAAACACTACATTACACTCCCCTGTTGGCCTCATGATATATCGTGTGCTTTCATATGAGGAAACCTGCCTGTGGTGTAGGAGTTATTAAGCTGGTGTTGCCTGATGCTTCAGACCCAGACATCCACTTCTCAGATTTTACTGCCTTCCATTCTCAGCCTCTGGACAACTCGTTGGTTCAGCGTAAGAATCGAAGCTCAAAACCTCTTGCTTTTTTGTCCCAACATTTGTCCATGGTTTCAGGACTGGGACACATCAGTGTGCACATTAGTGTGACGTCTCTCTCACACACACCCACACCCACACTCATTCTCACACTTCTGACAGTTTCATTGTGTTCATTCTCAGGTGTCCAATATTAAGCATGAGGACCTGAAGCTGAGTCCGGACGACGTAAACAAAATAATCTCAGATGTGCAGCACATGAAGGGAAAACAGGAGTCGATGGACAGCAAAATCAGCACCCTGAAACAGTAAGTGAAACTCTGAGGTGCTTTCCAAGCCTTATATACCAAACAGGTATGAGTGTAGAAGTATCAAGAGCCAGCTTTAAAAAAAAAAAAACAACCGGCTTCAAGAGCATTCGTACAAGAGATTAGACACAGATGTTTGGTGAGAAGAGGGTTCTTATTAAAGGTGGACCGATAGTGGATTTTACTGATAGCTGTGTTGAATCGTTCTTGCTGATAGCTGATTAATCGACCGATAGTTTTTAATATTCATTGACTGAGGCTGTGGCATTGGCATTAACCCTGTCTAAAGCCCAGTTATTTTCAGCTTCTGATTATCTAAGAGTTCACTGGCTGCCTTCATACACTGAAATAACCCCTAGGCCTCCAAGGTGTTCATGCATTGCTGTGTCGCTGTATTTATCACATGGTTGAATCATTTTTGTTGTTTTGGATTATGACGCTGTAGTTTAGGCTTGTCAAAGTCCCCGATTTTTTTTTTGACTTGCATATCAGTGGAAATTTGACTATAATGAAGTAAAAAAAAAAAATTGCAAAAAAAAAATCTTGCTTTACCACTTTTTTTGCCCAAATTATTTGGTTCTGATTCGAATTTAACAAATACAAATTAACACTTCTAATTAACTGACATGAATATATTGGTTATTGGATGTTTGTGTGGAGGTAGATATGGCACTGACACGCAGTTTGTTTGGGGTAGACATGGCGCAGACACGCAGTTTGTTTGGGGGTAGACATGGTGCTGACACGCAGTTTGTTTGGGGGTAGACATGGCGCTGACACGCAGTTTGTTTGGGGGTAGACATGGCTCAGACACGCAGTTTGTTTGGGGGTAGACATGGCGCTGACACGCAGTTTGTTTGGGGGTAGACATGGCGCTGACACGCAGTTTGTTTGTTTTGTTTGTCTGGTTTGTCTTTATTTATTTATTTATTTATTTATTTATTTATTTATTTATTTGTTACACCAGTCTGTGTTACCTCTAGAGACTGAAATCCCAGGAGATTAGCAGAGACCTGGAAAATGATACTTGTCTGAAACCACAGTGTGACCTAGACTTACCCATTTACACTGTTAACATGAGCAGATGGACAGTGTCCTGTAATCCTATTCTACATCCATTCTCTCTCTTTTTTTTTTATTTTTTATTTTTTGGACAAGTTGTTTGATTCGTCTTCTTTTTTTTTCTTTAATCCAATTCTCAGATATGACTCTTTATAATGACTCTTATTTATTGTCCAGTCGGCCGTTGATTATGTGCTGGGGTGTCTGTAAATTTCATCTATATTTTTTTTCATTGCTAGCAGTGTTTTTGCGGCTCTGCAGTGTAGTAATGTGTGCGATTCTTTTCCAAAGCTTTAGTCACTATATTAAAACAAGGCAAGCTCTCTCAAAAGCTCAAAAACGCACTTCAGTGTGACCCTTACTTCACCCACCACCCCGCACCAAAAGGTGGCAGAATACTGTCAGTGATGCTCTGTTTTTCAGCTTTAATGGAAACACATTCTGGGCATCTGATAAGACGATGATGCACACTAGATCCGCTTTTGAGCAAAATGTGCTGTCGGTTTGTTTAAACTATATAAAGTTATTAATAGTGATTGCATACATTGTCCCATTTTTGTAAATGAAAATGCTTAAAAACAAGGCATTCTATAAAACTATTAATACTTTTATATGGTACATATTTATTATTAATGATTTTAGATTAGTTTTTTGGATATCGTCACAGTTAATATCTTGACAGCATTCCGATTTTTGTCATTCGTGTATGTCCTGAGCAAGAGAGTGCAGTTTGATGGTCATCTGGTAAGATGTTTGGTAGAGTTTTATTCCCAGCTGCATGGTGGAATCTACACCTGTCCCTGTAAAGGTCCAGATAACGAGCAGGGTTGCGGTTGGATGGGTGAGTTATTGGACTCCGGAGACGATTTGAAAAGAGAGAGCTCTTCCCTTGCTGTGGTTTTTTTTTTTTTTTTTTTTAACAGTCCTATGTTGGAGGTTTGAATTGTGGCTGAGAGTTTTACTCTGCTTTATAAAAGAAGGTGAAGAATTCTCCAATCTCTCATTGCAGAAAGTTCTTTTTCAGTCCAAGCAAATTGAGCAGCTCAGTTTCTTCTTTCTGCCTTTCTTAACATTTGGCTGCCTGCAAATATCTACATAGCTATCAAATATATTTGCATCTAGGGTTACACATGCACATACAGAGCCATCCATGCAAAGTGTATCTTTAAGTCCTAATGGCAGTTCATTATTTTAATATGTAATCTAGGCAAACCATACATATTATACCAAGTGTGATGAAGTGCAAGAGCAACAGGTGAGAGAGGTGTTGTGTTTCATCACTAAGTGCCCACTGTGGTTAATGAAAATCTCTCAACCCAGACAACAGAATTCCATGTGACCTAGTGCGTTAGAACACCGACTCCTAAACAGTGACTGAAAGCTCGTTCCATATCCGAAGGCCTTTTTATTGAAAGGATAAAAAACAGATTTTAGTTTTCATTATACTAATACAGATACTAATAAAGAGCCTGCACTTTTAAACACAACCAGGATAGCATATAATAAACAAAGGAATCACTGTGGTTCTTTGGTTCAAAACCCTTAGATTATTATTAGTAGTTTATAATTAATATGAAATTGAACATGAAGCCTGAAAAAAAGATTTTAGCTGCTGTTTTATAGACAAAGTGGAGCTTGTTTATGCATCACACTGGAATATCCAGAATGTTACAGTAGTCTAGAGCTATCCAAATGACTATTTTTTCCCCCCACATTAAAAGCAGTTATGTTTTTGGGGTGAATTTACCTGTCCTAGTAATATTGTCTACAATTGAATGACTAGTAATCACAGTAATCTCACCACGGTATTTTTACTGCTGCAACTGAAGGTCATCCAGAATGACAACACACTCCTAATCTCAGTCTGAAAGCTTGCATTTATATCATTTTTATGCAAGTATGAGCTTAAAATCTTTTTTTTAATTTTTTTTTTTTTTAAGGAAAAGTAAGTTTTCAGTTCATTTTGTTTGCTATTGACAGCTGACAAGGCGCCAGGGGATTTATTTAATTTTTGAAACAATGAAGCAGTCTTTTCATTCGGTTTTGTGCCCAAGGACACTCAGCCTGGGAGACAGCAGCAGATAGCATGTACTGTGCTCTCGCATTCCATTTCTTCTTCACTGATTGAGTTGTTCTCAAGCTATGTCAGTTTGCTTTCTGTATTACTTTACTATTTGTAAAATTTGCTGTTTGTGATCTGACATGTTCCATTTTTTTTTTTTTTTCTATTTACTTTTAGACTTATTGAGAATAAATATTCTGTGAAAACCAAGTTGTTTTCATGAAGACAGATCCAATATGTGAGGAATTTAGCGTTCTAATTTCACCCACTTACACTATAAAGACAAATGTATTGGGACACCACTATTTTCCAGCCATGTGTTTTTCTGCTGCTAAAAAGTTGGAGACACACGATTGTATTGGACGTCTTTGGATGCGGGTACCTTCACCTGAACTAGGAGACCCAAACATGGTTTATATGTTTTGGTGAGGAAGATCTTGAGTGGACACTGAACCCTACCAAACACCTTTGGGATGAACGTGAACGCTGACTGCACCCCAGTCCTCCTCACCTCACCTACATCAGTACCTGATTTTTACTAACACTCTTGTTGTGGATTGAGAACAAATCTCTACAACAGGGTTTCCACGGGGTCTTAAAAAAAAAAAGTCTACAACATAAAAATAGAAATTTTAGGCCTTAAAAAGTCTTAAATTCACTGTTCTAGGTTTTGAATAATTTAAAATAGGTCTTCATTTACCGATGTCCATGTAATACAACCTCTAATGCTCATTGAAATGCAGCTCTGTAGAGTGTTTTTATTTGTTTACATTATTAGTTTTTGTGGTGATGCAGTTCTTTCTTCCGCTAGTCCAAATATAATTTGTTGTATTAACTACAATTGAGACCAACATGCAACAGCCAATCAGTTTTCTGTTATTCGTACAAACTTCTCTTGGATTGTACCACAGATGTAAAACGGATTTTATTTTTCAGCTATGGGGAAGTGCACGTTTTTAGCGATACCTGGCTTTAAAAAAAAAATGTAGTTAGGGTTCGGTTAAGGCCAGTTGCTAACAACGTACTTTTGTGTGTGTTTTTGATTTAAAAATTCATCAATTCATTCTTAATGGTCTTAAAAATTTGACTTTGTGAACCCTGCAGAAACGCCGTATAAGCGAACTCCAAAATCCAGTTAAAAATCTTCCCAGAAGAGTGAAGGATATTATAACAGCTAATAGGGACTTGGTGTGGAATTAAATATTCAAAAAGTACATACCAATTATCTAATATTTATATCTGCACAAACCTTTGTCCCATGCAGTGTTTCAGATTCAGCATCTGCTTACTGCTGTTGTTTGTTATAAAGGAGACACATATGCCTTTATTCTGTGCTTCTTCTTAACCTTTAATCTTCAGTTTAGAGTAGTTGAACTTCCTGACATCCACTTTGGCTTCTCGTTTCAGTGAAAATGAAGCTTTGTGGAGAGAAGTGGCCACACTGAGGCAGAAACATGCCCACCAACAGAAAGTTGTGAATAAGGTAACTTCAGTCTCTCTCTCTCTCTCTCTCTCTCTCTCTCTCTCTCTCTCTCTCTCTCTCTCTCTCTCTCTCTCTCTCTCTCTCTCTCTCACCCACCCAATTAAAACAGTCAAATCTCATTTCCTCTACTAACAGTTCCTCAGGTTTCTCTGTAAATGCTGGTGTGACTTCTGTATGCAAAGCTCTCCATTTTGTTCTTGGTACATACACACTGGTGGACAGCATTCATTATTTTGTTAAAGCTTTCACTTTGAATTAACTCTTTCAACCAGTGCTTTTCACCTTGCAGAGGAGATTAGAGTTAAGGAGGATAATTAAACGTCATCTTTATTAATTGTAAATGATCCAATCATTTATATATACCGTAATTTTCAGACTATTAAGTGCACCTAAATATAAGCTGCACCCACTGGATTTAACTTTTTTACATTTTGCACATAAATAAGCCGCAGGTGCCTACATTAAACAAATGAACTTTACACAGGCTTTAACAAAAGACCTGTAACATGGCTTGTAGCAAAACAGTAGCTGACCAAGAAAGTCATTGTTCACCGTCTTCCTCCTTCCTTTCACAACAATTTCTCTCAGGAGTTTATCTTTTGGCATCGTCGTGCGTTTAATATCACCATCGGTGAATCTTTTCTCCCGATGCCGTGCAGCTCAGAACACAGGTGAAGTGTGTTTTTTCATGCCCGGTTGTTTTCAGCGTGACGAATGATTCGCATTTCCTGTAGACAGTCCGAGTGAGCGGCAGGTCAAACGTCATGGAGGAACAGCATCCATATTTATGATGTGGTGCGGCCCGATTTAGTGGGAGCACATCTGAATTAATATAAAGAGTTTCATTGGTTCACCTGAACCCGTTCGGCGATTTCATTGGTCTAATGTTATGGAGCTCAGTTTTTTGGCGGCATGAAGCTTGTGAAACCGGGAAAAACCCATAAATTAGCCGCTTCATTGTTTAAGCCGCGAGGTTTAAAGCGGGGGGGGAGTAGCGGCTTATAGTCCGGAAAATACTGTGTGTGTGTGTGTATGTGTGTGTGTGTGTGTGTGTGTGTGTGTGTGTGTGTGTGTGTATATATATATATATGTATATGTGTATATGTGTATATGTATATATATATATATATATATATATATATATATATATATATATATATATATATATATATATATATATATATATATATATATAGGGCTGTCTATATTAACACGTTAATAATTTAACACATTAATTTTAATGGCAAAGATTAAATCCTTATTAAAACACAACACACATTTATTCACAACATCCTTACGTCACTCAGATACAAAAAAGTATAATAAATAAACTTCACCAGAAAGTAATTTTGAATTACTAAACATGTGTTTTACTGATGTGCCAATTCTCAAACACCGGCATGTTGCCATCACGCTAAGACCGTAACTTGAGCAGCCCAACTAATCGATAACGGCATCTGCTGCCCTAACAGGCAAAACCTATAAATATTGTGTTGGTCCCACTTTTGCTGCCAAAACAGACCTTGAGAGGAATCTGACTGAAAAGGGGAACCCATTCTTATTTGGGTAATATCAAGAGTGTGATTATGAGTCATAAAAACAATACAAAACACCAGAGAGTGAGAACCAATATGAGCAGTGGATTGTGTGGTTGAGTAATGTCCTTTCTACAGTCTTATACAGTCAGTTAACGTTGTGGAACCAGAAGCTACTGAGCAACTCATAAAATAGTTGAACATTTGAGATCATAGATCCAACACCAGCTTCTCCATTCCAGAGCCTTTAAACATTCAAAGAGTTGGCGCTGGTAGGTTTGTAGATGGTCCAAGATGTTTGCGGGGTTGGCATTTACTTCTTTGAAGGTCCATAATCTTCATGAGGTGGGACACAACTGGAGCTGGTGAAACCTCATGATGATCAGTGTATTCACTTCACCCGTCGTAATGTTATAATGTCATAATGTTATGCCGGATTGGTGTATGTGTGCTTTTAAAGAAAATGTTGTCAGCAATTATGAAGTGATCGATGCTGTAAAAAAGTTACTAAAAGTTCACTGTACTATATGTTTCTTCACAATCACTTTACCTATTTGTCAATATAGAAGCTTGTTTGGAAGGGAGGTGGTAGCTCAGTGGTTAAGGCTCTGGGTTCAAGGTCGGTGGTTCAAGTCTCAGTATCACCACACTGCCACTCTTAGGCTTCGAGCAAGGCCCTTAACCCTTTGTGCTCCAGGGGCGCTGTATCCTGACATCGCTGGGATATGCGAGGAAAGAATTTCGCTGTGCTGTAATGTACATGTGATAAGTATAAAGCCTGTTTACCCCGATTTTGTTGGAAGTTAAAAAAGCTCCTCACTTTATATTTGCATATGCCACAGAATTTTGATTATAGTAGAAGTCATCCGATAGTGGATGACTTCTGGATGTGGATGACATCGAGTGTTATACCAAGCATAACACTAATATAGTACTGAACTCATGAGATTAATGAGAATTGTGCTAAATTAAATAAATATGAATGCATTCATTAATACATATAATTATATAAATTATTAAAAAATAATAAATATAATGTAGAACTTTCTGTGCAGTGCACAGTCTCATGTGTAAAAACAAACAGCTTGTGCCATCGGTAAATCACCTCTAGAGGCCGCCCTCATAATGACAGCTAGTAATGACAGCCGCTCCTGCCACAGGCGCAAGCCGGAAAAACTATCAGTATTCAATTTTTGAGGATCGTTTCAGCAATCAACTGTCGAAATATCTAGATTATAGTGTTTCATAAATCAGTTTTTGATCCACTAATGTCTCTCTATCACCATGCAGAATTTACAGCCAAACAGAGGATACAGATCATTTTAATAAACTGTATAAAAACTAAATCTGCCTAAATATTGCTTTAAAGTTGGATATTTGAAATGTTATATATAATAACTGTTTAATGTTAAATTTATATTCAGTTTCATAACAACATTTTTTTTGTTTTGTTTTTTGTCTATAGCTCATCCAGTTCCTGATCACACTGGCACGAACCAACAGGGTTCTCGGAGTGAAAAGAAAGATGCAAGTCCTTCAGATGTTTTAAACATGCCACTAACATTTAAAACCTTCTCTCTCTATATATTTTTTTACTGCTTTATTTCTAAATTGTCCAATTTAAATTTTCCTTACTTTTCTTTTTATTGTTTTAGCTTCAACCATTTGATCATCTTGCGCAGTTTTGATTCTTGTGCTTTGTTCATGTCTTTAGGCCTCTGATGTTGAATGACAGCAGCACAGCACACCCTATGCCTAAATACAGCAGGCAGTACTCTCTGGAGCCATCACCCAATATCTCTGTGAGTACTACACATTTATACATCACTGAGCACTTGTGTTTATATAAATTAATAAACACTGTACCATTGCTCCTTAATATGTAAATAAGTAGAAACCAATGTGTGAGGGGAACCCCCCCACACCCTTGGTGCTGGATGCTAGAGTAAAGCAGATGGAGGTGGAGGATGGAGTAAGAACATAAAAGTGCAGGAGAAATGAAGTGCACTACATTGGGGGGGACCTCAATCACAATTTGGGAAAGAAAGGAAAAAAGATTAATGGAAATAATAAATAGATGTGTTGCAAACACTGTCGCATTGTTTTAAGTTGACCCATGTGATGCTGCTTAATATATAAATCAAGTTGAAATCTTTATGGCCAAAAGTACACAATAAGCACAATAAGAACAGGGTGTTGTGGAGACAGATGATCTGTTGTGGCGACCCCTAAAGGGAGCAGCCGGAAAAAGAAATATAATATAGCGCTCTCCGTGCAGCGCGCCGTCTCGTGTATGAAAACAAACAGCACGTGATGTCAGTGATTCGCCTCTAGAGGCCGCTTTCGTAATGGCATTGTACTGGGAGCCGGAAAAACTACCGGTATGGATTTTTACCTATAGTTCCAGCAGTCAGCAACCTGTGCCGATTATACGGTAGAACCGATGAATCGTTCGAACTCAATTTACAATCCACTAGCATAGTGTCTGTTTATAATTTCTTCTTTTTTTCCTTCAGTCCCCTGGATCGACTTTTACAGGAACAGGAATCTTCTCCACAAACTCACCTGTCAAGACTGGACCGATCATCTCTGACATAACAGATCTGGCTCAGTCCGGCCCCGCTAGTGCAGACGAATGGATTGAGGATAGGCAAGTCAATATTTAAAAATAATTATGCAGCTTTAAGTGCAGTCTATATGTTTGTTACAGTGAGAGCTTTACCTCACACATGGTTCTGCTCTAGTCGACTTTTTATGCTACCAACATTGTATTTTTAAAATTAAAAACTATTAAAAGCTAAATATATATACATATATTTTTTTTATTAGGTGGCTTATGTTTAGTTCAGTGATGGTATAATATTTCAGCATTCGTGTGACTAAAGTTCATTTTCACATTTTTTATTGTTGGTGTGTCCTCAGTTTCTCTAGAGTTCACTCCATGTAAACCTGCAGGCCGTATCATTGATTTACATTGAAATTTAAAGCATTTGGCAGAAACATTTTCCAGAGTAACTTAGTTATATCATTTATACACGGTGGCACTGGGAAACGGGAAATTTGGGAACTAGCCGTTTTTGATCCCGGGGCTTTGGCAATTCTTCGGAACCAGTGCAAGCTGGTTTTGAACTTCTTGTCATGAGGTGTAAAGGAGCAGTAGAATGGTGTACAATGAGCGTTCGCTGTAGAACCTTTTATAAGAATAGTGATACTGTGAGTAAAACTGTCCCATCTGCTCATATGATTCCAACATGAATGAATTCAATTCAGCTCAGTGTGTTGTGGAACGGAGCTCCTCAGGATGGCAGCCTCAATGTTCTCTGGTGTGGAGGCCCTTCAAACATCACCTGGGAACTTTTTTTTATTTGTATTTTTTTTAAGGCTGAACCATTTTCTTCAAAATGAGCAGACGGGACACAATCATGACGTAACTGGTAATGCCGCCGAAATTCCCTTTTGCTCACACGATCACCATACTTAAAGGTATATAAAAGGTTTTACAGCAAACGCTCATTGCGCATCGCTCCACACTGCTCTGTTATAACTAACGGCGAGGGGCTCGAAACGAGGTCATAATGGTTCCAAACAATTGGTTCGCCCAATCCCAGTTCCAAAATTCCCCCAAGCTTCCCTGCCCCAGTCTGTGTTTTATAAAATTGAAGAACGAATGTATCGTATATTAACAGCAAAATATATTTTTATTAGGTGGATATAATATTTCAGCTTAACTGAGACTGAAGTCCATTTTCACATTTTATTTGTTGGTCTCTTTTAAATCTTCTAGAGTTTCCTCCAAGTAAACCTGCAGGCGATAGCATAGATTTACATCTACAGACACACTTATCCAGACCGACTTATTATTATCTTATTACTAGAAACAATTGAGGTTTTACATCTTCTCCACTGAGGTTCCACTGCCATTATGTATGAAAGTAATCCATTGTTGAGGCTCGAGTCAGTGCACATCATGTTCAGAGTCAAGGGTACAGACCGGGTTGTTTGGCATTTTGTCCAGATTCACACTTTTTTTTTTTTTTTTTTATATCAGACTTTTTATTCCTAATAATGTCATTACTGTGTTGTTCTGTTATATGTGGCAATAGATATGTACCTTCTTTTCCTTTTTTTTTTTTTTTTTTTTTTTTTTTTTGGAAAGAGGACATTTGTGAGGGCAAACCTGGATAAAATGTCGGAGACTTTTGTTATACGATTGTGACTTTTTCTGATCACCACACCTCTTTTAACTGCTATTAACAGGACAAGCCCATTGGTGCATGTAAAGGAAGAGCCGTTAAGTCCCACCCATGGTTCTGAGGTAGAAGAAGTGTGTCCTGTGGAGGTGGAGGTCGGGGCAGGGTCGACTTTACCTGCAGACACGCCTCTTTCCCCCACCACCTTTATTAACTCCATTCTGCAGGAGAGTGAGCCATCACCTGCCCCATCTCTGCCCCAGTCCCCGGAGAAATGCTTAAGCCTGGCATGTTTGGACAAGTGAGTATTAATAATTCTCCATGACCACACTCCCCAGCCTCATCAAGCTCTTTCTAAGAGCCAGATGTTTTTACAGATAAACTGCTGCAGAATGCTGTATACGATATACTCAGTTTCTAAATACCATGATGCTTTCATGTCTTTGAACAGTAGATGCATGCAGGTGTATTTTATTGCAATTTTGACCGATAGAAAAAAAAAATTCTGCTTCACCCCCCACTGCTACCACCACCAAAATTTCCACATAATATTCAGGAGTACAAATTCATTTTAATAAGGTGGGGTCTTTTTGCATTTTGCATTGCTTTGCATAGAGCATCATTTTTAAAATTTGGCGCAGAGCTGCATGGGTTTTAACGGACTCATTTAAATTGCATCCTTGCTGCTGGACTGATTAAGCAAACGAAAGTTACATCAAAGCTTTTTAAAGAAAAATAAATAAATAATCGCAGTTGTACCAACATTTCAGGGCTGTAACTTGTGACCCTGAACGTTTCAATTGCTCGGAAAAATGTGCTGCTGTGCTGCTCATTGTTTACATAATGCACACAAATCCTCATCGTTCCAGTGAAAAAGTCACAGAACTGGTTCCTGTTACAAGGGTGTAAAAATTGTTCGTATATTTTCTTTTAAAGCAGACGTCCGCAAAGATAAAGAAAAAAAAACAGTCCTCTCAAAAAGCACATCACGCTGAACATCCAGGGAAAAACATCCAGCTGTTCTCCTTGAACAGGATGCAGACTGGCTGAGTGTGTTGCTGTAACGGCTGCGCTGCGCTTCACTCCTGTTCCGTCCATGTTTTTATCTTCATGACCACCACTTCCTGTTTAGGTGCACCCTATAATCCCAAATTGTCTGGCGAGTGTTTAGAACACACAAAAATTTTGAATAATGTAGACGAATTCTGATGATTTATTTAATAACGACAGAGGATTGCATTTATTATGGTTCTTATAAAAAATATTCAATAATATAAATGACCTTTTTGGTTGATATATTATTTTCGATAATAATATGTTTGTTGTAATTATAGATTTAATTTATTTAACAGTATTTTAATTAATATTTGAGTTGGATGGTCAAACATGCACTGTATTTTCAGATCATTATTGACATGCACTTACAGCTGTTAGTGATGGTCAGAATTGCTGTTTAAATTGATCTTACCCCCTCCACGAGTGTATACACGCATGCACGGGCGATAAACTTACCATAGCTGCACACACACCTTCAAATTCCATGTTTATACTCAAATACCCATCATCCCCTGTTTAGCTACAGAGACAGACATCCTGTTTTGAGCTCAGGTTAAAATGTGAGGTTTCCGGATCGCCCTTCTGGGTCTGACAAGAGACCCGGGAGCCATCATCCATGTATCGTTCTTTTATTTCCCAGAATAAATCAAATGTATGCGCTTTGAGACGTGGCTAATATTGGATTGTGTCAGCCATTTACCCTGCGTTCTCACTAGCGAGCGACAATCGATTTTTCATTTCCTGTGCACATGCTTGACGTGAAGGTGCGATTTTAGTAACTACTTGCAGTTAGGTCATTAAAACCGTCTTTATATATAATATATATAAAATGGAGCAACTGATACTGCTCATATGCATATGTTTGTGTGTTTGTGTGTCTTTATATTTTATGTGTGTGTGTATGTGTGTGTATATATATATATATATATATATATATATATATATATATATATATATATATATATATATATATATATATATATATGCATGCATTCTGTCTGTATGTATAAAATATAAAATATATATTATATATAAAATGGAGCAAATTATACTGCTAATATGCATACGTCTGTGTGTGTGTGTGTGTGTGTATATATATATATATATACATAATATACATACACACACACACAGACGTCTGTGTGTATATGTGTGTGTGTGTGTGTGTATATATATATATATATATATATATATATATATATATATATATATATATATATATATATATATATATATATATATATATATATACACACACACACACAGACGTATGCATATGAGCAGTATAATTTGCACCACACCCACAGACAATAGACTACAAGTGACTTGCTAATGTTAAATGTAAATGTCAAATTTTTACATTTATTTGTTATTATTATTTAAATTATCTTTTCACAGAAATCATAGATTTTACCAATAGCAGCTACAGAATGCAGGGTTTCCACTGGGTCTGTGTTTTTTTTTTTAGAGTCTAAAATATAAAAGAATCAACATTTCAGGTCTATAAAAGTCTTAAATTCGCTGTGTTTTTTATTGATGTGGTGATCTGCGTTTTAAATGTAATTCTTAATGGCGTTTAAAAGGTCTTAAATAGTTTTACATTTGACTTTTGACCTGCAGAAACCCTGTGAATGATTCTCTTTCACCCTGAATCGATTTACCATATCTGTTCTGTATACCATCATGATTGTAGAAGCATTCTTCTTTTTCTTATTACACCTGCCTCATCATCATGTTTCCTCTGAACCCCCTTCTCTCAGGCCTTTTTTTTTTTTCAGCACGGTTGCGAGGAGTAATGATTTTAGTGTCTCCCCTCCCACTGTCTCCAGTGCCATGTTGTGCTTCTATCTTTTCAGTTCCTCCCAGACGTCCGAGGTGTCCCACCCTTACCCAAGCCTCTCCTCTTCGTCTTCTCACCTCAGATCACATTCACGGTTAGCATTTCAGTGGACCTTGCTGACCCCAGAACACACAGCGCTGTGCTCAATAAGCTGTCAAGGCCCATTTACTCTTAACGCGCATGTAGCCGCTGCTCTCCGCTCTCGCACCCGAGGGGCCTCAACACTTCACATGTTCACATTGTGTAGGAACGAGGATACAGCTGCACAATGCGCGTAGCATAGCTGATGTGTGCATTAGCGCTACACAAATTGTACACTCGGGTCTACTGTGAAGTGATGGAGGATTTCCTGGGCACTTGGAGGGAGAGCAGCGGCTTCATAAACCCCCCATGTAATGGCATGATATTCCAAGCAAATTTCTATCCTGGATTTTTTGGTTTTGTTGATTATTGGAGTGTGGCATGCCCTATAGGTTGTGCTGCATGTGCATTCCACATGCCCCTTCCTCTCCGTAAAAATAAAATGCCAACGTGTTTCTGGGGACACAGGAATCCCCCCAGCACCCCACCCCCCTGTTCTATGCTTTTCAGCAGCGTGTGGCACAGCTCTGTAGCTTTGTGGTTATCACTAAAATGATCTACGCTTTATGAATTCTTTCATGTGCAACCGTTTAAGGGGTTTTTGTGTGTGTGTTTTATTTTGGGTTTTTTTAACCACAGAGTGAGCTACAAAAGAAAAAATGAATCACATTAAAAAAAAAAAGAGGTGTCTCCACGTTTTTTTTAGGCCACTCCAACTAAACTGTTGATTTTATGTCCCAGGAGTGAGCTGTGCGATCATCTGGACAGCATCGACACCGGCTTGGAAAACCTGCAGGCAATGTTCAACGTGCAGTCCATCAACTTCGATTCCTCGCCACTCTATGACGTGAGTGTCCTTTTGCACCCTTTTGATATAAAGCGTACACCAAAAGCATAAACGTGTGTGAAAGCTGCCGGCTGTTACAATCAGGTGCTTCAAAAAGCCTGGAAATGCATTACAGTCACTTTCACTAAACCTGAAGCATCTAAAAGTTGAAAATGTTCTAAACGGTGTTGGGGAAAGTCGTAAAAATAGTTTGCAGAGGTGAACAGAGGAGAGTGGTGCCGAGGTGGACGTGAGGTAACGGGGAAATGTAAACCTGTAAACAGGAAATGCCTCCATAATAAGAGCGATTGATTGATGATTTGGAAGCCTCCTGTAACATTTGTAAGAAATGCTTTGAACTAGCAATATGAGTGAGCCAAATCCTATTGCTAGTCAGTATCCTATAGTTAGCATACAATGAACAGATGTTGGTCTTCTGGTCGGAAGGTCATGGGTTCAAATCCCAGTCCTACCAAGATGCAACTGCTGAGTCCTTGAGTAAGACCCTTACGCTTCAATTGCTCAGGTGTAACTGAGATAACTGTATGGCGATCTGTATAAGGGTGTCTACCAAGTGGCATAAATGCAAAGAATCGCTCATGTATGTCTTGATTTTATTACTTTTTTTTCTAAAAACCAAAAAAACCTACATTTTATAACATGGTTCAACATTCATGGTAGTTTGATGATTTTGTGATGAATAAAGCAGCTCTGAGAATCAGAGGCCAGCTTGTACAAACCTTTCTATCAAGGGTTAGAAATCTTATATTCAGTTTAAAAAGTAATCCTAAGAAACAATGCAACAACTATTGAGAAACATCTGTGGCCTCGTTGCACACGGACGTTAGACATTTATGGACTCCATGGACCTTAAGGTTGACCACCATTTTAATTTTTTTAAACTACTGTAACAATGAGCATTTTATTTTATTAGAAACATGTGTATGCTTAATATGATTAACTAAAAACGTAAATCAACTTCCCCAATAAATATAGCAGAAGTACGTTTATTGATCACTTCTCCTGAAGTGCTAAATGTGCTCTTTAAAAGAACGATTCTAACCATGTTCCCTCTTCAGAGTGACTCACTGAACCACTATTAAAATGTACTTTTAGGAAATGTATACGCTATATGGACAAAAGTACTGGGACACGTGGCTTTTTTTTTTTTCTCCAAACTGCACAACGAAATTTTGAACCACAACTAGGAGACCCCCAAACCTGTTCCAGCATGACAATGCACCTGTACACAAAACCAGCTCAATGAAGATTTGCTTTACATAGATCTCTGATCTCGACCCTGTCGAACACCTTTGGGTTGAATGTAAACGCTGACTGCACCCAGGCCTCCACACCTCCGCTACATCAGTATCTGATATTAACACCGTTGTGGCTGAATGAGCACAAGCCCACACCAACATCTAGTGGAACATCTTCCCAGAAGAATGGGATGTTCAAAAAAGCACAAATGGGTCCACACAACTTTTGCTTATCTAGTGTGTTCGTCTCAGGCCGCTTTCCAATGTGGTTTGAACGATCAGCTCCAGTTTGCACTTGCACTTCTGATCGAATATGTCAGATGATTGTCATTTAGTCCAGTAACGATTGCTTTTGTGCAGAGAAAAGAGAAGTAGAAAAAGACCCATCATCAGTGTAGAGCGACTGGAGAGTATTTACCATGTGGAAGTGCTCTACAATTTCTTGCTTATTTGGTTCATAATTGTCATTAATTCAATTGTACTTTGTGTGAAGTCTAGTTCTCGTGCTCTTGCATAGAAATGAGGTGTGGAAATGGGTAGATGGTGACGCAACTTAACTCAAATTACAGGACACATTTTGCTTCCAGTTTGTAACTAAAAAAGTTATTATATGCATAACCAGGCCTGAGCTCTGCCTCCACACGTGTATGGGTTTATTTCCCATTTAATCCGTATTTATATTTAAGGCATTTGGCAGATGTTCTTATCCAGAGTGACTTATCCTATTCATACAACTGAGGAGATGTGGGGTTAAGGGCCTTGCTCAGGGGCCCAAGAGTGGCAGCTTGTACGATTTTAACTTACAACCTTTCCGTTCTAAAGTCCAATGCTTTAACCACTAAGCTACCACCCCCCCTATATTTACAAAAAGGTGTATATAAATAGTAGGATTCATGCTTCTAATTTTTCTTACAAATATTTTGCAGATCTTCAGTTCAAACAGCAGCGCCGACTTCGATCTGGACAGTTTGGCCACGGTAAGTCTGAGTCACGCAATGTGAGTGTGTGAAGGTTAATCTTGTGATGGACTCCGTAACATTTGCCTTTGCGCAAATAATGTATTCGAAGTGGGGGAAAAAAAATCTGTACTTTTCAAAATGTATTTATTATAATTTAACGTAGGTTGGTGTTGAAATAAACATAAACTGATCTCATTACAGATTCAGGAGCTGCTGTCGGAGTGCGGTGACAACATGAAACCAGGTAGATGCCTTTTAAAATATGCGCACGTATTATATTTACACAATCAAACCTGTTGTGTTGTCATAACTCTGGATTTGCATGTGTTTGTTAATCGACTTATTTATCTGCATATTTTAATATTTTATACATCAGGTATTTGGATTTTCCATAAACCATATGGCAAAAATACTGCGTTCATGAATCAGTAGTAAACTAGTAGTAGTGGCAATAATAATAATAATAATAATAATAATAATAATAATAAGTAAATTCAGCCCATATTTAGGCAGAGCACATACGTTATATGAGCAAAAGTATTGGGACACACCTGACTTTTCTAGCTATATGTGCGTGAGATGTCTTTGGATGTTGCATGAAATGTTCCTTTCAACTGAACCATGAGATCCAAACCTGTTCCTGCATGACAATGCGCCTATGCACAAAGCGAGCTCCATGGTTTGCATGAGTTGTACTGAAAGATTGGAGTGTCCTGCTGCAGAGCTCTGACCTCAAACCTGTTAAACACCTTTGGGATGAATGTAAACACTGAGTGCACCCCAGGCCTCCTCACCTCACCTACATCAGTACCTGACTTTACTAACACCCTTGTGGCTAAACGAATGTCACACAAATCTCCTCAGAAAACTAGTGGAACACCTTGCCAGAAGAGTGGAGTATATTATAACAGCAAATAGGGAGTAAACGTGAAAAGGGATGTTAAAAAAAAATCTTATAGTTAGGTGTCCACAAACCTTCGCCCTTATTATCTATTTCGCGTTTTATGAAAGTGTCGGTGAGAGCGTAGATTCCATATGTAAAAGTCCATTTCTTCTGCTTTAAAGAGAGTCTTCGGATAATCATCATGTTGCTGCTGGTGTTTCAGGAAACCAGTTGGTTCAGTACACGGCTCAGCCGGTGGTGGTGAACGACCCCATGACGACCACCGAGAGCACCAGCGAGGATCTGCCCAGCCTGCTGGAGCTGGAGGAAGACTCTTACTTTAGCCCAGACCCTGCTGATGATCCCACCATCTCACTCCTGACCACTGACTACCAAACTACAGGACCTGAAGACCCCAAGCTCTAATAGAAAACCAACAGCTTCTAAAAACACTTTTTTTTTTTTTTGTTTGGTTTTTTTTTTCTTGTTTGTTTGTTTGTTTTTGTTTTTTTACAGTTATCTATGTTTTCAATTCACTGTTGTTTCCTGGCCTCTGATTTCATAATCCCTGCGATAGCAATAGCAGTATATCTTTACAGAAGCGTTTTCTGATCTTCCTATTGGTCAGCAAATACGTGCATCAGGCTCTCGGGGTTCATCACACACCTACACTGCAGACGAATTAGTTGAAGCCCTAATCTGGAATTCCCAGAGCAGCTCTGTGGTCATGAGTAGCACCGAGGATCATTAGAATCCGAATTAGTGGCGTGGAATATAGCAGCGTATAAAACTATATATTGTAGTAATGTGTAAAAGGGGGAAAAAAAAGTTCTAAGACCTTCATAAATACGTGCTTCGCTCTTGTCCGATTTTTCACACAGCTTTTGTTCGAGCACCATGTTCACCAGTGGTGCTGATTCCTGAGTGGGGCTTTAATTACTGTGTATAACAGAACATATAATCTATAAACTTAGAGCGTAGAGTATTGATGCATCTTCACTGAGCATGCTGTGTGTGTGTGTGTGTGTGTGTGTGTGTGTGTGTGTGTGTGTGTGTGTGTGTGTGTGTGTGTGTGTGTGTGTGTGTGTGTGTGTGTGTGTGTGTGTGTGGTGGGGGGTGTTTAATGAAATGGATTATGTTGTGCATAGACCATTTGTCCTCCACAGCAGGTATTGTGTAAAGATCGCACTCCATTTTAAAATCACAGAGAAGCCTTTCAGATCTCGTCATTGAAAGTTTGTCAGCGTGTGTCGGTGTCATTACTGTGTCTTTGGAGCTCAGGCTTGTCCCAAACCATAGTATTGAACTCGTGTGAATTTGCACTCGCGATTAGTAATGAATTCAATTAGAGAAAAAAAAAGAAAAAAAAAAAATTTTGCCAAGAGATTTTTACTTTGTTGAATTGAATGCCGTTTTATCGATACCGATATTTGAAACCGATATACACACACAGAGCTCCATTTGCTCTCCACTAACTGACTTGCCCAGAAGCAACCCAACACACTTCCACACAGCACATGTAGATCTGGATCATGGTTTCACGTGCTGTAATCCAGAATTCTTCACATTCGCATCGCATTTGAATTCGAAACCTCCCCCCTCATTTTGTGTTTTCAGCATAGACAGGACTGAGAGTGTGAATGAAGGTGGAGGTGATGGTCAGAGCAGTGATGTTTGTGGATTACTCAACTCTCTACTTTGATCGTTTTCAGGTTGTAAAGATGTACAATGTTGTTGCACATACGCTTTCTGGTTTAATTATTTTCCAACCACTGGAACACAGATGTTCAGTCTAATATGAGGATTCCAGCAGCAGCAATTTTACTGCGTTTCTTTAAAATGAATGTCCAAGCCTTCATGCAGAGCTGGTGAGGAATTGGCGTTAATAGACGGTTTGTTGATGCAAGGTAGATTCATATACCGAGTGTCTGAAGAGCATTGTGTGATTAAAGTGTGGTCCTTATTACAGAGGACATCAGGAAACTAGACTGAGCTCACGTGTTTAAGCTGATTCTTCACATTAGACTGAATGTACATGTTATTAAATTCAACGTTTTACTGCCTGGGCTAATAGAAATGAAAGATCTGATATGAAGACAATGTTGCCAGATTGATACGATTCCGGATTGGAATTTGTTTTTGTACGCATATTGCCCCCTAGTGGCTTTGATGTGTCCATTATTGTTTCTTTAATTCTTTTTTCTTTTCTTTTTGGTTTAAAGCAGAGAGCAACGTGGTGTGAAGACAGCAGGAATATTCTATATAATATATGATATTATTGCTCATTATTTCTAATATTACAATCATCCAGCTCATTTTAGTTGTTAGATAATCTATAATAGAGACACGGCTAAATTATTTTCTTACGCATGTCAACAAAACTTTGTGTATGTTTCAAATAAAAAAATGTTTTGAAAATAACTTTGAGTTGAAGTAATGTTTGAAACGGTGTGTGTGTGTGTGTGTGTGTGTGTGTGTGTGTGTGTGTGTGTGTGTGTGTGTGTGTGTGTGTGTGAGCTCAGAGAGCAATTTCTAGTTTTTCCAGAAGCTGATATGGATGGTAGCCTTTTTAAATTCCAGAATGTTTTTCCAGATGCATTTTATTTATATATATATATATATATATATATATATATATATATATATATATATATATATATATATATATATATATATATATATATATATATATATATATATATATATATATATATATATATATATATACGTGTATATATATATATGTGTGTGTATATATATATATATATATATATATATATATATATATATATATGTATATATATATATATATATGTGTGTGTATATGTATGTATGTATGTGTGTGTGTATATATATATATATATATATATATATATATATATATATATATATATATATATATATATATATATATATATATATATATATATATATATGTATGTATGTGTGTGTGTAAATATTATGTACATAAAAATAATAGATCAAAATAATGTTCCTTCAACACAAAGTATATGCTTTCTGATTTGAATTTAATTGTAAAATATAAATATTAAAATAAAAAAAAAAAAAGAATATGATTGTACATAAATAGGTTAAGGAAATTGTGGTGAAATCGGAGATACATTTTAATGTTTAATTCAAGCTTAAAAAAAGACTTTTTATACACACTTAATTACACTACACTAGGTGGTACATTACAAATGTTTTGAGTATCCCTTATAATGTCTATTATATTCTGTCCATATTATATTTGGCCCGCAAAATCATATCGAATGTGTATTCGAGCCAGTCTATAGCGCATACACCGCTAATACTACAAATCCCAGAATGCTTTGTTAGTGCGTTTGCGCGTCAGTTGAGAAACTCCGTGTACTGAATTTACCCGGAGATTTACCGACTTTGAAGCCCAGAAATGCAGGTTTGATCTGCTCAGTAATCCGTTTGTGGTTGACGTATAAAGCGCACCAACCAACCTCCAAATGGAGCTGATTGAACTCCAGTGTAGAGACTGGAGTCTGTGTGTGCTGCACAGTTTCCATGTTTCCTCTCCGACACACTGCTCCAATTCCGTGTCCAAGCTGCTCAAACACTCTCTATGTTCACCAGCACATATCTGTGTGTGTAACTGTTCTCTTTAATGAAGATGAACAAAACACCACTCAGGAGTTTTACTGATAAACACCTTCACTCAATCCTGAGGATTTCCTCAGCTCAGAGCCTAAACCCAGACATGATGCACCTGCATCTAAGAAGAGATGCAGATATCTGATCCTAACCACTAGACCAATCAGAGTAAATCAGAGTGTAGCAAACTGAGCTTGAATGAATGTTGTCTTTATGCACTGTTAATGGTTGAAAGATTTTTTTTTATTATTAAAGGAAATGATTATTATTATTGGTTGTTTTGTTGTTGGCCTGTGAAAAAAGGATTTACATTAAAAAGAAATTTGAAAGGAGAGAGAGAGAGAAAGATAATAAGAAACGAATAGCACTGATGTGTGTTTTATTTCAAATTTAATTTCTCATGTGTTTATAATATTAAACTTTGGTTGTTCCAGATTCAATGTTTATGCAAAACTAAAGTTTGTTTCCATATGAAAAGGTTCAACATTACATATCAGGAGAGACGGAAAACATGCACAATTGCAGTCAATTTTTCAATAAATATTGAGTTTGGCCTGCGACTTCGTCCCAGTTTTTAATTTTGGCCCACTGCGAATTTGAGTTTGACACCCCTGACCTAGAAAAAAACGACCTGGAAAAACTACCTACAGTTTTCCATGCGAGAAAAATGCGTTTTTAGCGCCTGTGGTCGTGGAAAAGAAGTTCTCTGTGTTAGAAAGGTGAAACTATTGACCTGCATTAAGCAACGAAGTCTGAAAAGATTGCTGAAAGTAATAAAATTGAGGTTAAGTTTAGTGATGAATCATCATTGGTTAAATGATCACTTACATGTTTTTGGTGAAATCAAATCAAAACGGTCCTCATGTCTATGTGTAATAGTAAAATTAAGAGCATTTTCACATAAGCATAATGATAGGAAGTATGAAGGTTGGACTCTGGAGAAATGGTAAGAAGAGAGGCAGATAAAGTGATGCACCATCAGTGCTCGTGCCTACTGTACAATCCTATGGGGGAAGTGTTATGATCTAAGGATGCTTTGGATTGAGAAGTTTGGATTGGCCACCACGGAGTCCAGACCTGAAAATCTTTGGGATGTGCTTGAGAAGACTTCATGCAGCATCTTACTCTGCCTTCATCAATACAAGATGAGAAGCTGGTAGTGGTTGAGGATTTGGAATTTGGATCTGAAGGGTGTGAGTTTAACTCCCAGCCACACCAACTTGCCACTCCTGGTCCCCCTGAGCAATGCATTTAACCCCATAGCTGCTCAGTTGTATGCATGAGATAAATCACTTTAAATAAGGGCATCTGCCAAATGCCATAAATGTAAATGTACAAGATCTTGATGAGAAATTAATGTAACTCTTGTTGCATAAGCTTATGGAAACAATGCCACGGCACATGCATGCCATAATCAAAGCATAAAAGCGCTCCAACAAAATACTTGTGTTTTTGTGACACACATAATGTGATGCACAATATGAACAACATTTTTGGGGACACTTGAACATCGGATTTGTGTGTGCTTTTTGAAAATCTCATTCCATTTATTCCTCTTTTGCTCACCATATAACCTCCACTCTTCTGGGAAGATGTTCCACTGGATTTTGGAGGGTGTTTTTGAAGATTTGAGCTCATTCATCCACGAGTGTTAGTACAGTCATCTATTGATGTAGGTGAGATGAAGTGGCCTGGGGTGAAGTCAGTGTTTCAATTCATCTCTAAGGTGTTTAGTAGGGTTGAGGTCAGAACTCTATGGCAGGAGATCTTTCACTCCAAACAATATGAAGCATATCTTCATGTAACTGGCTTTGTCAACAGGAGCATTGTCATGCTGGAACAGGTCTGGATCTCTTAGTTCAAATAAGGGAAATTTAATGCCACATCCAAAGACATCCTATACAATTGTGTGTCTCCAAGTTTGTAGATTAAGTTGGCCTCAATTCCTGTGGCCAATCAAAACACCCGAGATCAATGTTCAAAATAGATGTTAAAATTTTAATGTGATTTTCAACTGACATTTGGAAATGTACAATATATGACACTTGGAGAGAGTATTGCTCGATACAGCTAGGCATGGAAATACAGCGAGACATAGGAAAAGAAGTTAGAAATGAAAATTGGAATTGTACGGTCTGCTTTTAACAAGGTTTAAAAAGGTCAATTCTTTTTTTCTTTCACCCCATCACTAAATTTATCCCTCACCCCTTCGCATTAAACTATTTCAATACAATGTGGCCGTAGAAAACAGGTGCCATAAAATATTCATTACAGTGTCGTCTTGTCTCGGTGTTTAAATAGTTAAACTTAAAATAAAAAAAATAAAAAACTGAGACACTGGAATCAAAGCTAAGGCTATTGGTTGGGGTCGCTGTTCCTCTGCCAGGCCGTCTGTTCCATACACTGAAATCTGTAGCGCAGAAACTTCACACGTGGCTTCATGTGAAAATCAGCAGGTATCTTCCAGTTCCACATTTTCTGCACCTTTCAGGAGGACACAATCCGATTATTTATTTATTCCTGATCATTTTTTTATTCCCCATTTTGTCCGCAATTTAAGAGAGAGAGAGAGAGAGAGAGAGAATCGGCTCTGCCTACTGATTTATACCTCTATATCTTACCTCACTCTAATGTACCACACCAGTGTCCAGCCAACTGTGTTTCCGTGAAAATAATAATCTGTCTTTACACTGATTAGTTGTACATACTTTTTAAAAAAAATTTTTTAAAAGCCATATGCCTGGTCTACTGTATACAGCATTAAATATTGTATGTGTCAGAAAAAAAAGGTTTAAGACCCACCTTCAGGACCCTGACCAGATGTGTGGTACTGTTCACCTGCTGAAACTGGACAGAACAAGCAAAACCAGCAAGAAAAAAGAGCTATTGAGCATCTGGTTATAGACATATTCAACATTTTTTATATTATTTCCAAAAAAATTGCTTTATTTTTTTACACTTCCAAGCTTTTAACCTAAAGGTAGATTCACACTCGATTCACACAGTGTGAAGCCAAAAGTGTACAATGTATGAGGCATACAAATGATGAGGCACAAAAAATGGGGGTATGCAGTATATGCAGTGCATAGAGACATCACACATATGGGCGGGGATGTAATGTAATGTATCCTATCCTATCCTATCCTATCCTATCCTATCCTATCCTATCCTATCCTATCCTTCCTATCTATCTGTCTGTCTGTCTGTCTGTCTGTCTGTCTGTCTGTCCGTCCGTCCGTCTGTCCGTCCGTCCGTCCGTCCGTCCGTCCGTCCTGTCTGTCTGTCTGTCTGTCTGTCTGTCTGTCTGTCTGTCTGTCTGTCCAAAGAAAATTTTTACTATAAAACAAAAATAAATTGGACAATCACCAAAAAAATTGCAAAATACAAGGTAAAATAAAAAGAATGTAGCAAGAAAAAACAGTGTTTGGGGCTGATTTAAAGAAAGTGATGAAAAAGTAACTCTGGCGAGGGATCAGGAAACATTGCAACAGATATTTCGTATTTCATCTGGAAGGGGTTGAATGTTACACCTCAGAGAGTAGTCTGGATGTTATAAAAGAGGTTAGAGAACGTTATGGAGCTGAATGTTGAATATGTACAAGGCATTTAGATTTCTTTTTTTACTATTATACAGTATATTTTTCCATTAATAATAAACTGATGTTTACATTTTGAAGAATGATCAATAAAGCAGAATTAAATCAAATGTTTTTTGCACCTTCGTGAAAACAAACTCCTAAGCATGCTTCTGTAGTACCAAAGCCATCATATTCCAGGGCAGAGTATCTTCTAACTGCAAGTTATAAGGATTTAGGTTGGAGGTTCAAATAAATGATCTTAATGAAATAAAGAAGATGCTGTTAAATGTAAAATATATCAATATCTTGAATATCTTGAATCTACTATTTACTATTAAAAGAGATAAAATAGATTAAAAAAAAGAGACCATGTTCTCTTTTTTTAACTATTAATAATTATTATTATAGTACTTTTTTGGTAAATCTAAAAATCCTTACAAAGATTAAAGCATTTGAAAAAGCATGCTTGTCAAGTAAAAACCGAATGCGTGGATTGAAAAATGTACACTTAAATTTACATTTTTGTCATTTGGCAGATCCAGAGTGATACAATTATTTCATTTATACAACTAAGAAATTGAGGGATAAGGGCTCGAGGGCCCAGGAGTGGCAGCTTGGTAGTCATTGTATTTAAAATCCAACTATCCAATTAGAAGTCTAACCTCTTAACCACTGTGTAACCATTTCCAGATGCAAAAAAATATAAATCTAAAATGTCTAACCATGTTGATGTCACATGTCAAATTCTCAGCCATTCCACTTCTTATTAGAACATTCTCATTATTTAATAGAGGTTGTGTCAAACGCTACAGTTAAAAAACTGACAGATTAAAGCCAACGTCTGGACAGTTACAACATTCAGACCATGTACTAGTTCCAGAATTCATGTGAGCACACGTTTTCCTTCCAAAGCTCCTGAAACCATGTGGTGTTAAATTGCTGCACATAAATAACATGCATCCACTGTATGTAAGGAGTACTGTATTACTTTTCAGCTGTTAACTTCCATTAAGCTTACCAGCTGGTTGTGTCTGTTCCGTAGCACCAGGTTGATCTGTTGATGAATGAAAATGAGTAACATAACTGATTGTCTTTATAAGGAAAGTAAATAAATGCACATTAAACCATGGTCTGCCTGAATACTCGATTCGGATTGGCTGGATGGTGTATGATCAAACTGTTGAACGCACACAGGGTTCAGTTTCATCACCATTATATATTAATGCTTTCCTTTATAAACAGTTACCGTAATTTCCGGACTATAAAGCGCACCCATATATAAGCCGCAATTTTTCAAAGATTTTTATTTTTAAAATAAATAAGCCGCACCTGTCTACACTGAAACTAATGAACTTTACACAGGCTTTAATGAAAGAGAGTGTCTGTTACACGGTGTAACGGGTGAAATATGTTGCGCTTCCTTTAGGAGCATAGCGGTATTTTGGGAATAGCATGCCACCGGATTTTTCCGGTATTTCTGCGTGTGTGCAAGACGAGGAATATGTCCTTATTATTTTCTGATGCTCATTTGTAAGTTTCTTTAACTAACCCGTAACGCTGTTGCCAAGAAAAATAAAAAAGCATGAGTTTTGGAAACCTGTCTGTGCTTATATGATTTCTGTTGCAACTGGAGTTAGCAAGCTCTCCCTTCACCCAGTTTAAAAAAAAAGTTTTTTCCTCCCGATGCCGTGCAGCTCAATACACAGGTGAGGTGCGTTTTTTCGTTTCCGTCTGAAATTCTTTTGGTCTAATGTTATGGGACTTGAAGTTTGTGAAACCGGGAAAAACCCAGGAAAAATTCATAAACAAGCCGCTCCTCTGTTTAAGCCTCGGGGTTCAAAACGTGGGAAAAAAGTAGCGGCTTATAGTCCGAAAAATACGGTATATACAGAGTCAGTTCAGAGTTCGCTTCCTGATGTTCTACATGGAGGATTTTTTAGTAGCGTTTAACCAATATAGGGAATAAGATGATTTTAATCAATGAGCTTAGACACAAGGTAAAGTAATGAACTGAGAAGAAATTGTTCAAATGAGAAATATAACATTACTCAGCACCAGGAGTAAACACCAACATCTTCATTATGCAGCACAGACACACACTTTGTTTGTCTGTGCAATAATGTTTTCCTTTTTATTCTTTCTAACTAGTTCTTAAAATGAGTTCAAATAAATGTAATCGTATTTTACTACTTGATCTCTGTGTATGATTAGAACAGACATATCTGGCAACCCATATGTGAAATAGATATTGAAAATTGTATCTTTTTGGTCAGTTTTGCACTTCGAACATACACCAATCAGGCATAACACTATGGCAGTATAACATTATGAATTATAACGGTGAAGAGAATACCACTGATTATCTCTTCATCATCGCACCTGGTCCGATTCCAACAGACGAGATTCTGGAGCTCAAATTGCTGAAGAAGTTCATGCTGTTAATACTCGATGGGTCAGAACTGTTTCAGCAGGAAGAGTGGGACCAACACAATATTAGGCAGGTGGTCATAATGTTCATCAGTGGCCATAAAGTTATGCCCGATCGGTGTATAACTTTTCAATGCCAGCATTTGAGCAGGGAATAAACAAGGTAATCCATAGCTAAGTGTTTATTATATACCATTTTAATGCACTCTGCTTCGCAGTTGTTCACTTCTGCATGTAAAACAAATAGGAGTAACACAAACCTAGCCATGGATGATCCCATACAAATAGCATTTTGTGCTATATCTTAAGCTGGATGTCTTTATTTAACTATTTAAAAACTTGAATAAAAAAATGAACTTACTCAGACCCCTGAGAGTCCCTTGAAGTTCAGCTACAGCTAGAAGACAAATTTGCAAATGTAAAAGCCTGTAATGATTAACTTTGATTTTATCCATGCTATGGCAGACCCACCAACCTGTTCCTGTAGCATCTGTCTGTGAGGAGACTCCAACTGGATCCCCTGTGACTGAATAGAGTTGCTATGTTATTACCTCTGTACAACCACACATGACCTCATCAGGTCACCGTCACTGAAGGGTGCTTGCTTTTAAAACGTCACTTACCTCTGATCTCTGTCTGAACCATATTACTATGTGTCTGTGAGGCATCTAAAAGTGGTTTGGATAACACCTTATCAATAGTAAGACAATTCTTACTGCGCCTAAACTTCTTTTTAAATTTTAGCTGCAAATGAGATGTTTGAAACATTCAGTGAATAATGTTCGGTGTATAAAAGGAACTCACCTGTAATTCCAGCTCTATTATCAATCACAGAATCTGCAGTTGAGAAGGACAATCGAATGATGAAATAGCTGCATGTGAGGCTGAACAGATCCATCGTTCCGCATGTTGAACGTACACTGATTACCTGTATGGTTTCGATTCCTTCAGTCACACCAGTGCTTTCATACCCTGCGTGAGATTGCTTTTATTAGTTAGTGAAATGACTTCATGTTCATACTTTTCTTTCCTCCAATGTTTTTATTTAATAGTGATCCGTTTACCCCAGGAATTGGTATTACGATAAGCTTAATTTGAACTTGTTTTATAAGGTGATGGTATTATTTTCAACCTGAAGCAGTATAAATGATTATTTCATGACCTAGGCACTAAAAGCCAATCTTGTGGAATTAGTTTTCTTTAAATACTGTCTCAGGTTTCTGTCTCCATGTCCATCTTCAACCCCATGCTGAAGGATTGCTTCTCTATATAAGATTATATAAATATAACTCTGGCCATAGAGCTTTAAAATCAGGCCATAGAGATTAAATCCTAAGAGCATGAGAAGGTAATGTCAGAGCGTCAAAGAGCAACTTAGAACTGTGATGGGTGTTTCTGATAAACAGTATGCAAAAAAGAGATTTTAAACATTATTAGTATATAAATATGGAATATTTCTGCATTAAATCAAGTCCAGTCCAAGTACAACTTGTACAATTATTGCATTATCCAAAGCAACTTCCAACTGAGCAGGTGAAGGTTATAGGCCTTGCACAAAGGCCCAGCAGTGGCAAATTGGTGGTGGTAGGATTTGAACTTTTGACCTTCTGATTCAGCGACCAGTGCCTTAACCACTACTTTAGTACATTTTTTCTCCTCCCAACAACCAATCAGTGCGGTAGTTTTCAGGGTGCGATTTTTTTTTTCCTATTTTCATATATTATTTTTTTTATTCAGTAACAAAAATGATTTAAATTGCAGTTAAGTACAATACTTCAAACTAAAAAATTGACAAGTAAAAGTAAAATGACAGCCTTTAAAAATTACTTTTAAAGTATAAGTACACAAAATAACTACTCGATTACAATAAAGCGAGCAAATGTAATTCGTTACTTTCCACCTCTGATACTGTCACCATGATTGTCATTTCCAATTCAGCGATATTTACTGCTGATTACTATCAAGACAAACAAAGAGATATGACCATAAAGAGATTGAATTAGGGCAGGTGCTCTAGATTCCTTTTAGAAATAGAACGTATTTGAGTATATTGTTTCAAATCGGCTTACTGTGTTTAGTGGAAATGCCACCAAAAATGAAAAAGTCAGCCGGAATGCAAGTCCCTTTGACCGTGGACAATTTATATTTATAATTAAAAACAATCCGTATCACTCCATGCTTACTGAGAACACTGGACCATTTTCTGTAGTTATACTTATCAATAAACATTTGTTGTGTAATGAATGTGAGGAAACATCTAACCAGCAAATACAAACCTAATGTATTTGATGGTCTAGAGCTGTAGATGGAATCAGCCATGACTGAAATGTAAAAACAGATGTCACTAATGTCTCCTTTGTTAGTTTTCCTTATACTTATACAGCCATTATTTTGTGCATAATCTTTAACTTACTTGTTATGTTAATCTGTTTGTGTCCGTTAGTCACTGGTTCACCTATTAAACCTGCTAAACCATAAACTTAATCATTCAATTCATCTAATGCAAACTCAGCGCTTTTCTTCAAGTCTTAGAATTCAGTACAATAGTTCAGTATATTACCTGTCACGTCCGTTTGCGGTCCCACCCCTTCAGTGTGTGATGTGACCGCAGTGTCCGCTTTGAGCAGAGAATTGGTTCAAATTGTGAGCTGTCTTTAAGTAGCATTTTGTCACAATATACAAGTCAAAGGATTAAACTATATCCACAAATTTAGCAGACTTACAGGGGATTTTGGTGACAGGGCTAGCAGTAGGGTATATAACATCCAGGGTTTCTGCTGAAAAAGCAAATAGGTAAAAAAATAAATCAGAACTAAAACCTGCCGCTATTACTCAGATTCTTAGAAAAGATTTAAGAGCTAAGCCTATTTAGTATCTAAATAGTGAAAGGGGGCACAGTTTTACTGCTGGGTTCCTTAAACAATGATCTTGAATGATTTTGAACTCACCTGTGTCTGTTTGTGTAATGAGTCCTTGGTGTTCACCTGCTAAGATTAGAGATATACCAATTAAATGGAAAGTCATTCTTTTATATTCCATTCAAAGGTTTTGCTCTATTCAGTGTTCATTTGACTTTTGAACTCCTGGTTTATTTTCGATGTAACATCCTGCACATTACATATAACGTACAAGCAAAATCTCTTTGATTTGTCTTCCATAGCAATACAAATGTAGTACATTTGAAACATAATTTTTTTTATAAGCAAATATAAAAACAGCCTTCTGTGAGGACCAGATATAAAATAACCCCTTTGGATTAGAACTTTAGACTTCTTTTTGGTGCTTACTGGTGTAAAGGTGGATGCCGATCTCCGGAGCATCACCTGTAAAATGCATTACACAAACCTAGATTTGTACTTTCTATTTTTCAAAGTTTTCTAATTTAAATGATGGATTTGCTAGTACAACTTTTATACCTTTGTGGATGTCTGGAACCGGTCTGAGACGGCCATTGCCTGGCACGAGAGAATGGAAAAAAGAAAAAAAAAAAGAAAAACTCAAACAAACTTTGATTTCATTTGCTGACTTCACACTATGAAATAAATTCAGTTAATCCAGCATTAGATCTTTGCTTGTATTATATCTTACCATTTATATTGGGTGAGTCAGCACCATTGTTATCAGCTCCCTCTGTGGACCAGGAGCAGTAGATAGATCAAATCAAATCACTATATTAGACCTAATCACTACATCAACCCTAATCATTATATTAACCTAATAACTACATCAAATCGAATCACCATAAATAAACCCTAATCACTTTATCCACTATATTACACCGAATCACTCTATCAAACCTAAAAATGTTACAATAGACCTAATCATAGTTTCAAATCTAATCACTATATGAATACAAAATCGCTGCCAATCTTAATCACTCTATCCAAACAAATCACTATATTAAGCCTAATCACTGCATCAACCCCAATTATTATAGCAACCCTAATCACAAAAACCCTAATAACTATCTCCCCATATTAAACCTAATCACCATAAATAAACCCTAATCTTTATATCAACTATATCAAATCTAATCACTTTATCAAATTGAATCCCTATACCGACCCTAATCCTTATATCCACCCTAATCCTTATATCAACCCTAATCCTTATATCAACCCTAATCCTTATATCAACCCTAATCCCTATTTCAACCCTAATCCCTGTACCGACCCTAATCCCTATATCCACCCTAATCCTTATATCGACCCTAATCACCACATCCACCCTAATAACCATATCAACCCTTATCCTCATATTGACTCTAATACCATTATCCACCCTAATACTTATATCAACCCTAATCCCTATATCAACCGCAATCACTATATCAACCCTAATCCCTATATCCAACCTAATCCTTATATCCACCTAATCCTTATATCAACCCTAATCCTATTTCAACCCTAATCCCTGTACCGACCCTAATCCCTATATCCACCCTAATCCTTATATCGACCCTAATCACCACATCCACCCTAATAACCATATCAACCCTTATCCTCATATTGACTCTATACCATTATCCACCCTAATACTTATATCAACCCTAATCCCTATATCAACCGTAATCACTATATCAACCCTAATCCCTATACCGACCCTAATCCTTATATCGATGCTAATCCTATTTCAACCCTGATCCCTATATCAACCCTAATCACTACATCCACCCTAATCACTATATCAACCCTAATCCTTATATCGACTCTAATCCCATTATCCACCCTAATATTTATATCAACCCTAATCCCTATATCAACCGTACTCACTATCTCAACCCTAATCCTTATATCGATGCTAATCCCTATTTCAACCCTGATCCCTATATCAACCCTAATCACTAATTTGACCTAATCCCTATATCAACCCTAATCTTTATATCGACTCTAATCCCATTATCCACCCTAATACTTATATCAACAATAATCCCTATATCAACCGTACTCACTATATCAACCCTAATCCTTATATCGACCCTAATCACTATATCAACCCTAATCACCATATCAACCCTAATCCTTATATCAACCCTAATACCATTATCCACCCTAATACTTATATCAACCCTAATCCCTATATCAACCGCAATCACTATATCAACCCTAATCCCTATATCCAACCTAATCCTTATATCCACCCTAATCCTTATATCAACCCTAATCCCTATTTCAACCCTAATCCCTGTACCGACCCTAATCCCTATATCCACCCTAATCCTTATATCAACCCTAATCACCACATCCACCCTAATAACCATATCAACCCTTATCCTCATATTGACTCTTATACCATTATCCACCCTAATACTTATATCAACCCTAATCCCTATATCAACCGTAATCACTATATCAACCCTAATCCCTATACCGACCCTAATCCTTATATCGATGCTAATCCCTATTTCAACCCTGATCCCTATATCAACCTAATCCCTATATCCACCCTAATCACTATATCAACCCTAATCCTTATATCGACTCTAATCCCATTATCCACCTAATATTTATATCAACCCTAATCCCTATATCAACGTACTCACTATCTCAACCCTAATCCTTATATCGATGCTAATCCCTATTTCAACCCTGATCCCTATATCAACCCTAATCACTAATTTGACCTAATCCCTATATCAACCCTAATCTTTATATCGACTCTAATCCCATTATCCACCCTAATACTTATATCAACAATAATCCCTATATCAACCGTACTCACTATATCAACCCTAATCCTTATATCGACCCTAATCACTATATCAACCCTAATCACCATATCAACCCTAATCCTTATATCGACCCTTATCCCATTATCCACCCTAATCCTTATATCAACCCTAATCCCTATATCAACCGTAATCACTATATCCACCCTAATCCCTGTATCCACCCGAATCACTATATAAACCCTAATCCCTATATCAACCCTAAACACCATATCAACCCTAATCCCTATATCCACCCAAATCACTATATAAACCCTAATCCCTATATCAACTCTAAACACCATATCAACCCTAATCCCTATATCCACCCTAATCCCCGTATCGACCCTAATCCTTCTATCGACCCTAATCTTTATATCAACCCTAATCCATATATCAACCCTAATTCCAATATTGAAACTAATTACCACATCATACCCAAACTCTATATCAAAACTAATCACTATGGTTTAATCATTAAAGGTAGGATCTGAATGTGTTAAAAACCTTAAATGTTGCACATTGATCATTCACACACTGGTGACCATTCCTAACTTCCATTTTGGTTTGTTGCTGATCATTTGGTGTTGAGAACTAGCATTGCTACGCTACACAACATCTGTAGTATCTGTTGTATTTACCTGTCGTATCTCCAGGGGAGCCGAGTTGAGCACCATTGTCAGAGGTCACTGAAAATGTATAATTTAATAATTTATGTATAACAAATGTGATGAAAGACAAAAGCTTACATAGATTTCATCTTGATTTAGTACATTTTGTAAATAGCTGAAAAAGATGTTTACCACTGGCATAAGCAGCTGGACCATTTTCTGCAGCGTGAGGAGCTGGATTAGTTGGGTATAGGAATGAAAGATTTTTACATTATTAATTAGAACTTATAAATATATTTAGTGTTTGGGCTCCAGTTTCCTAAAAGGCTAAGATCATATTAACTTTTGTTTAGTGTAATACTCATGCAGCTATTTAGCATGATTTATTTGATGCTTTTGGAAAATTAAATCTTAGAACATTATGGAAATTTGGCAAGTGATGGGATGAGTGTTTGCTTCTTCCATATGAGCCCATGGTCTTATCTCATTATTACTATTATATTATTAGGCCCATTATATTATCTTGTTTCTCAATAATAATAATAAAAAAATTAGTCTTGGTGTAAGCCTAGAGAGAGAGAAAGGGGAGAAGAAGAAGAAGAAGAAGAAGAAGAAGAAGAAGAAGAAGAAGAAGAAGAAGAAGAAGAATGATAGTGTAGATATATGTCATGTAGAAAAAGCCATTACCTGGTTGAGCTGAACTGATAATGGCTGGAAATCCAGGATCTAATCCAGCTCCTGCAAAAAAATGACCAATGAATGACATCTAAGTGATACCACTATCCTTAGGAATGTACAACAGCTACCCTGCAAGTGTATTTGGTTGGGCACAAAGGGACACTAACCTGTTGACTCTACCTGAAAATTGAGTCCCATGTGATCTGCTGAAACAGCATTATTGATTAGACAAGTGGGCATAACGTCTGAGGGAGCGTCGGTGAGGTCTAAAGCCATACCTATAGTGTCGGTGTAAGGATCTGGAGAAAAGCCGTCCCCAATGCCACCTGCACACAGACATACCATGAGTGGGTTTCAGCAAGCAGACATACAAAAAAGAGTTCTTTCTAGGAGCAAAAATTGATGCTCACCCATTAAACCAATAAGGAAGTCATGGCTGGAATGGTCTATAATGCCTGTGCAGTTAATGGACACAAAGAGCACGGTCTGAAACATCTCTTACACTGTTATACAAGATCAATGAGGAATCCAGTGTCTCTAGATCAACTGTTAGTGCACTTTGTACTAACATTTACATACCTGTCATTTCCAGATTGGAACCATATGAATCAAAACCACCTGGGAAATAAAACTTGTTACATGTCTTTTCCTCAATTCTAAAATAAATCTAAGATTTTAAAATGCAAACACCCTTTAACAACATGTATACTGTATGTATATATTTATATATATACATGCATATACATACAGACTCTGTGGAACTTTATATGAATAGAAGGTCTATAGATATAGATTTTATTCCACGCCTTTGAGATTGATTGCAACTGACTGCACCCCAGGCCTCCTCACCCCGCATTAGTCCCTGACTTTACTAACACCCTTGTGGCTGAATAAGCACAAATCTCTGCAAACACACTCCAAAATTTGGTGTAACATATTCCCAGAAAAGTGGAGGTTATTATAACAGCAAATTGAGACTAAATGTGGTTTGGGATGTTTAAAAAGCACATATGAATTTTATGCTCAGATGTCCATAAACTACTGTCAATGTATACATATGTGTGTGTGTGTATATACAGTACAGACCAAAAGTTTGGACACACCTTCTCATTCAAAGAATTTCATTTCATTTCTTCAAAGTAGCCACCTTTTGCTTAGATTACTGCTTTGCACACTCTTGGCATTCTCTTGATGCCTACTTTGAAGAACCTACAATATGACATATTTTCAGTTCACTTTTTTGTTATGTATATAATTCCACATGTGTTAATTCATAGTTTTGATGCCTTCAGTGTGAATCTACAATTTTCATAGTCATGAAAATAAAGAAAACTCTTTGAATGAGCAGGTGTGTCCAAACTTTTGGTCTGTACTGTATATATAATATATATAAACTTTTGGTCTGTACTGTGTATATATATATATATATATATATATATATATATATATATATATATATATATATATATATATATATATATACGTATATAAACACACAGTATTTAATATATTATATGTGGTTAAATTTAAACATGCATACCTGTCAAGTCTATTTGAGTCGTGCCTTCCATGAAATTATTCATGCCTGTGTAAGAACCAATCAATGAACAAATCAGTCCACAATATAATTCTAGCATCATTAAAAAAAGGTTTCTCGCAATTAGTCATTAGATAATAAATGCCTGTGTTCTAAACATTGAAGGCATAACTCACAATTAAATATAAAGTCAAATTAAGTCAAACTCAAATGTTACAAAAATTTCCTTGAAGCTTTTCTGTAATATCTTTAAGATCAGCAACGTTTCATGTTCTCACCTGCGTGTCCTGTCTCCTGTCCATTAATGAGATGTTTGTGTCCATTGCCTGTGGTGGTAAATCTTGATCACAACTGGTGCTTCGGCCTCGTTACCAACATAATGATATTTATTTTTTAACTCTTATACATAATGCATAAGATAAAACTTTATACTTACCATTGGTCTCAGTCTCTGAACCCGTCTCTGGTTTCTCTAATATTGACTCTGAGCCTATGTTTATGTAAATAACATCAGAATTAGAATCATGCATCATGGGTTCCATGTACAAGGAATTTGTCATGTGCTTATAATAAAAAATATGAAAAACTAGAGAGAATGTAACACAACTAGAGAATGTAACGCATATATGATGACTGTTAGTGATAATGTTAGTGTTTGTGGAGGCAGATCAGATATAATATTGGATCCTTGGTATTGTTGATGAGGTCAGTTGAAGATAAGATCATGATTCAGTCGTGATGTTAAATGTCAGTGTGAATTGCAGAAGAAATTTTTTAATTCTGTGCTGGTTTCATACGGCATCATCTTACCTGGAGCTTCAATCTGAGATCCAAGATGAACTGCCTGGCTTTCACCTAATGCAAGAGAAATACTTTACCAGATTGTTCATATAATCAGGTTAAAAAAGGGGAATGTCAAGAAATTATTCATACAGGGCAATATTGGGATTTATATTCAACATACCATAGTCACCAATGTCATGTGCAGTTCCATCTGTAGTTGCTGCTTCTACACACACACACACACACACACACACACACACACACACACACACACACACACATTCAGAAATCTTAATGTATGGCATCTTGACTCCACTGAGGAAGGAAAATAATCCCAGAATGCTTCATCATACCCTCTGTCTGTGACTGGATTTCAGAGGAAACAAAAGCTGAGCCACTTGTGTGTCCTGATATCATCAGACTTGACACATGGTTTGAAGACATTTGGCCTGAAGACACATGACTCAGTGCTACTTGGCTTGATGACCCTAAAGAACAAAAGTGATGGGCTAATATCTTACAGTAAGATAAAAAAACAAAAACCTAGACAAATCAACCTACTATATTTTAAAGTATATGTGACATGCAACATACAATTAGATAAATACCATGAGAAGCAGTGTCTGAATAAGCAGTTTCAGCTGCACCTGCGAAAGAGAAAAAAACGCTATGAAGTCTAAAGTGGGAATTTTAAGATTGGAATTACAATTCTTTATAAGTAATTTTTGATAATTTTTTATTAAAATTGCCATTACCAGGGACTTTGGACCCTGAGCTCCCATGACCATGAACTGTACCTAAAATCATGTTTTGTTAAACACAACAATGTGTCATGTTACATAACTTCACATTTCACCTTTATATCCAAAAATCCACAGAAATCATTCACCTTTTAATTCAGGTTCTCCAGTTTTACCTACTTTGCATATTTGTTGAATTTACTTTTATTCCATTTTTTATTTGTTGTACCTACTTTAATTTTATTGTTTTTTCTTAAAAAAAAAAAAAAAAGAAATTCCATCAAAGTCCACTATTAACAAGTACAGGAAAGTATTAATCCCAAACTTATAAAGAGGCCTCTTTTCCCCTAAAACCTCCAGGAAAGTGAATTAACTTTGTGTTTTATGTTTTTTTTTTATGCCACTACAAAGTCTACATGCCCATGCTTACTGTGTTTCCTTCAGATGATGACCATGTGCTCTAGCGCTACTTAACTAAAATGTGTCTGATGTATACACACTGCTTTGCAAGAGACCATATTTTGGGTCAGTTTGAAGCTGATCGAATCACCATCAGAGTGCATTACCGTGAGAACTTGAAGGCAAAGCTTGAGAGTCTTTTCCGTTACTTCCTGTAACCATATGAAAATATGGTTAGGCAGCATGTAGATGGTTAAATAAAACTAACCAAACATCAAACAGTGGCTGGAAAGATGACTTTTATTACCATCAGTTCCAACTGCCTGGACTGAGGATCCACTTGCTGCTGTAAAACAACAAGAGAAGAAGTGTTGTTCAAATAGAAACAAAATACAAATACATTTAAATTTACATTTATGTTACTTGACATTTACATTTATCTCATTTGTACAACTGTGCGGTAGAGGGTTAAGGGCCAAGAAGTGGCAGCTTAGAGTCAGAAGTCCAACATATTAACCAATGAGCTACCACCCTCACACAATTAACAGATTTAACCTCTATAGCCTCTAGGAAAAGTCAAGTACATTTACATTTTACATTTACACTAGATGGAAAAAAGTATTAAGAAGTTTCCTCTCGGACGTGGTTCCTCCCCAAACTTTTACCTTAAAGTTGTTAAAAGTAGCAAAAAATTCCATTCAGTTGAACTAGGACACACAAACCTGTGCACAAAGCCAGATTCAAGAACATTGGTGTACATGGGCTGGTGTGGAAGATTATAAGTGCCTGCTATAGAGCTCTGACTTTAACCCTACTTGCGATGAATTGGAACGATGACTGCACCCCGGGCATCCTCACCCTACATCAGTACTTGGCTTTACTAAAACTCTTATGGCTGAATGAGCACAAATCTCCACAAGCACACTCCAGAAACTAGTGTAACATCTTCACGGAAGAGTGGAGGTTATTATAACAGCCAAAAGGGACTAAATGTGGAATGGGATGTTTAAAAAACCACAATCTTCGAGTCAGGTGTCAACAAAGTCTTACATTAATATATTATGTATTATTTATATGGTTCATGAGCTTTACAGATGTGGTGAAAGAAGACATGCAGGTAGTTGGTTTAAAAGAGGCAGATGTAGGGGACAGGGTGGTACGTAGATGGATGATCCGCTGTGGCGCCCCCTAACGGTAGCAGGCGAAAGAAGAAGATCTATACCGTTTATCAGATTTAGAATCAGAATCAGGTTTTTTAGCCATTATCATTCATAAATAACACATGACTCTTAATGACTCCTAAACATCAAAATCATTATAATATAGTTTAGGAGTTGAGGAATTGAGGGACGAAAACTATTTCTTGCTTGTAAACCTTTTATGTTTGGTTCATACACGACTGATCACCATAAATTCTTTTTTTTTTTTATTTCATTAGCCTGTCTTTGATTGGGTGAAGTGTAACTTACAGCCAAGGCTTGCCTGTAAAGCACCAGCTCCATTCACTTTGTGACCTAGGAAATAACAAGATGTTGTCTCTTACACTTCATTTCCCTAAAAGCTTCCATAAAAGTACATTTTATAAGCCAAGGGGTCACCAGGTTTCTGTCAGACTCACTCAGGACCATTCTGTCACTGAATACATGAGAAAATTGGGCTAATGGACTTGTTTCTTAAGTTAACGAATAGAGTTTACTCTCCTTACCGTTTGGAGGTTCGCCCACCGGAGAAATGCCAGGTAGAACAGTCACACCTTGAAGAGAGCGAGACCTTCATTGCAGGCAAGGTTACAGTCTACTAAAATACTTCTCAGCAAACTCCCAACCATATCTACCTCAAAGCTTTCTTTGAGCCAGACTTGAAAATCCTCACCGGACTAATTTCAGTTTTCTGCTTCCATGAATGTATCAAGTAAAACGAAGCCTTTAAGGTATAGTATGTCCACATACCTGAGCCCTAACCAGATTATTAAATGATTGACTTTGCAGACTCGGCAGTAAAGGTAGCTTAAGCTGTGCCCACTGAGCTGCTTTTCACAGGTGAGGAGGTTTAGTGTTCTCCCAAATCCCAAAGAGATCTCTCCCCAAAGCTTAAAAAAGAGGATTAGCATCATCTTACCAGGGCCCTTGGGCACCTTTGTGGCTTGCTGGGCTCCAGCTCCTGTTGAGAAAAAGAAATCCAGAGAAACAAGAAACATATCCTTGAGGTTCCGCAAGATCAACTCTTGTCCGAGCAGTTGGTTTGGTCCTGGCTGGGTCAGTAAGCGCAGCACAATACCACTCTGTCAGACTTACAAGACCTTGTGCATTTTATGTAAGGACACAAATAAATCTATGCAGTTCTGTATTATAAATCGGATTATAAGTGTTTATATGATGCTTAGAAATGGGTTTATGTTTGTTATGATCATTTTAGACATAATGTTAAAAACACACAATTTTTGTATGATGACATCAATCCCTGCCCTATATGTTCTTGGGTTATTGGTAACACTTTACTGTAAGGTCCACAAATAGGAAAAATTGTGCTGACTAATATTATTTTATAATATCATTAATTATATTAAATGATGAATTGAGACAAACACCAATCCTTAGTGTACTAGAAAATGATGTTACCAGTATTAAAATCCTATTAATAATGGTAATAGTTCATTTTCAATATTTTGAAAATGATTATATATCATGCTACTAACAGTATAATGACAATTGCAGTATTTTTTACATTTTACATCATTAGCAAATTATTTATGCTATCTACAAAATGTGGATTAACCCCAAACTAGATTTATCAAATAATTCGAGACAATTTTGCTATTTAAATCCAGTTCGAGAAAACATCGGTGACCAAAACCAACTCAATTTATTGGAACGATGTTAAAAAAAAAAAAAGAAGCGAATCGAGCTGTTCTTTAAAACATCTGATTTTGTATTTATGACACTGAAATGGGCTTTTTAATTTAAACACGAGGTACAGGACAACAAAAAATATCAAATATTATAACATAACTTGGGCTAAACTACACAAACTTTAATAACTATTATAAATACTTAACAAATAGTATTATTAATGGCTAGTCATGTGACTCTGATGCGCACAATGTGTATGCTTTATTATCTCCTGACAAGCGCATGTATCAATTCATCATCAAGTAAACACTATTTATTATTAGTATATTTTTTATTTGTGGGCCTTAATATAAAGTGGTGCCATATTTTTTTTTCTAGTAATAAATACGCAAAAGATGTTATAGATACACAGCCAAGGTTGGCTAATTAAACCATGGGTGAAGTTTTTTTTATTTATTTTGGTGGTAAGTTGCTAACTTGTCACCCACCCTTCATATGTTGACCTTTGGAGTCATCATCATCTGAAAAGAAAGGGAAGATGGATACAGTTTATAACAACTGTTCACAAGTTTTTCACTTTGTTTTCCCGACGATTTCTTCTTCCGTTGACGCATTTGCTATTGATTCACTTTTTTCTGCATGGCTATTCGGCTATTTAAACTAGTAAAAAGAAAGAAAAGTGTTCAGAGTGGTACTCATGCTCATCTCATAGCAGTACAATATCAGAAATTGAGAATGGTTTTGTTTTAGTCCTTGTTAAAAAATATTTAGGATTTTTTTTTAGGACTTTTTAAAAATGTTATTAAACCACATGTTTGTAGCTACATTTTCACTTAGCACATATTATTGCTATATTTATTGTAGCATCTCAATCTGCACTAGTTATTTTATCTCAGACATGTGTAAGGATTTCTTTTTTTATAAAGAATTTATATAAATATAACTTTATAGGATTTTATATAAATATCTATTTCAGAAAATAAAAAGACAGTTTACGATTTTCCACATTTTTTCTCTTTGTTTTGCTGTACTGGTTGTGGATGCTCATCACAATTGAAAGTGGATCTACATTTCCTACCCTCTTCTTCCTCTGAGAGCTCTTCCTCACCCTCCTCTGCTTCAAAATCATTTTCCTCTGGTTCTTTGTCTAAATAAAGAGAGAAAGAGTCAGGGATAGCAGTTGCCAGTAACAGAAAAGTTCTTGCATGAGATCTTGCATTTAGACAAAGGATTAGTTCTGAAAAACATGGTACGCCATCATACCTTCGACTGGAGCAGCTGAAACTGCTGTAGCCAGAAAGACAATTGCTATTGAGGCAACTACAAGGTTTCTGTAAAGTAAAACATCTTTTGTAGGTATTACACAAAAAAAAGGAAAAAGAATCTGACACAACATACAGGACATTCCCAATATTCCCAATATTCATAACACATCATACATGATTCTTGTCTGTCATGGGTAATATTTGTTAATAAAGGTTATTAAAGGTTATTACAGGTTATTATTTTATATGCACGGAGAGTAAAATGATATGTTGGAAAATAGATATAACAAACAAATGTATCAAGAGGCCACATATCCTCAAGTTATTCTTGACATCACTATACATGTGACCAAATCCAATTAAAATATATAAAACATATTAAAACATTGCTTCAAAACACATCGACCGCAACAGACCAGATTCTTCATTTCATCACCACAGCATACAATATTTTATTCTGAGGTTCATAGTTATATATTAAACATAATCAGTACATTTCTAAACACTCACTGATTAAGGTGTCATACTCTCATCATTACCTGCCAATACCATTTACTTATCTCAGTTGTTTTGTTGATTTGGTGCTACATTCATCGAAATCATTATCCATGTAATTTACTTACCGTGACAACATCTTTACTGCAGGTTTAAGTGGGAAACTCAAGAACAGACATAAAGCACAAGAAGCACACAGGATTTTTTGACTTCCCTATGCTTCAGTGGGCACAAATATTTGTTTTATACCGTCCCATCCCCCATCTTGGTAAGGGGCAGGACTTTATTTCTAACCACAGCCCTTATCAATCAAGCTACTCCCATTATTTGTGCACAAATTAGTCAATAATAATAAAACAAAATACATGTATATTTGATCAAATTTGGGACGAATTGCATTTCACCTTCACAGTTTATAAAAAAAAAACGATTCAACATTTTGTATGCCAGGATCAAAGCAGGCAAATTAAATATTAGGCTTTCCATTTACTTTATGTACTCTATGTACAGTTCCTGGAATGTGGATAACAATGGAGGAGCTCTACCCATTGGCTAGAGCACAGCTCTTTTTCAGATGGAGCATCAACTTCCTCTCTCTCTCTCTCTCTCTCTCTCTCTCTCTCTCTCTCTCAGATCCTCCTAGATAGTGAAATAAACTGACATCTGGATGTACAATGTATGGACTGTAGAATGTGCACCATTCCCAGTTAGATGACCTTGTTAGCAAAACCTTAATGAGCTGATTATCCAATCCAAGGCTTTTCTCTTTTTTTTATCCTCTGATAATTGCACTGTGTGATTGTACTGATCAGTTGAGGATCCTAATATAAAGATCTTGCACTATTTACAGTGTACATAGGAGTTTTATTATCACATGGGCCTTAAAGATGTTATTCTACATGAGGGATATGTATTCATATGCATTGACAATATCAGTGCCTGTGCAAGTTTAAGAGGATTACTACATAAATGCTGCTTTACTGTTATTGAATACCTGCTGCCTCAGAGGAAGATTGCATTCCCGTTCCGCTTGCCAGTTGTCAGCGGTACCAGACAAGCCTCCTGCTTTAGAATGTAATTAACGAGAGCAGGCACCCATACTTATTCGTTTAATAAACTCCCTATGATCAGCTACATTACTATGAACAGGCTCTCATTGTTCCGTTCTGAAACCTAAGTCTCGAATTGCTTTGACAAGTTCGTTCTATGAGTAGAATATTTCATCTTTGAAATACTTTTTCCCCCCAACGATTCTTTATCAGTTTGCTGCAAACTGACTTAAAGCTTGACTCAGAGGTTTCCTGCCACAGCAGTTGTTTTAAACATCCATGCACAAGCCGCCTTTAAAGTAAACAGTGTTACTTTGGAAATGAGAGCCCCTATCTGCCTTGCAAGATCAAATGAATGGGTTCAGAGGTGAGGATGTATAGAAAGGCTACATTATTACATGCAAGAGGGGTCTGCTGGTCATCTTGCCAAGATTTCTCTTAGCCAGATTTGTGTCTTATGCCTCTCCGGCTTCCTGCAGGCCTGCCTGCTCCGGAACAATAGCCCTCTGTAGTGTGATGAAACCATAGCAGCTTTGGAGCCTATCTTGGGTGATGAGATTAGATCCAGAATCCTTGGAGCTGGTTCCATCCAGTTTGGCTGGGGTTAGGGGTCAGGCAGGGAGGTTATGTCTTTGCTGTTCACAGAGAGTTTGGTGTGCTATGTTGATAGAATTAGGGTGACAAGAGATGTGTTACTGGGAATTCACAGACTTGGCAAATGCTTAAATCCCACAACAAGGCCTACAGGTAATTAACTATTAGGTTTAAATGCGGTACAACATGCTGGAAGTACAAGATACTAATTAAAGAAAATCCATTTAGGCACAAATCTTTTTCTCAAGCTATGTTAAAAAATTTTTTTTATCTTATTGGTCAGGAAACAGCCCTACTCTAGAAACATTATCTTGGTGAAATTATGGAATGAGTACTGTTTCAGTCTCCCAGACTTTTATTATTTTGTAATTAATTAGTGATATATTATCTTCAGTATTACAGAACTAAGGGAATAAGTGTGGGTGAACTACAGGTGGATATTACGCTTTATCAGAGCATCAGCTTGGTTTCCTGCTTCCTCCATCACATCTCACATAGACTTACTCTCACTGCTGTTATTTAAGGCTCAAAGCTTACCTCATGACGGGTTAACAGCTGTTATTTAGGCATGCTGTTCTGAAACAAAAGTGATATGTAAAGATATTAAAACCATATACTAATCCTATATGCTAAACCCATCTACTTAAACTATATACTAAACCCATGTACTAAAACCATATAATAAGCCCATAAAATAAATACATACAGGTATACACAACCTACATACTAAACCTGTATAAAAAATATATAAATATATGTAGAAAATTAATATACTGAACATATGTAATAAACCCATATACTATACCTATATAAATACATATATAAACTAGACCCAAATACTCTATCCATCTTTAAATGTATACATTATGTTAAACCAATATACTAAATCCATTGCAAAACCTATATACGAAATTCATATACTGAACCTATATACCCACATAATCAACCAATGTTCTAAACCCATATATTAAGCCTAAATACTAAACTCTTATACTAAACACACATAAAAAAAATAAAAAAATAAACCTATATAATAAACTATATACCAAACCCATACACTAAGCCTATATTCTAAATGCACATAACAAACCTATATACTAAACCTAATTACTTAACCCATATAATTAATCCTTAATACTAAACTTATATACATAATATATACGGTATATACATATAAATCTATATACTTTAAGCTATTATAAGTGGGAAGTGGTAGCTCAATGGTGAAGGCATTGGACTTTGGATTGGATAGGGACAAGTTCAAATCCCACCACTGCTGGGCCCTTAAACAAGGCCCTAACCCTGCTCATGTGTAAGTCCCTCTGGATAAGGGCGTCTGCCAAATGCCATAAATGTAAATGTAATATTAACCAAATACTGAACCCATGTACTAAACTCATATACTATAAGAGTGAGCTAGCTATTATATGAATCCATTACCTTATTACAATAATACTTCATTAATTCCATAAATGAAACTCCACAATTTTATTATAAAACTGATGCACTGTCCAGGCAGGGCTAAAATTACAATACATGCAAAAAAAACCCCTGTGAAATAAGTTTGACTGAGTGTGAATGAGAACCTGTACATAAGGTAAAGGTAAACCTTTTCTCACAGATATCAGTCCCAAACCTGAGCAGACACTGAAACCCTCTTACACCGTAAATTAAAGTGTAATATTTCAGAAAAGTTTCTCGTGGCCTTCCTAGCCTTTTTGACTTTTTGGGAAAGTGGGTCACTGTAGGCTGGGGCATATAATACGTTTCCAGGGGGGTCAGGCTTCATTGGCTGTCTACTTTTGGAAATTTACTCTGGTTCTTCAGTGGGCTCTCTGTACGTCTCTGGTTGTGGTGAGATGGCTGGCTGCTTGTACCGACTGGGAAATAAGGCTTGCTCGGGCTGGCAGGGCATAGGCTCTTTGTTTCTGAGCTGTTTAGTAACTTTTGTCTGAAGCACTCCTCCTTCCTCCTCCTCTCTCCCCTGCCTTATTCGAGCACCCGGCTTGGACCACCAAGTTTAGTCGATATGTAATGTGACTCTGAGGCCCCTGCTCTGAGGACCATTTAGAGGCACATGTGGAAACGTATTTCACTGAGAAGGGGTCAAATGATCTTGCCTGCCGGGTGACTTTAAGATAAAAAAAAAAGAATGATATAAAGCTCTTTTTTGGCTTTAGACCTGCTGACATATGAGCTAACTTTAAGACTATTTTTGTGATCTGATAACATTCACCTTCAAATGCAGGCAGGTGGACCCCATTTGAGCAAGTGTTTATCATATGTACTCAAGGGTGACAAGGTAAGCCCACCCAGACCATCCAGACAGGAGTAGGCCTTTGTGCAAACATATAGTACAAATGTAAATATATATATATATATATATATATATATATATATATATATATATATATATATATATACAGTGGAACCCGGTGATCTCGCCCTCGGTTACCTCGACAACCCTATTAAGTCGACGTTTTTGAAGTGGAACCGCCAAATTCTCGCTTTTTCTAAGCATTTTTTATCGGTTATGTCGACTTTTTTTATGTCGCCAAACCCTAATATCTCGAGCACAAGGGGGGAAAATTTGCCATTTAACGTCAGTTATCTCTGTGCAGCCGCAGAAGAACTCGCGGAAGTGGCGGAAAAATCAAGCATTACAGCTGCTACAGGTGTTGTATTGTATACTGGTGAATCTCTGCTGTTAGTTAGTGCACATATGCCTTTTGTTGTTAAATGTTATGCGATGAAAGCCGCGATTGGCGGCGCGGAATGTGGGATGAGCAAAAGCATAGAATGAACACCGGCAGGATCGGGGGAATCCGCGATGCGCTTTGGGAAGAAAAGAGCAGCCGTTGAGAGTGTGCTGGTGGGAAGGCACGTACCGGGATACGCATGAGCGATAACAACGACCGGCGTGAACCAACATATACCAACAATAACGGACGGTGAGAGTGTGGAAGTTTAAATAGGAGCTGGTGATGATGATAAACGAGCACCATATGTGCGCGATTGAAGCTGCAGGAGCTTCAGAGAAAGCGGCCGAGAAAGCACCTGACACGCCGAAGGGGGGCGAAGGGGGCGTGGCAGGTGGATTCCTGACAGATAAACATGTACTGTATGTATTTTTATAGCATGCCTTCATCAAACAAATCGCGGCAACGTTGTTGTGTAAAAAACCCCTTCAAAAACACGTGCATGCACATTCTCATTTATTAACGCACATCATGTACATAAAGAAATTTGAAGCACGTTAATATATTGCCGCCATTTTGATTTTCGTTTATCTTGATCATCGGTTACCTCGATGCTTTTTGGCGACCCCCTAGGACATCGACATAACCGGGTTCCACTGTATATATATATATATATATTAGGGCTGTCAAGCAACTTAATCACATTTTTATCTGTTCTAATTGTACCGTAAATTAATACTTTTAAGGTTTTTAATACTCTAATCAATATGGACGTGGAGAAATATGGATGCTTTATGCAAATATATGTTTATTATTAGTAAAACCAAACTCAACTTCGAGCATGATTACGTAAATTACGTAAATCATCAGGATACCAAACGGAACTTTTGCTGTGTTTCCACACGGACGGTTTTAATTGCCGGATGCGTGCATCATGGTGGAGTTTGGTGTAAAGAAAGGATGTTATGAATAAACGTGTGTTGCGTCGTTGGTTTTAATTTCGCCTCTTTAATATTTAGTTATTTAAATTTGTAATAAAAATAGTCAATCAGAAATGTGTGCTGCATTAATCGTGCATTGATAAAATTAGTGCCATTAAAATGAATTTGCTTAACGCATTATTTCATTTTGACAGCCCTAATATATATATATATATATATATATATATATATATATATATATATATATATATATATATATATATAGTTAATTCATTACAATAGTCTATTCTTTTCCTTTTTATTCTTTATATTTTTCAAGAGAGGTGGAGGAGAGTGGAGGTTTGGGTTGGTACTTTAAATGTTGGTACCATGACTGGTAAAAGGAGAGAGGTAGCTGATATGATAGAGCAGAGAAAGGTAGATGTGTTGTGTGTTCAGGAGACCAAGTGGAAAGAGAGTAAGACCAGGAGCATTGGAGGTGGCTTTAAACTGTTCTATCACTGTGTGGATGTTGTATCTGGGTGATCCTGAAGAAAGAGGTCAGACAGGGGCTCTGTGGTGGTGATGAGATGCTGGATGAGGGAGACAGCTAGAATGATACTTGGTGTGACAACTGGAAATAGAAAGGAAGAGAAAAAGACATGTAGGTAGAATGAGAAAGTGCAGGAGAGCATAAGGAGAAAGAGGTTGGCAAAACAGAACTGGGATTGACAGAGTGATGAGAAAAGTAGGCAGGAGTACAAGGAGATGCAGCAGCAGGTAAAGAGGGACGTGGCGAAAGAAAAGGAAATGGCATATGAGGAGCTGTATGAGAAGATGGACACTAAGGAAGGAGAAAAGGATTTGTAGCGATTGGCCAGGCAGAGGGACCGAGCTGGAAGGATGTACTGCAAGTTAGAGCAATAAAGGATGGAGATGGAAATGTGCTGACTAGTGAGAAGATTGTGTTGAGAAGATGGAGGGAGGATTTTGAGCATCTGATGAATGAGGAAAATGAGAGAGAGAGAGAGAAGGTTGGATGGTGTGGAGATGATGAAGCAGGAAGTGGATAGGATTAGTAAGGAGTGAAGAGGTGGAGGTATGTGCTGGAGAGAAGGGAAATGAAAGTAGGAGTGAGACAGAGTACGTGTGTGAACGAGAGGGAGGGCAATGGAGTGGTGCGGTTGCAGGGAGAAAAGGTGGAGAAGGTGGGTTTAGGTACCTGGGGTCAACAGTGCAAAGTAATGGAGAGTGTCTCTTTGGATAAAGGCGGCTGCCAAACTCTGAAAAAAAGGGCAAAACAAAAAAATACAATCTTTCACTTAATACCAGAGTAAAACACTAACAATGTAAACCCTTATCCTGTTATGGTGACTCTTATTCTGACATGTAAGACGGACACGCCCATTTCCGTGTTTTTGGCGCGCTGTGTTTAAAGCCTGGCGACGCTGTTAAACTTTACCTGATCTTATGGCTCGTTTGAATGAACTAAATTACGACATGAACTTTTAGTCGTGATTAGATAAAACGTCGTGGGAAAAGACCGATTTTATTAAAACTATTTACCACGGAAGCGTATTTCAGCGCGCGCTGTTGCCATGGACCGCTATAACGACCTGAAAATACTCTTAAAACAGTGGGAACATTCATTTATGCAAACACACCACAGAAAACCGAATAAGGTGAGTTAAACACCAGACATTTTACAATCCTTTAAATTCGGTAATGTTCCTACGAAATAAAACAGTCTCGGAAAATACCAGCCATTCTCTAACTATTCATTTTTATGAGTGGGTTCTTTGAATCGACTCTTTGAGTCGGCTCTTCGAGTTGCCAGTTGTGCATGCACGTTGAGAACCGATTTACCTATATATTGAATAATATAATGCATTTATTTATTGATAAATCTTTATTTATTTATTATTATTACTATGTAACAACGTAGAAAAGCTAGACAACTGTGCATTAGAAGCAGATGAGTGAGGGGTTATAAGAAGAATAGGAAAATAAATTCAGAGTCGAAAGAGTCGGTTCTTATAGACACAATTTTACTGTCACTGCATAGTACAGGTCCAGAGAACGAGATGCATCCACCAGAAGTGCAAATAGCAGCGTTGTGCAAACTTACAAGTGCATATACATTTGTAAATATAATTAGTCTTCTTTTCGCTGCTCCTATTAGGGATCATCCGTCTCCACACCCCTCTGTCCTCTACATCTGCCTTTTTCAGAACAACTGCCTGCATGTCACCACATCCTTAAACCTCCTCCTTGGGCTTCCTCTTTTCCTCCTGCCTGGTGGCTCCATCCTCAGCATTCTCCTACTGATATACCCCATGTCCCTCCTCTGCACATGTCCAAACCATCTCAATCTCGCCTCCCTCACCTTGTCTTCAAAACGTCCTACATGCGCTGTCCCTCTAATAAACTCATTTCTAATTCTGTCCATCCTCATCACTCCCAACGAAAACCTCATCTTCAGCTCTGCTACCTCCAGCTCCACCTCCTGTCTTTTACTCAATGCCACTGTCTCTAAACTTTCCCTTTCACTTTTACAGATACTCTTCTATCACAAATCACTCCTGTCACTCTTCTCCACCCACTCCACCCTGCCTGCACTCTTTTCTTTACTTCTCTAACACATTCTCCATTACTTTGCACTGCTGACCCCAGGTACTTAAACTCCTCCACCTTCACACACATGCACTTTGTCCTCTCTCTCTCTCTCTCTCTCTCTCTCTCTCTCTCTCTCTCTCTCTCTCTCTCTCTCTCTCTCTCTCTCTCTCTCTATATATATATATATATATATATATATATATATATATATATATATATATATATATATATATATATATATAAAAACACAAATTCTATCCACATACAGTAGTATGTCTGCAAAAAATGGTCACAAAGTGTAGGTAAAATGTTTGACTTATTAATCATAGTATAATAATAATAATAATAATAATAATAATAATAAAGATCAGAAAGAGGGAAAAAAAAACAGGGCCTAGATGACAGGAAGTGAAATACAGGAATGAAAAGCGAGGAATCTTTTACCACTCATAATAATAAAAATGTATTTTCAGGATGATATTGCTGCAGCTCCCGAAGACACTAAAAGTAAGTACAGTTATGGTATAATGTTTAATTTCACAGACTTGATTTCAAGTTTGAATTTGTTAACGAATGAGTCATTGTGCAGAACATAAATCAGAGGTCACCAAACCCCGGATTGTGAAAGAGTTGCTGTCGGGTCGCTAAACTGTTCTGTGTAAAATGTCTATAGATATGACACTTTTTATGCTAATCATGGCATATGGTATGCTATTATTTATTGTGCTACAGGGACAGTTTTTCATGGTTTTACGAACGTTAAAGAAATAAATGGATGGTTAGATTATTTTTAACGTTTGTTTGAGGTACGCAGTTGCTATGGAGATGAAATTGATGATTTCCTGTCAATGAAATGTTAAGTTAGTAAATGATTGTTCTAATCTGAGGAAAGCGCTCCATGGGCTGCAGCAGGATGGAGACCCTTGTCGCACATCATCTGTTTAAAGTTAAAACACTTTTGTCAGTGAGAAACTTCAAAAGACAAAGTGATTAAACACTAACACTGGAGACTCATTTCAAAAAACGCAAAATAAAAATAGCGTCTTAAAGAAAACGTGCATTTCCCTGTTTCGTTTCAGATCTTTATAAAGAGTACCGCATGCTCAAAGAGGCAAAGGAGAAGACCACGAATGAGAATGCTGGTTGCATCCAAAAGCAGGAGGTCCAGTCTCCAGCCATTTCCGTAAGCCACTGTCTGATTGATTTTTCTATTTCTGTTGTTGTTGTTGTTGTTGTTGTTGTTTTCTATGTGACTCACTCTTTGAATTTGGTTCTAAAATTGTTGAAAAGGACTACTGGGGTTCTCATCTTAATCGTAAAAACCTGCCTGCAGCAACACCCAAACTCACATCTACAGACAAGGAGACTTTACAGGCCTCTCCTCAGTACTTTGGGATGAAGCTGAAGTCTAATCTCAACTCGTTATCGAAGGTATGTAAATATAACCTCCAATGCCGGAGTTCTTTAAACCAGATGTTCTCACCAGTGATCTGATATATATTTTTTAGGAGCGATCGTTCTCTCTGAAGAAAGCAGTCACTCTTCGACGGACACCGGGAAAGAGCCGGAAAGACGATGGAATCGCGAGCTCGGCACTCGAGGACGTGGTGAATCCATCCCCAAAACTTGCTAACACGAGTCCAGCGCTGCTCAGTCCTTCAGATCAGACAGGGAGCACTGAGTGTGAGGGTGAACCCTCTGATCATTTTCCTTCTTTCACTCCTTTGAAAATGTCCTCACTAAGCTCAAAGACTCCGAGTAAAAGCCTGGAGAAAGCCCAGTTCCTCAGGCAGTCCATGACCAAGCGGCTGTCGTGTGTGGACAGGGGCTGGCTGGAGCGTTGTCAGGGCTTCACTGAGGCAAGTGTTGAGCACAAACCAGTTGCCGGAAATGTAGACCTTCCGGAAATTAATCAGAGTAGTGCTACGAGTGAGAAAAAAGTTGTTGAGAACGAAGCATCCAGAGACGCATCATCATCACCACATGATGTGTCTCAGGTGCATGCTGAGAAATGTTCAGTAGACATTAATCACATTCCAGGAACCCCTGATAAATTATTGACGCTAGATCGAGTCCCAGAGGGTCAGGACCACATCGACAGGTGCAGTCCTCCTTTACAAACTAGAAAACAAGTGAAAAAAACCCAGTCAAGAAAAGCACAGGATTCTGAAGGTTCAGATTGCGAGCAGAAGCCTGTAAGAAGAAAGGGACGGAAAAGACAGAGAGAAACCGAAGAAGGCGAAGAACAAGCAGGACAAATCGAAAGTGTCCAGAAGAAACGCAGGACCAAGAAAGGGGACGCTGCAGAGGAGAAGCCTGTGAAAAAAGGACGGAAAAAGAAAGAGCGAGCAACCGAGGAGGAGGAAAGCACTCCTGAGATTCAAAAAGTACCTCAGAAATCAAAGATGCCTCAGGAGAACCTTCTTGGAGAAGTGGACGAGGAGGACGTGAGAGCGGCGTCATCCAAGAAGACGAACCCGATCAGAAGCAGGTGAAACCTTTATGCTGATCTTCTCCCAATGAACTGAATTATAGTAGGTGCTCTTTTTGTGTAGAAGAAAGATCTAACTTGCAAATAGATCCAGGAATCCAAGCTAATCAACATCCAAACACATTTTTTTCTCAGACAGACAGAACTAACAAACAAACATGACCATTTAGGATAAAATGACGAAACTTCACACAACTGAAGGTATCTGATAGACAATAATACCACATTCTGAACATTTACTGCTGCTTTCCAGATGTTGCCATTTTTTAAAATTATTTAAAAAAAAATGTATGCAGTTACATTAATGCAGCTCCGAAGTGGCCAAGTTAGTAGCAGGACATCCAGCATCAAAAGATAATACCGTAATATGGTTGTCTTTAACTTTCGACATCATTACTATTGCAATATAAAAAAATTTAGTTAAAATTTGTGCACCCAATCTTTAATATTAAAAAAGTAATAAAATTAAAAGAAAGGAAACAAATGATTGATTCAGATACTAAACAATTATAGGTGTTATTACGGTCTTGTTGGAAGAAATGTCTTCCAACATCATACATATTGACTTTACGAACATTCACTTTATGAACTTTTGCGGATACAAACAAACCTGTCCTCAAAGTGAAATTAGTTCCGATTTGTAAATTTGTAAAATTAAAAAAATTCGGAGGATAATCGTCCACCGTAACTACATGATGCGCACTGGACTGCAGCGAATGCATTTTCCTTCTTTTGTTATTTATTTATTTTTTATTACTTAATACAAAATATTGTATACAGTGTTTTAGTACATTTTATTGAATAATATAGTATTTACAGCTCTTATATCATAGTAGATATGTGTAGGCAATAACAAACACAGTAACAGTATCCCAACAAATTCATGGTATATGCGGTCGTTGGGAATGTAACTCGTTAGTGAGTGGTGACGTGAAGAACACTGATTATCTTCATCATAACACCTGTTTGTGGTTGGGATTTATTAGACAGCAAGTGGACATTTTGTCCTCAAAGTCGATGTTAGAAGCGGGAAAAACAGGCGAGCGTAAGGATTTGAGCGAGTTTGAAAGAATTGTGACGTCTAGACGATCCTTCCTTGGATCAACAGTTTTTAAAAATAAGCTTGTTATGTCAATATTAATAAATGAAATATTTCCAAGGGTGACCAAAAACACAGATGGTAACTTTGTGAAAATCAACCTGAAGAAGAAGTCCCATGTTAAAGGCTTTGCACTGAGAGGTGCTGCTCTCCGCAAGCAGGCGAGTGAATCACGATTCCACTTGGATCCTAATTTCTACTCAGTAACTCAACTGCACGTGAATGAGTTATGTTCATGCGCTGTGTTTGCAGATGTACATGCAAAAGTTCCAGCTGAAGGGCGAGCGGTTCGGCGGAGGCTTTGGCCGGGGCAGAGGCCGATTCGGGGGCTTTAACCGACAGGGAGACGTCTGCTATAAATGTGGTGGAAGTGGACACTGGGCACGAGACTGTCGTGGAGCAGGTGAAAATCAGAAGACTATTGTTTTTGTTTTGGTGTTAAAGTTTTATGAGAGAAAACACAAACTTATGAAATCTTAATTTGCTTAAGAAATGAAAGAAGGGTGAACTTTTGTCCACTCCCGTAGCAAATTATTTAAATTAATCTATTGCTTTTTTTTTTTTTATTAATTTATTTTATTTTTTATTTTGTCTGTCTAAGCTCTGGCTCCTGGTACAGGAGGGTCGTCTCAGAAGGACAAGACCCCTGAGGACGAGGAAGAGGAGCCATTTGAGCTGCCCACCTTAGAGGAAGTAGCCAGAGCGACAGGAACTCTTTGTTCTGAACCCATTAGTGAGTACAGTACCCCAAAAAAAGGGTTACAATTCAACATATGTAAAATTTATTGATTTTTGATGTTATAGAAATATATAACTGCACACTGTACTGTGAATGGACCCGTATTTGGAATAATTTACTTCTGTATGAAATCAGTACGGTGTTGCTTTTGATGTTAATAAGACAAAATTCAAGCACAATGTTCAACTTTCCCGTTTTGGAAAATATTAATAGTACAAATTTGACTCTGACTGTAGTAAAGCTCTGACACTGGAGATTCTTTCCAGAAAAATTTGAAAGATTTTGGATTTTGTACAGAATTTGCTAAAATCTGGCTTCACCCTGAGATAACGTATCCATGCATCATTAAAGAGTCTGACCTCTTTCTCCAGCAGTGCCATCAAGTGTTCAAAATGATGCAGGTGAGAAGGACGAAGACCAAGGAGAGGAAATCCTGCTAAACGTCATAAGACCGGACTATGAGCGTCCTGCTCCTCCTCCACCCATGGACCCTCTTTACAGTCCGCGAGAGGACGGCAGAGTGCAGGGTGAATCCATTTATTAGTGGAACAAATTCACCACTTATTTGCAGTATATCTAGTAGAAGGTGAATGAATTATATCTTTTCTTTTACAGAAGTTCCTCCTGAGGTATTCCAGGCTCTTCAGGACTTTGGATACAAGTCCTTTAGGCCTGGCCAAGAGACTGCCATCATGAGAATCCTCTCAGGTTGGTGATTAAAGAATATATATAATTTAAAAAGAAAACAATGGCAGAATGATGCCAATTAATGATAAAATAAGAAACACAGAATTTTTAGAATGATTGATGTATTGAGAATGTGAGCTCATTATAGTCTTTGCATAACTAATCTATTTTCCATTTTCTATTTTTATGTTGAATTTTGAAAATAAAAGTTATAGATTTATAATAAATTAAATTAAATCTGCAAGCACCCAGACGGTGAATGAGCAGGTGAGCTGCTCGTTCACAGACAGGCTAAACAATTGTTGCCTAAGCTGCCAAGACATTGTGAATCCAGAGTAATGTGTAGTCTTCCCCATGGATCTAAATGTTTTGACTCCTGACTGGTGGAATTTTCTTACTGTGCCAATATGGGTGATGATTAATGAGGTTAGATGGAACAGTAACTATTAAATAATATTTTTTTAATACAAACAAATTAGAGCATTCAGAGCACCTGTCCCACATTTGTTTAGAAAGGTCTTTAGGCCATTTGCAATCAGTGTGCCAAGTTTTAGAACTCTGTACACGATGGTTACCTAGAAAAAGGAAATAGCGGCATAAGAACAATACAAAAATAAATAACAAAATCTCAATTTGTAATTTTTTTAACCAATCTGTATAAGGGATTATATTAAAGCTTCCAGATATTATAATAATAATAATAATAATAATAATAATAATAATACAGACTCAGTAAAATGTATGTGGCAAAATAACAATACTTTTGCTGTGCTGCATTGAATTGAACTGATATTAAACTTGAATAATTGAAGCAGTAAACCACATAAGGTTGTGTCTAATAGGTTTCTGGTTATTATGTTGTATTATATAGGTTTATCTACCCTGGTGGTTCTGTCTACTGGCATGGGCAAATCTCTGTGCTACCAGCTTCCTGCCTACCTCTATGCTCAAAGGTCAAAGTGCATAACCCTGGTTGTGTCACCTTTAGTATCGCTAATGGATGACCAGGTAACACTGCTTCAAATTGTATACATGTATCCACTATAGAGCTGCGGTCAGCAATGTGCAGAATGGATTTTTCCTGAGACACACACACTATATGGACAAATGTTTGTGGACACCTGACCATGAGATTAAAATGTTTTTTTTCATCCCATTCCACATTTATAATGAGCTCCACTCTTCTGGGAAGATGTTCCACTAGATTTTTAGTGTCTCTGGAGGTTTGTGTTTAGAAGGGTGTTAGTAAAGTCAAGTACTGGGGTGCAGTCAGCGTTCCAATCCATGCCCAAGGATGAGTTTAGAGCTCTACAGAAGGCCACTCAAAATCTTCCATTCCAACCCATGTAAAGCGTATCTTCATGGAACTGGCTTTGTGCACCAGGGCATTGTCATGCTGGAACAGGTTTGGGTCTAGTAGTTGAGTGAAGAGGGAACATGTAATGCAGCCACATCTAAAAACATACAATTGTGTGGCTCCAAACTTCATACGTGTTTCTTCTCCAAACCAAAGTAGTAGAACCACATATCGCTCGAAAATCAGTTGTCCCAATGCATTTGTCCATATAGTGTATTTGATGATCGTAGGGCTGGAAATGTTTTAGGTACACATTTTTTCAGTGCATAATCTGTAAATGTTAATCTTAATGATGTCAATTTATTTCAGCTCTCTGGGATTCCCTCTAAGCTGAAAGCAGCATGTATCCACTCCAATATGTCTCCTAAACAGAGAGAGGCCGCTATCGAAAAGGTCAAACTAATTACACATTATTACGTGTTTTTTTGTTGTCGGTGTGTAGAATGTTACGTAATTTAGTATGGTAGCTCTCAGAAAGCAATACTTACATTTTAAACTTAAAGCGTATACAAATTGTGAATGAATGATGCAGTAAAAAAGGACAATTATAATATGTGCAACTGTTGCACATTAATATTGTCCTTGATTACTGAAATGTTTACCTCAAGAGGGGATGTTAGGCCCGTTTAGAGTTTTCTCTAACATCCCCTCTTGAGGTAAACATTTCAGTAATCAAGGACAATTATAATATGTGCAACTGTTGCACATTAATATTGTCCTTGATTACTGAAATGTTTACCTCAAGAGGGGATGTTAGGCCCGTTTAAAGTTTTCTCTGTAGTTACCAGGCTGTATAATGTACAATACAGATGATATAAGTAATAGTAAAATTATTTATGAGTGAGTTAATCCTGTTAATTTTACAGTATTTGTATCGTGTGTGTGTGTGTGTGTGTGTGTGTGTGTGTGTGTGCAGGTGAAAGCAGGTGAAGTCCATGTTTTACTGTTGTCCCCAGAGGCTCTGGTTGGTGGTGGTCACTCTGGCTCCGGGTGTCTCCCCCCTGCAGACCAGCTCCCCCCAGTGGCCTTTGCCTGCATTGATGAAGCTCACTGTGTGTCTGAGTGGTCACACAACTTTAGGCCATGTTACCTCAGGCTGTGTAAGGTCAGCACTGTTATTGCTAGTTGGAGAATAGCATTCTTATTTCTTATTTGAGGTTCACTATTTGGACAAAAAGTATTGGGACACCTGATTTTTTTCATCCATAGGTGATACTTTCTCAAACTTGCTACAAATTCAGAGCAGCACAATTGTATAGGACGTCTGGGGATGCACTAGAGTTAAATTTTCTTTTCACTAATATTAGGAGACCCAAACCTGTTCCAGCATGACTGTGTTTCCCTGTGCATCAAAGCCAGCTTCATGAAGATAAGGTTTTCATGGGTTGGATTTTTCTGCTTTTGAGCCCTCACCTGAACCCTGTTGAACACCTTAGAGATGAATTGGATGAAACACCGACTGCACCCCAGGTCTCCTCATCCTACATCAGTACCTGACTTTACTGAATAAGAAGCTCCACATTGAAACTCGAAAATCTAGTGCAACATCATCCCAGAAAAGTAGAGGTTTATAAATGGGGATTAATTATGGAATGGGATGTTCAAAATGCACATACAAATCTAATGGTCTATATCGGGTCTATTCCCCACAAATTGCTGTTAATTTCAACCTAATAACCAGCCCGCATATATAAAGCACAGCAGCAAGCAGTTGCCTATTTTCCGAATGACTGTGGAACGAGTGATGCCATCCGTCCATCTATCCATCCATTTTATTTTATTTATTTATTTTTTAAACCTGTCTCTTGATTTTTTTGGTTTTGTTAGAAATCTAGAAAACTTAGAAATCAGAAATTCCAATTTCATGGAAACTTAGCTTTTCCCCAGACTGTAAAGCACAGAATTTTGGAGACTTGTCTTTTTTTTCTTTTCATATAATGTCAGAATTTCAAGGATTACACACTTTGTTTTCTGTAGAGCTTCTGTTACAAAATGTTAAAAACACCCTCAGACTAATGAAAAGCAACTATTGAATAAATATGCAAGGCTAGCACTATTTAGTTGAAACATGGTGGTGGTATACTGGTGTCAAGTCGTGCAGCAGAGCCTTGCACAATGGCAGGAGTGGGATTAACTTACTCTTAGTTATTCTCTGGTGTGTGTTTGCATGTGTAGGTGCTGAGGGATCGTCTGGGTGTGCGTTGTTTGCTGGGCCTGACAGCCACTGCCACCCTGTCCACTGCGCTGGACATCGCCCATCACCTGGGCATTAGCGATCGGGACGGCATCGCCGTTCGCTCGGCTGCAGTTCCACATAACCTCCAGCTCTCTGTGTCAATGGATAGAGACAAAGACCAGGTACACTCCCCCTTAGTACATTTCCAGGAGAAAAGGAAAAGAATACATTTTCTGAATATGATACTTTTGAAATGGAATTTAATTCTAGCAAGGAGAAGGTTTTCGAAGATTTGGAGGTAATGTATAATATTGTCTTTCTCACCAGGCTTTGGTTTCCTTGTTAAAGGTGAGCGCTTTGGTGCCCTGGAGTCCATTATAGTGTACTGCACCAGACGAGAAGAGACTAGCCGCATTGCAGCACTGCTGCGCACCTGCCTGCAGGGGGTGATGTTGAGAGAGTCTTCACGGCTTGTCAAAGAGGACAAGGAGGACAATCCTGTCAGCAAGAAGAAGAAAGCTTTGGGTAAAATTCAAGGCTGTTGTGCTAATGCTTTTTATTTGAGTTAGCTATCTATGGCATGATGAGCTTAATGGTGTTAATGCTGACCTTTACAAACTAAATGATTAAAGTGCTGCTGCATCACTGTATTCAGGAAGAGATGAAGCAAAGACTTAGTGAAGTCTAGATTTTACTCCAGGATGTCTTACTGGGAAATTAGTTTGGCTGCATCAGTTTTTTAGAAACACTGAACAGTTTACATGGCTTCAGCAAATCATAACTTGGCTGTCCACTGTGTTGCTTGAACCTCAGCCAGGAAGAAGATCCGGAAGCCGCTGAAGTGGATCTCTGAGGCGTATCACGCGGGCATGTCAGCCTCCGAGCGCCGGCGTGTACAGAATAACTTCATGTGTGGCGAGCTGAGGGTGGTGGTGGCCACTGTGGCGTTTGGGATGGGCCTGGACAAGTCAGATGTGCGCGGTATCATACACTACAACATGCCCAAGAGCTTCGAGAGTTACGTGCAGGAGATCGGACGAGCCGGGAGAGACGGAGAGCCCTCGCACTGCCACCTGTTCCTGGATCCAGAAGTGAGCTCAATAATGCCAGTGTTATTTCTTGAGGAGCTCAGCATTTTTTTGGTTGCATCGTTTGCCATTTGTCATCCGAGCATTGTTTTTGTCTTAGTGTTGTTAAATATAGATTTGAACATATGGTGATTTTTTTTTTTTTCTTTTCTGCGCAGGGTGGAGATCTGCACGAGCTGCGGAGACACATCCATGCAGACACTGTGGACTACTTTACTGTCAAGAGGCTGGTGCAGAAAGTTTTCCCTCCCTGCAAGTGCAGGCGGATCCATCAGCACCAGGAACTGGCTCAGGTGAATGATTTGATCATCCATACAGTGTAATGAAATTTGTAGGATATTAATCAACCATCTGTCTTTCCGTCCATCCATCCATCCATCCATCCATCTATACAATCCACCCATACTATTCAGTCATCAATGCTATCAAACATCTAATCATCTGTTTGGCCATCCATACTATCCATCCGTCTGTCTGTCTATCCATACTTATCCATCCATCTCTCCAGCTATCCATACTATACATTTATCTGTTTATCCATTCATACATCCATGAAAACTATCCATCCATACTATCCATTCATCTGTTTATTCATCCATACTACCCATCCATCCATCCATCCATCCATCCATCCATTAATATTATACACCCTATTAATATTATCCTTTCATCCATCCCTCCATCTATACTAGAATACTACCCATCCATCCATTCATACTAGAATACCATCCATCCATCCATCCATCCATCAAGTCAAGTCAAGTCAAGTCAGGTTTATTTGTATCAGACATTGTCTCAAAGCAGCTTTACACAAATCAACAGTTAAGGTGAATGGTGTGAATTTATCCCTGATGAGCAGCCGTGGCGACTGTGGCAAGGAAAAAACTCCCTTAGATGTTATGAGGAAGAAACCTTGAGAGGAACCAGACTCAAAAGGGGAACCCATCCTCATTTTGGGTGACATCAAGAGTTTGATCATAAATCTTTCAACAATACAGAACACTGGAGAGTGAGAACTTACATGATTACTGGAGTATAAGATTATAAGTGATGTTCTTTCTGCAGTCTTATACAGTCTATATGGTTAGTAGCTCCTAGTTTTATAAGCTCAACATTTGTGATCCAGCATCAGCTTCTCCATGCCAGAGCCTTTAAACACTCCAGGAGGTCCAATGTCAAACTCCACACATGTAGCGGGATCCAAATGGCACTGGTACGTCTCTAGATGGTTCGGGATGTTTGTGAGTTCGGCATCTACTTCTTCAAGGTCCGTAATCATCAAGATGGTGGGAGGTGACTGGAGCTGGCCAAACCTCAGGGTGTCTCGGGATGGGGAGAGAAAGAGAAGCAGTGGGGAGGAATTAGCGTAGCTGCTGTTCATGATATTAACAGCACAAGTTGATAATGTGCATGTGATCAGATGTTCTGGAGCACAAGGTTATGATGTGATGTGTGTTATGTGTAGGCTTTGCTAAAAAGATATGTTTTTAATCTACACTTAAACTGGGTGAGTGTGTCTGAGCCCCGAACACTGTCAGGAAGACTATTCCAGAGTTTAGGAGCTAAATGTGAAAATGCTCTACCACCTTTAGTGGACTTTGCTATTCTAGGAACTACTAGAAGCCCAGAGTTTTGAGATCTTAGGGAGCGTGGCGGATTGTAGCGAGTTAAAAGACTGGATAGATACATGGGAGCCAAACCATTTAGTGCTTTATAAGTGAGTAGTAGTAGTTTGTAGTCTATTCGAAACTTAACAGGAAGCCAATGTAGGGACGATAAGATTGGGGTTATGTGATCATATTTTCTTGACCTTGTAAGAACTCTGGCTGCTGCATTCTGGACTAACTGAAGCTTGTTTATTAATGACGCAGGACATCCACCTAGTAATGCATTACAGTAGTCTATTCTGGAGGTCATAAACGCATGGACGAGCTTCTCTGCATCGGATATAGACAACATATTTCTTAACTTAGAAATATTTCTAAGGTGAAAGAAGGCTGTTTTTGTAACTTGGTTAATATGATATTTGAAAGACAAGTTGCTGTCTAAAATCCATCCTATCCATCCCTCCATCTATACTAGAATACTATCCATCCTGTCTACCCATCTATCCATCTATATTAATACTATCCATACCATCTAACCATCCATCCATCCATCCATCCATCCATCCATCCATCCATCCATCTTATCCAGTCTTGAATGCAATCACGCATGCAGTCATCTGTTCAATCATCTAATCATCCATCCATCTCTCTATTGTTCTCTCTCGCCATCCACCTTTTCTTTTTTCTGATTGGATTGTCCTGATTGTCCCGAAACAGTTGCAAATTTGTCTTATTACAAAAGACATTAAAAAACATTTGATCATCATCTGGTGCACAAATCTTATAGCTATAGTGATAGCTCAACTCAGTTTGATGCACTGGATGAAGCTGAGAGCTTCTGTTTTTTTTCTCCAGGCCATGGAGGTGGATGATGCAGAGTTGATGGAGCTGCTGGATCACTGTGACGCTGCTGGAGACAACCAGCATGAGCCGCAAGGCGCAGCAACACCTATCCACGTCCAACAAAAAGAACCGGAGCAGACAGGGACCACGCCAAAGAACCCACTCCAGACAGAAAGCTCTCAAGAGTGGAACACACCTACAGTGCAAATAATGAAAGAAGAACCTGAACGTTGCATTAGTCCACCTGGGGGAGAGGAAAGAGAAAATGATGGACAAATGGGTGAGGGTGAGAAGGATGGAGGAAGTAAAAATGGTTCAGAGAGTGAGGGTGGTGTGCGGGGCCAGCGTGTGTGTCACACTCATGAGAGGGCGCTTCCAATGCAGGAGACAGTGGATGAGCTGGACATCACAGAGGAGGGTAAGGATTCTGTAGACGCTCCCTCAAGCGTTTTCCAAGCCACAACCTTGTTAGTTCAGCACTGTCGTTTCTTTTTTCAGGTTTGGAGACGTTACTGTGTTACCTGGAGCTTCATCCTCAGTGCTGGGTGGAGCTCATGCACCCAACGCTCTCGGCCTGTCGCCTTGTGTGCTATGGAGGACCTCGGGAGCTCCGCAAGCTCACCAGAGTGTATGTATCTCATTTCTTTTAGACAGGTTCAGCAGTGTTTTCCACAAAAAATTAAAAAAATAAGTTATGAACCAGGCAAGCAAGAATCCATTGCATTAAGCAGTGGTGGATGAAGAACACAATGTAGTAGAGATACTGTAGTTAAAATATGAATCCATGAGTCCATTTAAACTTTCACTTGAGTAAAAGTACAAAAGTATTCGCCTTCAAATGTACTTAAGTATCCAAAGTACTTTGATTTATTATGGCTGTAATGTTCCTATTATCATTTTTATCACAAGACTCTTTACGTCATCAACTCAGTTTATGTGAAAAGACTCTAATGTTACTCTCAGCACACTGATCTATTAATAGAATGATATAAATGAGTCAAACACTGATCGATATCTATTACTTTGATCATGAGCCCAAATCCTGTTTTTTAACTACTTCATAGAATTCATGCAAATGAGGGCACGGGTGTTGTGGCGAGTTCAAGTCTGGAGTTTCCTAATCCTTTATTCCTCTATAAATGTTCTGCTTGCAGTAGAACTGACGCCGAACTGTTAAAGTTTAAAACTTAGCGTGCGCTCGACCCTGATTGGTTGCTTGCTGTGTGTTTGACCCGTTAAGTTTTTAAATAATAAAATGAAAAAAGAACAACCGATTTTACTAAATGTATTCGAGTAAAAAGTCATTTAAAACTTTAAAAAGATATTTACCGTTAAAATGTAGCAAAGTTAAAATAAAAGACTCCCCAAAAGGAAATACCTCATTGAAGTACAGATACGTGAAAAAGCTACTTTTTTTAATTACATGTACTTCGTTACTGTCCACGAATGCATTTAGAGACCAGCAAAAACCACTAAGGCTTCTAGAGAATTTGAGCACAGACTGGAGCTTAACTTCCTCATTGATTTCAATCTTGAACTTGAACTTGAACTTGAGTTACCATCTGTGTATTTCCTCAGGTTTTCTCCCTACTGTCCAAATTACCAATAGGAATAATGTGTGAGGGTGTACAAGGTGACCTGGAAAATTTTCACATACACATCATAGTTCAGTGAAATACTTTTCTTCGCATATCCCAGCTTTCTAGGAATCTCGGTTTGTTAAGGACCCAACAGTGACATATGGCAGTTTCGGGGCTTATAATACAAATCCAATCAGAACCAGGACATTAAAATAAAACTTGCAACTGAGACTTCTGCAGCTGATGTATTTATCCATCTGATTGGTCAGAAGATTGATTATTTAGAATCGAGAACCTGACGTTGCATTTGTTGCCCTCTCTCCGATGTGCCAGGTGTGCTCCAGTGGCTGTGGTCCTGGCTAGGAAGCGTCTGGCCCATGAAAAGGTGGAGGACTGCGACTCTCTGGAGTTTGACGTAGTGGAGTTGGCGGACACTATGGGCTGGCAGCTCCCGCTGGTCAAGAGGGGATTGAGACAGCTGCAGTGGGGTGGTACAGACAGAAATACAGATTTATTTACTCTGGATAAATTGTTCTTACTTGATTTAAATTCTTGAATGAAATAAGTAGCTATCAGTTTTATTTGGGTACAAACTGCGTGTCTAAATGATCACACAATCGCCTCAAATATGATTGTAGTCATAACGTCAAAAATTGCATTAACTCAGGAAGTAAATGTTTCTGGCTGTAATACTGAACAACTTCTAATATTTTGAGGTGAATATAAAGACTTGAGTTGGGATAATAGACTAATGTGCAATTAACCATCTGTTCCATCTATCTTTGTGTCCGTCTAACTAGCTGTCTATCTTGTGTTGATATGAAGTCTACTGCGTATTTGTTTACCTGTATTTTGGCCAAAATTGATGAAGGGTCTCACAGGTGGGATATTCCCATGACCGGTTGCAAATGGTCCAAATAGTGGGAGTGTGCAGGATTGGCCAGAATTTCTCAGCAACATTAAATAACCACACTTCAGTTACCGGTTGATTGTGTGCATTTAGAGCAGATACATTTCATTTTACTGTCCTATTTTTATGCTTTAAAACTTCAAAATGTAGAATAGTCTTTTTGTTTAAAATAATTTTTTTTAAACTATAGTCTGTATTTAAAGCACATTGATGTTGTCAGTTTTGCTTTCTTTTCATTGTGCCATGAGTTTTGTGTCGTTTTCCTTGTGTTATGATTGACACAGTGTGTGTCTGGTGTGTGTTTTTTTGTTGTTGTTTTTGGAGGTTCGGGTCGGAGCGGCATCGTTGTGGAATTCTCTGCTCTTTCCTTTTACTTTCGCTCCTACGGCGACCTGACAGCTGAAGAACTTGACGAGGTGTGTGCGTTTCTGTACGGACGGGTCCAGACGCAGGAGAGGACCCAGCTTTATCAGCTAAAAGCCTCCTTTAAAGCATTTCGCAGGTCACACACATGCACACACACGCACACACACATGCACACAAACACCTGCAATTTAAAAGCCAACATTATTTAGGAGCTGCTGTTTGACACATGACACATTCTGACCAATCCAAATCGAGAGTTTTATAGCGTTGTCATGTGAAGAACATGTTTTTGTCTTTTATTATTTGTACCTGTGTAATATTTACACTTCTACATGTATGCGATCGATTTTTTTATTCTTTAGTAAAATTGTGTGTTTGTGCGCATGCAGTGTTGCGTATCGGAACTGTAGCTTCTGCATGGATGAGTTGGATGAAACCAGGAGCCTGAGGCTGAAGGAGCTTTTGGCTGATTATTTCGAGAAGCGGCGAGACCTGGACATGAGCCAGTATGAGGAGGAGCAGGAGGACGAGGATGAGACCTTTAGCAAGTTTAAGGTGTGTGTGTGTATGAGAGAGAGAGAGAGAGAGAGAGAGAGAGAGAGAGAGAGAGAGAGACTTCCTAGTTTATACTGATGATTTATCAGCATGAGCTGGAACCCACAGTAAACCAGAACAATGTGATTATTGACACTGTTGACTGTGTGTCAGCTGAAGGACTGGGAGGAGCAGATCCGTGCCGATGTGAGAGGTTTCCTGGTCAGTCGGAGTGATGAAAAGTTCTCAGGTCGTGCAGTGGCAAGGATTTTTCACGGGATCGGTGTGTTTGCTCATTTCTCTCTCTTCTTATACAGTGAGGAAAATAAGTATTTGAACACCCTGCTATTTTGCAAGTTCTCCCACTTAGAAATCATGGAGGGGTCTGAAATTGTCATCATAGGTGCATGTCCACTGTGAGAGACATGATCTAAAAAAAAAATCCAGAAATCACAATGTATGATTTTTTTAACTATTTATTTGTATGATACAGCTGCAAATAAGTATTTGAACACCTGAGAAAGTCAATGTTAATATTTGGTACAGTAGCCTTTGTTTGCAATTACAGAGGTCAAACGTTTCCTGTAGTTTTTCACCAGGTTTGCACACACTGCAGGAGGGATTTTGGCCCACTCCTCCACACGGATCTTCTCTAGATCAGTCAGGTTTCTGGCCTGTCGCTGAAAAACATGGAGTTTGAGCTCCCTCCAAAGATTCTTTATTGGGTTTAGGTCTGGAGACTGGCTAGGCCACGCCAGAATCTTGATATGCTTCTTACAGAGCCACTCCTTGGCCCCGGTCATCCTCTCCTTAATACAGTGCAGTCGCCCTGTCCCATGTGCAGAAAAACCCCCAAAGCATGATGCTACCACCCCCATGCTTCACAGTAGAGATGGTGTTCTTGGGATGGTACTCATCATTCTTCTTCCTCCAAACACGTTTAGTGGAATTATGACCCAAAAGTTCTATTTTGGTCTCATCTGACCACATGACTTTCTCCCATGACTCCTCTGGATCATCCAAATGGTCATTGGCAAACTTAAGACGTGCCTGGACATGTGCTGGTTTAAGCAGGGGAACCTTCCATGCCATGCATGATTTCAAACCATGACGTCTTAGTGTATTACCAACAGTAACCTTGGAAACGGTGGTCCCAGCTCTTTTCAGGTCATTGACCAGCTCCTTCCGTGTAGTTCTGGGCTGATTTCTCACCTTCCTTAGGATCATTGAGACCCCACGAGGTGAGATCTTGCATGGAGCCCCAGTCCGAGGGAGATTGACAGTCATGTTTAGCTTCTTCCATTTTCTAATGATTGCTCCAACAATTTTCACCAAGCTGCTTGGCAATTTCCCCGTAGCCCTTTCCAGCCTTGTGGAGGTGTACAATTTTGTCTCTAATGTCTTTGGACAGCTCTTTGGTCTTGGCCATGTTAGTAGTTGGATTCTTACTGATTGTATGGGGTGGACAGGTGTCTTTATGCAGCTAACGACCTCAAACATGTGCATCTAATTTAGGATAATAAATGTAGTGGAGGTGGACATTTTAAAGGCAGACTAACAGGTCTTTGAGGGTCAGAATTCTAGCTGATAGACAGGTGTTCAAATACTTATTTGCAGCTGTATCATACAAATAAATAGTTTAAAATTCATATATTGTGATTTCTGGATTTTTTTTTTAGATTATGTCTCTCACAGTGGACATGCACCTACGATGACAATTTCAGACCCCTCCATGATTTCTAAGTGGGAGAACTTGCAAAATAGCAGGGTGTTCAAATACTTATTTTCCTCACTGTGTGTAAAAAGTTGTGATATAAACACTGAATAATACTTAAACTGTTCAAAGTGATTACATTTTGTGCATCTGTCTGTCTCTATCCATTTGTCTGTCTATCTCTCTTTCTCTCTCTTTCACACACACACACATATATATAATGTATGTGTGTGTATATATGTATATATGTATGTGTCTTTCTGCATCTCTCTCTCTCTCTCTCCATCCATCTCTCTCTCTCTCTCTCTCTCTCTCTCTCTCTCTCTCTCTCTCTCTCATATGTGTGTTCTGTTTTGTAGTAATTTTTGTAAGTTTTTTTCTCTCCCTGGTTTCTCAGGAAGCCCGTGTTACCCAGCGCAGGTGTACGGCCGAGACCGGCGTTACTGGAGAAAATATCTCCAATTGGACTTCAACGAGCTCATCCGCCTGGCCACTCAGGAGATTATTAGAACGAGGTAACTGACAGTAGCAGTGACTCCTCCCTGTGTAGTCTGTCTCACTGTATCACTGCACTTTTAGAAATGACCATATTTATTCCTATTACCAAATACTGAATAAAGTTTATTTTTTTCTACTTATCGACTCGTCACTCATCACATCACATCACATCAAAACTATACACGGTGCAGCACAGAGCAGAAGTGCAGAGCTGCTTTACTCAACATCATTTACAGACTTTTACATCTGAATCAGAAACTAATAATCCACTGTCTTCAAAACAAAAGAAAAAAACACACTGAAAGCTGTTTAGAGCTGAAATGTGTGACCCAGTAAAAACAGAATTGTGTGTATGCTTGTGCATATGTACATTTCTTAGTCACAAACCTCAAAACCTTCTGTTTATATGCAGCAAACTAAATAAAAGGGAAAACACAAGAACTGGACACTGAATGCCTGGAATAAAGTTCTGTGGAGTCTAAAAGGGACATTTTTGTCTCGAACCGCATGATTTCTGTAAGATGGAGAACAGAAAAGATGTGATCAGACTGACTCACCCCCACACATGGAGGTGGAAGCTTAAGGGTTTGGGGTTGTTTTGGAGCAGGGAAGGATGGAGATTTATTCCAACTGAAAGAAAAAACAAGTGTTCGCACTGAGCAACATTGGGCTGCTCTGGGAGGAACGGAGTCACAAGCTCAGGAAAGAAAATCTCCAACAAGTGAACATCTTTGGCGAGATTTACAAGAGCCATGGCAAAGTATTTCAGCTGAATGTTTGGAGAAACGAAGTGTTTGGATGCCAAGTGTGTGTAAAGCTGTTCTTCATGCCAAAAGGGGGATTTTTCAATTAAAATAAAGTGTAAAATCTGGTTATTTATTTTTCTTTGGTCAAAGTAAGTCACTGAGTCGCATATAAACAAAAGAGGAACATGCCTGTGTCTTTCAAAAACCATAAAAGACTTATTTCTTGACATTTCATGTCATGCATTTGTGTGTCCAAAATGTGGAAACAAACAAAAATCAAAATGACAAAAATGTAAATTTGCAAATATTTTTCATGTCAGAATACCTGATGGCTGCTCAGATTTTGCACGTGACTTTATTGGTTTGTCCAATCCGGAGAATTATCGTAACGCGTCCACTAGAGGGCAGTGTTGCTTATCCCTGCTATTTTTGACTAACGTTGCATAACAGCGTTATTGCAGACGGATAAAGTTTATGAAACGAAAATCTGCAAAACTTTTTATTTTTTATTTGAATCATTCGATTAAATTTTTTTTTTTTAATTTTTTTTTTTTTTTTAACTTTAAAGCCGCATCAGTTCTGATCAGATGTTACATTTTAGCAGCACCTCTGATGGATCACAAATCACAGGTTGTATTAGTGCACTTGTACAAATGTAATGATTGAAGTAAAATGCTGGTTAAAAACATGCACTTGTTATGCTGCAGTTTCCTGTTTTGTTAACGTTTATGGAAGGAGTCTCCAGTTTCAAGGAGTCTCCAGTTGACGAGCTGCATTTTTGTTTTGTCCCCTTTTCCTATGAAATGTAGGTATAAATGGCTAAAAAATACAGTGGGTCCGTTTTTTTTCTTTTTGAATGTTATAGAAAAACAATCCACATCACTTGGGTAACGAGAACGTCGCTTCCTGCGTCACAGACTGATTTACACGGTTTACGCTGTGATCTTCCCTTCATCTATTCAGGTTCAATTTGCTCCACTTTATTGAGCTTTCTATCATTAGATCATACTATCGCTTTATTGCTTCAACTCCAGCCAAACTTCAGCCCTTGAACTCTTCGACCTTTAGTGTTTGTTTTAGTGTTGCTCACAACTTTCTTTACATGCAGACTTTATTTCCTTCTGAAAATCTCAGCTGTTTTTTTCACAAGTCGGATTTTTCATAGCTTTTTATTAAGAGACCGAGTTTCTTCATCCGTCCTACTGAGAACATACAAACTCCTTCTTACACACACACGAGCGTCTGAAAGCCACAAGCGTGTACTTTAAAAAAATAATAAAAAGTGTTCACTCGCTTTATTCATTCTACAGTATAAACGCATTGCTATCAGTGTGTGCACTTCTTTATCGAAACTCCTGCGTGATGTTTGGAGCTAAAATCAATCACCAGATTGTAGATTAACCCAAAAGCAAGCACAGGTTGAAGTAGACAATTGATTGAAAATACGGCAGGAGTTTGACGACACCTGGAATTTTTAGAATTTACCAGGTGTCATCAAACTCCTGGTGTATTTTCACCTTTCGGGTTAATCTACAATCTGGTGATTAATTTTAGCTTCAAACATCACATAGGAGTTTCGATGAAAAAGTACAGGTTGTTCTACAATGCCTGACATTTTGCTGTGGTATTTATGTATAGAGAAATTAAAAGGTTTAATTTATATATATAATGTGTATTACTTCCCTGTGAAACAAGCGTTGGTATAGAAGCAATACCGTGTCAGGACGAACGAGTTAAAGAAAACTGCGATTTGCTTTTAGATCAAATCGACAGTAAGTTGTATAGACGTTTAAATTTACAGCGTTTGACAGACACACTCATTCAGAGCCAATTACAACGGAGCAGTTGATCATTAAGGGCCTTGTCCAAGATGGCAGCGCGGCAGTAGCTCTCAGCGGCCACCCCGGACCCAAAATGGTGCTACTTTCACTTTGTAGCTCGCCTTACACAACATATGGACATCGGAGCAACCGGTGTCCCTGTGTACCACCGTCAAACAATCAAGGAACTCAAAAACAACCCAAAAAACACAATAAACAATGATCTGCGGCTGAAGCTACGCGACCTCGGTGTGCTTCAAGAACCAGGCCTTCAGACCTCTGCGTTGCCTGCGGAGGATGGACGGAGACGGGGGAATCGAAAGCGATGCATGGGAAAGCGCAAGCACGGAAAGCGAGCGGGGGCTAGTGCTAAGCTAAAAGCTAACCCTAGCCGGCCTGCTCTACCATCTATCCTGCAGGCGTGGCTGAGCGAAAGAGTTCCAGACACCGCCATTCAGCTGGACAGGCTAGCCGCGTTTCGTGCCGACAGAAATGCAGCTCTGTGCAGTAAGACTCGTGGCAGCGGTCTGTGTGTTTTACATTAACTCAGAATGGTGTAAGAACTCTGTCCTTGTTTCCACCTACTGCTCATCGCTGTTGGAGTTTATGGTTGTGAGATGTAGACCTTTTATTTACCCTGGGAATTTACCACCGCTATTGTGCTCGGAGTGTACATACGACCTAGCGCTAATGCTAAGAAAGCGCTCAGCATTCTCTACGGGAACATTAGCGAGCTTCAAAACACACACCCTGACGGATTGTTTATTGTCACCGGAGATTTCAACCATGCAAATCTCAGGACTGTGCTCCCTAAATTTCATCCGAATGTGGACTTTGCTAACCACAGCGAGGAAAACTCTATGCAGAGTTAACCCACGGAAGTCTGCTGGACCAGACAACATTCTTGGCAGAGTGCTCAGCTAGTGGATGTCTTCACCGCCTTAACATCTTCAACATCTCCCTGAGCAGCGCCATTGTTCCCACGTGCCTCAAGACGACAACCATCGTTCCGAAGAAGTCTATTGTCTCCTGGCTTAATGACTATCGTCCCGTCGCACTCACACCCATCATGATAAAGTGCTTAGAGAGGCTCGTCACGAGGCACGTCAAGACCCAGCTTCCAACTGCACTAGACCCCATGCAGTTTGCATATTGACCAACCCACTCGACGGACGATGCCATCCTCACCCACCCAGCCAGCATTCAACTCAATCATCCCTCAGCACCTGATTGAGAAGCTGAGCCTACTGGGCCTGAACACCTCCCTCTGTAACTGGATCCTAGACTTCCTGACTGGGAGACCTCACTCAGTCCAGATCGGAAACAGCATCTCCAGCACCATCACACTGAGCACTGGGGCACCTCAGGGTTGTGTGCTCTGTCCACTGCTGTTCACTCTGCTGACTTACGAGTGGTAGGTCTCATCAGCAAGAACAATGAGTCAGCATACAGAGAGGAGGTGCAACGGTTAACAGCCTGGTGTGAAGCAAACAACCTGTCTCTGAACGTTGACAAAACTAAAGAGATGGTTGTTGACTTCAGGAGAACACAGAGTGGCCATTCTCCACTGATCATCGGTGGATCCTCTTTGGAGATCGTCAAGAGCACCAAATTCCTTGGCGGATAGCCTCACCTGGTCACTCAACACCAGCTCCATCACCAAAAAAGCCCAGCAGCGTCTCTACTTTTTGAGAAGGCTGAGGAAAGCTCATCTCCCTCCCCCCATCCTGACCACATTCTACAGAGGGACCATTGGGAGCATCCTGAGTAGCTGCATCACTGCCTGGTTTGGGAACTGCACCATCTCGGATCGCAAGACCCTACAGAGGATAGTGTATGGCTGATGGCTTGAGAGTTTCTTCCCTCAAGCCATCAGGCTTCTAACAAAGAACTAAACTAAACTCACTTAAGCACGCATGCATGCACGAATGAATGCACACACACACACTGTGTGACTGATCTGTACAACCCGGACTCAACACACTCGTACTCACTTTGCACACCCATGACTTCAGTACCACTCACATTACATCACTTAAATACCATAAACTGTTTACATACCATTTTTGCACATCTTTCCTGGATTGCTGCTATTTGTCCTTTTGCACAATATTTTGTTTACTTTTTTGCTACTGTTCACTTTGTCTCGTTACAACAGGTTTACTGGCAGAGCTATTTTGTGTGTTGAGCTGCACTGTGTTGTGTTGTCTTTGCACTGTTTGCACCAGGTTGCACACATGCACTTTATGTGGCGAGGACACTAGTCCTTTGACCTGTGTTTTCTGTTTCTGTGATTGTTGTTGTATGTAGCATCAGGGTTCTGAAGGAACGTTGTTTAATTTCACTGTCTCCTGCGTCAGCTATATATGGTTTAAATGACAATAAAAGCTTTTTGACTTGACTTGACTTGCTTGAGGGTTCAGCAGTAGCAGTTTTGTGGTGCTTTGATTTGAACTTGAGATCCAGAGTCCAGTGTCTTTACCACTGAGCTACATCCCTGCATAGAAAACAAATCAAGATCAGACTGGATAATTCAGGAGTGTTGTGATGTAAATGTGTTTGGGAGTAAGAGCTTTTATTTCTCACATATACATCACAGCACAATGGCATTCTTTTTTTTTGCTTAAATATCTCAGCTTGTTAGGAAGCTGGGGTCAGAGCACAGGATCAGGGTTAAAGGGTTTTAGGGCCTTGCCTAAGGGCCCAACAGTGCCCCTTTAATGTTAAGGGCAAAGTAACAAGAATTATTTGAGCAGTAAGATTATTAAAAATACTACTACCGTAATTTCTGGACTATTAAGCGCACCCTTATATAAGCCGCACCCACTGAATTTCACAAAGATTTTTATTTTGAACATAAATAAGCCGTGTCTACACTGAAACTAATGAACTTTACACAGACTTTAACGAAAGACGGGTAAAATATGTTGTGGCTCCTTTAAGACCATACCGGTATTTTGGGAATAGCCTGCCGTCGCATTTTTCCGCTATTACTGCATGTGTGCAAGACCGAGGAATATGTCATTATTATTTTCTGATGCTCATTTCTAAGTTTCTTTGACTAACCCGTAACGCTGTTGCCAAGAAAAATAAAAAAGCACAAGTTTTGGAAACCTGTCTGTGCTTATATGATTTCTGTTGCAACTGGAGTTAGTGAGCTCTCCCTTCACCCAGACTCAACACGTTACAACGGCTTGTATCTAAACAGTAGCCGACCAAGAAAGTCATTGTTCACTGTATTCCTCCTTCCTTTCACAACTATTTCTCTTGAGAGTTTATCTTTTGGCATCGTCGTGCTTTTAAAAATCATCGATGGAAGCTTTTCTCCCGAAGCCGTGCAGCTCAGAACACAGGTGAGGTGCGTTTTTTCGTGTACGTTCTGAAATTTTATTAGTCTAATGTTATGTCACAGTTTTTTGTCTTGAAGTTTGTGAAACCGGGAAAAACCCAGGAAAATTTACAAATAAGTCGCTTCATTGTTTAAGCCGCAGGGTTCAAAACGTGGGAAAAAAGTAGCGGCGGCTTATAGTCCGAAAAATATGGTACTAATAATAACTTTTTCATTTAATGTGTTTTTCCCCTCATTAGGCTGAACAGTAAGCTTTCTAACAAACAGCAATCCATGGTGTGTGTGTGTGTGTGTGTGTGTGTTTGTTTGGGTCTCCAGATGAGCAGATGATGAGCTCCAGATGATGTTGTTTTGATATTACTCGAAGTTGCTAAGTGATTGTCAGCTGCTATTACAGCACAGTGAACCTGAGACTCTCTGAGGTCAGTATTAAAGGCAATTCAGAGAATCGTATACTAATTTGGACCCGGTGCACTTTTCCAAGGATGTCATGTGACCTGACCTGATCCTGCTGACACACACAATCCAAGTGCAAGTCCAACTGCCATTTAGCTGCTGCCCTCGCTGTGTTTTCTCTTTCCTAAAACAACCAAATTGGGATTCGTAATCCAGCAAAGTGACCTGAAACAAAAAAGCTTTGGATTTCCAAATTGCTTCTAAGAAATGCTGCATGTAAAAAATCTACAGGTTCTTTTTTACTTTAAAGTAGTAGGAAATCAGGGTGTGGTTGATCTCCTGAAATGGTGATATTCCAGTATTCCATTCTATTTTTGCTATTAATATTCATGGGACTAAAAGACATTTGGGTTCTGTTTTACCATTTTTGTAAAAAACACTGTAAATTCAAATCCTTTCATTACAGCTAAAATAAAGCCTTAAAGCTTTCTATCAAATGCAGGAAGTAGAAAGTAATATTTCTGTACAAAAGTATTGGGACACCTGACTTTTCCAGCTCTTTGCGCTTAGAGTGAAATATCTCCTGCTGTAGAGCTCTGATCTCAACCCTACTTGAACACCTTTGAGATGAATGTGAACCCTGACTGCACCCCAGATCTTCTCACCTCTCCTACATCACTACCTGACTTTACTAACAACCCCATGGCTGAATAAAATCTCACACAAATCTCCACAAACACACTCCAAAATCTTGTGGATCATCTTCCCAGAAGAGTAGAGATTATTCTAACAGTGAATGGAGACTAAATGTGGAATAGAAATGTTCAAAATACACATTCCAAACTCATGCACACACATAAAACTGAAATGAATGGTGCTGATTCAGATATTTTGTTCTTATCTGCTGTTATTGATGAGCATATGAGGTTGATGGTGAACGCTGAAGCTTTATAGCTGCTGATAAGATTGCCGAAGGTGAACTTTGCCATCCAACGTGGTCCTCACTGCCTGGTGATAATAATATAGCTTTATTACTGAATGCTCTCCAACAAGGGGAAAAGATAATGCTCGGTAACTGGGGACGATTTGGTACGACTTCTTTATTTAACGATGTAAAAATGAAAGTATGACATAAACTCTATATTCTGAGGTAAAAATCTTTTCAACCTTCTCGTGTTTCATGGGGTGTAGCGCAGACGATTTACTGGTAACATTCAGAAAAATGTCTGGTTCTGTTTTTCTCACACAAAATATTTAGTTCTGCATTCTTCAGTTTGAAAACGCAGAGTCACTCAAAATGTCGAGACACAATCTTTCCTTCTCAGAATTCTGCCTGTTGCTAAAGCAGGTCAACATTCGCACCCGTGTGCCACTTGAATTTACGGCCCTGTGCGTAACAGCTAGCACTTTGCATTATCATCAGTTTGACATAACGATGTGTGTGTGTGTTGTGTCAGGGTGACCTGGCGTGACGAACAGCTCCAGACGCTTGTCTAGTCCCCTGTACATTATCACTCAAGTCCTACAGAGATGGACACTAATACTGATTATTACAACTCGTATTTCTGTATATTTTTATTTAAAACCACATTAAACCCGTATTCAGTGATTTCTTTAAATTGATGTAAATGTATGTAAATTTATTCAGCGAATCTAATAGTAAATACACTAACGAGATCATTGACAGTCATGGATAATGCTGCTTTTGCTGGGTTTTTTTTGTTTGTTTTTTTTACAGTTCAATGAAAAAGTATTTGCCCCTTCCTGATTTTTATTTATTTATTTATTTGCATGTTTTTCACAATTAAATGATTCAGATCATCAAGCAAATGTTCATATTACACAATAGTAAATACAAAGTGCAGTTTGTAAATAACGATTTCATTTATTAAGGGGAAAAAATGCTGTCCAAACCGGCTGGTCCTGTGTGAAAAAGTAATTGCCCTTAAACCTAATAACTGGTACCACCCTCAACGGCAACAAAGGCAATGAAGCGTTTGTGATAACTGGCAGTGAGTCTTTCACATCGCTGTGGAGGAATTATGGCGCTCTCTTCTTTGCAGAATTGTTTTAATCCTGCCACATTGGAGGGTTTTCTAGCATGAAAGGTCTGTTTAAGGTCATGCTACAGCATCTCCATCGGATTTAAGTCCGGATTTAATTAGGGCATTTTAAAACCTTATTTATTTTTTAAACCATTCAGAGGTGGATTTACTGGTGTGTGTAGGATTATTGTCCTGCTGTATATTGCACTTGAGCTTGTGTGCTTGAACTGATAGCCAGATATTCTCCTTCAGGATTTTCTGGTAGAGTGGAGCATTCATGGGATCATCTATTATGGTGAATCGTCCAGGTCCTGAAGTTGCTTAGCACCCTCAGACCATCACACTACCACCACCATGTTTGACTGTTGCTATGATGTACATTTTATGAAGAAGAAAAAAAAAACGGCAGATGTAACAATGCACACCTTTCAGAAGGTTTAACTTTTGACTCATCGGCCCACAAAATATAAGTCCAAAAAATACAAAACTTTTGGGGATAGTCAAGATGTTTTTTTTTTTTGGCAAATGTGCAAGTGTGAGATAAGCCATTGTGTGTTTTTTCTTTTTCTTTTTTTTTTGGTCAGGAGTGGCTTTTGCCTTGGAAATCTCCCATGGATGTTATCTTGGCCCAGTTCTTTTTTATTGCTGAATCATTGACACTGACCCTAACTGAGGCAAGTGAAGCTTGCAGTTCTTCAGATGTTGTTTAGAGTTCTTTTATGAGCTCCTGGATGAGTCGTCTGGTCACTCCTGGGAAGGTTGAACACAGTTACAAGTTTTTTTCATTTGTGGATAATGGCTCTCACCATGGTTTACTGGAGTCCCAAAGCCGTAGAAATTGCTATGTAAACCTTTCAAGTCTGATACATGTCAATTACATTGTTTCTCATTTTTATCTTGAATGTTTTAGTTTGTGGCATGAGGTGGTGTTTTTTGAGATCTTTTAGTGTGCTTCAAGTGGCAAGTGAAATTTTACTTTTCCAAAAAAATTAAGTGATTAATCAGTTCAATTTCAGAAATTTCTGCATTTTGTATTTACTTGAGTAATTTTTTTTTTTTACATTTATTAAATGCAAATAAAATGAAAAAATCAGAAACCAGGAAGAGGCAAATACTTTTTTGATACACAGCATTGTACACATGTGGTACACATGAAGTTACATGATCTAAATTCTAAACTATGTTCAGAAGTTTATTATGGCATCTATTAAATAATAATAATAATAAAAGGCAAATCAGTTTGACACATTTATCAGACCATGTTTTCTACCATAACGATCCCAAACAGAGCAAGACAGCGCAGTACAGAAGGCTTAAGGAGTGCTGCTGAGATCACACGTGTTTTAATGAAACTGATGTAGAGCACCGTTTTAAGATCCTCCTAGGATTAAACTTTCACTAGTCATGGAGAGCATGAGAGGATCTCTTGAGGTCACAACACAATGGGTCTGGTCTTTATTATATAATAATATTATTATTATTATTTATTGGATTTGGCTATGAGTTTGTTGTGTTAAAACCATTTTAACCTTTTCTTTGTTCAGGGAGTTTATTTTTGTCAAAGGGGTAAATGAAAAATGACTTTCAATTTCAAATTTCAAACTAAGATTAGTAAGAAAAAGGGTTTTATCATTTCCAGGTTCCATGAGAAAACTTTGGGGTAATTTATACTTAAGTTTTATTAGAATTTTCACCATGTACAGTAATCATTTATGTCACCAGTGCACCAGTAGGTCCTTAATAGTGGTGGATGGTAGATTCCAAGCTTACACAAACCTATGGATAAATATCATGAGGTGAAAACAAGAGGATTTGGCAACGATCTTGTCCCCGGGATGGCATTTAAATAAAGACAACGAGAGGGGCCAAGGACCAATTCCTGAGGAACTTTTGTGTAAAAGTAGCAGTGACAGATGTTCCTGCCAAAGATGACAATGATGTTTGTTAGTGAGATAAGATCTGAATTGGGCATGAGTCTTACATAGAATTCCAGCTTTAGTTCTGGAAACGTACCAAAATCAGCACTGAAATGAAGAAGGGTGTGTAGTGCTGGTGGTTATTGAATGGTTATTGTTTTATAGAAAGGTTGTAAATGTAAGCTGACACATTCTACAGGGATTTGTTTAAAGACAGTAGATAAGAAACCCTTAGTTTGAGTAAAGCTACTTCAAGGCTGTGTGTCTAAAGAGTGAAAAGGAATAAGACTGATCATGCTTTATCAGTACAGAACCATATGAAAGGCAAAATCCTTTTTCATCCATGATTTCCTCCTGATTTCAGTGACTTCCCATCTTAGTTGCTCGAGTTGTTCATGAGGATGAGTCAGACTCAGCATTTAAAGCCACTGAGCCAATGCCAGCGAAAAGAAACCAGTAAGAGTCACTGGAACAGAACCAGAAGCAAGTGACCTGTTAAACAGATGACAGCTGGCAGTATTGAGGACTGAGAGACACTCTTTTAGGGAGCCGAAAGGAGGATGTATTTGACTTTGACCCTCATTTAAGGTTAAAGAGCTCCGTATCCAGAATTGTTTAGTAAAGCTAAGAAAAGCATTTCCTGATCAGATTCAGTTGAGTGTTACTAAACTTTTTATTTATTTATTTGCCATTGATTTGCCATTTTTTTTATATATAAAAACCGATTGATCGAACCAAAACCGATTAAACCGGTTTTTTGTCATTTTTTAAATGAATCGGCATAGGACGACTATTATGCAGTTGAATCTGACACACCAAACCGTACGTGTACGTTCTGCGCTCGCATGAGAGAACATAACTCTCTCATACCAGCAGGTGGCAGTAGTGTATTCGGCATCCAAACAGGGAAACCTGAAGCGCTACAATTGTGAAATATCTAAAGCAAGCAGTATTTGCATCTGCCGCTTTTATAACGGATTTGTGTAGCTTTTTTCAATCATGTCTGCTAAACTGCAAAGACAGGAATGACAACAAGCGTGTTCCGTTTTTTTCCTCGTGTGCACAATCCATTAACTAAATAGCCAATAGAATTTTCAGCCTTATATTTTTCATTGGTTAAATATGATGTATTTAAAGAGAGAATGAGTAATATTTGTAGAGTATGAATGGTAGTGGGTGAACTGATTGGAGAGGCTTGTGTTCAATAAATGTTTAATGTAAGCAATTTTCTGTATTATTAAGTATTAGATTTTATGAGATGAAGGGGAAAAAAAAAAAGAAAATCAGGGGCAAAAAAAACAGCATCATAAAACGGCCATCGGCTGCCCTGATTTCTAAATATCGGCATCGGCCACAGAAAAACCCATATCGGTCAACCTCTACTTACTACATATACAAAAACAGCCAGTGTTGATTTATTTATTTAGTTTTGCCAAGCTGCTGAGCTTTTACACACATGTTCATAATTTCAAAACAGAATAAAAGAAAGTTAGACATTGGAATTAGTATATTTAGAAATGCTTATGAAAAGAAATAAAAAGAAACTAATAATGTACAAACTTCAGAAACTATAATCTGCATCTGCTCTTACTTAAACTTAGCCGTTTAATCGGGTAAACCAACAGTATACAGTCTGTGCCCTGTGTAAGCACTTAATGTGTGTACTGTATCTGTTGCTGTGTGAAATGCTTTGTGTGTCACTGGTTTGAGTGTTTCATGATTGTTAGCAAAAGAAAATGGGACACTGATTGAGCACAAATATAAAAGAGTGAAACTGCATTGATTTTCAGAGCTTCTCCATAACATGCAGATCTGCAGACCTTTATATATTTTGCATAGAAGTTTTGCATTGACATGATCTTGACTCGACCTGATTTACTGTCAATGTTTTGATCAAGTAAATAAAATAGTCTCGATCAGTGTGTGTTTAACACAAAGTATAGCTAAGCGTAAACCTCACCTCTTCCCCAAACTGTTCACATAAAGTTGTAAGCAACAAAATATTATAGATTAACTATGGCGTTATAAATTCTCTTCACTGGAACTGAGGGTGCCTTTTCCAACATGAAATTACCACTAAACACCTATGAGATGAAGTGGAATAAGACTGCACCTCAGACCTCCTCCTCCCCCAACTTCAGTGTCTAATCTCACTAATGCTCTTGAAGCTGAATTCCCACACTCACACCCCAAAATCTAGAAGAATATCAGAAGGGAGTAAATCTGGAATGTACTGCTCAACAAGCACATATGGTCAGGTGTCCACAAACAGTTGGCCACATAGTGTCATTAAACTGTTTAGTTGGGACTCTGTGGTATTTTTCCATTCATGTCCCCAGTTGTTCATTCGACGAAACCCACTTCATGTCTCTGTCCCTCTTTACATTCTTTTTTTTTTCTCTAAAAATCTGGACTACTACACAAAAGAAATAAATTAAGTCAATTTGTAAAAAATTCTCTAGATGCCTATCTTATCTTCATAAAACGAGAGCAGCAGTAGGATGCCCCAGCCGGAAAGCAAGCCCAGGTTCTGCAGCACAAATGTCAGCCATGGCCTCTTGCTGTCAGCGTGGATCATGGTGGGAAGCTGCAGATGAGAAGAAACAGAGATGCAGGAGTGCTTTACTGAGTGTCTGGTTAGTAACCATCTTTCATCCAGTTATACATTAATAGAATGACTGGTATTATAGTGACAGGATGATGGATTATTGTAAGATCGTACTTATTCTGCTAGCTTATGTAAGGTGGTCTATTTTTAAAACCATGAATATAATGCATTATGTTGGAGGCCCAACATCTCATACATCATACCATATAAATGGGTCATATCACATACCATACATATAAGGGAAAAGGGGGGAGGGGGTTAAAATAGAAAAGGAAATGCCATGAGACTTGAGGAAGAAAAAATTATAAAAAAAAAAAAAAGACTAGGAAAATCATTTGAAAATAAGTGCAGTTCAAACTTTTTTATTTATTTATCAACATCTGGTGGTGTGATGCAGAAGATTATTCCCAAAAAAACTAAGAACAGAAGAATTTCACATTTGTCTGTATTATTTGAAATTTGCTTTGATGTGTTCAGGTGACTAAAAATTTTATCTGATTTTAATTGCAAAAAAAAAAATTTCAGTATATACTTTACAGACACACACCATCCTCCCATATACAGCTACAAACGCTATTCCCTATATTAACTTTTTAATTTCTGGATCCCCTTTTTCCCCCCCCAAATATGTTTAATTATTATCAAAACATATTACAATGTACAGCCTGAATATTAACCAAGCACAAAGTTTGCAGCCCGATTGATGTCTATGCATCATATACTGTACATACCATATCTGCGAGTCCTACATAGAGGAAAAGGCCTGCCGTGACTGCTGCTATCCACTCTTTGGCTGTTGAGTCGGTGGCGATGGAGAGAGCAATGTAGAGACCGATAAAGGAGGTCAGAGCGCTGCCCACGTTTAACAGCAGAGCTCTCTTCACCGACACGCCGCAGTGCAGCAGCACAGCAAAATCGCCTGCACACAGCAGCAAACACATGTAGATCTCAAAACAAATACTTGTTTCATCTTATTATTTCGCTTTTACAACATTTTTTAAAAAATTTGTAAATTCTTATAACTCCCTACAATTTCCTTAGTGTTTAGACCTTTCAAATACTTAAATAGTAGATCATAAGATCAAAACAATTTTTCATGCTGATTTATACGTTCTCTGCATTTTACGCTTTCATTTAGCATCCATCTATAACAACATCGTGGAGCTCACAACCAATCATCTTTGCTCGAGTCACCTCAAGCAATAAAACTGCTTTATGCAATATACAGTCACAAAACATTAGTTTACTGTAACAGAAGCTCTGATTTACTTCTAGCTACGACGTTTATATGTAAAACACTCATTCTGATATTTTATCCTTTCACTAGTAATCAGTAGATTTGCATAGAATTACAACAACAAGATTACGTTCATTTAGCAATTTAAGTAAGGAGTCTCCAGTGCTGGTACTTCATAAAAAACACAGGTAAAGCTGTAACATGACGTTTTCCTTCATAGGGAAGTCTTTAGTGCTGTGCACTTTGTGGTTTCTTCACTTGACGTGATGTGAGCCAATAAAAATTTCAAGCAAATATAAATAAACAAAAATGGGTTATAAATGGGTTTTAATCACTATTATAAATAAAAGTCATAAGAAAATCAGTTATGTATACTTTTAATCAAGTTATATTGACACAAGCATGTACTTCCACTTATGCAATGATGTTCTGTGCTTTTCCACCTGTTTATTCCTCATGGCAGCTCATCGTCTAGGGTTCGGCTAAATATGTAAAGCAGTAGGACGTGCGCTAGCATCATTTTTAAATGAGAGCTATCCTGTGGTACACAGTGTGCTCAAAGTTTGAAAACCGATTTGAAAAAAAAAAAGGAAATGAGGAAAAGATTGAATCACAGTGTATCAGGCACAGCTTGATATATTAAGATTTGTGTGGGAATGAGTAACTGACCTTCTAATTAAACTCTCAGTCATACCGTGGAGTGGTTACCCGCAGTGCACATTACACAGTCAATAATGTTTGTTTAATCGAGCACAGATGTTATTTGCTGGTGACATTAAAATGGTGCTATAATCAAGCACTGGGATTTAGGAGATGGAGGAGACCACATTTTTTTCATGGGTGCAAATTTTTATATCGTACAGTAAATCATGTTACAGAGAAAAACTGAAAATGCAAAAAAAGTTCTGCATTCTGAAAACTAAACGTTCTGACTTCTGACTGTTATAGTAGCAATAGCGCCGCTAGCAAACACATTTTAGAATTCAAATATTTCTCAGCAGACAAAGTGGAAGTTATTCTACAACAAATAAAGAAATAACTTCTCTAAAAAGCAGTGTGACACTGTATTGCATCATAATCATTGTCACCATTACACCGTGCTTTCATTTACATTTTCATCCAATTTCACTGCTGGAGCGATCCCTTCCTGCCTAATACTGGACTGTGTGCTTTTAAGTTTTGGTAATACAGGATTGGAAATACTCATCTCACCCAGCTCATGAGGCAGTTCATGGCAGAGCACGGCCAGAGACGTAGCCAATCCCGAGCGCCAGGACACTGAAAAGGCGGCGCCGATGGCCAGGCCGTCTGCAAAGTTATGAATGCTGTCACCGATTGTAATCATATATGGAAGCAGGCGCTGCTCTGAATGGGAGGAGAGAGAGAGAGAGAGAGAGAGAGAGAGAGAGAGAGAGAGAGAGAGAAAGTGAGGCACATACTTTGATCTATGCAGCCCTACCCTTTTCTACTGTATAACTATCTGTGTGATCATCTAAAGTAAAGATTGACTCAGGATGACTCAGAATGATGCAGCAGTGGAACTTTACCTCTTGTTCGAGGGGCTGCTTCTGCTTGTGGAAAGGACAGTTTTTCCCCATCTACCTGCCAAGCAAAATAAAGCCACGTCTTTTTTAGACAAGACGGTTATTTAGTCAGCAGGATCACTGCCAGAGGAGAAGGTTTCGAACTCAAGGGGCATAATTACTGAAGAAAGGACACTCTGTGAGTGGGTCACAGCACAATGATCTCAAATATTAACTCCTTTGGTACACAATGAATTATTGAATTAAAAAAATACAAATATTTTTTAATAATTTTATATATATATATATATATACAGTATTGAGCATCTGCTTGGTCTAATATTTTATTATACAACCAAATATGCCACATCAGCAAAAAAAAAAAAAAACCAGAGTTTTCTCAAATAAAATAAAATGCATAAAATAATAGTTATGCTTATTTCTGCAATGAGATGTGCATTGGACAAATATGTAAGGAACCTCCAGTGACAGCACTTTGTAGTAGGTACATGGCACGTATCTAACGGTATAAAGAGAAATTATTACTGACAATCTGCTATGCTGTTAATGAACATATATTCAGATTAGCATAGTTTAACATTTTCATTTAATTTTGAAATTGCATTGAAGATGTAATTAATGTAATATAGGAAAACAGAAATATCTGCATATCATTCTTGGCTGTTTGCCAGAATTCAGACACAGTGCCATCTGATGAGTTTCTGAAAACTGCTTCAATTTCCCCCATCTCTCTCTCTCTCTCTCTCTCTCTCTCTCTCTCTCTTTTCTATTCCACTGCACTGGATCCATCTCTTTTATAGTTTCCCAATTTTATTACACTTTAAAATCTTGTATCCGGAGACAGATCAGTCAGAAAGTCATTAAAAATAACAGCCATGCTGTCAGCTAATCAAATGTAAAATTACTTTTATTTCAGTGCATGTTATTACTATATTATTATCCTTTGTTCAATGGGAGCGCTTTAATTATACATTACTATTTGATTCTATACTTCTGATTAGTGAACATCTTCAGCACTCTCGCTTGCTTTCTCTTTCCTTTGGGATTCCACAGAGTCCAGGTTGTCCCCTTCTCTCATTTCCTCTTGTTCTGGCCAAAACATCAGCTGTCTCATATTTCCTCTTAATTCAGCCGTGTAGAGTGAATGTCTTACCAGATCTGCTTGTGATGTGGAGAGTTTGCTCTTTTTCTCTTGCTGGTACATCTGTAGGACTTTGCCATGGTCACAGTGGTGCACCTCTTCTTCCTCCTGGAGAAGCAGAAACACAGCAATGGTTGGGGTCTGTGATTTTATTATGATAGTGGCAGGTATCCAGATTGTTCTGTTTCAACCAGGTTATCAGGTCAAACTCCACATTTTAAGAATTGCTATTTAATAAATGTCTTACATTAGCAATATTCACACACAGCAAAAGTGGTAAATTGGTGTAACTGTGTGAATACACAATCAATTTCAATTCCAAATTGAGAGTCTTCTATATATAGTAGTGGAATCCACTACACAGATAACATCTAACTTTAGACTGAACAGTTGGATCAGCTACTATAATTTCTCGCTCCATATCAGGAACTTCTTATAGCCATAGACAGCAAAGCAGCTTGAAATGAACCCCCTCACCATTGTGGTCTCAAGTGCACATTAACCTAAACACTTGTTAGTGTTGCCTGCGGTTTTTTTTAAATATAAGTTATGCATGAAACACACGTCGCAATGATCGACTTACTCCATGGTGATGGTGAGAGTTTTTGTCTTTGTGAGTGATGATTGAGAAAAGAGTCTCCATCAGGTAGAAGTAATAAATCCCTCCCAAAAGCACCAGCAGTTTAAAGATGTATGTAGAGTCATGTGCAGGTTCACTCTCTCCATCGCTGTGCACATGTATCCCCAAGAACTACACACACACATGGACAAAAACATCAAATCATAACCCTGACGATGCAATTACCTCTAACCAAAACTCTGTATTTTCCCCTGTTTCCCCCAAAAGCCCTGAAAAGCAATTTCAGCTTTCCGTTCAATTAGACTCTGCTCCTTTTTCCTGCCGTAATCCTGTTATTTCTCACTCATGCTGTTGACACTGTGTGACAGGTTGCCTGTTATGTTCTTATGACAAGCATCAGGACGGATGAAGTTGCGAAGGTGTTATTGCTGGGGAGGCAGCCCCGGGGAAATAAGAGGTAGGAAATCTCATACGGGCCCTGTGAAAGATTCTCCCACAGTGAAATGGACGGGAGTGATCAGGCTGAGCTCTGAGGTGGGAAGCAGTTCTGCAGCAGTCGTGTGAAGCTGTGATTTTGTCTCACCCACAGGAAAGCAGTGAGATGGAGTGGTGCTTTAAAGCTTGAACTCTAATGAGGCGGTCATTATTTAATCAGCCATATATTTAAACAGTACACATCCAACATGCCGTTCACTCTGGCTCCACCAATTTACTATAATCTTCAATTTGCAATTGTAATAAAGTATATTTATAAAGAATCATTTTGTGACACAATCTCTGAGATTTTTTTATGCACTCATTCTTAATAGCCATGGTAAGTAATTATTAGCATGGTGAATAAAACTAAACTGTCACACACAGGCTTATGCAAATACTTGTACATATTAACTATGCAAAAACTTACAATAATTACATCACTTTGAGACATAACACGGGACATTACATGACACATGGGCTTCAGCAAATGTAATATTTCAGTGCCTCCATGTATTAATTTGTACATGCAATTGCTGTTCTTCGCGTAACATGGCCGCAGTGAATCACTCTGTCTGTGATAAATGCATATATTTGCATTGAAATGATCCTGCATTTTGCATGTTTTTAATCTGGATGCATATAAATTGCATAGTCGTCACGACACATGCGGAATGGATGTTATTTTGCTCATTTGAATAATGAAAGATCCAGTGAGTGAATCGGGCTTGTTATCAAGTGCGCACATGGCTGTAGTTCTGTCTTACAAGAAAAGAAAAGCAAACTAAATTGTTTCGAATATCTATTCAGCCCCTCTAAAGTTTATTGCGAGTTCATTTTTCCTGATCATGTGAATGAACAGAATTACTGTGTGAGGTTTATTTCATGTTTATTATTTTAAACCACACAAAAAACTATTACAAGGTGTAATACTAGTCAGCATACTATAGCTAACACTGTTGGTGGGGACATTTTTCAGGTATATAACAGCTGTTTCAAACCTGAACATATTCAAAGTAGAATACTCTAGAAACAAAATGCCAAATTCACAAGATAGTAATCTACAAATGTAATGAAATGTATCTACAGTCTCATTTCTAGGTTCCACATACTGTACACTTTCTGAATGCCAAATAAATGTCACACACACTAAAATTGTATAAATCAATCATTTCCTCTGGCTCTCTCACCATGGGAAGGAGGTGGAGCAGCGCGTCACCCGTCAGCGAGCCCACGGCGAGACTGATGCAGAACTGAATACACAGTTGGAACAGGCTGCTGCAGGATGTACACAGCAGCACCACGATCCCAAACATGGCCATCAGACAGATCACCGCGTTGGCCAGGGTAGCATACACATATCCTACAGAGAGGAAGCATTTCATTTTTTCATTCAAATTGTTGATAGAAATACTGTAGATTGTTGAAACTACAGTCAAAGCAATGACTATATCCTTTTTACATGTCATGACAACAAAATACTCTGAACTAGAAGATTTTTGCTCATCTTGATTCTATTTCCAAATAATTAGCAGATTCTTTCAAGTACTTCAATCCTGGGTATCAGACATTTCTTCACAGTATAACTCTGATCAGTGTTTAAACTTGAATGAAACTTACATGAATGCTAAACGAAAAAACAACAAATTTAGGTAGGTAATTTTATAACAAAAAGCATTTGAACAACTTTAGCTCGGATTTGAATTACTAGTTACTATTCAGATCAAATTATATGCAACTCTCAAGACATTGAATTATTTCATGTAGGACCTACAAATTGCTTATGAAAAAACTATACTACAGCATGAGAACTAAATTGGCATTAAAGCCTCTTGGACACAAAGAGGAAAAGCTCAAGATATTAGTCTAATAAAATACAAAAAGTCAAGTCAAATGAATGTATTTACATAAAGCTGCATTACAAAAGTCAAATATTTACACTTAATGTTAATATAAATGCATCATTGGGTATCTTATAAGTACAGTAAAACACTTTAGGTCATGATGGTAATAATAGGAAAACAATCAACAATTTAGGGTGGTAAAAGTAACTCTAGTTAAAGCACAGCTCTTCTAAATACAACAAACATGTCATTTAATATCCGTTTGGATAACAGATACATTTTATGGATTGGCCTAAAAATAATATTTGTAACAATTTTCTTGATTCTGATATCATCATGCCTCCGTTTAAACAGATCTAAAAGTAAAGGCATTACAGGAGTCCAGACTTACGCTCGGTGATACTGAGGGAGTCAGGAACTATAGTCGAGGGTTTGGTCTCCGTACAGGCATTACTAAGGAGCTGCTGGATCAGAGCTGGGCTCAGGCGAGTGAACTGATCTCTGTCCAGTCCTGAGCTGTTCATCTGGTAAATCTTCAACAACTCCTCGGCACGGAAACACCTCTGCACGCAAAGCAATAACAAGACACTTAGAAGAAACTTTTTTTTATAAATATAACTTTGCAGAATGTTTAGTATTCCCTAGAACCAAATATGTTCTAAATAAAGTACATAAATAATTATAGTAATAACAATTTCCATTATTATCTTTATTTACTTTGTACTTTGTACGAAGTCTAACTGAAAGATTAAACAAAGTAATAATGAAAAAATCACATTTCACAAAACTATAAATCTATGGAAATTAAAATTTTTTATTAAACACAATAAAATGAGAGACCCATAAATTATGAAAGCGCCTGAATTTGAAAACTCCCAAAGAGCTAATATTCTAAGTTACACGGTAACACAGGTTTAGAAGTGGTGGAAGTAAAAAGGGCAACAAACAAGACTTTATACGTGATTATAAATATTCAGGATTAAATATTAAAAAGTGAATAAGCATATAAATCTGATATTAAAGTAAATGAGAAAAACATTAGTAGAGAATAGATGATGGTGTCCTACATGATGCAATTCCATAAGACGATAATCACAGAGCACAAGATTACTACTCTGTACACACGATGCCACCGAGTGCTGTTTACAAACTGCAAATAACATATTTCCAAAATTAGAGGCAACATTATGCAGATTTTTAAGTACTCATCACAGACTGGTTGGAAGATCGAAAGTGTGTCTTCGTTTAATGTGCTTAAACTGTGATTACTGAAGACAGATGAAATTGAGTCCTCAGATGAATCGCTATCATCTTGCAACACGTGTCTGGATATCCGTCCGCACTGATCAGCCACTGACACACCGTGTCAAAAACAGGAGCGGAATATCACGCACTGCCAGATGACTGGCCCCCTCGCCACCACTAAATTACGTTTCCTTTGCCCTCAACAAAAGGCACTTCATTTATATTTCTGTCATGTACATAAATTTCCCATGTGACCACACATAGCCAATGGCACATGCTCCGCAAGCACTTTATCATTGCCCACTTACACTTGATCTGTACGCAGCTGGACGATTGCGCTTATAATAGCTACGTTTAGGGTTTGGATCAGCCAAATTAAAGCAGCTTGATCAGTGTGGCGCGTTTTGCCAGGGCTTCAACTGGCCATGTAATGACTGATGCTGACGTGCCAAGACTAAGAGGCGATGGCGATGGAGCTGAACGACCCTGGACGTAATTACTCCAGTGGCTCAGTAATTACCGTGTCCCAGCTGTTGTTGGAGGCCCGAGGCTCATCACGACTCTGCCTGAGGCCCTCTTCATCATGTTGGATGAGTCTCATGTCTTCATTATGGGCCTCGGCACTGTGGTCATGCTCATGGTCATTAGCCTTGTTCTCTCCCAGGTTCAGAGCTTTCATCAACCTGTCGAGGTCTGTGTAGAAATATTGTTAAACAAAAGCAAGAGTTTATTGCACAGTGTATATAACAATTAGAGATGCACAGAAATGTCAGTGAAATTACAATTTTGGGGGCTAAAATTATCGGGTTTTGTGAAACTGCCATAAGAAATATTTTCAAATTGCCCAAACACCTATATGCCAATGTGCCCATGTATAATTATGTATACACTGGGTTTTGATTGAATAAAAAATTATTCTATGACAATAATATTAATTAACACTGATATTTTTCCATTCATAAATGTTTTTAAACAAAAAAAGTAATAATGTCAAACTACATAATATTATTTACATGCAATTGTTTAGCCAAAAATGAAGAAATATTCATTCATGCCTTTCCAAATTGCCAAAAACAATCCCCCATTTTAAAAAAAAGTTAAAGAATGACGCCCATTATGATGATGACGCTAAAACAACAAAGACCAGACTATGATCTGCGTCACTCCATGATAATCACAGGTTGCATGACTCTTATTTAGCATGAAGTGCTCATACCCTGAACACTGCTGTCTTGGCCAAAGTGGTTGAATATGTAATCCAGGAAGAAGTCCTCTGTGGGAAGGCTGTGAGAGGTGATGCAGTCTCCCAGTAAGACATGGTAGAGTATAACACCGAACACAGTTTGGAGGTCAGAGTGAGGGTCAGCGTGATGATGGACTCCTTCAGGCAGAGTCACTTGGCTCTCTTTCAGGATGTCAGTCAGAGTGATGCAGTGCTGCAGAAGCGATAACCATTACACAGCACTGAGTGTCACTCATTTATGAGAAGGTGTTCTGGGTGCAGTCATACTGGGTACTTTAGTTTATACGTATAGACTTTTACCACAAAAATGGACAAATTTACTAGGTTTCAGTGCTCTAATAAGTCTGATGTTTTGGTTGTTATTTATTTGCTTACATTTTTATGTTCTTATGGTGCTGGAGTTTGCTTTGTTTCGTTAGCCTTTTTATATACCTGTGTGCTCCTGGGTTTGACAAGATTGCCATGCTATTTAGCATTGGTGAAGCACTAATAGCCAGGAAAGAAAGTGGGTTCAATATCTAAAAAAAACTTTTTTTGACTTTCGGAAAGCAAATGTTTTCATTTGTTATGTAGCTACGTTTAAATTAGATGTGGTACAAAGTAATGAGTTGCACCTCAGTGCTTCAACAATAGCACACACTTTTAAAGCTCACCACCTGCTGCACTACACATATCAACCACAGAGTTATCTGATCTTTACCTGATTGACTAGGCAGATTAAATGTTGAATAAAAAAAGGTTCAACTAAACCTTGAAATTCCTTAATTTACTAACTACAACAATTAACAACACTGCACAGGAAATTACCTTACCACCTCAGTAAATAATAATTATAACTCTCTGGCCCTGAAACCAGCTTCACCCTACCTTTATCACTTATGTGCAAATTACAAATCGAGACACTCTTAGATTCCGACCAAGTGTGTTCTTTTTTAAAACATGCAGCTGCATTTCTACTTTCTGTAGGTCTGAAAAAAAAAACAATACAAACTGCCATTTGGATTTGGATTTAGATTTGTTATATTCACCTCATTGTGATGTTCTGGGACATAATGCTCTTGGATATCATGTAAGAGATCTCCCAGGCCGTGCTTGCTGTGGTTCAACAGCATGTGGATAAAGCGTCTGGTCTCCTGGTCCCAGCGTCCCTCTGTGATAGCCAGGCAGGTGTCTGACGGGGAGCTGAGCAGCAGAGAGCATCCAGCAGCTAACTTGAAGAAATCCTCCTCCTGCACACCACTGGAGCTGGAGTAGTTACTCAGCAGCTGCCCCACACTCTCCACCGAAAGGCACTAAACACACATACACACACAATCCGAATTATCCGTAGTTCACTGAAAATATACACAAAATTTTGTGTAGCTTTTCTGAATGTCTGGTGGACCTGCAGACACATTCATCTGAACTCAGGTCAGATTTAAACAAAGGAAACACTCAGAATAAACTTGGGAAGGTTAGGAATCAAAGTGTGGTGACAATTTGAGATTTGTCCTGGGTGTACAATGTATCACCATAGATAAACTGGTTTATAATGAAAATAATTATCATAATAATATACTCTCAAACATTTCTTCAACATTCAACATTTCTACACTGTACTGCTTGTAGCCCCACAAGGGTTGGTGTTTGGACTTTTATTTTTTTTGGTTTAGAATACCTTTGGCAAATTGAATAAATCTGCTCTTTTTTAATGATTTTATAATAATTTATAATAAAGAAAACATGAACAGTTATAATGCAAAAAAAACCCATTAAAACTAATACTTATATTTAGGTTAATTTTTTTATGTTTTTATATTTGAGTAATATTTCTACTGAAGGTATGCACAGACTTTTCCAGGATTATAAAATGCTTTGGGAACTTTTTAAAAGTACTTGTTTGAGCACAGAGTATTTGCTAAATGTAAAAATATGTTTGAGTCAAATTTGAAGTTACTGAAACTGAACAACTGAAATTATAAGTAACCTACTAATAGGTTACTTATAATTTCAGTTAAGGATGTAAGTGCTGAGTCTATTACCATAAAGGTAAAATTAAGATATATTCCCTTTCCAATGTGTCAGTCTTTAAAAGAAGATCTTTAAAAGTATAAAAAAAGTTAAAGGAATAAGCAAGCCTTGTGCAATCCAAAGGTAATTTAAAAAAAAGAACAATTATTGGTTGATTAATTGTCCATAGAAATCTCTACTCTTTCTCATTAACATTTTCTTTAATAATTGGTGTTATTCGTTTGAAGTAATGTCTTAGAAAAAAAAAAGCTTAAAATTCTCTACAAAAAAAGAAACTTTCACAAAAAAGAAAACCAACACAGTACAGTCAGATTATAATATATAACTTTGATTTCAAATAGTTGCTTTGAAGTGTTTGTAACAATTTTTAAAAAATAATGAAAGAAAGATTAAAAAGAAATAAAAAAAAATATTTTGAATTTGATCTTCTTTGTCACAACTTTAAATATAACTTTAGAACTTTGTTTTTTAAGGATTTGATCAATAAAAATTAATTTTGTGATATAGAAATTAGCTGTAACAAAATAATTAGAAGTTCCATTCATTAATTGTTTATATAGTCTGTGCCTAAACAACATCCACAAAACTTTTCCATACACTTTATTAGCGTTTTCTTATTAAAGAAAAACACTGATGTAAAAAAAAGTAAAGAATAACTTTCAACTGAAATGTCATACATGATCTACTATAATAAACCTATTTCCAAACTTTCTTATTTTGAATAACTACATTCTCTTTTTCCTCCGAAATACACTTAAATATTCATAACTGCTCCAGAAACACTGCAGTAAAGATACAATCAGCAGAGTAAAATATATATTTGAAGATTTGCCAAATAGGAGTTATTCAAATGGTTTGCAATTAAAGGTTTTTTTTTTTTTATATCAGACCTAATTATCGACTTATATAATATTTAGTTATGAAATAATCCTAAATTCAGCCATTTTACACTCGAGTTTGAGGAAATGTATTGGAGTGAGTATTTAGAGTTCCCATTACATTACAATGCACTTTAGCTTTACATTTTAGTGACTTTTTTCCTTTTTAATTTCCTTTCTTTATGTATGTATATTGTTCTTGTTTTTTTTTTTTTTTTGGATCATTTTAATTGTATGTAATACACTTTCTTGTGTTTTGGTTCCGTCCTGTCACAGCAGGTATAAATTGTGCTACACACTGAAACAAACAAACACAAACAAAAACTGTTTCTATATATACAGTGTATATATGTATGTATACATATTATATAGTTTAAAAGACACCACTTGAGTTGGAAGTTTCGAGAACTCCCATTTATAATCTAGTTTAAACCCTGAATAAAGTCTTACCCATGCTAGTTACCTGAATTAAGGTATTTCAGGTGGTTTATTAAAGAACAGAGTGAAATATGTGTGTATGAATAAAACCACTGTGTGTGTGTGTTATGTGTAAAGTTAAAAACTCCTGGCTGAGGGAAAGTGTAGCACACGGTACCTCACCAGGTGCGGGTTTGGACCTCGACCCCAGCAAGTGTGCTGAAGCATGAAGCGAGAAAAAAGTACCTTTTCACACGACACACCGGCGCACTGCACACGGTTCTCCAGAAGCTTGAAAAAGGAGTGAAGCGCGGGTTCACGCAGGTACTCTTCCCCAGGAGACAGCAAGTCAACCACGCTGAGGTACACGTCCTCCGGAGAGCCTCGAGAAACCCCGAGACAAAGTATCAACATCATAACCTTCACGCTTAACATGGCTGCTCGCTTTGGTTGTATTATTAGTATGATTTTGGTTTAGCGTTCTCCCAGAGTCAGGTGGTAGAGATGTGGGGCAGGTGGCTGGAGGTGACCGGAGCACTGTCCCCTCTCTGAATCCCGACTCGTGCATTTACAGGTGAAGCCCTACTCAGGTACAGGCTTCTCGCGCCCGTTCAGCTCACACCTGATTGGTCCCCTGAGGGCTCGCGCTCCACGACGTTTTATCAAAGAGGGCACTCAGTCGTACCTGGACAGACTTTACCTCACATTCCCACACGGCCTCGTTCTCATCAGAGTCATTTCAAGTCTTTATTTTATTTAATTTACATTCGATTTAGTTTAGATGCAAAAACTTATAGCACTAACCATAAAACCCCACATTCAACACATTTACACACAATTGTTTGAAATACATATTCATTACTGCAACACTGCAGTGAAAAAAACACTCAGCAAACATCTGGGTCACGTGAAAATGTGTCAGGATTTGCCAAATGACTTCTTATATTTAGATGGTTAACAAGTAATCACCAAATTTAGCCATTTTATAGTCAAATCTGATCACGTTTCTGGTTTGGGATGAGTTTTCAGAGCTCACATTGCACTGCAATTTTGGTGTCTATTTTACTCCTTTCCCTTTAAATATTTCTTCATTATGTGTTTATATCGTTATTTTTTACTTTTGCAAATTGCTCTGGATCAAATCAGGTAAATGCCTTAATGTAAATGTAAATTTTAGTGTATGTAATATATTTTATGTAGTATATTCCCACATGGCCTTTTTTCATTTCATTCATTTTTTATTATTATTTCGAAATGTAAATATGGGCACTAACCCATAAACATGACAAAACCCACCTTAAACACAAACACTCACACAAACACACAATCTATGAATACAGTTTTTTTCTAAGGGTTATATTCTTCATATGTATAATTTTAATCTTTTTCCCATTTGTGCTATATAGATGATTTGTCAATTGACATACACTTAGAGAAAGAACCAAAAAAGTGTATGTTCACGTTGCTGGTTTAAAATGGACATACATTGAAAATCTAAGGGAAGGTGAAGATTGGCTCTCCTGTCCATATACTGTTATTGTTTAATAATGTGGGGTCCACCATTAAGAAACAATATCTGAAAAAATGTAATTGAAATCTCTGTTAGAATACATAAAGTGCACCCAGAATGCAGACTAATACAAAAATACCAGGCACACAAGTACCAAACATGGCATTACAGTGGTTGAGTCATGAACTGCTATGTCAGTCCCCTTGAGACTAACATAAACAGTGTGTATATTAAACAGTAGATGAGGAAAAAAGGAAAATAAGTACAAATAAGCAAAAATGACACACAAAAGTTCATATTCGTGCTTGAAATTACTGCTTAGATTTACACATTCGAATACAAAGTGCACACTAGGTCTTATTCAACATTTCAGTTCACATTTTGAGATTTTGAAGGTTCAGAGCAGTGAATTCATACAGACCGTTGAGTAGCAAGCTGATCATCAGGCATGATGAATATCTGTAACACATATATGTTTATATCTGTAACACATTAAATGCAAACACAACACGCTGACACTCTGACATGAGAGTTAAAAAAGTTTTCCACCCATAAGAAAAACTGTACCAAAGTTAAACTTTGAAGGTTTTGTTTTGAAGAATAACTCAACTATGTACTATGTAGGTCAGCAGCCCTGTGTTTAGAAACTAACGCAGATGAAGCCTGAGAAAAATTCACACAAAGTGTACATAAAATAAATTTGCTGGATTATTTAACTGTATATATACAAAGTTTGGTTTTATGATGTAAGACTCAAACAAAGTATCCAGTATTTGCAAAACACAACCTATATATGTATATACATATTTTGCTTTCACAATGACCATTCCTTAACTTTTCAAGCTTTAGTATAAAAGTATGTTTCGCGTTGACATGCTTTGTTTTATCCCAAAATAGTACAGGTGAATGTGTTAAAGTCTTGGCTCTAATAATCACATTAAAAACTGCAAATTTGGTAGCTATAAAAACATTCTGGAGTATTACTTTGGGACTTTATGAAGAAAGTCGCATCTGCACAGCTAGAGATGCAGCTTGAAAACAGACAATTACATAAAGGGTCTGCAATTTTGCCCTAAATATCTTTCTGACTGCATTTCATAGGAAAAGCAGGATCTAATTCGAATGTTGATTCTCTCAGTCTTTCTCTCTATTGTAAAATCAGGCAGATCGCTGATACCTCTTCCAGAATGTAAATGACCCTCCTGTTTCCTGATATAGAAATAATAAATATCTCTAATGTCAAGTGTGTCATGCTTTGCTGCTGATCCGAGTTCAGCTTCCTTCTTTCCAGTCCCACAAGATTTATACAATTACAGAAACAACAGCAAAATTGGCCTCATATCAGCATAAAAGAGCAATCTCCTCAGCTTCCCCTCCCTTTACCCTCCACACAGAATGCTGAATCAGCTGTTACAGGGCAATAACAGCAGAGTTTTGCTATAAGTGTAACCGTCAGCTGTTTTTGACAAGTCATAACACCTTCATATTAAAGGCTGCTACCAGAGACAGGTGATTATGTGACCTAAGGCCTGGTGAGTAGAAAAAGAGTCAGCTTGAGTGACTACTGTATCATCTGCTGCTTATTCTGAAGCTGCTAAAAGTTCCAGATGTGACTTCGATTAGTTTTCATCAGCGAAGAAAAAAATATATAATTCTGGGTTATAAAAATGGTAGTTTTCGAAACTAGGTTTATATTGTCATGTCAGATTGATAGGGATGTATCTGTTGGGTACATTAAACCTGCATTGAATCTTATACACCATTTACACGTTAGGTCCTTGTTAATGAAGCGTATGTGCCTAATCCTTACTTACAATTAATCTTATTTAAACAATGAGCAGTTAAGTGGTTAGGGCCTTACTCAGGGGCCCAGCAACAGGAACTTCCAGTCAGAAGTCCAACATCTGACTGGGCTAACACCACTGAGCTAACACTTCTTTATTAACCCTAACCTCCCTAGTTTAAATGTATATATTGATCTTAGTATGGTTAGGAAGCCAAGGATATGAGTCTGAAGCTAGATTAGAAAGATGTTTAAATTTTGAGATTCTTTTATGCTAATAACATATGTAAATAGATGGGTTACTCTAGATCCTTCATCACCCTGCAAAACTGGAAGTTTTGTTTTTTGCATCAATCTGTATAAACTTTAAAAGAGGGAATGAGGGAAAGTCAGAGAAAATCAACTGTTTCTGATGTATTTATCACCCCCACCCCATGCTAATGTCTGTGGTGACTGTTAACCGTAGCTCGTGGACTTTTTAATGTCTTGTGCAGGTGCTACATAATTAGCTGATTGGATAACTGAATGAATGTACAGGGGTACATGTGTTCTTTATAGACTTCTATTGCAAATTGAGAGTATTACAAAGTATGATAGCTGTTCTGTACATTTGTTTGAAGTTCTTCATTAAGTATGCTCAAGTAAATGTGATATAAGACTCCAGAATCATTAGAGCCACTTTTTCCTGTTTTGCTTTAACAGCCATCACAAACAGGACAACTTTCTTTTCTAACCAAAAGTCTCAACCGCTCATTCCCCCCTTCTTATCCAGTTTTTCTACTAATTTGTTAATATACTTCAGGTATTGATGTACCGTACTATCCATACTATGCATGTATATTTGACTCCACCGAAGCATCCATATCATCATAAAAAGTGACTCTTTAGAAATATTTTAAAGATACAAACAAAATGTCGTCACTACTCTCTCGAGGAACAGAGGCTCTGTGAGAACAATGGCTGAATAAACTTTGACTATAAAGACACACACCTGCCGTTTACTGCCTCATGCGAGGTGTTCACACATACATGTTGGCTCTGCTCTGTCCTGTTCAGGATCATCAATACTTGTGATTCCCTTCTACTCACTTTGTAACCTTGTTTTACAGGCTTATTGCAACCCGTCTCTGAAATCCATTCTATACAAACATTTAAAATTTACATTTAAAGAGGCAATAAAAGCTAGTGGATGAAGTGTGTAGTTGTGATTTGTGCACAAGAGGGAGCCCTCAGCCCTTATAACTCAATGAGGAATCATCAGTCAGCTTTAAAAGAATGAGACATCTAAACAAATGATCGTGTTTTTTTAATGAAGTCTTGCCTGATGTTCCACTGTATCTCAATTTGATATGCAAAGCAAATAATAAAGGTCACTTTAAAAGGCCTTGGTCAGCAGATGTAAAGCTGTAAAATTCTTACTTTGCAGGCTTTTGTTCATCAAGTGGCTACTGAGCTGATATTTTTATATGTACATAATTGTTTGCTAGTAAGTAATAACTAATAACAATTTCCAACATGAAAACTGACCAGCCGAGGACCACTGACCTGAGCAGGTGATATAAATACAATATTATCCAGGATTATATTAATAATGGAATAGCAGAACGCTTGTTGTTGTCAATTTGTGTATGTTTTAATGGTCACTATAACTGCACTTTGTACCTCCTTTAAATCTGTGATTATTATTGTTATATTTTTCTATAACAGCATGTTTTAGTCCTGATGTATGCATTGTTTTTAGCTTGATGCATCTAAGAAAGATAAGAAACATTACTGCACTCGGTTATAGATATCCATAGATGCTCTATTATGACATATAATTAACCACATTGACCAGCTTGGACTGGGCGAGGGTGCATTACCGCCAGTCCAGTATTGACAATGCACCATCTCACCTGGTCAATAACCTAAACAGCACATCCCTCAGAGCTGGAAACTGAAAGATATAAGCAGCCATTCGTCACATCGCTTTATTACATGCAAAGGAAAAAAAAAAAGAAACCCTCATCCATTACACCATTACACACTAAACATAATCGGTTCCTTTTTTCTTAAAGCATCTCCGCCATGGACAAAGTGCTCTGCTGGTAGCCGGTGACGTAACAGAGAAGAGAAAACGAGTTGGTGTAGCATCGATCTTGGCTTGAGCACTACTTTTGCTGAGGCTGGTGGAAAAAAAGGGCCTAAAGAGAAGACAGAGCGTACAGAGCGTCTGACTGAGCTGATTAGTTCCTGTAGATGTCTGTGGTCCTTTCATCCAGTAAGAGGACATGGCTGCTATTGTTATGCTAAAGACTATTGCAGATTTACTGTATCTTTTTTTTTTTTTTGGAAGAGATTTTCAGAGATGCAGACAGGAGTGGAATTTCTGAGCAGAAGGCTTTTAGTATAATATGTTATAGTGCTTTTTTTGTTTTGCATATGGCAAATTATGCACAAACATATTTCCTATTTTAATTTTACAAATTTTTGCCTCTTCAGTAAACATAATATTATGTGAAATAAGTAAGCTAGCGTTTTCAACAGATGACAAGGACAAAGCATACTGGTGGATTGTCTACCAGTATTTTTTTTTTATTTTTTATTTTTTATCAACAGTATTTTGCATTATTAGAACCATAAATCACTTTGTAGTTTCCCAGCACCGAAATATCACTTTTTCATTACATAAAACAGTTTCTCTGGAACATGAAAACTCTTATCTAATTTCAAATTCCGAGTCGAAGTGTATTTTTACGTGGCGCTCATTTGATTTTGCTTTGTGTAAATGTAAGATTTATTGTGTGTGTGTGTGTGTGTGTGTGTGTGTGTGTGTCCTCCAGCTTGTTTGTGCGTGAAGCTGCTGGCAGCCGTGTGTTCATCTCGCTCCTCCAGTTAATGATCCTCCCATTAAGAGACCTTTAGGACCCTGCAGTGGATAGGGACACGTCCCACATGGTGACAGAAGCCTTTGTGTCTGGGTAGACAAGAGACTGACTGAAGATATTAACGCCATCGTCAGACGAGACCTGCCCCCCCCACCCCGCCCTTTTGAAAGTGCACACACACACACACACACACACACACACACACACACACACACACGCGCACACACATGTGCAAGGATCCAAATTCATTCATACAAGATGGACACACACATGCATGAATACACAGACTTATAACGGATACCTGCAATGCAAATATGTCCCTGTGTTCTATTTTACAAAGTGTCCTTTCTGTCTCACTCACACACACACACACACACACACACACACACACAAGCACAGAGGCCCGATTTGACAGCAATCACAAATGAAGCGTTAAATTAAGAAACAGATAGTGCTGTTCCCCAGAGAGAGGGGCGTCCCTACACAAAGGGAGAACCCGGCTGAGACCACACCATCATTAGCCTCAGAGAGACACCCTCTGCCTTGCCACTTCAACAGCCAATTAAAAGCTAGTCTCTCTCTCTCTCTCTCTCTCTCTCTCTCTCTCTCTCTCTCTCTCTCTTTCTCTGCCTGTCTCTCCGTCTATCTGCCTGTCTTTTCGAAAGGTCTGAAACCCCCAAACTCCTCCCAAAACCTCAGTGTGTACACCTCCCGATTTTGCTTTACCTTTAATGAGTGATAAGCACACTGATGCTCTCAGGTTCTTCATCATTCTTTAAATAATGTATTTCTTTATATATGACTATATATATAACCAGATCATATGAAAGCTTACAATCTGAAACTTTCAAGATTTATTTTGTAATCAAATTCATAGGTTTTTACTTTGAACTTCTTCCATACCACCATCCCACAATGCCTTTCTGTCTGTGGTGCATTGGGATTCGGCACTTGTTTCTTCATCTATAGTTAAAGAGATTGATGCGGATTCATGCATTAGTCTGTACAGCTGGCTTTCGTTCCACATATGTACACTCCGTTCGAGAGGTGAAGCTTCACGGATTCTTTTGCAAGAAGTAGAGCTTCCTGAAATCTTATGCAACAAGTGGAGCTTCCAGAATACTAGTACAAGAGATGGAGCTTCCTGAGTTCTACAAAAATAAGTGGAACTTCCTGAATTCAAGTGTAAGAGGTTGAGCTTGATGAACTGTAGTGCAAAAGGTAGAGCTGCCTGAATTCTAATGCAAGAAATAGAGCTTCTTGAATACTAGTGAAAGAAGTGGAGCTTCCTGAATTCTAGAACAAGAGGTGGAGATACCTGAATTCTATAAAAAAGAGATGGAGCTGCCTGAAGGGTGGTACAAGGAGGTGGAGCTTCCTGAATATTAATAAAATAGGTGAAGCTTACCAGCAGGCTGGTGTAAGAGCTGGAGCTACCTGAGTTCTACTAAAAGAGGTGGCGCTTCCTGTATTCTATTGAAAGAGGTGGAGCATTCTGAATTCTCCTAAAATAGGTGGAGCTTCTGAAATTCTCAAGGAAGAGGCAAAGCTTTCTAAACTAAAATGCAAGAGACAGAGCTGGGTGAATTTTAGTGCAAAGGTTAGAGCCACCTGATTTTTTTAACTGCAAGAGGCGGAGCTTCTGAAATTCTTCTAAAAGAGGTGGAGCTTCTTTAAATATATGCAATTGGTGTTGCTGATCCACACTGTTTATTTTTGCACAGTGGACCACAGAAACTTGCTTTTCTTTTATCTTCTAATGTAAAAGATGGACTGTATTACAATTCAGAAATAATAAACTAAATGGAAATTACAGGGCATGGCAACATGTATAGTTACAGAACTAAATGCTTGCTTGACTTGCTAAATAAATAAGCAGAATTGTTCTGTAGTTGTAAAATGAATGTAATTCCCTATTTTAGATAGTACAGTATAATATATATAGAGAAAAAGATAGTCAGAGAGAGAGAGAGAGAGAGAGAGAGAGAGATACTGTGTTTATCAGGGAGGAGCTGTTGGAAGGAAAGTTCCTGAGGCAGAGCATTAATCTTGCTCTCTTAGCATTAGCATTAGTATCAGAGTCACCGCAGTACCCACAGAGTCTCCTTCTCCAGCCAGAAGATTCATCATCTCTACAGCTGATTAGGACAACAATACTAGTTGTGCTATAAAACTTATCATCGCACACTTAGCCTTCATAAATCTTCCCTTAAGCAGACAGCCCGTCTTATAGAATCGTGTGCTAACCGGAATAGCTTTCCTCACAAGCACGATACAGCCTGAGAGTCCACCTTATGATCCTTATACATCTCTATATAACCGAATCACCAGGCATACATTCATGTTACTGCTTTGCTAAGCAACTGTGAATTATTACAATTCATATACAGTAGGCAGTGTCACAAATACTGGCAGCTCATAGAAATAAAAGTGGAACAAATGAAATGAATATGAGGATGTGATGTGACAGACACAGAGTCTCATGGCACACACACACACACACACACACACACACACACACACACACACACACACACACACACACACTCCCAGCCTGAAATTTTATTATTAGGGTTTCAGTAGAACTTGCCTTTAATGTCAACACTAGATCTGTCTCGGCGATGAAATGGGTAGAGATGAAGTAGAAATTGGATTGGTCAGGATGGACAGTGAGCTGCTCAACTACAGACACCCTATTTATTCACCTCTGTCAAATTTACACACACACACACACACACACACACACACACACACACACACACACACACACACACACGCGCGCACACACACACACGCACGCTTCACTTTCTCTTCTTAAAAAGCTAATAATTCTAGCTGGATTAGGGCCTTCTCTTTATCAGAGAGCTGTCAACGTCAGGAGATTATTTCTGCTCCTCATCATTTCCATGCCTGTAAATCAGGGTTATTATGGTTAAAGTCAGGGTCAGTGATTTTAAAGTGAGAATATTCAAATGAAATATCTGCGCGGACGAGAATTTCTAAGTCCTGGTGGCGCCTCGGGCTGAGAGAGAAAAATAAAAAGCTTAAATTATATAGAACGTCTACATTCAACCACAGAGATGTTTCTGCTTATCTGTCCGTCGAAAACATTTGCAATATTAAATGACACTGATTACAAAAAAGGACTTGTTGGCATACTGTAATGGAAATAATGAACTTCATGTTGAAGAGACTGGACTCTGGACTCATGACCATTTTTATATGTTATGTTTTTACCAGAACAGCTGTGCTACTGGTTGAAGATGAAAATACCTCTGTCATGTGGTCATGTAACATATACAGGAGGTTTATAAGAAGACTCTTTTAAAAGATTCACAGTTTTGGTGGCTTTGGTGATTGATAATGACTCATAATTTTTAATAGTTCTTAACTGTGTTTAAATCAAAAAGGTAAAACACTACAAATATATTTTTCTCAAGTCTTTTGCTACTTCTCAAAATAAAAACTCTGATAGCTAGAGAAAAAAACACTGATTTTCTCTTCATAATGGCACCTGTTAGCGGGTGGGATATGCACATGGGGAGCGAAGGGTGGCCCATGTGGTCCGATCCAACAGATGAGCCACTGTAGCTCAAATTGCTGAAGAAGTTAATGCTGTTAATGCTTGACGGGTCAGAACTGTTTTGGCAGCAAAAAGGGGGACCGACATAGTATTAGGCAGGTGCTCATAATGTTATGCCTGATCGGTGTTTGTATTACACTTATACTTGGCTTGTGCTAGTATTCACAAATATTTCCTATTTATGTTCTAGCAGCATCGTCAAAACTCTTTATGACTTAACACAAGATTACTGTTTCCATTTTTGCACGTCAATTTCGCACAAGCTCTGTTTTTAAGGTACAGGAACATTTCCGTGACAAAACGTTAGCATGACTCGGCACTTAGCTCGATTCTGGTGATACAAGGCAAATCAGAACAGGCGAATTTGATACAGTTTTGTCTTTTATTAAAGGGTCGAGTTAATACTGCAGACGGGCACATCTCTATGATGACTTGTGTGTGTGTGTGTGTGTGTGTGTGTGTGTGTGTGTGTAAGAGAGAGAGAGTGGGCGAGCAGAAGGAGATCCCTGCTCTGTGCCTGCATGAGTTCCCTTAAAGGCATGGGACTCTGGACATCTGTACACTCCTGCCAAGCGTGATTAACCCAGCGTTCCTAATCCTCCCCCGTCGGCCCGGTCATGTCCTCCCGTCCAGTGACCTGCTTTCTCTCATTCTCTCTCACTTTCTTTGCATCCTCACATGCCTGACTATGTGATTCGTAGAAATCTAACGACTTTTGCTACACAGTGAGTCACTTGTGGAAAAACAAATCCTTTGGTGACTACATGATCTGTGTGTATATATTTTATATATCTCCCTCTGAGCGGCCCTGCCCTCGTGCACAGTTTGCTTTCAGCACTTTCCGAAGCTACAGTTAATGTTACTAAAATAATGCGTGACGGTTAATCTGTTTAGCATGTTTTTAAATCTGTTTTTGTGTTGTTTTTTTCTGCAAGAAAAGCAGGAAAGTATGGGGCCTTGTCTCCGAGCACAGGCTGGGCTGATTGAAGCTGGAACCCCCTGCTGCGCTTTCACACGACGCCATCGTTACGTCAAGAAAAAAAATTTATAAAAAAAAAAAAACAAGTATTCTCAGTGGGCAGATTCTCAACACACTGTTTATGAGTGCACACACAGAACACTGGAAGGGTGGAGAGGAGGTAAAGTTTTTTCTTCCTCTTTCTGAGTGTGTCTCTCTCTGGTGATGTGTTCCACTTCTGTTTGTTTTGGAGAGCGTTCAATTGACGTGTGCAAGAAAGTGAGGAAAGATCGGAGAACCCGATTAACTTCATTAACTGCAGCGCTGTCCGATGTGTCAGACCACAGAAAAGCAGGATATTCATTTTTACAGTATGGACAGTGGAATAAGAGGGGGAAAAAACATTGCATTTCTAATAGATCTATCTTGTATATTGAACTACTTGGATTCAGCATACAATTTTGTGCACAAACTTTCCACTACATCATGAATGAAATTAAACGAAATGTACGATTATGTTGTCATAGGAAATTTCCAATCACAGTGTACGATAATGTTTTATTCTCGTACACCACAATTTTCATTCATAAAAACAATAAATGTCATAGTACCATTTAAAGAACCTAAAGTTAAGTGTTAATAATCATTTTACACTAATGAGAAATCACAAAACGCAAATCTGCCTATAGTAAAATCTCTCCCATGGTGAAAAGCTTGGTGGGTTTTACAAAGAGCTGACACTTGAGAATTCTTCAAGTATTAAATTAACATCCCCTGTGTAAGTTGCTATTAAAGAAATGCTAACATATCAGAACAGGTGCTTTAATATAAACCTGGGACTAGAATAGCTGCTGTTATAGCAATGTAAAGCAACACCATCTGACCAATCAGAATTGGCATCTGGACAGTTTGATTCTCCAAACATTCAGCTGAAATACTTTGCCTCCTTTAAAATTCGCCAATGGTGTACTCTACTGGTCGGAGATTTATTTCTGACCTTGTGATACAGGTCATCCCAGAGTAGTTCAATAGGATTTAGGTGTGTTGACTCGGCAGGCTCCATGATATATAACACTCCACACGACTGTTCTAAATAATGCTTACAGATCCTGGACATACGCTTCGACTCACTGTCTTATTGTACGGTGATCTCGGTTCGAATTAGCTGTAGTCCAGACGAAATTGCATGGTGTTGAAGTACAAAATAGTAGCCATGTTGGTTTTCTCTACGCTTCCACCTCCATGTTTGAATGTGTGGGTGAGACAAAAGTTCTGTCTTACAAAAGTTCTCCTGTTAGAGTCAAAAATGTCGCATTTGGACTCATCTGTCAACAGAACTTTCTTCCAGGCATTCACTGTCCAATTTTTAAATGGCATTACCTAGAGTGTTGCATATAAGCAGAAGCAACATGCATGTGTATCAAAAACAATACAAGGTGTTTCCAAACTTTTCCCAGGTGCTGTATATTCTCTGTGTATTCTGACTGACCTGAACCACTTTAATACTTGCATACAGTTTGTTAATGCAATGGAAAGCAAGTACAAATATATATATTGTTACCATATGTGCTTCAAGAGCTTGGTTTCCAAAATGCACAGTCTACTTGCTGTTACAAATGTGTGTATGTGTGTGTATGTGTGTGCGAGAGAGAGATCAAGCGAAACCTAAAATTTAGATATACCTTAAAGAGAGAATAACTATTTATTTATTTGTTTGTTTGATTCTTTTCTGTGTCTTAACTTCCGTAATTAATCGCCTGTTTGTTTTATAACTGTGTTATAAAGCTTTGGAACCACAAATGTTTTTCATGCCACAGAAACAGTCTTTGCATCTTTGATGTGAGAGAGAGAGAGAGAGAGAGAGAGAGAGAGAGAGAGAGAGAGAAGGAAAAAGTGAGAATAATAAAGTGTAATTCTGTGATACACTAACTGCTTGCTGCAATGTGCCCTATATGCACCAGAGCTAGGTCAACTCAGTTAATTAAACCTGTTATTACTGTTAATATGCACCGCTACACAAATATTGGACTTTTTTCTTTTTTCTTTTTAAAATTGCAGCACAGGGAGAATGATTTGCTAAAGTCCTTATCTGTTAAATATGTATTTGATATAAATTAGGATTTAGTTGCCCCTTTAATGGAGCTTTAATTAACAAGAAATCACCCCCTTCCTATATGTAATTAAACACTATTGAACCACTTAATCGCCAGGGTCCTTAAACCATTCTTTTTGGTGGGGTACATTTGAATCCCAGCTCTTTGGGGGAAAGGTAAGTGATAAACCAGCGCCACTGACTGTGTGTGTGTGTGTGTGTGTGTGTGTGTGTGTGTGTGTGTGTGTGTGTGTGTGTGTGTGTGTGTGGAGCAGGTCAAACCGTTTGTCCTTGTATTTCTGCTTATTTGACATCTGTAAGACATGTCCTTGTGCAAAGGTGATGCTGTATAAACCACAAATGTTCCTTTGCGTACAAGTCCGTCATCCATCGGATGCTGAAGACCTGGTTAAAGCATGAAGTCAACTTTAATGCGATTCCATCCAATTTCATGTGCACAGTAGGGCAAAAAACTGAGCTTTCAGGACATTGCATTATATGATCAGTGAGCTTATGTAAATTTGTCATTTAAAGGGAATATTTTTAAACATTTTCCAGCATCTCTGCCTATTTAAATGCTTTTCACATATTATTACTTTCAATGTTGCTGAATAAAAATAAATTAAAAAAATGACTGTTTCTGTTTTCACTTATGTTATAGCAGCTGTTAATAATTTTAATCACCTTGAAGATAATAAAACAATAAGCAAACAAATAAACCAACAAACAGCTGTGTGTGATATTCCTAAAAACCTGTGAAGCGCAAATGTAGGACATCGTTCTACAGATTTCCAATAAACCAAAAAGCACAAAGCTCACTTTCTGCTACAAACACTCCTTCTTTCATCTGCAAGTAAGAATTTGAAGAATATATTAAGCCTGTGTTTATGTTTATGTTTTTTTCAACATAAAATGTAAAACATAAAACTGTAAGTGAAAAAACTAACAAAAAATATAGTCAATTCAATTCAATTCAGTTTTATTTGTATAGCACTTTTGACTATGGGCATTGTCTCATAGCAGATTTAGAGAATTATATACAAATATACATTTTTAAGTCATTAATCAGTGGCTAGCCAGTGGTTACAGTGGCAAGGAAAAACTCCCCGAGATGTTATGAGGAAGAAACTCAAAAGGAAACCCATACTCATCAGGGTGACAGCGAATGTTCCATCATTACAGTTCCATCATTGTTCAGGTTATCAAGTGTTCATGGATGGACACATGTATGTATGTATGTATGTAACTTTAACAGTGACAACTCTAAGCTATTGTAGCAAACTGTATATATATTCGGATGAGACATTAAACCGAGGTCCTGACTCTCTGTGGTCATTAAAAAATCCCAGGATGTGTTTGAAAGCAGTAGGGTGTGCCCGGCATCCTGGCCAAAAAACTTGCCCGCTGGCCTACTAATCATCCCCTCATATTAATTGGCTATATCACTCTCCTCTCCACTAATATGCTGGTGTGTGGTGGGCGTTCTGGCGCAATATGGCTGCCGTCGCATCATCCAGGTGGATGCTGCACATTGGTGGTGGTTGAGGAGAATCCCCCTTTCATATGTAAAGCGCTTTGAATGCTGCAGAAAAGCGCTATATAAATGTAACAAATTATTATTATTATTATATATATATATATATATATATATATATATATATATATATATATATATATATATATATATAAGCTATCAAATTATACACATTGTCTCCCAGCTTACATTAATTAAAGAAATAAGAATAATTAAATGTAATATTGTGATATTACATAATATATATATTAGAACAAGCAAGCAACAATTACAACATATTACAAAAATAAAAAAAATCCTCTGCCTCACTTATGATATGGAAAACTTATAAAAACTTATAAAACAGTTATAAAATTCTGACACTGGAGACTTATTTAAATGTATTTAAATGTATATTTACCATTTATTTAAAAATGCAATATATGTTAAATCAATATACAATTTTACTCTTGTAAATATAATAAAAAAATGGGGAATATTCATATGGGGAACAACATGAGCTGTTACTATGGTAATATATATATATATATATATATATATATATATATATATATATATATATATATATATATATATATATATATATATATACACGGTAGTACAGTGCATGTAAATTATGAATTTATAGTTAGTACAGTGCTACTGTAATTTAAATGTAATGTGCCCTGAATCTATTATTATTATAATTACTATTATTACTATTATTATTTAATTGCTTAATTGATTTTTTTATTCATATTTGGCACACTTGCTACAGATGTCCTAATGTACTGTACTAATTATCTTAAAAACTGTAAGCATATTTCTTTCAATCAGAATCAGATATAAACCTTCACATGTTGCCAGAGCAGAAAACAAGGAAAAAAATACTGTGTACGTTAATTAAAGCAACTGCACAATCTCCTCAATTACACACCCGCTGATCTGCATGCTTGAGTGTTCATGGTCAGTGTAACACACTCGCTCACTTTGAAGCGAGATGAGAGAAAGTATTATAATTAGCCCTGTGCCATATGGTCAGCACAGGGATCCTGCGTGAAAATATTTACTCAGTCCTCTGTGCTTCTTCTCTTCCAGGCGTTGCGATTACATCTTTGAATGTTGTGTTTGTGTGTGTGTGTGTGTGTGTACGCCAGCGTGCACTGTCAGGCCTCGTCAGTGCTCTCCAGGGCTGCAGACCACCATCCTGCACCAGGCTTTAATTAGCGTCTGTGTGGCAGTCATTACTGCAATTAGCGTGGCTGTGTGTGTCTGCCTGGGGTACCTTTGCACAACCACGTTTCCCCACCAGGAGCTGCACAGGCCCAACAGCTGCTTTTCGTTCTCATGAGTTCATGTCTGCATGTAGAGTGTCTGAATTGGAGTCTGCAAGAAAGAGACATTACTTAATTACACACTCCTTGTTAATTCATTTATCCTCCAGCTTCCCAATTTGAAGTTGACAGTCATTCGAATTTTTTTTCCCTTCCCTTTCTCGGAGTCAGAGTACTGTAGTGGTTTCCACTATAGACAACATTATCCATCAGCTGTGATCCACTAACACAAAAGGTTTCCTTTAGGTTGTGTGTTTGTGTACATCATCACCTCATCATCATCGAAACCAAAGGAATGTGTGTAGAAACCTGGGTTAGTAAAATGACTCCTATTAGATTCCCGCAGATATCAACATGTGATCTACAGGTTCAAAGGCCAAAGTTGTTCTAATGCAAATTAAGGGTATGAATAAAGTGCCACCAATAGATTTCAACAAATTCCCAGTAGAGACCTTTAAACGTAAACCATAAAAGTTACCATTAAAACCAATAGAATTCCTGTTATAACTATTAAAACCATTCTGTGTTTTTTTTTGTTTGTTTAAGTCTGTACTGTGGCAGATCTACCAGGCTAATATTCTCACGATTGTACACATTTACTTGAGTCAACTGTCTTCCTCTTGACCTTTATCCTTATTTATAATGATTCGATTTCAAGAGCATTTAATTAGCACTCGACTCATGGAATGTCACATACGATAAAGTGTAATGATACTGTTGTGTTTATATTTTATTATAGGGAATAAAAGTTTAATTAAAATCGTTATTTGCTTAATGAAGCATTATCTTTAATCTGATTTATTTATTAACATGAAACCGGAGACATTTATAAACAACTGGAGAATTTTAAATTGTAAAATGACTAATAATTTCATTAGTTAGATAATGTGCAATAAACACTTCATTAACATTGTATGTTATACAAATCACTGGGTATGAAAGAGAACCTAAATTCACATCTTATTACAGTTATGTAACCTTTATGCATGTGGAAACTAAAGTAGAAAAGTGACATCTGGTGATTATGGCTTTAACAGTTAATAAAAGCAAAAGAACTAATTTAAATCTTTTTTTGCCCAGTGTCCAATCTGTGTGTTCACATTTATGGGGGTATAGGGTCCAAAAACCAGTCAGTATCTGGTGTGTTGCCTCACGCATTTTACCCTGTACAGTGAAAACTGGGATTCCTCCGTGAAGAGAACACCTCTCCAAAGGGCCAGGCGCCATCGAATGTGAGCATTTGCCCACTCAAGTCGGTTACAATGACAAACTGCAGTCAGGTTGAGACCCCAATGAGGACGACGAGCATGCAGATGAGCTTCCCTGAGACGCTTTCTGACAGTTAAAGCAAAAATTCTTTGGTTATGCAAACCGATTGTTGCAGCAGCAGTCTGGGTGGCTGGTCTCAGACAATCTTGGAGGTGAAGATGCTGGATGTAGAGGTCCTGGGCTGGTGTGGTTACACGTGGGCTGCAGTTGTGAGGCCGGTTGGATGTACTGCCAAATTCTCTAATAATCCATTGGAGACGGCTTATGGTAGAGAAATGAACATTCAATTCATGGGCAGCAGCTCTGGTGGACATTCCTGCAGTCAGCATGCCAATTGCATGCTCCCTCAAAACTTGCGACATCTGTGGCATTGTGCTGTGTGATAAAACTGCACATTTTCGAGTAGCCTTTTATTGTGGCCAGCCTAAAGCACACCTGTGCAATAATCATGCGGTCTAATCAGCGTCTTGATATGTCACACCTGTGAGGTGGATGAATTATCTCAGCAAAGGAGATTTAGACAGATTTGTGAACAATATTTGAGAGAAATAGGCCTTTTGAGTATATAGAAAAAGTCTTAGATCATCAGTTCATGAAAAATGGGGCAAAAACAAAAGTATAATTTTGTTCAGTGTATACATACACACACACACACACACACACACACACACACACACACACATATATATATATATATATATATATATATATATATATATATATATATATATATATATATATATCTTTCCACCTCAATAATAATGAAGACTCTGCATAAATTTACAATGCAAAAATCACATTTGCATCCATTTTAATTCCATGTCGTGACCCCACAAATGTGGAACACTTAACAGTGGGTAAAGGCAAATACTTATGCAACACACTATTCTAAAAGTCCCACATAACAGACCTCGCTGAATAACTCTAAATGTCCGTAAACGATTTGCTGTATTATTATTTATTTATATATTTATTTCTTTATTAAAAAAGTGTCTTGGAAACTGCTGTGAATCTTGTAAGCTAGTTGTCAGTTTAATGTCACAGGCAGGAATAAAATAAAACACAGGAATAAAATTTGTTTCAACAATATACTATACTTTCTTTCGGCTTCTCCCGTTAGGGGTCACCACAACGGATCATCCGTATTCATGATCCGCACGTTCGATTTGGCACGTTTTTACGCTGGATGCCCTTCCTAACGCAACCCATCCCATTTATCCGGGCTTGGGACCGGCACTAAGAGTGGCTGGGGTTGGTTTCCTGACTGGGGATCGAACCCGGGCCGCAGCGGTGAGAGTGCCGCATCCTAACCACTAGACCACCAGGGAACTTGCTTCAACAATATAAATGACTTAAAAAAAGACTTTGGTCTCTGCATTTCATGTCTTGGGTGATAGCTGTTTATCCAAAATCAAAACATCTGTTGTGGAAAATGTGGATAAAGTCAAAGTTTAGAAGCATGAGTGGTCATTTCAATTAGCACCAGTAGATTCCCTTCATTCCAGAATAAACAAAAAACTAAATATTTTTTTCATGCTTTTGGGATTAATGATTTGTGTTTTGCAATGGTGTTGAAATCTTTTACCAGAAATGTCACTAGTATTATTATCACTGGTGTAACATTTTGGCTATTTGACATCAGTGACAACAAATAACTATTAATAACCACTGGAACTTAAAAAACCTGTATAAATTGTTTTATTTTGCTCTTTCAAAAAATACACTGCGTAGTGTTCTTGCAGTATTTTTAGTCAGTGAAGTGTTTCCTCCCCCGAACTCTGTTGGTTTCAGGAGATAATTGAGTTAACTATCTGGGACTCAGCTTGCCCCTGCGTTCCTTTCTTCCTTACTCTTTCCTTCCGAAATTTTCCTCCTATATCAATTTGTTCCACTGTAATGCACCAGGAAATGACTATGGACAAGATGTAAATCTCAGTAGCATCCAAAAAACACCTGATATTTCATCAACCCACACGTTCATTTTTCTTCTTTCTTTCTTTCTTTCTCTCTCTCTCTCTCTCTCTCTCTCTCTCTCTCTCTCTCAAGTAAATCTCTCTTTCAGGATTTGAGTCTGACACAGTGGGATAATTACTTACACAATTAAGCAAATATTACGTTTAATTGAGTAAACAGAGAGCAGGGGTCTAAGATTACTTTTTAGCAGACACAGTGGGTATGTTTGCACAGCACACATGTGGCTAATCCCTGAGATTCTATCCTGAGATGTGGGGTTCGACATCAGGACAGCCGAAACACCAACATCTGGCTTCCAAACGCTTTTTCTTCAAATGAGGCAGATCCTATTAAAGATGAAGCTGCCCATATCATTTATAAAGTGTAACAACTTAAAAAAAAAAAAAATTCATCTTCTTCTTCTTCTTCATCCATTATTGTTATTCAACTTTTTCTTATCATTATTCTTTTGCTACATTTTCTTTGGCCCAGACTGCCTGGTAAAACATTTAGCACACTGATTGGGAAGGATAAAAAAACATTCAGACCAAATTAGAGCCCTGTAATCACTGGGTCAATTTGTGGGCGTATTAGAAAGCAGGTTTATGGTCGTAACTTATGAACTATCCAACATTTTGAAGTCAGGCATCACTGGATTCCTTGGATCAAGATGAGTCTGTTGCATTGCCTAATTAAATTTTGCACCATCTTAGACTTTGTAAAAAAAACAAACAAAAACAACAGAAAGAAAACCTCACTAGTCCTCCTACAAATGATGGCGAGTCAACACCAAATTAGGCATCCATCACTTAATTGTTAAAAAAGACATTTTAAATCTAAATTTTTTTGCTACGGAAATCGAATTCAGCAAACAGGATGTGACACTTTACTTTAGAAACTATGACCTGACACGCTGCAATGAATTATAAAATTATAATTCAAATTATAATAGAATGATAAAAAAAGTGCTTTCATCCTAATGCCAAATATTTACCAGATTTGGCTCATGCCATCTTCACACCGTGCGCCCATTTTTTCATTTAGAACTTGAAGAATTCAAAATAATTTTATTTTTTAGTCTGCTGCTTGGCCCACCCAAAAATACTGCATTAGTTATACTACTGCTGCTATTGCTACTACTCCTAATAATAACCTTAATTATGATAAAACAAATACACATCTACAGACGTATCTTCCATAGTGAAATATTTATAATATAAGTTTACACACTCATGGCCTTCGTATTTCCAGAACAGTAATAAAAAGAATTATGAGAAAAAGTTATATATATTATATTTATACTGTATATATGAATATGTACAGTGTATCCAGAAAGTATTCACTCACTTCACTTTTTCCACATTTTGTTATGTTGCAGCTTTATTTCACAATGGATTAAATTCATTGTTTTCCTCAAAATTCTACAAACAAAACCCAATAATGGAACATTAAAAGAAGTCTGTTTAAAATCTTTGCAAATGTATTCAATCACATGTACATAAGTACTCACAGCCTTTGCTATGACACTTAAAATTGAGTTCAGGTGCGTCCTGTTTCCACTGATCACCTGTGAGATGTTTCTACAACTTGATTGGAGTCCACCTGTGGTAAATTCAGTGGATTGTACATGACACCTGTCTATTTGAGGTTCCACAGTTAACAGTGAATGTCAGAGCGCAAACCAAGCCATGAAGTCCAAGGAATTGTCTGTAAACCTCTGAGACAGGATTGTATCAAGGCACAGATCTGGGAAAGGGAACATAAATATTTCTGCAGCATTGAAGGTCCCAATGAGCACAGTGGCCTCCATCATCCGTGAATAGAAGAGTTCCACCAGGACACCTCCTAGAGCGGAGCCGCCCATGCAAACTGAGCAAACGGAGGAGACAGGCTAGGGGGGTGACCACGAAGTCGATGGACACTCTCTCTGTGGAGAAAGAAGAACCTTTCAGAAGAACAGCCCTCTCTGCAGTACTTCACCAGTCAGGCATGTATAGTAGAGTTGCCAGATGAAAGCCACTCCTCAGTAAAAGGTGCATGACAGCCTGCCTGGAGTTTGCCAAAAGGTACCTGAAGGACTCTCAGACAATGAGAAACAAAGATTAAACTCTTAGGCCTGAATGCCAAGTGTCATGTCTGGTATGAAACCAGGCACCCCTCATCACCTGGCCAATACCATCACTACAGTGAAGCTTGGTGGTGGCAGCATCATGCTGTGGATATGTTTTTCAGCATCAGAAACTGGGAGACTAGTCAGAATAAATGAAAGATGCAATGTACAGACATCTTTAACAAAAACCTGCTCCAAAACGCTCTGGACCTCAGACTGGGGCACACAGCCAAGATAACAAAAGAGTGGCTATGGGACGACTCTGTGAATGTCCTAGAGTGTCCCAGCCAGAGCCCAGACTTAAACCAAACTGAACATCTATGGAGAGATCTGAAATGGCACAGACACTCCCCATCCAACGTGATGGAGCTTGAGAGGTTCTGCAAAAGAAGAATAGTAGAAACTGGACAAAATCGGTGTGCCAAGCTTGTAGCATCATATTTTAAAAGACTTGATGCTGTAATTGGTGCCAAATGTGCTTCAAAAAACTATTGAGCAGAGGCTGTGAATACTCATGTACATGTGATTTTATTCGTTTTTTATTTATAATAAATTTGCAAAGATTTTAAACAAACGTCTTTCACATTGTCATTATGGACTATATTTTGTAGAATTTTGGGAAAGATATTGAATTTAATCCATTTTAAAATAAGGCTGTAACATCACAAAATGTAGAAAAAGTGAAGCGCTGTGAATATTTTCCAGATGCACTGTATAGCTAAGATTGATTTAATGATATTAATTATTTTCATTATTCTGGCTTCAGTTTTATTTCTCAAAACAATTACTCTTTTTTTGGAAAGGCAGAATAATATACAGTTTAGTGCTGTTGAATTCTTCAAATGAATTGATTTTGATTGATTTCTTTGTTGAATTTGAGAGGACATGTTTAGCCCTGGGTAGATGTGATGATCTTTATTTTCTCCATGTTAATCTTGTGTTAAGCAGCAGTTGAGCTTTGGCAGGTATTGCTGTATTGTTTTGTTTATTTGTTTTTTTGATAAAAATCACATTATGGTCGATTGGTAATGAATTTATGATCACAGATGTAAATCTAATTTACCAGCCTCTTAAAAGGAATGTGGCTCATCTAAAGCTCAATAAGTAGAAAAGCACTTTAAATACTGTTACTTATAATGTAAGTGATGTTAATATGTAACACAGGATTTAAAATGTAATAAATATTATCTAATAAAGCATTAAAATAGTGAAAATATTAATATAACACTTGAAATTAATGATTACTGTGGGGTTCGCCAAAATATCTGTTAATCTAGAAAAGTTTGGGAACCTTGGTTTAAGATCGTCTGTACTACATTGGCTAGACTCTTAACCAAGTTGATCTTGGGTATTCAGTCATAACATGAGTCACTTGGCAAAATAAATATAAAATAATAATATGTTGGATTACAGAACGGTACGGTGGTGCAGCAGGTAGCACGGCCACTTTATACCTTCAGGGTCCTTAATTCCATAAACTTGGATTCAGGTCACATGTTCTCCTTGTAGGAAAACATTTCCTTCCATCTCATTCTGGATTGCTGACCCTAAATTGCCCCTAGGTGGGAATGAGTGTCTTGTGATACACTGCTATCATTTAGAGGTGTATTTCTACCACATGGCCAATGCACTGTAAATTGAGTAGACTCTGAATTCACGGTGATGCTCTCACTATGCTACACCATAGCGGGGTTGGGGGGGGGTTTGGGCGGATGTTGGTCAAGGGCTTGTGCCTCTGGTGTTCACTGCCAACATATCCTAAATAACAGTATGATGGGGAGAAATGAGTAGAGCATGAAAAATAACTGATTTATTTCACTTACTTATTTGCCAAGAACCTGAAAATAAAAGTAAAACCTGCTGCTGGAGATTTTCCCCACTTGTGTCTCTATATGCTAGATTTATCATTTATCTTTTTTTTTTTAATCCAAATTTGAGCAAAGCTCTCAGACTTGGCCTTTTTTACCGTAGTCTCGAGAGAGCTGCTTTTCTCTGTCGAAGCTTATCAAAACACATCTCGGATCAACAGTGTCACAGGAACGGCTGACTGGAGACCACTAGCTGTCATTTGCAGTGAAAGTCACCAGACAAGGCAACACAGCTTGTACGGTCAAACAGTGAATTTCAGATGCTTGTGCTCGACTTCCCCCAAAGGGCTATGTTCCCGATTATACCCCTGTCATGATAAAAAAGGCTATTTTGGACTTCTCATCTCTCACTTGGTCAAACGGTAAAGGACCAGAATGATTGTGTTGCTAAAACTACACATAACCTACATATAGGCTAATGTTTTCCAAGATACAAACCAAGACATCCAAACAAGCATGCACACACATACACACACATACACACAGATGTTAAGCGAGTGTGTTCTTCTCCATTTCCCGGTAGTCCCTCAGAGGCCGGACACAAGGCCCCAGAGACACACACTCATCCATCATGTGCTGTCGAAAAGCCCACGCATGCAGCGTCCCACTGCCGATGATTTAGAGCTTGACATGCCGAGCCTTCATCTTCCCATAGAGGACAAGCGTTGAGAGATTTACAGTGCACAAACAAAGCTGTACATCACTCACTATCAGGCTCGCAGATGTAAGGCCATGTAAAGAGTTATCATTCTCTATACCGATAAAGTGGGAAAAAAAAAAAAACGACACGATTGTCTCTAACATGAATCCTGTACAGCAGCAGCAGTGTGTTTTACCACTGCATAAATATGTTTGTAATGCTTACTGTTTTTTTTTTTTTTTTACCCAAGCCCACTTAGTGGACCCATGGATTATCCTAAAAGAAATGCATTTTCACACTTTCACTCAATTTCTCACTTGGTCGATCGAATACGTCAAAAATGAAATCAATCAACCCATGACACAGGGTTATTATTTTGCTAATGTGAAGAATGTTTTTTTTTTTTTCTACCCCGCTTAAAAAATAACCCAAATCCCATCAACATTCCGACCACACCACAGAATGGGTCCTCTGAAACTCGTTTACGCAAGGTGAGATTAGACGCCCTCCGAATTAATAATCGTTAGCTTCTGACTCAAGAAACCAGCCACTGTGGAGGCTCTTAAGGACCCTCGTTTGCATATTTTACTGTGCTTTGTGAAGCCTGTCCACTTTGTCCTGGATCGTGCCGCAAGAGCATTGTCTTGAGCAAACACGGTTGCCAGATGTTGCAACAATGTGCATAAACTGCACAATGCTGATCTGTGTAGATGCTATAGGTCAATGATAAGTTATTTATTTTATCCCGGGTGACAGGAAAAATAGCTGTGTGTGTGTGTGTGTGTGTGTGTGTGTGTATGTGTGATTACAGCCTTGCTACTATCAAAGATTAAAGAGAAGAAATGAATCTCAGTCCACATGGTTCAGAAGAAAAGATGCGCTTCATGGATACGTCCAGAAGAAACAAATTCACCCCTTGACCTGTACATATGACCTTGTTTTTACAAACAGCCACCTGTAGTGACCACCATGAAAGTGTTCTTATTTGCTAGTCAATCTGTCTATTCCCCAATACAAGTGTCTAGCTGCATAACACTGTATATTTATAGCCCTCCGAATGCAATTATCAGCATATCAAGCTTTAAAAAAGTGACAAATGAAATGCTTACCCAGCCAATATTGACTGACTTTGACAAGCGCTTAAGTGCCTGTGTCCCAAACACCCAGGATACAGTGGTGGGAATATTCTTTTTAATTTGTCAAATGGAAATCAAACTTAATTAAGGAGAATGGCTGCATCTGTTCCACGTGGAGTTTGCAGGGTCCATCAACCCCCCAGGTGGTCTGATAATTAAAAACATATTTCTTCCTACTTAAATGAAGTTAGGCCCTCGGTGAACATCTGTTTAGGAGAGAACTGCCAGGTTTGCGGATTAGGCCGTGTCTCAGGCAAGCGCTGGTTTATGGAGAGTTTGGGCAGAAGAGGAAAGAATTGCTCAATTTGCTCGTTCGCCGTGAAATGTAAACTGTAGCTAGAAATCCACGGACAAAGTTTTTGCAGCTGTGGGCTGAATGTTGTTTCGCAAAACCGTCCTGTTGCTAAAGGTGTCTGAGAACCGCCTACTTCTAGAGCAGGATGGCACCTGAAGGACAGTGCATTGGCCCAATCAAAGACAAATCCACAAACTTGTAAGAGTATCACTTATGATTTGCTTCCTACAGCCTGTATTTTCAGAACACAGCCTTGCAGAAAGCCATATTTAGACCCTGATCTTAAAAACTCCAAGTTTCTAACTCCTTCAAAAGAAACAAATCCCAAATAACTTTACATACTCTTGAATTAAATGTAACGCCATGAACTTTTCTCCATTCTGATGACTCACTGAGAGAACACCAAGCCACCGTGTTTGTCTGAAACGTGACAACGCTGCCTACTAAAGGTGAAGTCGGAGGAAGCAGGGAATCGAGTCATTGGAATCAGAATTTCATAAAGAATAATGTCTCCTGAGGATCTGCCTGATTTTTAAAGGCAGCAATACATATATGTTTTTTGTACTAAATAACAAAGACAAAGGCTCATCTAAACAGAAGTAAAATGTGTATAATTAATGTGATATTGTAACATTTCCAGTAAGAACACATTTATTTGGCATTTTTGGAAGGAGTCTCCAGTATCAGAGGTAAATCTCTACCCTGAAGATTTCCGCTTCAAAACAGCACAGTTACAGGTCCTTGTAAGTAGCATCCATTCATTTAGTGATTTGCTAAATTACATTTTTTTTTAATTTTTCTGGCTTCATTCATTTTCAGGTTTAAAATTGTAAGTGGATAAAAGAGAAAACAGCTTTTTATTCAATTGTCTCAAAGCAGCTTTACACAGATAATGCAGTGATAAAGAATGAAGAAAAACTCCCTAAAACGGCATAAGGAAGAAACCTAGAGAGGAACCAGACTCAAGAGGGAACCCGTCCTCATCTGGGTGGCACCGAATGTCTCTTTATTACAGCTAAATTATGTTAAGGTGTGAAGTGATGGTGATCAAAAGCAAACTGTAGTCCTGAGTCAGTGTAGCAGACTGTTGACATTAACTACAGTCCAAATCCATCCTCAAAGCTCCTGTGTTACTCCGTAATTTCATGGATCCCCAGGCCATGGGCTGGCCGGGATGAATCGGGCAGATCCGAGGAGAGGAGAGGGGCAGTGGTCACTGGTACCTCAGGAGCAGGTTTAAGTACACTGAGAGAGAGCAAGAGAGAGAGAGAGAGAGAGAGAGAGAGAGAGAGAGAGAGAGAGAGAGAGAGAGAGGAAAGAAAAGAGTGGTGACAGAGGGGCTATTGTTTCTAAACACACCAAAAAGAAAAAAATGACTTAAATGTTCATTTTCTTTATTTCTTTAATTGCACAAAGTTTGGTAATTAATATGTCACAATACTTAATATGATTAAAAGTGAGCAATATTTCCAATCTAACATGCAATCCTAACGTACAAAACTTTATTGCTGGTCTTCTCTCAGAAAGAAATGGAGCCATTTGCACAAATGATCGATAATATGCAACAAACGAGAGCAACACGTTCAGAGATTGCAATCAGGATTGCAGTCATTTGGGTTCAAGAATCTCATAAACCCAAATAAATTAAGGTAAAAAAAAAAAAAAAAGAAAAAAAGGAAAATGAGGTGAATTTGATATATTTTCAATTTTATACAAAAAAATACATTTTAAGCACAATTATTTTATAATTGAACAAAAAAACACATGATTTTTTTTTCATCTTTTATTAAGTTCAGGGCATAAAAAAAGACAAAGGTACAAGTAACATCAACATTTCATTTATATTTGTTTCAGCTACCTAGAATTGGTGTCTTTTATGTTTGGTTTAGCTTTTGGATATACTGTATTGCTCTGAGGTACTGTGTTTAATAGTTTCGCTAAAAGGAGAAATCTAATGAAGCTTCCTAGAAGGTGAAAATAATTACAAAAATATTACACAGCCTATTCATTTCAAAAATAATCATATCCCACCATGAAAGCAGAGGCTGTTTGACTGCTTAAACAAAGTATACATTCATTGAAACAGAGCTACAACTAAAATGTACAAATCCTAAAAAAAAAATGTTGTGTCAACGTAAACAACGCCTTTCCCAGAGCTCTTAGGCATCAAATTGGACAAATGGGGTGTACAGGGTCTGTGGTCTGGTCACTGACACACACAAGGGGAGAAGAGCTGGAGATTGTTGTTTCTTCTGCACTAATCCTGTGCCAATTAGTTTCAACCCAGGAGGGCTAGGCATAATGGCGCAGTACGGAATTATCACGTTTCTTTTTCCACCCGTTCCTCTGCCATCAAATTAAATATGAGAGGACCCGTGAACAATATCTTATTAAAAAAAAAAAAAAAGAAAAATCTAACTGCTTCTTTTTTGTGTCTCGCACAGCTTGTTCAATTAAACGTATGTGTAGGACAGGCTGATGCCTTACGGGGAAAGTTATCAGGGTTCGAGAGTTCTCCTCTCAAGTGTATGCAGTTACAATGATGAAGTTTTTGTCACACCAAATGCAGTCTATTTAAAAGCCATCAATGCTACAAGCTCGCGCTCTAATACAGAGTGACATGACATGCTTATGACACAAGTTCAAAGCTGGATTTTTGGTGCTGAAAGACAGAACTCCATCATCTTTTGACATGTTCATCGTGAAAAAGTTTTCTGCTGACCCAGGACCAGCTTCTCAGAGCTACCCTCCAAATGGTCTGGTTTAAAAGAAACTGTGAAACTGCTCCATCAACACCACAGAACAGCAGTGCGATTTCGGGGAAGTGGGAGATCTCCGAGGAACCACAAGGAGAAAAAGGTGTGGAAAAGCTGCCCCTGGAGAAGCAGACGTGAGAGAACATGGCGAGTGCGGCGCGATTGTCTTGCCGTCATTAGGATCTGTCATCTCCTTCGGGAACCCCCTCACAAGTTTCAACACTTCAGGCAGACGCTTCAGCCGAAGCTCACTGGCCTGGATTTTCACAACGCACCTGAGAGGAGATTCTGCCTTAATATCTCCTTAAAGGCGGCTGCTATGATTAAAAACTTTGGTTAGTGTCTCATGAAGATAATAAATAAGGAATAAAAGACTCGGGGGTGTGCTTTTCCTGGAAATCAACCAACAATCCGGTGGTGTGATGAAGTACTGATTTCTAAACATATCACAAATCGTTTTATTTCCTGTCACACAGCAATTCATGCTAAGAATTATTTTATAATTAATTATCATTAAAGATTCAAACACTTTTTATTTAATATTACTTATGGTATAGCATACATTTTTTAAAATGATTTTATATTACATATTTTATAGCAGCTATACATTGTTCCCTCACCAGACTTTCTTTAAGTGACTAATAAAAAAATAAAAAAAATAAAAATAATCAAGATTTTGACACTGGAGACTCCTTTCCAAAATGCTAACAAAATATATTGTCATGGTAACGCACTTATAAAAAAAAATTGGGACCGGAGTATTACGATTCGAGCTCCTCACCAAACAGAATCTAGATTCAGTGCTGCACTAAAACTTTTTTAGGCTACTGACAGTAAAATATTCAAGATTTTTACAATACATATTTTTTTATTTCATCACTACTCTCTTAATTTTTTTTTTTCCTCAGACAGATGCTATGAATTCAAAATGACAGAGAGGAAAAATGTCCCACTTTTCCACGAGCCTTACTGTCTTTCCCCATTCTCCTGGTGGTTGCTGAGATATTGGCTGATTTTCTTCATTTTATTTGGCTGTCCTTTTTGGACCGACCCTCCACGCTGAGGGCTCCAGGGAGATTTCGCACTGCTGGCGTTTGAGTTCCCGTTCCCAAAGGGAGATGTGGTCCAGGAGCTGTGTAGGAGCCTGGGCCTGGCTAAGGCATGCAACAGAGAATCGGCCGTCGCTGACGAGCTGCCTGCACACACCTCCATCAGGGAATAAGGTCTGTGTGTAGCAGCAGAATAGAGAACATACTGTGGGAGACTCAGGGGAGGGAGTATGACATCTTGGCAATGCTACAGCTAGATTCCCCTAAATGACACATCCGTGAGTTCTGCAGGATTATATAGTCAGGGGGGTTTCAGTGTCCAGTTAAAGGTCTGATGATGAAGCTGCATTTACAGTAAACTGTTGCTTGGGGTAATTACCCTACCTACCTACCTACCTACCTACCTACCTACCCACCCACCCACCCAACCCACCCACCCACCTACCCACCCACCCACCCACCCACCTACCCACCTACCCACCCACCCACCTACCCACCTACCTACCTACCTACCTACCTACCTACCTACCTACCTACCTACCTACCTACCTACCTACCTACCTACCTATCTATCTAGACAAACCAAAGTATTGGGACACCTGAATTTTCTAGCCATATGTGGCTGTTTATCAAACTCTTATCACAACATTGGAGGATCTTCTTCTTCTCCTTCTTCTTCTTCTTCTTCTTCTTCTTCCTCTTCTTCTTCTTCTTTCGACTGCTACCCGTTAGGGGTCACCACAGCGGATCATCCGTCTCAAACAACATTGGAGGATGTATTTGGATATTGGTAATATAATATCTTCCCTTCATTTGAACCAGGAGACCCAAACAGAGGCAAACTCCATAAAAATCTGCTTCACATGGGTTGTAGTGGAAGATCTCTTGCTATAGAGCTCTGACCTCAACCCTATTGAACACCATTGGGATGATTTGGAACACTGACTGCACCTCAGGCCTTCTCACCTCACCTACATCAGTACTTGACATTATTACTGTAATGTGGCTATGGCTAAATATACACGAATCTCCACAAGCACACTCTAAAATCTAGTGGAACATCTTCCCAGAAGAGTGGCGGTTATTATAACAATACAAGGTCAATAAATGTGGAATGGGATGCTTAAAAGGGACATACCAATCTTAAAGCGTACGTGTTGTAACATAATTTGGGTTGGTATTTGCTTAAGGCCACAGTTTATATAAAGTTAGGGGCTTTTTATGCACATCAGACAGAAATGCTATGTGCCGTAGTAATAGTGCAATCTAAGCACTTGCTATATTGTTAATATAATCTTAATACTTACAATAAAAAGCTGCAGCGGTTTTTTATATTTATTTATTTTTTTGTTGCTTTTAGTTTACATTGTACTTTTGGGATTTCATTTTCACCATCTGTACTGTATAGTAACACAATGGTATAGACAGGATTTTTTTTTTTTTTGGAATGGAGGTTATGCTAAATAAAATAAAATAAATAAATAAATAAAAATGTGATCTGTGTTTAAGAAGTATAATTGGTGATGGTGCCATGAATCAGATCTCTAACAAACTATTCTTTGCATTATGGATGGAACCGACAATGAATGTGTTATTCACGCATATTAATATTAATATATGCAGATAGGAACATGGATATGAATAGGAGGTGCCCTTTTGCTTTTTTCTTTCCAAAAAAAACAAACAAAAGGGTAGTATTTAGATAGTTTAGGTTCTATAGGCCGTCTGGTTAAGACTAGAGGTGTGAAACAGGAAATATTTATTTGAGAATGAAGTTACATATGAAGCTCTCAGGATAGCAAAAGCGCTTTTATTTGAACTGAATGTGAATCGCTGTTTGGCGCATTTAATGCATCCTTAGTAACTGCCTGATCAGGAACACTTGATATTAGGCTATTAGTCGATATTTTGCGGGAAATACATTGGTATGACTGTGTAATAAAAAGACAGTCTGTAGTTGAAAAGAAAAATATTGCTGTGGAACAGAGCCAGAATACACACACACATTGTTAACAGTGCTGTCGTTCCTACATCCTTGATTTTTAGGGTTTACTCGAGCATAGTGATAGGATTGATAACGAATTCCCAGACAAACAAACAAATTCGCTAATATCATACCCCTTTCACATTAGGCAACACCCACTTCAGAATACAGAATGTGATTGCTTTTAATTTCCCAGTTGCATGTGTATTTGTGTCACAAAACACTCTGATCAAAAAGGTAACTACCAAAATTCTAATACAATTGGTCCGGTTTTTAATACAAAATGCTTTTTGATTTCTAATATCGTTTTATTCTCCCAGGTTGGTCACTTATGTTTCACAGCTACTGATCAGCTTCTTCCTATCATACAGCATCTCTCACCTGGTGGAGGTGAAAGCTAACCAGCCAGCAAACTGCTGCTCCTTCTACATCACAGGGCAGTGTAACACACACATAGGGAAGAAATATATGCCCTCTATTTAGTCCCTGAGCTCACAGATTGCTTGTGATTGACAAGGGAGAGAGTTTGCTGTATATCATCCATCCCAGCTGGAAAATACAGCTGTAAATATTTGCATGTGATTCTGCTCATTTTCAAATCATTTCTGGGACAACAACTTGTGGTTGTGGAGTAAAAGATATCTTTTGTTGCTTTAGATTTGTGGGGTGCTGGGTTGGCTTGTACAATGCAATCTAAATGTTTTCAATTTGAACTGATTGCCTTTGCATAGACAGATGAATAGTAAGAGTGAGTGTTGAGGCAAAATAGCACCAATAAATATTGTGTTATTAAGCTGTGAAAGTGAGATCCTGGCAACAGTTTTACTGCTGCAATAAAGACTAATAGAAACGCTCATGAAATGCTTGAAAAAGGATTTCTTTTTTGTATAAAATACATACATAAACAAAGCCATAGACAGTCTGCTTTATAGACTGCAAGATTTCAGTAGCAGTTGGCTGTTGTGATTTAGGTGTGAAGGATTTTGGCTTTAGGAATTCTTATGCTCTTTCAAACGTAATGGCAGAAAATCATGTTGTAATGTAAACAATCTTCAGCAACAAAACAGTGTTATGTATAAATCAATTCTATAGTAAATAGTGAAGTTTTTAATGAATATGCACTTCTTACATCTTGATCTGCTCAGTAGCCACCTTGGAAGAAGCATTTATCAAAGCTATAATTCCATGTAAATGCAAAGCATACTGAAGCATGGCATTCATACACCAGTATATTTACACAATATGAACAAAGGTTTGTGGACACCTGCCAATAAGACTGGTCTCTATGTTTCTGAACATCCAATTCAACCTTCAGTCCCCATTTGCTCTTATAGTAACCTCCACTCTTCTGAGAAGGTGTTCCACTATTTGGGAGTGTGATTGTGAACTGCTCATTCAGTCACAAGGGTGTTAGTAATGTCAGGTACTGATGTAGGTGAGGTGAGGAAGTTTAGGGTGCAGGCAATGTTCTAATTTACCCCAAATGTGTTTAGTAGGGTAGAGGTCAGAGCTCTAGAGCAGGAGATCTTCCACTCCAACCCATGTAAACCATTTCTTCATGGAGCTGGCTTTGTGCACTGGGGCATTGTCATGCTGGAACAGAGTTGAGTCTTTTAGTTCTTCCTAAGGAAAATGTAATGATACATCCAAAGGCATCCTATACAAATACGTGCCACCAAATTTGTGATAACAGGACCACATATAGCTGGAAAAGTCTCACTACATATATATATATATATATATATATATATATATATATATATATATATATATATATATATATATATCTAGACTGCACTGCATCCTGTACGTGTATGTGGATGTTAGATTTTTTTTTTGTCCAATCAGATTTCAGCCTCTATGTGCTGCCATGTCTAATCTAATCTAATCTGCCCAGGGCCTTCAAAGTCTGTACTGCTGGCCTTTTTACCTTAGTCTCTAATAGCAATGGGTCTGTTTCTTTACCCAATCAGATTTCATATTTACCTTACATGGCAGCTAGCTGGCCCAGAATAGCGTTGGTCAGAGAGAAACTTATTGGTTGGTCAGAGAGAAACTTATTGGTTGGTCAGAGAGAAACTGTTACAGCCAAGTTCAACTGGCAAAACACGTCTGTAGCTCTGCACACATTAATACATCTGAGTTAGACCTTTTTATGCCTCTGGAAGAAGAGAAATTGATTTGGACTCGGACATAAATAAAAATCTATTTAGAAGAAAAGCTAGACATGTGAGGAGAGGTCGGCCAACCCCGAAGCTAGCTAGCTTGTCTCAGCCCGGGAAAGGGTTTGTTCACCACTTCCAGACCAGTGAATACGAGCGGTACCACTGGATTACAGCCTCTGAGGAGTGGTGCAAATTATGAGTATGCGTCTCTGGTGAGTAGGTTGTATTTTTTTTTAAAAATTTTTGTTTTTTCATGTTATTAGACAAATATTGATTCTGCACTACTCCAGATGTTGTAGGTGCACAGTTGCGGTTGTAGTCTAGAGGTTAGGAGTCTTAACTGGGTTTCTTGTTTTAGTAAAATTTTATTCACCCTCCATATGCTAAATGCCTCTCTCTCTGTGTAATGCCACACGTTGTTATATTGCGTTTTTTTTATAGTATTGATGGTTTCTATAATTGCGACATGATAGTGGTGGTATTAAGAGGTGGATTAAGTCGGGTAAGTTCTCACTGAAAGCCCAGGTACCAAATGCACGGCCTGCCACTGATATATATATAAAATATTTATCATATTGCCATTAAAAACTAAAAGAAAATTGACTGCAAGGTAAGGCAAGAAAAATACAACACTGTTACTTAGCAACGATAAGTGCGACTGTGACTAACCGTCAAACTGTGAAGATGTAACACCTGTAATAGGCCGTAATGGCTTTTTGTCCACGTCAAACAACAGATCCCTGCATCAGAATTAAATATGAGGTAATCCTTGGAGTACTTTTTATAACTAGACATGAGTACAGACATTTTCAGGGTTATAAACTGTACAATATCATGTTTTATCAAGAATTGGAAGACATTGTCAATTTAATTTAGTAGCAAAGCTGACATTATATTTAGTATATATATATATATATATATATATATATATATATATATATATATATATATATATATATATATATATATTATTACAATATTAATGTTTTGGCTTCATTAATATTAATCAACTGAAAAATGTGTGACTTTCCTCCAAGAAAGCCTGGAATGAAGTCAGTTATTGAATAACACAAGCACTCTCACTGTTCAGTATGGTGTTAGAAAAAAAAAATGGTGAAAGCTCAAGGCTGAAGATGCTTTTTAGGTGTAGATTTTTTTTTTTTTACAGTCCACATAATCAAAAGAATCGCTGCCAAATTTGGTCTTTGTATCTGGGACATAAAATTTTCCGTGAAATCCTCAGAAATGGCATTTTCCAATTGTTATTTAAAAAAAAAAAACAAACCTCAATCTGTGTTTCTTATTAGATTTTCATTAATCTGTGATTTACCAGCATCAGTATGCGCATATAAATGTGGGTGTGTGCAGCAGCGAACCTCGCGTCACACAGGGAGATGAACAAAGGCTTCCATGGTGGTGAGGCCTGCAGAGGGGGGCATCATCTCTGTCTGCATGAACAAAGAGGACCTGTGGAGCGATAGGGGGGTGGTGTGTGTGTGTGTGTGTGTGTGTGTGTGTGTGTGTGCCTTTTGGGGTTGTCTGCTACCGGGATACGGTAAAACCCAATGCCACGGACAGACAAGGAGAGAAACATCACCTCCTGATCTGTGCATTGTGTGCTAATGCCAGGGTGAGAGACAAACAGAAACAGAGACAATATGTGTATGTGTGTGTGAGTGTGTGTGTAGATAGGAGGATTTCTTTCTTTCTTTCTTTCTTTCTTTCTTTCTTTCTTTCTTTCTTTCTTTCTTTCTTTCTTTCTTAAGGTATGCAGGTCGATACACAGCAGGCAAAAACGG